>NC_133402.1:31739471-32448117 GCF_047511655.1 Castor canadensis | reverse complement strand
CTAAGTGGTAGGCAGTATTCCTTGAAACAAGTTACTCAAGTCTCGTCCGAAGACAATCTGCTTCACCCTCCTGCTTGTAACATTCATCCTTTTCTTACAACATAAGCACCGCTGGATCCAGTCACTTCAAAGAGGTGATTTTGCACAAAGTTGAAGGTACTCACACATAAAAACACTGAGAGGTATCAGTATGTCCTTAGACAGCTAACTCAGTTGAGAATCCTCAGAGTCCTAGGCTCTCTTCCTGTTAACAGTCCTGTCTCTCTTAGAAGGCCTACAGGGCATCTTCCATTCTCTGGAATGGGGCAATTTGGAAAAAACCTGGAGTCCTCATCCCTGAAAATCTTGACAGGTAGGTAGTATTCCATGAAACAACTAACTCAATTCACAATGCTGAAGAAAGTGTTTGACCCTCTTCCTTCTAACATTCATGGTTTACTGACAAGAGCTACAGTGTTTCTCCATTCACTTCACAGAGGCAATTTTGCACAAAGGTGATCTTCTTAGCACATGAAAACTGACAAGCAGGCAGTATTCCTTTAAAAAGCTAAGTCAATTCACAATGCTAAACAAGTTACCAAGCCCTGTTGCTTCTAACATTCATGACTACCAGGAATTTTCCATTCGCTTGTATGGGATATTTTGCAAAGTTGTGTTCCTGACCCATGAAAACGCTGAGAGGTACTCAGTATTCCTTTACACAGCTAACTCTGTTCACAATGCTGAACAAGGTAGTAGACCCTTTTCTTTCTAACATTAATGATTCTCTCTCAAATTCGACAGTGCTTCTTCCAATCCCTTTTAGGGGGTTATATTGCACAAAGGTGGTATTCCTCACCCATGAACACACTGAGTTGTAGGCATTATTCCTTGAAAGAAGTATATCAATTGTCCTTGGGAAACAAGGTGCTTGACCCTCCTGTTTCTAACATTCCTACTTCTCTTCCAAGAGTAGGAGGGTTGGTTCCCTTGACTTGAAAGAGGTAATTTTGCACAAACTTGAAGATCCTCACCCATAAAAACACTGAGAGTTAGGCAGTATTCCCTTCAACAGGTAACTCAATTCACAATGCTTAAGAGGGTGCTAGACCCTCTTGCTTCTAACATTAATCATTGTCTTACAAGAGCTACAGTATGCCTCCTTTCACTTGAGAGGCCTATTTTGCAGAACATTGAAGTTTCTCCCCGTGAAAACACTGACAGTTACGCAGTGTTCCCTTAAACAGGTAACTCAATTCACCATGCTTCACAAGTTGCTTGACCCTCTTGCTTGTAACACTTATGGTTCTCTTACATGAGAAACAGTGCTTCTTCCTCACATTGCAACATGCCTATTTTGCACAAAGCTACTATTCTTCACACTGTAAAAGCCTGAGAGACAGGTAGTATTCCTTTGTAAAGCTCACTCAATTCTCACTTTTGAACAACGTTCCAGACCCCCTTGCTCCTAGAATGAATGGTTTTCATACATCCTAAACTGTTCTTCTTCCATTCAGTTGAATGCAGCTATTTGGCCCAACGGTGATGTTCCTCACCCATGAAAAAACTCAGGGGTAGTCAGTATTCCTTTCAAAAGGTAACTCATTTCTCATAGGGAGACAAGTTGCAAAATATTCCTGCCTCTCACACACTGCATCAGGCCCTGAGGTACAAGTGTGTGTCCATTTCGCCTGAAGAGCGTATTTTTCAAGGAGTGAATGATTCTCCATTGTCAAAGGCTTTCATTTGGCCAGCATTCCTTTCACATGCTAATTCAACTCTCACAGGGAAACAATGTGCTTGCAACTCCTGCTGCAAACCTTGACATCTGCTTGCAACAGACACAGTGCCTGTTCCATTCAGTGGAAAGGTCTATTGGCACAAAGACGGAAATGCTCACACTGTCAAACCCTGACAGATAGGCAGTGTTCCTTTTGAAGGCCAAATCAATTGAAGCTGCTAAACAAAGTGCTAGAGCACCTTTCCTGGAAGCTTTGTGGTTCTCCTACCAGACACCCAGTAATCCTTCCCTTCATTGAAACAGGCAATTTTGCAGCAAAAGGAAGTTCCTCACACTTTCAAACCCTGAGTGGCAGGTGGTCTTCCTTTAAAAACTTCACTCTACTCACACTGTTACACAAGTTGCTAGACCCTCTTGCTTCTACCCTCAAACATTTTCTTAGAAGAGATTCAGAGATTCTTCCATTCTCTTCAAAGGGTGATGTTGCACAAAGGCGATACTCCTCATCCCTGGAAACACTAAGTGGTAGGCAGTATTCCTTGAAACAAGTTACTCAATTCTCATCCGAAGACAATCTGCTTCACCCTCCTGCTTGTAACATTCAGCCTTTTCTTACAACATAAGCACCGCTGGATCCAGTCACTTCAAAGAGGTGATTTTGCACAAAGTTGAAGGTACTCACACATAAAAACACTGAGAGGTATCAGTATGTCCTTAGACAGCTAACTCAGTTGAGAATCCTCAGAGTGCTAGGCTCTCTTCCTGTTAACAGTCGTGTCTCTCTTAGAAGGCCTACAGGGCATCTTCCATTCTCTGGAATGGGGCAATTTGGAAAAAACCTGGAGTCCTCATCCCTGAAAATCTTGAGAGGTAGGCAGTATTCCATGAAACAACTAACTCAATTCACAATGCTGAAGGAAGTGTTTGACCCTCTTCCTTCTAACATTCATGGATTTCTTACAAGAGCTACAGTGTTTCTCCTTTCACTTCACAGAGTTAATTTTGCACAAAGGTGATCTTCTTAGCACATGAAAACTGACAAGCAGACAGTATTCATTTAAAAAGCTAAGTCAATTCACAATGCTAAACAAGTTGCCAAGCCCTGTTGCTTCTAACATTCATGACTCTCTTACAAGAGCTACCAGGAATTTTCCATTCGCTTGTATGGGATATTTTGCAAAGTTGTGTTCCTGACCCATGAAAACGCTGAGAGGTACTCAGTATTCCTTTACACAGCTAACTCAGTTCACAATGCTGAACAAGGTGGTAGACCCTTTTCTTTCTAACATTAATGATTCTCTCTCAAGTTCGACAGTGCTTCTTCCAATCCCTTTTAGCGGGTTATATTGCACAAAGGTGGTATTCCTCACCCATGAACACAGTGAGTTGTAGGCATTATTCCTTGAAAGAAGTATATCAATTCTCCTTGGGAAACACGGTGCTTGACCCTCCTGTTTCTAACATTCCTACTTCTCTTCCAAGAGTTGGAGGGTTGGATCCCTTGACTTGAAAGAGGTAATTTTGCACAAACTTGAGGATCCTCACCCATAAAAACACTGAGAGTTAGGCAGTATTCCCTTCAACAGGTAACTCAATTCACAATGCTTAAGAGGGTGCTAGACCCTCTTGCTTCTAACATTAATCATTGTCTTACAAGAGCTACAGTATGCCTCCTTTCACTTGAATGGCCTATTTTACAGAACATTGAAGTTTCTCCCCGTGAAAACACTGACAGTTACGCAGTGTTCCCTTAAACAGGTAACTCAATTCACCATGCTTCACAAGGTGCTTGACCCTCTTGCTTGTAACACTTATGGTTCTCTTACAGGAGAAACAGTGCTTCTTCCTTACATTGCAACAGGCCTATTTTGCACAAAGCTACTATTCTTCACACTGTAAAAGCCTGAGAGACAGGTAGTATTCCTTTGTAAAGCTCACTCAATTCTCACTTTTGAACAACATTCCAGACCCTCTTGCTCCTAGAACGAATGGTTTTCATACATCCTAAGCTGTTCTTCTTCCATTCAGTTGAATGCAGCTATTTGGCCAAACGGTGATGTTCCTCACCCATGAAAAAACTCAGAGGTAGTCAGTATTCCTTTCAACAGGTAACTTATTTCTCATAGGAAGACAAGTTGCAAAATATTCCTGTCTCTCACACACTGCATCAGGCCCTGAGCTACTAGTGTGTGTCCCTTTCGCCTGAAGAGCGTATTTTTCAAGGAGTGAATGGTTCTCCATTTTCAAAGGCTTTCATTTGGCAAGCATTCCTTTCAAATGCTAATTCAACTCTCACAGGGAAACAATGTGCTTGCAACTCCTGCTGCAAACCTTGACATCTGCTTGCAAGAGACACAGTGCCTGTTCCATTCAGTGGAAAGGTCTATTGGCACAAAGACAGAAATGCTCACACTGTCAAACCCTGACAGATAGGCAGTGTTCCTTTTGAAGGCTAAATCAATTGAAGCTGCTAAACAAAGTGCTAGAGCACCTTTCCTGTAAGCTTTGTGGTTCTCCTACCAGACACCCAGTAATCCTTCCCTTCATTGAAACAGGCAATTTTGCAGCAAAAGGAAGTTCCTCACACTTTCAAACCCTGAGTGGCAGGTGGTCTTCCTTTAAAAACTTCACACTACTCACACTGTTACACAAGTTGCTAGACCCTCTTGCTTCTACCCTCAAACATTTTCTTAGAAGAGATTCAGAGATTCTTCCATTCTCTTCAAAGGGTGATGTTGCACAAAGGCGATACTCCTCATCCCTGGAAACACTAAGTGGTAGGCAGTATTCCTTGAAACAAGTTACTCAAGTCTCGTCCGAAGACAATCTGCTTCACCCTCCTGCTTGTAACATTCATCCTTTTCTTACAACATAAGCACCGCTGGATCCAGTCACTTCAAAGAGGTGATTTTGCACAAAGTTGAAGGTACTCACACATAAAAACACTGAGAGGTATCAGTATGTCCTTAGACAGCTAACTCAGTTGAGAATCCTCAGAGTCCTAGGCTCTCTTCCTGTTAACAGTCCTGTCTCTCTTAGAAGGCCTACAGGGCATCTTCCATTCTCTGGAATGGGGCAATTTGGAAAAAACCTGGAGTCCTCATCCCTGAAAATCTTGACAGGTAGGTAGTATTCCATGAAACAACTAACTCAATTCACAATGCTGAAGAAAGTGTTTGACCCTCTTCCTTCTAACATTCATGGTTTACTGACAAGAGCTACAGTGTTTCTCCATTCACTTCACAGAGGCAATTTTGCACAAAGGTGATCTTCTTAGCACATGAAAACTGACAAGCAGGCAGTATTCCTTTAAAAAGCTAAGTCAATTCACAATGCTAAACAAGTTACCAAGCCCTGTTGCTTCTAACATTCATGACTACCAGGAATTTTCCATTCGCTTGTATGGGATATTTTGCAAAGTTGTGTTCCTGACCCATGAAAACGCTGAGAGGTACTCAGTATTCCTTTACACAGCTAACTCTGTTCACAATGCTGAACAAGGTAGTAGACCCTTTTCTTTCTAACATTAATGATTCTCTCTCAAATTCGACAGTGCTTCTTCCAATCCCTTTTAGGGGGTTATATTGCACAAAGGTGGTATTCCTCACCCATGAACACACTGAGTTGTAGGCATTATTCCTTGAAAGAAGTATATCAATTGTCCTTGGGAAACAAGGTGCTTGACCCTCCTGTTTCTAACATTCCTACTTCTCTTCCAAGAGTAGGAGGGTTGGTTCCCTTGACTTGAAAGAGGTAATTTTGCACAAACTTGAAGATCCTCACCCATAAAAACACTGAGAGTTAGGCAGTATTCCCTTCAACAGGTAACTCAATTCACAATGCTTAAGAGGGTGCTAGACCCTCTTGCTTCTAACATTAATCATTGTCTTACAAGAGCTACAGTATGCCTCCTTTCACTTGAGAGGCCTATTTTGCAGAACATTGAAGTTTCTCCCCGTGAAAACACTGACAGTTACGCAGTGTTCCCTTAAACAGGTAACTCAATTCACCATGCTTCACAAGTTGCTTGACCCTCTTGCTTGTAACACTTATGGTTCTCTTACATGAGAAACAGTGCTTCTTCCTCACATTGCAACATGCCTATTTTGCACAAAGCTACTATTCTTCACACTGTAAAAGCCTGAGAGACAGGTAGTATTCCTTTGTAAAGCTCACTCAATTCTCACTTTTGAACAACGTTCCAGACCCCCTTGCTCCTAGAATGAATGGTTTTCATACATCCTAAACTGTTCTTCTTCCATTCAGTTGAATGCAGCTATTTGGCCCAACGGTGATGTTCCTCACCCATGAAAAAACTCAGGGGTAGTCAGTATTCCTTTCAAAAGGTAACTCATTTCTCATAGGGAGACAAGTTGCAAAATATTCCTGCCTCTCACACACTGCATCAGGCCCTGAGGTACAAGTGTGTGTCCATTTCGCCTGAAGAGCGTATTTTTCAAGGAGTGAATGATTCTCCATTGTCAAAGGCTTTCATTTGGCCAGCATTCCTTTCACATGCTAATTCAACTCTCACAGGGAAACAATGTGCTTGCAACTCCTGCTGCAAACCTTGACATCTGCTTGCAACAGACACAGTGCCTGTTCCATTCAGTGGAAAGGTCTATTGGCACAAAGACGGAAATGCTCACACTGTCAAACCCTGACAGATAGGCAGTGTTCCTTTTGAAGGCCAAATCAATTGAAGCTGCTAAACAAAGTGCTAGAGCAACTTTCCTGTAAGCTTTGTGGTTCTCCTACCAGACACCCAGTAATCCTTCCCTTCATTGAAACAGGCAATTTTGCAGCAAAAGGAAGTTCCTCACACTTTCAAACCCTGAGTGGCAGGTGGTCTTCCTTTAAAAACTTCACTCTACTCACACTGTTACACAAGTTGCTAGACCCTCTTGCTTCTACCCTCAAACATTTTCTTAGAAGAGATTCAGAGATTCTTCCATTCTCTTCAAAGGGTGATGTTGCACAAAGGCGATACTCCTCATCCCTGGAAACACTAAGTGGTAGGCAGTATTCCTTGAAACAAGTTACTCAATTCTCATCCGAAGACAATCTGCTTCACCCTCCTGCTTGTAACATTCAGCCTTTTCTTACAACATAAGCACCGCTGGATCCAGTCACTTCAAAGAGGTGATTTTGCACAAAGTTGAAGGTACTCACACATAAAAACACTGAGAGGTATCAGTATGTCCTTAGACAGCTAACTCAGTTGAGAATCCTCAGAGTGCTAGGCTCTCTTCCTGTTAACAGTCCTGTCTCTCTTAGAAGGCCTACAGGGCATCTTCCATTCTCTGGAATGGGGCAATTTGGAAAAAACCTGGAGTCCTCATCCCTGAAAATCTTGAGAGGTAGGCAGTATTCCATGAAACAACTAACTCAATTCACAATGCTGAAGGAAGTGTTTGACCCTCTTCCTTCTAACATTCATGGATTTCTTACAAGAGCTACAGTGTTTCTCCTTTCACTTCACAGAGTTAATTTTGCACAAAGGTGATCTTCTTAGCACATGAAAACTGACAAGCAGACAGTATTCATTTAAAAAGCTAAGTCAATTCACAATGCTAAACAAGTTGCCAAGCCCTGTTGCTTCTAACATTCATGACTCTCTTACAAGAGCTACCAGGAATTTTCCATTCGCTTGTATGGGATATTTTGCAAAGTTGTGTTCCTGACCCATGAAAACGCTGAGAGGTACTCAGTATTCCTTTACACAGCTAACTCAGTTCACAATGCTGAACAAGGTGGTAGACCCTTTTCTTTCTAACATTAATGATTCTCTCTCAAGTTCGACAGTGCTTCTTCCAATCCCTTTTAGCGGGTTATATTGCACAAAGGTGGTATTCCTCACCCATGAACACAGTGAGTTGTAGGCATTATTCCTTGAAAGAAGTATATCAATTCTCCTTGGGAAACACGGTGCTTGACCCTCCTGTTTCTAACATTCCTACTTCTCTTCCAAGAGTTGGAGGGTTGGTTCCCTTGACTTGAAAGAGGTAATTTTGCACAAACTTGAGGATCCTCACCCATAAAAACACTGAGAGTTAGGCAGTATTCCCTTCAACAGGTAACTCAATTCACAATGCTTAAGAGGGTGCTAGACCCTCTTGCTTCTAACATTAATCATTGTCTTACAAGAGCTACAGTATGCCTCCTTTCACTTGAATGGCCTATTTTACAGAACATTGAAGTTTCTCCCCGTGAAAACACTGACAGTTACGCAGTGTTCCCTTAAACAGGTAACTCAATTCACCATGCTTCACAAGGTGCTTGACCCTCTTGCTTGTAACACTTATGGTTCTCTTACAGGAGAAACAGTGCTTCTTCCTTACATTGCAACAGGCCTATTTTGCACAAAGCTACTATTCTTCACACTGTAAAAGCCTGAGAGACAGGTAGTATTCCTTTGTAAAGCTCACTCAATTCTCACTGTTGAACAACATTCCAGACCCTCTTGCTCCTAGAACGAATGGTTTTCATACATCCTAAGCTGTTCTTCTTCCATTCAGTTGAATGCAGCTATTTGGCCAAACGGTGATGTTCCTCACCCATGAAAAAACTCAGAGGTAGTCAGTATTCCTTTCAACAGGTAACTTATTTCTCATAGGAAGACAAGTTGCAAAATATTCCTGTCTCTCACACACTGCATCAGGCCCTGAGCTACTAGTGTGTGTCCCTTTCGCCTGAAGAGCGTATTTTTCAAGGAGTGAATGGTTCTCCATTTTCAAAGGCTTTCATTTGGCAAGCATTCCTTTCAAATGCTAATTCAACTCTCACAGGGAAACAATGTGCTTGCAACTCCTGCTGCAAACCTTGACATCTGCTTGCAAGAGACACAGTGCCTGTTCCATTCAGTGGAAAGGTCTATTGGCACAAAGACAGAAATGCTCACACTGTCAAACCCTGACAGATAGGCAGTGTTCCTTTTGAAGGCTAAATCAATTGAAGCTGCTAAACAAAGTGCTAGAGCACCTTTCCTGTAAGCTTTGTGGTTCTCCTACCAGACACCCAGTAATCCTTCCCTTCATTGAAACAGGCAATTTTGCAGCAAAAGGAAGTTCCTCACACTTTCAAACCCTGAGTGGCAGGTGGTCTTCCTTTAAAAACTTCACACTACTCACACTGTTACACAAGTTGCTAGACCCTCTTGCTTCTACCCTCAAACATTTTCTTAGAAGTGATTCAGAGATTCTTCCATTCTCTTCAAAGGGTGATGTTGCACAAAGGCGATACTCCTCATCCCTGGAAACACTAAGTGGTAGGCAGTATTCCTTGAAACAAGTTACTCAAGTCTCGTCCGAAGACAATCTGCTTCACCCTCCTGCTTGTAACATTCATCCTTTTCTTACAACATAAGCACCGCTGGATCCAGTCACTTCAAAGAGGTGATTTTGCACAAAGTTGAAGGTACTCACACATAAAAACACTGAGAGGTATCAGTATGTCCTTAGACAGCTAACTCAGTTGAGAATCCTCAGAGTCCTAGGCTCTCTTCCTGTTAACAGTCCTGTCTCTCTTAGAAGGCCTACAGGGCATCTTCCATTCTCTGGAATGGGGCAATTTGGAAAAAACCTGGAGTCCTCATCCCTGAAAATCTTGACAGGTAGGTAGTATTCCATGAAACAACTAACTCAATTCACAATGCTGAAGAAAGTGTTTGACCCTCTTCCTTCTAACATTCATGGTTTACTGACAAGAGCTACAGTGTTTCTCCATTCACTTCACAGAGGCAATTTTGCACAAAGGTGATCTTCTTAGCACATGAAAACTGACAAGCAGGCAGTATTCCTTTAAAAAGCTAAGTCAATTCACAATGCTAAACAAGTTGCCAAGCCCTCTTGCTTCTAACATTCATGACTCTCTTACAAGAGCTACCAGTACTCTTCCATTCGCTTGTATGGGATATTTTGCCAAAGTTGTGTTCCTCACCCATGAAAACGCTGAGAGGTACTCAGTATTCCTTTACACAGCTAACTCAGTTGACAATGCTGAACAAGGTGGTAGACCCTTTTCTTTCTAACATTAATGATTCTCTCTCAAGTTCGACAGGGCTTCTTCCAATCCCTTTTAGCGGGTTATATTGCACAAAGGTGGTATTCCTCTCCCATGAACACATTGAGTTGTAGGCATTATTCCTTGAAAGAAGTATATCAATTCTCCTTGGGAAACAAGGTGCTTGACCCTCCTGTTTCTAACATTCCTACTTCTCTTCCAAGAGTTGGAGGTTTGGTTCCCTTGACTTGAAAGAGGTAATTTTGCACAAACTTGAGGATCCTCACCCATAAAAACACTGAGAGTTAGGCAGTATTCCCTTCAACAGGTAACTCAATTCACAATGCTTAAGAGGGTGCTAGACCCTCTTGCTTCTAACATTAATCATTGTCTTACAAGAGCTACAGTATGCCTCCTTTCACTTGAGAGGCCTATTTTGCAGAACATTGAAGTTTCTCCCCGTGAAAACACTGACAGTTACGCAGTGTTCCCTTAAACAGGTAACTCAATTCACCATGCTTCACAAGTTGCTTGACCCTCTTGCTTGTAACACTTATGGTTCTCTTACAGGAGAAACAGTGCTTCTTCCTTACATTGCAACAGGCCTATTTTGCACAAAGCTACTGTTCTTCACACTGTAAAAGCCTGAGAGACAGGTAGTATTCCTTTGTAAAGCTCACTCAATTCTCACTTTTGAACAACGTTCCAGACCCTCTTGCTCCTAGAATGAATGGTTTTCATACATCCTAAACTGTTCTTCTTCCATTCAGTTGAATGCAGCTATTTGGCCCAACGGTGATGTTCCTCACCCATGAAAAAAGTCAGGGGTAGTCAGTATTCCTTTCAAAAGGTAACTCATTTCTCATAGGGAGACAAGTTGCAAAATATTCCTGCCTCTCACACACTGCTTCAGGCCCTGAGGTACAAGTGTATGTCCATTTCGCCGGAAGCGGGTATTTTTCAAGGAGTGAATGATTCTCCATTGTCAAAGGCTTTCATTTGGCCAGCATTCCTTTCACATGCTAATTCAACTCTCACAGGGAAACAATGTGCTTGCAACTCCTGCTGCAAACCTTGACATCTGCTTGCAAGAGACACAGTGCCTGTTCCATTCAGTGGAAAGGTCTATTGGCACAAAGATGGAAATGCTCACACTGTCAAACCCTGACAGATAGGCAGTGTTCCTTTTGAATGCTAAATCAATTGAAGCTGCTAAACAAAGTGCTAGAGCAACTTTCCTGTAAGCTTTGTGGTTCTCCTACCAGACACCCAGTAATCCTTCCCTTCATTGAAACAGGCAATTTTGCACCAAAAGCAAGTTCCTCACACTTTCAAACCCTGAGTGGCAGGTGGTCTTCCTTTGAAAACTTCACTCTACTCACACTGTTACACAAGTTGCTAGACCCTCTTGCTTCTAACCTCAAACATTTTCTTAGAAGAGATTCAGAGATTCTTCCATTCTCTTCAAAGGGTGATGTTGCACAAAGGTGATACTCCTCATCCCTGGAAACACTAAGTGGTAGGCAGTATTCCTTGAAACAAGTTACTCAAGTCTCATCCGAAGACAATCTGCTTCACCCTCCTGCTTGTAACATTCAGCCTTTTCTTACAACATAAGCACCGCTGGATCCAGTCACTTCAAAGAGGTGATTTTGCACAAAGTTGAAGGTACTCACACATAAAAACACTGAGAGGTATCAGTATGTCCTTAGACAGCTAACTCAGTTGAGAATCCTCAGAGTGCTAGGCTCTCTTCCTGTTAACAGTCCTGTCTCTCTTAGAAGGCCTACAGGGCATCTTCCATTCTCTGGAATGGGGCAATTTGGAAAAAACCTGGAGTCCTCATCCCTGAAAATCTTGAGAGGTAGGTAGTATTCCATGAAACAACTAACTCAATTCACAATGCTGAACAAAGTGTTTGACCCTCTTCCTTCTAACATTCATGGATTTCTTACAAGAGCTACAGTGTTTCTCCTTTCACTTCACAGAATAAATTTTGCACAAAGGTGATCTTCTTAGCACATGAAAACTGAAAAGCAGAGAGTATTCATTTAAAAAGCTAAGTCAATTCACAATGCTAAACAAGTTGCCAAGCCCTGTTGCTTCTAACATTCATGACTCTCTTACAAGAGCTACCAGGAATTTTCCATTCGCTTGTATGGGATATTTTGCAAAGTTGTGTTCCTGACCCATGAAAACGCTGAGAGGTACTCAGTATTCCTTTACACAGCTAACTCAGTTCACAATGCTGAACAAGGTGGTAGACCCTTTTCTTTCTAACATTAATGATTCTCTCTCAAGTTCGACAGGGCTTCTTCCAATCCCTTTTAGGGGGTTATATTGCACAAAGGTGGTATTCCTCTCCCATGAACACATTGAGTTGTAGGCATTATTCCTTGAAAGAAGTATATCAATTCTCCTTGGGAAACAAGGTGCTTGACCCTCCTGTTTCTAACATTCCTACTTCTCTTCCAAGAGTTGGAGGTTTGGTTCCCTTGACTTGAAAGAGGTAATTTTGCACAAACTTGAGGATCCTCACATATAAAAACACTGAGAGTTAGGCAGTATTCCCTTCAACAGGTAACTCAATTCACAATGCTTAAGAGGGTGCTAGACCCTCTTGCTTCTAACATTAATCATTGTCTTACAAGAGCTACAGTATGCCTCCTTTCACTTGAGAGGCCTATTTTGCAGAACATTGAAGTTTCTCCCCGTGAAAACACTGACAGTTACGCAGTGTTCCCTTAAACAGGTAACTCAATTCACCATGCTTCACAAGGTGCTTGACCCTCTTGCTTGTAACACTTATGGTTCTCTTACAGGAGAAACAGTGCTTCTTCCTTACATTGCAACAGGCCTATTTTGCACAAAGCTACTGTTCTTCACACTGTAAAAGCCTGAGAGACAGGTAGTATTCCTTTGTAAAGCTCACTCAATTCTCACTTTTGAACAACGTTCCAGACCCTCTTGCTCCTAGAATGAATGGTTTTCATACATCCTAAACTGTTCTTCTTCCATTCAGTTGAATGCAGCTATTTGGCCCAACGGTGATGTTCCTCACCCATGAAAAAAGTCAGGGGTAGTCAGTATTCCTTTCAAAAGTAACTCATTTCTCATAGGAAGACAAGTTGCAAAATATTCCTGTCTCTCACACACTGCATCAGGCCCTGAGCTACTAGTGTGTGTCCCTTTCGCCTGAAGAGCGTATTTTTCAAGGAGTGAATGGTTCTCCATTTTCAAAGGCTTTCATTTGGCAAGCATTCCTTTCAAATGCTAATTCAACTCTCACAGGGAAACAATGTGCTTGCAACTCCTGCTGCAAACCTTGACATCTGCTTGCAAGAGACACAGTGCCTGTTCCATTCAGTGGAAAGGTCTATTGGCACAAAGACGGAAATGCTCACACTGTCAAACCCTGACAGATAGGCAGTGTCCCTTTTGAAGGCTAAATCAATTGAAGCTGCTAAACAAAGTGCTAGAGCACCTTTCCTGTAAGCTTTGTGGTTCTCCTACCAGACACCCAGTAATCCTTCCCTTCATTGAAACAGGCAATTTTGCAGCAAAAGGAAGTTCCTCACACTTTCAAACCCTGAGTGGCAGGTGGTCTTCCTTTAAAAGCTTCACTCTACTCACACTGTTACACAAGTTGCTAGACCCTCTTGCTTCTACCCTCAAACATTTTCTTAGAAGAGATTCACAGATTCTTCCATTCTCTTCAAAGGGTGATGTTGCACACAGGTGATACTCCTCATCCCTGGAAACACTAAGTGGTAGGCAGTATTCCTTGAAACAAGTTACTCAAGTCTCATCCGAAGACAATCTGCTTCACCCTCCTGCTTGTAACATTCAGCCTTTTCTTACAACATAAGCACCGCTGGATCCAGTCACTTCAAAGAGGTGATTTTGCACAAAGTTGAAGGTACTCACACATAAAAACACTTAGAGGTATCAGTATGTCCTTAGACAGCTAACTCAGTTGAGAATCCTCAGAGTCCTAGGCTCTCTTCCTGTTAACAGTCCTGTCTCTCTTAGAAGGCCTACAGGCCATCTTCCATTCTCTGGAATGGGGCAATTTGGAAAAAACCTGGAGTCCTCATCCCTGAAAATCTTGAGAGGTAGGTAGTATTCCATGAAACAAGTAACTCAATTCACAATGCTGAAGAAGGTGTTTGACCCTCTTCCTTCTAACATTCATGGTTTTCTTACAAGAGCCACAGTGTTTCTCCATTCACTTCACAGAGGCAATTTTGCACAAAGGTGATCTTCTTAGCACATGAAAACTCGGACAAGCAGGCAGTATTCCTTTAAAAAGCTAAGTCAATTCACAATGCTAAACAAGTTGCCAAGCCCTGTTGCTTCTAACATTCATGACTCTCTTACAAGAGCTACCAGGACTCTTCCATTCGCTTGTATGGGATATTTTGCCAAAGTTGTGTTCCTGACCCATGAAAACGCTGAGAGGTACTCAGTATTCCTTTACACAGCTAACTCAGTTCACAATGCTGAACAAGGTGGTAGACCCTTTTCTTTCTAACATTAATGATTCTCTCTCAAATTCAACAGTGCTTCTTCCAATCCCTTTTAGGGGGTTATATTGCACAAAGGTGGTATTCCTCACCCATGAACACACTGAGTTGTAGGCATTATTACTTGAAAGAAGTATATCAATTCTCCTTGGGAAACAAGGTGCTTGACCCTCCTGTTTCTAACATTCCTACTTCTCTTCCAAGAGTTGGAGGGTTGGTTCCCTTGACTTGAAAGAGGTAACTTTGCACAAACTTGAGGATCCTCACCCATAAAAACACTGAGAGTTAGGCAGTATTCCCTTCAACAGGTAACTCAATTCACAATGCTTAAGAGGGTGCTAGACCCTCTTGCTTCTAACATTAATCATTGTCTTACAAGAGCTACAGTATGCCTCCTTTCACTTGAATGGCCTATTTTACAGAACATTGAAGTTTCTCCCCGTGAAAACACTGACAGTTACGCAGTGTTCCCTTAAACAGGTAACTCAATTAACCATGCTTCACAAGTTGCTTGACCCTCTTGCTTGTAACACTTATGGTTCTCTTACAGGAGAAACAGTGCTTCTTCCTTACATTGCAACAGGCCTATTTTGCACAAAGCTACTATTGTTCACACTGCAAAAGCCTGAGAGACAGGTAGTATTCCTTTGTAAAGCTCACTCAATTCTCACTTTTGAACAACGTTCCAGACCCTCTTGCTCCTAGAATGAATGGTTTTCATACATCCTAAACTGTTCTTCTTCGATTCAGTTGAATGCAGCTATTTGGCCCAACGGTGATGTTCCTCACCCATGAAAAAAGTCAGGGGTAGTCAGTATTCCTTTCAAAAGGTAACTCATTTCTCATAGGGAGACAAGTTGCAAAATATTGCTGCCTCTCACACACTGCATCAGGCCCTGAGGTACAAGTGTATGTCCATTTCGCTGGAAGCGGGTATTTTTCAAGGAGTGAATGATTCTCCATTGTCAAAGGCTTTCATTTGGCCAGCATTCCTTTCACATGCTAATTCAACTCTCACAGGGAGACAATGTGCTTGCAACTCCTGCTGCAAACCTTGACATCTGCTTGCAAGAGACACAGTGCCTGTTCCATTCAGTGGAAAGGTCTATTGGCACAAAGATGGAAATGCTCACACTGTCAAACCCTGACAGATATTTAGTGTTCCTTTTGAATGCTAAATCAATTGAAGCTGCTAAACAAAGTGCTAGAGCAACTTTCCTGTAAGCTTTGTGGTTCTCCTACCAGACACCCAGTAATCCTTCCCTTCATTGAAACAGGCAATTTTGCACCAAAAGCAAGTTCCTCACACTTTCAAACCCTGAGTGGCAGGTGGTCTTCCTTTGAAAACTTCACTCTACTCACACTTTTACACAAGTTGCTAGACCCTCTTGCTTCTAACCTCAAACATTTTCTTAGAAGAGCCTCAGAGATTCTTCCATTCTTTTCAAAGGGTGATGTTGCACAAAGGTGATACTCCTCATCCCTGGAAACACTAAGTGGTAGGCAGTATTCCTTGAAACAAGTTACTCAAGTCTCATCCGAAGACAATCTGCTTCACCCTCCTGATTGTAACATTCAGCCTTTTCTTACAACATAAGCACCGCTGGATCCAGTCACTTCAAAGAGGTGATTTTGCACAAAGTTGAAGGTACTCACACATAAAAACACTGAGAGGTATCAGTATGTCCTTAGACAGCTAACTCAGTTGAGAATCCTCAGAGTGCTAGGCTCTCTTCCTGTTAACAGTCCTGTCTCTCTTAGAAGGCCTACAGGGCATCTTCCATTCTCTGGAATGGGGCAATTTGGAAAAAACCTGGAGTCCTCATCCCTGAAAATCTTGAGAGGTAGGCAGTATTCCATGAAACAACTAACTCAATTCAAAATGCTGAAGGAAGTGTTTGACCCTCTTCCTTCTAACATTCATGGATTTCTTACAAGAGCTACAGTGTTTCTCCTTTCACTTCACAGAGTTAATTTTGCACAAAGGTGATCTTCTTAGCACATGAAAACTGACAAGCAGACAGTATTCATTTAAAAAGCTAAGTCAATTCACAATGCTAAACAAGTTGCCAAGCCCTGTTGCTTCTAACATTCATGACTCTCTTACAAGAGCTACCAGGAATTTTCCATTCGCTTGTATGGGATATTTTGCAAAGTTGTGTTCCTGACCCATGAAAACGCTGAGAGGTACTCAGTATTCCTTTACACAGCTAACTCAGTTCACAATGCTGAACAAGGTGGTAGACCCTTTTCTTTCTAACATTAATGATTCTCTCTCAAGTTCGACAGTGCTTCTTCCAATCCCTTTTAGCGGGTTATATTGCACAAAGGTGGTATTCCTCACCCATGAACACACTGAGTTGTAGGCATTATTCCTTGAAAGAAGTATATCAATTCTCCTTGGGAAACACGGTGCTTGACCCTCCTGTTTCTAACATTCCTACTTCTCTTCCAAGAGTTGGAGGGTTGGTTCCCTTGACTTGAAAGAGGTAATTTTGCACAAACTTGAGGATCCTCACCCATAAAAACACTGAGAGTTAGGCAGTATTCCCTTCAACAGGTAACTCAATTCACAATGCTTAAGAGGGTGCTAGACCCTCTTGCTTCTAACATTAATCATTGTCTTACAAGAGCTACAGTATGCCTCCTTTCACTTGAATGGCCTATTTTACAGAACATTGAAGTTTCTCCCCGTGAAAACACTGACAGTTACGCAGTGTTCCCTTAAACAGGTAACTCAATTCACCATGCTTCACAAGGTGCTTGACCCTCTTGCTTGTAACACTTATGGTTCTCTTACAGGAGAAACAGTGCTTCTTCCTTACATTGCAACAGGCCTATTTTGCACAAAGCTACTATTCTTCACACTGTAAAAGCCTGAGAGACAGGTAGTATTCCTTTGTAAAGCTCACTCAATTCTCACTTTTGAACAACATTCCAGACCCTCTTGCTCCTAGAACGAATGGTTTTCATACATCCTAAACTGTTCTTCTTCCATTCAGTTGAATGCAGCTATTTGGCCAAACAGTGATGTTCCTCACCCATGAAAAAACTCAGAGGTAGTCAGTATTCCTTTCAACAGGTAACTTATTTCTCATAGGAAGACAAGTTGCAAAATATTCCTGTCTCTCACACACTGCATCAGGCCCTGAGCTACTAGTGTGTGTCCCTTTCGCCTGAAGAGCGTATTTTTCAAGGAGTGAATGGTTCTCCATTTTCAAAGGCTTTCATTTGGCAAGCATTCCTTTCAAATGCTAATTCAACTCTCACAGGGAAACAATGTGCTTGCAACTCCTGCTGCAAACCTTGACATCTGCTTGCAAGAGACACAGTGCCTGTTCCATTCAGTGGAAAGGTCTATTGGCACAAAGACGGAAATGCTCACACTGTCAAACCCTGACAGATAGGCAGTGTCCCTTTTGAAGGCTAAATCAATTGAAGCTGCTAAACAAAGTGCTAGAGCACCTTTCCTGTAAGCTTTGTGGTTCTCCTACCAGACACCCAGTAATCCTTCCCTTCATTGAAACAGGCAATTTTGCAGCAAAAGGAAGTTCCTCACACTTTCAAACCCTGAGTGGCAGGTGGTCTTCCTTTAAAAACTTCACTCTACTCACACTGTTACACAAGTTGCTAGACCCTCTTGCTTCTACCCTCAAACATTTTCTTAGATGAGATTCAGAGATTCTTCCATTCTCTTCAAAGGGTGATGTTGCACAAAGGCGATACTCCTCATCCCTGGAAACACTAAGTGGTAGGCAGTATTCCTTGAAACAAGTTACTCAAGTCTCATCCGAAGACAATCTGCTTCACCCTCCTGCTTGTAACATTCATCCTTTTCTTACAACATAAGCACCGCTGGATCCAGTCACTTCAAAGAGGTGATTTTGCACAAAGTTGAAGGTACTCACACATAAAAACACTGAGAGGAATCAGTATGTCCTTAGACAGCTAACTCAGTTGAGAATCCTCAGAGTGCTAGGCTCTCTTCCTGTTAACAGTCCTGTCTCTCTTAGAAGGCCTACAGGGCATCTTCCATTCTCTGGAATGGGGCAATTTGGAAAAAACCTGGAGTCCTCATCCCTGAAAATCTTGACAGGTAGGTAGTATTCCATGAAACAACTAACTCAATTCACAATGCTGAAGAAAGTGTTTGACCCTCTTCCTTCTAACATTCATGGTTTACTTACAAGAGCTACAGTGTTTCTCCATTCACTTCCCAGAGGCAATTGTGCACAAAGGTGATCTTCTTAGCACATGAAAACTGACAAGCAGGCAGTATTCCTTTAAAAAGCTAAGTCAATTCACAATGCTAAACAAGTTGCCAAGCCCTGTTGCTTCTAACATTCATGACTACCAGGAATTTTCCATTCGCTTGTATGGGATATTTTGCAAAGTTGTGTTCCTGACCCATGAAAACGCTGAGAGGTACTCAGTATTCCTTTACACTGCTAACTCTGTTCACAATGCTGAACAAGGTGGTAGACCCTTTTCTTTCTAACATTAATGATTCTCTCTCAAATTCGACAGTGCTTCTTCCAATCCCTTTTAGGGGGTTATATTGCACAAAGGTGGTATTCCTCACCCATGAACACACTGAGTTGTAGGCATTATTCCTTGAAAGAAGTATATCAATTGTCCTTGGGAAACAAGGTGCTTGACCCTCCTGTTTCTAACATTCCTACTTCTCTTCCAAGATTTGGAGGGTTGGTTCCCTTGACTTGAAAGAGGTAATTTTGCACAAACTTGAAGATCCTCACCCATAAAAACACTGAGAGTTAGGCAGTATTCCCTTCAAGAGGTAACTCAATTCACAATGCTTAAGAGGGTGCTAGACCCTCTTGCTTCTAACATTAATCATTGTCTTACAAGAGCTACAGTATGCCTCCTTTCACTTGAGAGGCCTATTTTGCAGAACATTGAAGTTTCTCCCCGTGAAAACACTGACAGTTACGCAGTGTTCCCTTAAACAGGTAACTCAATTCACCATGCTTCACAAGTTGCTTGACCCTCTTGCTTGTAACACTTATGGTTCTCTTACATGAGAAACAGTGCTTCTTCCTCACATTGCAACATGCCTATTTTGCACAAAGCTACTATTCTTCACACTGTAAAAGCCTGAGAGACAGGTAGTATTCCTTTGTAAAGCTCACTCAATTCTCACTTTTGAACAACGTTCCAGACCCCCTTGCTCCTAGAATGAATGGTTTTCATACATCCTAAACTGTTCTTCTTCCATTCAGTTGAATGCAGCTATTTGGCCCAACGGTGATGTTCCTCACCCATGAAAAAACTCAGGGGTAGTCAGTATTCCTTTCAAAAGGTAACTCATTTCTCATAGGGAGACAAGTTGCAAAATATTCCTGCCTCTCACACACTGCATCAGGCCCTGAGGTACAAGTGTGTGTCCATTTCGCCGGAAGGAGGTATTTTTCAAGGAGTGAATGATTCTCCATTGTCAAAGGCTTTCATTTGGCCAGCATTCCTTTCACATGCTAATTCAACTCTCACAGGGAAACAATGTGCTTGCAACTCCTGCTGCAAACCTTGACATCTGCTTGCAAGAGACACAGTGCCTGTTCCATTCAGTGGAAAGGTCTATTGGCACAAAGACAGAAATGCTCACACTGTCAAACCCTGACAGATAGGCAGTGTTCCTTTTGAAGGCCAAATCAATTGAAGCTGCTAAACAAAGTGCTAGAGCAACTTTCCTGTAAGCTTTGTGGTTCTCCTACCAGACACCCAGTAATCCTTCCCTTCATTGAAACAGGCAATTTTGCAGCAAAAGGAAGTTCCTCACACTTTCAAACCCTGAGTGGCAGGTGGTCTTCCTTTAAAAACTTCACTCTACTCACACTGTTACACAAGTTGCTAGACCCTCTTGCTTCTACCCTCAAACATTTTCTTAGAAGAGATTCACAGATTCTTCCATTCTTTTCAAAGGGTGATGTTGCACAAAGGTGATACTCCTCATCCCTGGAAACACTAAGTGGTAGGCAGTATTCCTTGAAACAAGTTACTCAAGTCTCATCCGAAGACAATCTGCTTCACCCTCCTGCTTGTAACATTCAGCCTTTTCTTACAACATAAGCACCGCTGGATCCAGTCACTTCAAAGAGGTGATTTTGCACAAAGTAGAAGGTACTCACACATAAAAACACTGAGAGGTATCAGTATGTCCTTAGACAGCTAACTCAGTTGAGAATCCTCAGAGTCCTAGGCTCTCTTCCTGTTAACAGTCCTGTCTCTCTTAGAAGGCCTACAGGGCATCTTACATTCTCTGGAATGGGGCAATTTGGAAAAAACCTGGAGTCCTCATCCCTGAAAATCTTGAGAGGTAGGTAGTATTCCATGAAACAACTAACTCAATTCACAATGCTGAAGAAGGTGTTTGACCCTCTTCCTTCTAACATTCATGGTTTTCTTACAAGAGCCACAGTGTTTCTCCATTCACTTCACAGAGGCAATTTTGCACAAAGGTGATCTTCTTAGCACATGAAAACTCGGACAAGCAGGCAGTATTCCTTTAAAAAGCTAAGTCAATTCACAATGCTAAACAAGTTGCCAAGCCCTGTTGCTTCTAACATTCATGACTCTCTTACAAGAGCTACCAGGACTCTTCCATTCGCTTGTATGGGATATTTTGGCAAAGTTGTGTTCCTCACCCATGAAAACGCTGAGAGGTACTCAGTATTCCTTTACACAGAAGGTACACAGCTAACTCAGTTCACAATGCTGAACAAGGTGGTAGACCCTTTTCTTTCTAACATTAATGATTCTCTCTCAAATTCAACAGTGCTTCTTCCAATCCCTTTTAGGGGGTTATATTGCACAAAGGTCGTATTCCTCACACATGAACACACTGAGTTGTAGGCATTATTCCTTGAAAGAAGTACATCAATTCTCCTTGGGAAACAAGGTGCTTGACCCTCCTGTTTCTAACATTCCTACTTCTCTTCCAAGAGTTGGAGGGTTGGTTCCCTTGACTTGAAAGAGGTAATTTTGCACAAACTTGAGGATCCTCACCCATAAAAACACTGAGAGTTAGGCAGTATTCCCTTCAACAGGTAACTCAATTCACAATGCTTAAGAGGGTGCTAGACCCTCTTGCTTCTAACATTAATCATTGTCTTACAAGAGCTACAGTATGCCTCCTTTCACTTGAGAGGCCTATTTTGCCGAACATTGAAGTTTCTCCCCGTGAAAACACTGACAGTTACGCAGTGTTCCCTTAAACAGGTAACTCAATTCACCATGCTTCACAAGGTGCTTGACCCTCTTGCTTGTAACACTTATGGTTCTCTTACAGGAGAAACAGTGCTTCTTCCTTACATTGCAACAGGCCTATTTTGCACAAAGCTACTATTCTTCACACTGTAAAAGCCTGAGAGACAGGTAGTATTCCTTTGTAAAGCTCACTCAATTCTCACTTTTGAACAACATTCCAGACCCTCTTGCTCCTAGAATGAATGGTTTTCATACATCCTAAACTGTTCTTCTTCCATTCAGTTGAATGCAGCTATTTGGCCAAACGGTGATGTTCCTCACCCATGAAAAAACTCAGAGGTAGTCAGTATTCCTTTCAACAGGTAACTTATTTCTCATAGGAAGACAAGTTACAAAATATTCCTGTCTCTCACACACTGCATCAGGCCCTGAGCTACTAGTGTGTGTCCCTTTCGCCTAAAGAGCATATTTTTCAAGGAGTGAATGGTTCTCCATTTTCAAAGGCTTTCATTTGGCAAGCATTCCTTTCAAATGCTAATTCAACTCTCACAGGGAAACAATGTGCTTTTAACTCCTGCTGCAAACCTTGACATCTGCTTGCAAGAGACACAGTGCCTGTTCCATTCAGTGGAAAGGTCTATTGGCACAAAGACAGAAATGCTCACACTGTCAAACCCTGACAGATAGGCAGTGTTCCTTTTGAAGGCTAAATCAATTGAAGCTGCTAAACAAAGTGCTAGAGCAGCTTTCCTGTAAGCTTTGTGGTTCTCCTACCAGACACCCAGTAATCCTTCCCTTCATTGAAACAGGCAATTTTGCAGCAAAAGGAAGTTCCTCACACATTCAAACCCTGAGTGGCAGGTGGTCTTCCTTTAAAAACTTCACTCTACTCACACTGTTACACAAGTTGCTAGACCCTCTTGCTTCTACCCTCAAACATTTTCTTAGAAGAGATTCAGAGATTCTTCCATTCTCTTCAAAGGGTGATGTTGCACAAAGGCGATACTCCTCATCCCTGGAAACACTAAGTGGTAGGCAGTATTCCTTGAAACAAGTTACTCAATTCTCATCCGAAGACAATCTGCTTCACCCTCCTGCTTGTAACATTCAGCCTTTTCTTACAACATAAGCACCGCTGGATCCAGTCACTTCAAAGAGGTGATTTTGCACAAAGTTGAAGGTACTCACACATAAAAACACTGAGAGGTATCAGTATGTCCTTAGACAGCTAACTCAGTTGAGAATCCTCAGAGTGCTAGGCTCTCTTCCTGTTAACAGTCCTGTCTCTCTTAGAAGGCCTACAGGGCATCTTCCATTCTCTGGAATGGGGCAATTTGGAAAAAACCTGGAGTCCTCATCCCTGAAAATCTTGAGAGGTAGGTAGTATTCCATGAAACAACTAACTCAATTCACAATGCTGAAGAAAGTGTTTGACCCTCTTCCTTCTAACATTCATGGATTTCTTACAAGAGCTACAGTGCTTCTCCTTTAACTTCAGAGAGTTAATTTTGCACAAAGGTGATCTTCTTAGCACATGAAAACTGACAAGCAGGCAGTATTCCTTTAAACAGCTAAGTCAATTCACAATGCTAAACAAGTTGCCAAGCCCTCTTGCTTCTAACATTCATGACTCTCTTACAAGAGCTACCAGTACTCTTCCATTCGCTTGTATGGGATATTTTGCCAAAGTTGTGTTCCTCACCCATGAAAACGCTGAGAGGTACTCAGTATTCCTTTACACAGCTAACTCAGTTGACAATGCTGAACAAGGTGGTAGACCCTTTTCTTTCTAACATTAATGATTCTCTCTCAAGTTCGACAGGGCTTCTTCCAATCCCTTTTAGGGGGTTATATTGCACAAAGGTGGTATTCCTCTCCCATGAACACATTGAGTTGTAGGCATTATTCCTTGAAAGAAGTATATCAATTCTCCTTGGGAAACAAGGTGCTTGACCCTCCTGTTTCTAACATTCCTACTTCTCTTCCAAGAGTTGGAGGTTTGGTTCCCTTGACTTCAAAGAGGTAATTTTGCACAAACTTGAGGATCCTCACCCATAAAAACACTGAGAGTTAGGCAGTATTCCCTTCAACAGGTAACTCAATTCACAATGCTTAAGAGGGTGCTAGACCCTCATGCTTCTAACATTAATCATTGTCTTACAAGAGCTACAGTATGCCTCCTTTCACTTGAATGGCCTATTTTACAGAACATTGAAGTTTCTCCCCGTGAAAACACTGACAGTTACGCAGTGTTCCCTTAAACAGGTAACTCAATTCACCATGCTTCACAAGGTGCTTGACCCTCTTGCTTGTAACACTTATGGTTCTCTTACAGGAGAAACAGTGCTTCTTCCTTACATTGCAACAGGCCTATTTTGCACAAAGCTACTGTTCTTCACACTGTAAAAGCCTGAGAGACAGGTAGTATTCCTTTGTAAAGCTCACTCAATTCTCACTTTTGAACAGCGTTCCAGACCCTCTTGCTCCTAGAATGAATGGTTTTCATACATCCTAAACTGTTCTTCTTCCATTCAGTTGAATGCAGCTATTTGGCCCAACGGTGATGTTCCTCACCCATGAAAAAAGTCAGGGGTAGTCAGTATTCCTTTCAAAAGGTAACTCATTTCTCATAGGGAGACAAGTTGCAAAATATTCCTGCCTCTCACCCACTGCTTCAGGCCCTGAGGTACAAGTGTATGTCCATTTCGCCGGAAGCGGGTATTTTTTAAGGAGTGAATGATTCTCCATTGTCAAAGGCTTTCATTTGGCAAGCATTCCTTTCACATGCTAATTCAACTCTCACAGGGAAACAATGTGCTTGCAACTCCTGCTGCAAACCTTGACATCTGCTTGCAAGAGACACAGTGCATGTTCCATTCAGTGGAAAGGTCTATTGGCACAAAGATGGAAATGCTCACACTGTCAAACCCTGACAGATAGGCAGTGTTCCTTTTGAATGCTAAATCAATTGAAGCTGCTAAATAAAGTGCTAGAGCAACTTTCCTGTAAGCTTTGTGGTTCTCCTACCAGACACCCAGTAATCCTTCCCTTCATTGAAACAGGCAATTTTGCACCAAAAGCAAGTTCCTCACACTTTCAAACCCTGAGTGGCAGGTGGTCTTCCTTTGAAAACTTCACTCTACTCACACTGTTACACAAGTTGCTAGACCCTCTTGCTTCTAACCTCAAACATTTTCTTAGAAGAGCCTCAGAGATTCTTCCATTCTTTTCAAAGGGTGATGTTGCACAAAGGTGATACTCCTCATCCCTGGAAACACTAAGTGGTAGGCAGTATTCCTTGAAACAAGTTACTCAAGTCTCATCCGAAGACAATCTGCTTCACCCTCCTGCTTGTAACATTCAGCCTTTTCTTACAACATAAGCACCGCTGGATCCAGTCACTTCAAAGAGGTGATTTTGCACAAAGTTGAAGGTACTCACACATAAAAACACTGAGAGGTATCAGTATGTCCTTAGACAGCTAACTCAGTTGAGAATCCTCAGAGTGCTAGGCTCTCTTCCTGTTAACAGTCCTGTCTCTCTTAGAAGGCCTACAGGGCATCTTCCATTCTCTGGAATGGGGCAATTTGGAAAAAACCTGGAGTCCTCATCCCTGAAAATCTGGAGAGGTAGGTAGTATTCCATGAAACAACTAACTCAATTCACAATTCTGAACAAAGTGTTTGACTCTCTTCCTTCTAACATTCATGGATTTCTTACAAGAGCTACAGTGTTTCTCCTTTCACTTCACAGAGTAAATTTTGCACAAAGGTGATCTTCTTAGCACATGAAAACTGAAAAGCAGAGAGTATTCATTTAAAAAGCTAAGTCAATTCACAATGCTAAACAAGTTGCCAAGCCCTGTTGCTTCTCACATTCATGACTCTCTTACAAGAGCTACCAGGAATTTTCCATTCGCTTGTATGGGATATTTTGCAAAGTTGTGTTCCTGACCCATGAAAACGCTGAGAGGTACTCAGTATTCCTTTACACAGCTAACTCAGTTCACAATGCTGAACAAGGTGGTAGACCCTTTTCTTTCTAACATTAATGATTCTCTCTCAAATTCAACAGTGCTTCTTCCAATCCCTTTTAGTGGGTTATATTGCACAAAGGTGGTATTCCTCACCCATGAACACACTGAGTTGTAGGCATTATTCCTTGAAAGAAGTATATCAATTCTCCTTGGGAAACACGGTGCTTGACCCTCCTGTTTCTAACATTCCTACTTCTCTTCCAAGAGTTGGAGGGTTGGTTCTCTTGACTTGAAAGAGGTAATTTTGCACAAACTTGAGGATCCTCACCCATAAAAACACTGAGAGTTAGGCAGTATTCCCTTCAACAGGTAACTCAATTCACAATGCTTAAGAGGGTGCTAGACCCTCTTGCTTCTAACATTAATCATTGTCTTACAAGAGCTACAGTATGCCTCCTTTCACTTGAATGGCCTATTTTACAGAACATTGAAGTTTCTCCCCGTGAAAACACTGACAGTTACGCAGTGTTCCCTTAAACAGGTAACTCAATTCACCATGCTTCACAAGGTGCTTGACCCTCTTGCTTGTAACACTTATGGTTCTCTTACAGGAGAAGCAGTGCTTCTTCCTTACATAGCAACAGGCCTATTTTGCACAAAGCTACTATTCTTCACACTGTAAAAGCCTGAGAGACAGGTAGTATTCCTTTGTATATAGCTCACTCAATTCTCACTTTTGAACAACATTCCAGACCCTCTTGCTCCTAGAATGAATGGTTTTCATACATCCTAAACTGTTCTTCTTCCATTCAGTTGAATGCAGCTATTTGGCCAAACGGTGATGTTCCTCACCCATGAAAAAACTCAGAGGTAGTCAGTATTCCTTTCAACAGGTAACTTATTTCTCATAGGAAGACAAGTTGCAAAATATTCCTGTCTCTCACACACTGCATCAGGCCCTGAGCTACTAGTGTGTGTCCCTTTCGCCTGAAGAGCGTATTTTTCAAGGAGTGAATGGTTCTCCATTTTCAAAGGCTTTCATTTGGCAAGCATTCCTTTCAAATGCTAATTCAACTCTCACAGGGAAACAATGTGCTTGCAACTCCTGCTGCAAACCTTGACATCTGCTTGCAAGAGACACAGTGCCTGTTCCATTCAGTGGAAAGGTCTATTGGCACAAAGACGGAAATGCTCACACTGTCAAACCCTGACAGATAGGCAGTGTCCCTTTTGAAGGCTAAATCAATTGAAGCTGCTAAACAAAGTGCTAGAGCACCTTTCCTGTAAGCTTTGTGGTTCTCCTACCAGACACCCAGTAATCCTTCCCTTCATTGAAACAGGCAATTTTGCACCAAAAGGAAGTTCCTCACACTTTCAAACCCTGAGTGGCAGGTGGTCTTCCTTTAAAAACTTCACTCTACTCACACTGTTACACAAGTTGCTAGACCCTCTTGCTTCTACCCTCAAACATTTTCTTAGAAGAGATTCAGAGATTCTTCCATTCTCTTCAAAGGGTGATGTTGCACAAAGGTGATACTCCTCATCCCTGGAAACACTAAGTGGTAGGCAGTATTCCTTGAAACAAGTTACTCAAGTCTCATCCGAAGACAATCTGCTTCACCCTCCAGCTTGTAACATTCAGCCTTTTCTTACAACATAAGCACCGCTGGATCCAGTCACTTCAAAGAGGTGATTTTGCACAAAGTTGAAGGTACTCACACATAAAAACACTGAGAGGTATCAGTATGTCCTTAGACAGCTAACTCAGTTGACAATCCTCAGAGTCCTAGGCTCTCTTCCTGTTAACAGTCCTGTCTCTCTTAGAAGGCCTACAGGGCATCTTCCATTCTCTGGAATGGGGCAATTTGGAAAAAACCTGGAGTCCTCATCCCTGAAAATCTTGAGAGGTAGGTAGTATTCCATGAAACAACTAACTCAATTCACAATGCTGAAGAAGGTGTTTGACCCTCTTCCTTCTAACATTCATGGTTTTCTTACAAGAGCCACAGTGTTTCTCCGTTCACTTCACAGAGGCAATTTTGCACAAAGGTGATCTTCTTAGCACATGAAAACTCGGACAAGCAGGCAGTATTCCTTTAAAAAGCTAAGTCAATTCACAATGCTAAACAAGTTGCCAAGCCCTGTTGCTTCTAACATTCATGACTCTCTTACAAGAGCTACCAGGACTCTTCCATTCGCTTGTATGGGATATTTTGCCAAAGTTGTGTTCCTCACCCATGAAAACGCTGAGAGGTACTCAGTATTCCTTTACACAGAAGGTACACAGCTAACTCAGTTCACAATGCTGAACAAGGTGGTAGACCCTTTTCTTTCTAACATTAATGATTCTCTCTCAAATTCAACAGTGCTTCTTCCAATCCCTTTTAGCGGGTTATATTGCACAAAGGTGGTATTCCTCACCCATGAACACACTGAGTTGTAGGCATTATTCCTTGAAAGAAGTATATCAATTCTCCTTGGGAAACAAGGTGCTTGACCCTCCTGTTTCTAACATTCCTACTTCTCTTCCAAGAGTTGGAGGGTTGGTTCCCTTGACTTGAAAGAGGTAACTTTGCACAAACTTGAGGATCCTCACCCATAAAAACACTGAGAGTTAGGCAGTATTCCCTTCAACAGGTAACTCAATTCACAATGCTTAAGAGGGTGCTAGACCCTCTTGCTTCTAACATTAATCATTGTCTTACAAGAGCTACAGTATGCCTCCTTTCACTTGAATGGCCTATTTTACAGAACATTGAAGTTTCTCCCCGTGAAAACACTGACAGTTACGCAGTGTTCCCTTAAACAGGTAACTCAATTCACCATGCTTCACAAGTTGCTTGACCCTCTTGCTTGTAACACTTATGGTTCTCTTACAGGAGAGACAGTGCTTCTTCCTTACATTGCAACAGGCCTATTTTGCACAAAGCTACTATTCTTCACACTGTAAAAGCCTGAGAGACAGGTAGTATTCCTTTGTAAAGCTCACTCAATTCTCACTTTTGAACAACATTCCAGACCCTCTTGCTCCTAGAATGAATGGTTTTCATACATCCTAAACTGTTCTTCTTCCATTCAGTTGAATGCAGCTATTTGGCCAAACGGTGATGTTCCTCACCCATGAAAAAACTCAGAGGTAGTCAGTATTCCTTTCAACAGGTAACTTATTTCTCATAGGAAGACAAGTTGCAAAATATTCCTGTCTCTCACACACTGCATCAGGCCCTGAACTACTAGTGTGTGTCCCTTTCGCCTGAAGAGCGTATTTTTCAAGGAGTGAATGGTTCTCCATTTTCAAAGGCTTTCATTTGGCAAGCATTCCTTTCAAATGCTAATTCAACTCTCACAGGGAAACAATGTGCTTGCAACTCCTGCTGCAAACCTTGACATCTGCTTGCAAGAGACACAGTGCCTGTTCCATTCAGTGGAAAGGTCTATTGGCACAAAGACGGAAATGCTCACACTGTCAAACCCTGAGAGATAGACAGTGTCCCTTTTGAAGGCTAAATCATTTGAAGCTGCTAAGCAAAGTGCTAGAGCACCTTTCCTGTAAGCTTTGTGGTTCTCCTACCAGACACCCAGTAATCCTTCCCTTCATTGAAACAGGCAATTTTGCAGCAAAAGGAAGTTCCTCACACTTTCAAACCCTGAGTGGCAGGTGGTCTTCCTTTAAAAACTTCACTCTACTCACACTGTTACACAAGTTGCTAGACCCTCTTGCTTCTACCCTCAAACATTTTCTTAGAAGAGATTCAGAGATTCTTCCATTCTCTTCAAAGGGTGATGTTGCACAAAGGTGATACTCCTCATCCCTGGAAACACTAAGTGGTAGGCAGTATTCCTTGAAACAAGTTACTCAAGTCTCATCCGAAGACAATCTGCTTCACCCTCCTGCTTGTAGCATTCAGCCTTTTCTTACAACATAAGCACCGCTGGATCTAGTCACTTCAAAGAGGTGATTTTGCACAAAGTTGAAGGTACTCACACATAAAAACACTGAGAGGAATCAGTATGTCCTTAGACAGCTAACTCAGTTGAGAATCCTCAGAGTGCTAGGCTCTCTTCCTGTTAACAGTCCTGTCTCTCTTAGAAGGCCTACAGGGCATCTTCCATTCTCTGGAATGGGGCAATTTGGAAAAAACCTGGAGTCCTCATCCCTGAAAATCTTGACAGGTAGGTAGTATTCCATGAAACAACTAACTCAATTCACAATGCTGAAGAAAGTGTTTGACCCTCTTCCTTCTAACATTCATGGTTTTCTTACAAGAGCTACAGTGTTTCTCCATTCACTTCACACAGGCAATTTTGCACAAAGGTGATCTTCTTAGCACATGAAAACTGACAAGCAGGCAGTATTCCTTTAAAAAGCTAAGTCAATTCACAATGCTAAACAAGTTGCCAAGCCCTGTTGCTTCTAACATTCATGACTACCAGGAATTTTCCATTCGCTTGTATGGGATATTTTGCAAAGTTGTGTTCCTGACCCATGAAAACTCTGAGAGGTACTCAGTATTCCTTTACACAGCTAACTCTGTTCACAATGCTGAACAAGGTAGTAGACCCTTTTCTTTCTAACATTAATGATTCTCTCTCAAATTCGACAGTGCTTCTTCCAATCCCTTTTAGGGGGTTATATTGCACAAAGGTGGTATTCCTCACCCATGAACACACTGAGTTGTAGGCATTATTCCTTGAAAGAAGTATATCAATTGTCCTTGGGAAACAAGGTGCTTGACCCTCCTGTTTCTAACATTCCTACTTCTCTTCCAATAGTTGGAGGGTTGGTTCCCTTGACTTGAAAGAGGTAATTTTGCACAAACTTGAAGATCCTCACCCATAAAAACACTGAGAGTTAGGCAGTATTCCCTTCAACAGGTAACTCAATTCACAATGCTTAAGAGGGTGCTAGACCCTCTTGCTTCTAACATTAATCATTGTCTTACAAGAGCTACAGTATGCCTCCTTTCACTTGAGAGGCCTATTTTGCAGAACATTGAAGTTTGTCCCCGTGAAAACACTGACAGTTACGCAGTGTTGCATTAAACAGGTAACTCAATTCACCATGCTTCACAAGTTGCTTGACCCTCTTGCTTGTAACACTTATGGTTCTCTTACAGGAGAAACAGTGCTTCTTCCTCACATTGCAACATGCCTATTTTGCACAAAGCTACTATTCTTCACACTGTAAAAGCCTGAGAGACAGGTAGTATTCCTTTGTAAAGCTCACTCAATTCTCACTTTTGAACAACGTTCCAGACCCCCTTGCTCCTAGAATGAATGGTTTTCATACATCCTAAATTGTTCTTCTTCCATTCAGTTGAATGCAGCTATTTGGCCCAACGGTGATGTTACTCACCCATGAAAAAACTCAGGGGTAGTCAGTATTCCTTTCAAAAGGTAAATCATTTCTCATAGGGAGACAAGTTGCAAAATATTCCTGCCTCTCACACACTGAATCAGGCCCTGAGGTACAAGTGTGTGTCCATTTCGCCGGAAGCGGGTATTTTTCAAGGAGTGAATGATTCTCCATTGTCAAAGGCTTTCATTTGGCAAGCATTCCTTTCACATGCTAATTCAACTCTCACAGGGAAACAATGTGCTTGCAACTCCTGCTGCAAACCTTGACATCTGCTTGCAAGAGACACAGTGCCTGTTCCATTCAGTGGAAAGGTCTATTGGCACAAAGACGGAAATGCTCACACTGTCAAACCCTGACAGATAGGCAGTGTTCCTTTTGAAGGCCAAATCAATTGAAGCTGCTAAACAAAGTGCTAGAGCACCTTTCCTGTAAGCTTTGTGGTTCTCCTACCAGACACCCAGTAATCCTTCCCTTCATTGAAACAGGCAATTTTGCAGCAAAAGGAAGTTCCTCACACTTTCAAACCCTGAGTGGCAGGTGGTCTTCCTTTAAAAATTTCACTCTACTCACACTGTTATACAAGTTGCTACACCCTCTTGCTTCTACCCTCAAACATTTTCTTAGAAGAGCCTCAGAGATTCTTCCATTCTTTTCAAAGGGTGATGTTGCACAAAGGTGATACTCCTCATCCCTGGAAACACTAAGTGGTAGGCAGTATTCCTTGAAACAAGTTACTCAAGTCTCATCCGAAGACAATCTGCTTCACCCTCCTGCTTGTAACATTCAGCCTTTTCTTACAACATAAGCACCGCTGGATCCAGTCACTTCAAAGAGGTGATTTTGCACAAAGTTGAAGGTACTCACACATAAAAACACTGAGAGGTATCCGTATGTCCTTAGACAGCTAACTCAGTTGAGAATCCTCAGAGTGCTAGGCTCTCTTCCTGTTAACAGTCCTGTCTCTCTTAGAAGGCCTACAGGGCATCTTCCATTCTCTGGAATGGGGCAATTCGGAAAAAACCTGGAGTCCTCATCCCTGAAAATCTTGAGAGGTAGGTAGTATTCCATGAAACAACTAACTCAATTCACAATGCTGAAGGAAGTGTTTGACCCTCTTCCTTCTAACATTCATGGATTTCTTACAAGAGCTACAGTGTTTCTCCTTTCACTTCACAGTGTTAATTTTGCTCAGAGGTGATCTTCTTAGCACATGAAAACTGACAAGCAGGCCGTATTCCTTTAAAAAGCTAAGTCAATTCACAATGCTAAACAAGTTGCCAAGCCCTGTTGCTTCTAACATTCATGACTCTCTTACAAGAGGTACCAGGAATCTTCCATTCGCTTGTATGGGCTATTTTGCCAAAGTTGTGTTCCTCACCCATGAAAACGCTGGGAGGTACTCAGTATTCCTTTACACAGCTAACTCAGTTCACAATGCTGAACAAGGTGGTAGACCCTTTTCTTTCTAACATTAATGATTCTCTCTCAAGTTCGACAGCGCTTCTTCAAATCCCTTTTAGGGGGTTATATTGCACAAAGGTGGTATTCCTCTCCCATGAACACACTGAGTTGTAGGCATTATTCCTTGAAAGAAGTATTTCAATTCTCCTTGGGAAACAAGGTGCTTGACCCTCCTGTTTCTAACATTCCTACTTCTCTTCCAAGAGTTGGAGGGTTGGTTCCGTTGACTTGAAAGAGGTAATTTTGCACAAACTTGAGGATCCTCACCCATAAAAACACTGAGAGTTAGGCAGTATTCCCTTCAACAGGTAACTCAATTCACAATGCTTAAGAGGGTGCTAGACCCTCTTGCTTCTAACATTAATCATTGTCTTACAAGAGCTACGGTATGCCTCCTTTCACTTGAGAGGCCTATTTTACAGAACATTGAAGTTTCTCCCCGTGAAAACACTGACAGTTACGCAGTGTTCCCTTAAACAGGTAACTCAATTCACCATGCTTCACAAGGTGCTTGACCCTCTTGCTTGTAACACTTATGGTTCTCTTACAGGAGAAACAGTGCTTCTTCCTTACATTGCAACAGGCCTATTTTGCACAAAGCTACTATTCTTCACACTGTAAAAGCCTGAGAGACAGGTAGTATTCCTTTGTAAAGCTCACTCAATTCTCACTTTTGAACAACATTCCAGACCCTCTTGCTCTTAGAATGAATGGTTTTCATACATCCTAAACTGTTCTTCTTCCATTCAGTTGAATGCAGCTATTTGGCCCAACGGTGTTGTTCCTCATCCATGAAAAAACTCAGGGGTAGTCAGTATTCCTTTCAACAGGTAACTCATTTCTCATAGGGAGACAAGTTGCAAAATATTCCTGCCTCTCACACACAGCATCAGGCCCTGAGGTACAAGTGTGTGTCCCTTTTGCCTGAAGAGCGTATTTTTCAAGGAGTGAATGATTCTCCATTGTCAAAGTCTTTCATTTGGGAAGCATTCCTTTCACATGATAATTCAACTCTTCCTTTGAAAACTTCACTCTCCTCACACTGTTATACAAGTTGCTAGACCCTCTTGCTTCTAACCTCAAACATTTTCTTAGAAGAGCCTCAGAGATTCTTCCATTCTTTTCAAAGGTTGATGTTGCACAAAGGTGATACTCCTCATCCCTGGAAACACTAAGTGGTAGGCAGTATTCCTTGAAACAAGTTACTCAAGTCTCATCCGAAGACAATCTGCTTCACCCTCCTGCTCGTAACATTCAGCCTTTTCTTACAACATAAGCACCGCTGGATCCAGTCACTTCAAAGAGGTGATTTTGCACAAAGTTGAAGGTACTCCCACATAAAAACACTGAGAGGTATCAGTTTGTGCTTAGACAGCTAACTCAGTTGAGAATCCTTAGAGTGCTAGGCTCTCTTCCTGTTAACAGTCCTGTCTGTCTTAGAAGGCCTACAGGGCATCTTCCATTCTCTGGAATGGGGCAATTTGGAAAAAACCTGGAGTCCTCATCCCTGAAAATCTTGAGAGGTAGGTAGTATTCCATGAAACAACTAACTCAATTCACAATGCTGAAGAAAGTGTTTGACCCTCTTCCTTCTAACATTCATGGATTTCTTACAAGAACTACATTGTTTCTCCATTCACTTCACAGAGTTAATTTTGCACAAAGGTGATCTTCTTAGCACATGAAAACTGACAAGCAGGCCGTATTCCTTTAAAAAGCTAAGTCAATTCACAATGCTAAACAAGTTGCCAAGCCCTGTTGCTTCTAACATTCATGACTCTCTTACAAGAGCTACCAGGAATCTTCCATTCGCTTGTATGGGCTATTTTGCCAAAGTTGTGTTCCTCACCCATGAAAACGCTGGGAGGTACTCAGTATTCCTTTACACAGCTAACTCAGTTCACAATGCTGAACAAGGTGGTAGACCCTTTTCTTTCTAACATTAATGATTCTCTCTCAAGTTCGACAGCACTTCTTCCAATCCCCTTTAGGGGGTTATATTGCACAAAGGTGGTATTCCTCTCCCATGAACACACTGAGTTGTAGGCATTATTCCTTGAAAGAACTATATCAATTCTCCTTGGGAAACAAGGTGCTTGACCCTCCTGTTTCTAACATTCCTACTTCTCTTCCAAGAGTTGGAGGGTTGGTTCCGTTGACTTGAAAGAGGTAATTTTGCACAAACTTGAGGATCCTCACCCATAAAAACACTGAGAGTTAGGCAGTATTCCCTTCAACAGGTAACTCAATTCACAATGCTTAAGAGGGTGCTAGACCCTCTTGCTTCTAACATTAATCATTGTCTTACAAGAGCTACAGTATGCCTCCTTTCAGTTGAGAGGCCTATTTTACAGAACATTGAAGTTTCTCCCCGTGAAAACACTGACAGTTACGCAGTGTTCCCTTAAACAGGTAACTCAATTCACCATGCTTCACAAGGTGCTTGACCCTCTTGCTTGTAACACTTATGGTTCTCTTACAGGAGAAACAGTGCTTCTTCCTTACATTGCAACAGGCCTATTTTGCACAAAGCTACTATTCTTCACACTGTAAAAGCCTGAGAGACAGGTAGTATTCCTTTGTAAAGCTCACTCATTTCTCACTTTTGAACAACATTCCAGACCCTCTTGCTCCTAGAATGAATGGTTTTCATGCATCCTAAACTGTTCTTCTTCCATTCAGTTGAATGCAGCTATTTGGCCAAACGGTGATGTTCCTCACCCATGAAAAAACTCAGAGGTAGTCAGTATTCCTTTCAACAGGTAACTTATTTCTCATAGGGAGACAAGTTGCAAAATATTCCTGTCTCTCACACACTGCATCAGTCCCTGAGGTACAAGTTTGTGTCCATTTCGCCGGAAGCGGGTATTTTTCAAGGAGTGAATGATTCTCCATTGTCAAAGGCTTTCATTTGGCCAGCATTCCTTTCACATGCTAATTCAACTCTCACAGGGAAACAATGTGCTTGCAACTCCTGCTGCAAACCTTGACATCTGCTTGCAAGAGACACAGTGCCTGTTCCATTCAGTGGAAAGGTCTATTGGCACAAAGATGGAAATGCTCACACTGTCAAACCCTGACAGATAGGCAGTGTTCCTTTTGAATGCTAAATCAATTGAAGCTGCTAAACAAAGTGCTAGAGCACCTTTCCTGTAAGCTTTGTGATTCTCCTACCAGACACCCAGTAATCCTTCCCTTCATTGAAACAGGCAATTTTGCACCAAAAAAAAGTTCCTCACACTTTCAAACCCTGAGTGGCAGGTGGTCTTCCTTTAAAAACTTCACTCTACTCACACTGTTACACAAGTTGCTAGACCCTCTTGCTTCTACCCTCAAACATTTTCTTAGAAGAGCCTCAGAGATTCTTCCATTCTTTTCAAAGGGTGATGTTGCAAAAAGGTGATACTCCTCATCCCTGGAAACACTAAGAGGTAGGCAGTATTCCTTGAAACAAGTTACTCAAGTCTCATCCGAAGACAATCTGCTTCACCCTCCTGCTTGTAACATTCAGCCTTTTCTTACAACATAAGCACCGCTGGAACCAGTCACTTCAAAGAGGTGATTTTGCACAAAGTTGAAGGTACTCACACATAAAAACACTGAGAGGTATCAGTATGTCCTTAGACAGCTAACTCAGTTGAGAATCCTCAGAGTGCTAGGCTCTCTTCCTGTTAACAGTCCTGTCTCTCTTAGAAGGCCTACAGGGCATCTTCCATTTTCTGGAATGGGGCAATTTGGAAAAAACCTGGAGTCCTCATCCCTGAAAATCTTGAGAGGTAGGTAGTATTCCATGAAACAACTAACTCAATTCACAATGCTGAAGAAGGTGTTTGACCCTCTTCCTTCTAACATTCATGGTTTTCTTACAAGAGCTACAGTGTTTCTCCATTCACTTCACAGAGGCAATTTTGCACAAAGGTGATCTTCTTAGCACATGAAAACTCGGACAAGCAGGCAGTATTCCTTTAAACAGCTAAGTCAATTCACAATGCTAAACAAGTTGCCAAGCCCTCTTGCTTCTAACATTCATGACTCTCTTACAACAGCTACCAGGACTCTTATATTCGCTTGTATGGGATATTTTGCAAAGTTGTGTTCCTGACCCATGAAAACGCTGAGAGGTACTCAGTATTCCTTTACACAGCTAACTCAGTTCACAATGCTGAACAAGGTGGTAGACCCTTTTCTTTCTAACATTAATGATTCTCTCTCAAATTCGACAGTGCTTCTTCCAATCCCTTTTAGGGGGTTATATTGCACAAAGGTGGTATTCCTCACCCATGAACACACTGAGTTGTAGGCATTATTCCTTGAAAGAAGTATATCAATTCTCCTTGGGAAACACGGTGCTTGACCCTCCTGTTTCTAACATTCCTACTTCTCTTCCAAGAGTTGGAGGGTTGGATCCCTTGACTTGAAAGAGGTAATTTTGCACAAACTTGAGGATCCTCACCCATAAAAACACTGAGAGTTAGGCAGTATTCCCTTCAACAGGTAACTCAATTCACAATGCTTAAGAGGGTGCTAGACCCTCTTGCTTCTAACATTAATCATTGTCTTACAAGAGCTACAGTATGCCTCCTTTCACTTGAGAGGCCTATTTTGCAGAACATTGAAGTTTCTCCCCGTGAAAACACTGACAGTTACGCAGTGTTCCCTTAAACAGGTAACTCAATTCACCATGCTTCACAAGTTGCTTGACCCTCTTGCTTGTAACACTTATGGTTCTCTTACAGGAGAAACAGTGCTTCTTCCTTACATTGCAACATGCCTATTTTGCACAAAGCTACTATTCTTCACACTGTAAAAGCCTGAGAGACAGGTAGTATTCCTTTGTAAAGCTCACTCAATTCTCACTTTTGAACAACATTCCAGACCCTCTTGCTCCTAGAATGAATGGTTTTCATACATCCTAAACTGTTCTTCTTCCATTCAGTTGAATGCAGCTATTTGGCCAAACGGTGATGTTCCTCACCCATGAAAAAACTCAGAGGTCGTCAGTATTCCTTTCAACAGGTAACTTATTTCTCATAGGAAGACAAGTTGCAAAATATTCCTGTCTCTCACACACTGCATCAGGCCCTGAGCTACTAGTGTGTGTCCCTTTCGCCTGAAGCGCGTATTTTTCAAGGAGTGAATGGTTCTCCATTTTCAAAGGCTTTCATTTGGCAAGCATTCCTTTCAAATGCTAATTCAACTCTCACAGGGAAACAATGTGCTTGCAACTCCTGCTGCAAACCTTGACATCTGCTTGCAAGAGACACAGTGCCTGTTCCATTCAGTTTAAAGGTCTATTAGCACAAAGACGGAAATGCTCACACTGTCAAACCCTGACAGATAGGCAGTGTCCCTTTTGAAGGCTAAATCAATTGAAGCTGCTAAACAAAGTGCTAGAGCACCTTTCCTGTAAGCTTTGTGGTTCTCCTACCAGACACCCAGTAATCCTTCCCTTCATTGAAACAGGCAATTTTGCAGCAAAAGGAAGTTCCTCACACTTTCAAACCCTGAGTGGCAGGTGGTCTTCCTTTAAAAACTTCACTCTACTCACACTGTTACACAAGTTGCTAGACCCTCTTGCTTCTACCCTCAAACATTTTCTTAGAAGAGATTCAGAGATTCTTCCATTCTCTTCAAAGGGTGATGTTGCACAAAGGTGATACTCCTCATCCCTAGAAACACTAAGTGGTAGGCAGTGTTCCTTGAAACAAGTTACTCAAGTCTCATCCGAAGACAATCTGCTTCACCCTCCTGCTTCTAACATTCAGCCTTTTCTTACACCATAAGCACCGCTGGATCCAGTCACTTCAAAGAGGTGATTTTGCACAAAGTTGAATGTACTCACACATAAAAACACTGAGAGGTATCAGTATGTCTTTAGACAGCTAACTCAGTTGAGAATCCTCAGAGTGCTAGGCTCTCTTCCTGTTAACAGTCCTGTCTCTCTTAGAAGGCCTACAGGGCATCTTCCATTCTCTGGAATGGGGCAATTTGGAAAAAACCTGGAGTCCTCATCCCTGAAAATCTTGAGAGGTAGGTAGTATTCCATGAAACAACTAACTCAATTCACAATGCTGAAGAAAGTGTTTTACCCTCTTCCTTCTAACATTCATGGATTTCTTAAAAGAGCTACAGTGTTTCTCCATTCACTTCACAGAGTTAATTTTGCACAAAGGTGATCTTCTTAGCACATGAAAACTGACAAGCAGGCAGTATTCCTTTAAAAAGCTAAGTCAATTCACAATGCTAAACAAGTTGCCAAGCCCTGTTGCTTCTAACATTCATGACTCTCTTACAAGAGCTACCAGGAATTTTCCATTCGCTTGTATGGGATATTTTGCAAAGTTGTGTTCCTGACCCATGAAAATGCTGAGAGGTACTCAGTATTCCTTTACACAGCTAACTCAGTTCACAATGCTGAACAAGGTGGTAGACCCTTTTCTTTCTAACATTAATGATTCTCTCTCAAATTCAACAGTGCTTCTTCCAATCCCTTTTAGGGGTTATATTGCACAAAGGTGGTATTCCTCACCCATGAACACACTGAGTTGTAGGCCTTATTCCTTGAAAGAAGTATATCAATTCTCCTTGGGAAACAAGGTGCTTGACCCTCCTGTTTCTAACATTCCTACTTCTCTTCCAAGAGTTGGAGGGTTGGTTCCCTTGACTTGAAAGAGGTAATTTTGCACAAACTTGAGGATCCTCACCCATAAAAACACTGAGAGTTAGGCAGTATTCCCTTCAACAGGTAACTCAATTCACAATGCTTAAGAGGGTGCTAGACCCTCTTGCTTCTAACATTAATCATTGTCTTACAAGAGCTACAGTATGTCTCCTTTCACTTGAGAGGCCTATTTTGCAGAACATTGAAGTTTCTCCCCGTGAAAGCACTGAGAGTTACGCAGTGTTCCCTTAAACAGGTAACTCAATTCACCACGCTACACAAGGTGCTTGACCCTCTTGCTTGTAACACTTATGGTTCTCTTACAGGAGAAACAGTGCTTCTTCCTTACATTGCAACAGGCCTATTTTGCACAAAGCTACTATTCTTCACACTGTAAAAGCCTGAGAGACAGGTAGTATTCCTTTGTAAAGCTCACTCAATTCTCACTTTTGAACAACGTTCCAGACCCTCTTGCTCCTAGAATGAATGGTTTTCATACATCCTAAACTGTTCTTCTTCCATTCAGTTGAATGCAGCTATTTGGCCAAACGGTGATGTTCCTCACCCATGAAAAAAGTCAGGGGTAGACAGTATTCCTTTCAAAAGGTAACTCATTTCTCATAGGGAGACAAGTTGCAAAATATTCCTGCCTCTCACACACTGCATCAGGCCCTGAGCTACTAGTGTGTGTCCATTTCGCCTGAAGAGCATATTTTTCAAGGAGTGAATGGTTCTCCATTTTCAACGGCTTTCATTTGGCAAGCATTCCTTTCAAATGCTAATTCAACTCTCACAGGGAAACAATGTGCTTGCAACTCCTGCTGCAAACCTTGACATCTGCTTGCAAGAGACACAGTGCCTGTTCCATTCAGTGGAAAGGTCTATTGGCACAAAGATGGAAATGCTCACACTGTCAAACCCTGACAGATAGGCAGTGTCCCTTTTGAAGGCTAAATCAATTGAAGCTGCTAAACAAAGTGCTAGAGCACCTTTCCTGTAAGCTTTGTCGTTCTCCTACCAGACACCCAGTAATCCTTCCCTTCATTGAAACAGGCAATTTTGCAGCAAAAGGAAGTTCCTCACACATTCAAACCCTGAGTGGCAGGTGGTCTTCCTTTAAAAACTTCACTCTACTCACACTGTTACACAAGTTGCTAGACCGTCTTGCTTCTACCCTCAAACATTTTCTTAGAAGAGATTCAGAGATTCTTCCATTCTCTTCAAAGGGTGATGTTGCACAAAGGCGATACTCCTCATCCCTGGAAACACTAAGTGGTAGGCAGTATTCCTTGAAACAAGTTACTCAAGTCTCATCCGAAGACAATCTGCTTCACGCTCCTGCTTGTAACATTCATCCTTTTCTTACAACATAAGCACCGCTGGATCCAGTCACTTCAAAGAGGTGATTTTGCACAAAGTTGAAGGTACTCACACATAAAAACACTGAGAGGTATCAGTATGTCCTTAGACAGCTAACTCAGTTGAGAATCCTCAGAGTCCTAGGCTCTCTTCCTGTTAACAGTCCTGTCTCTCTTAGAAGGCCTACAGGGCATCTTACATTCTCTGGAATGGGGCAATTTGGAAAAAACCTGGAGTCCTCATCCCTGAAAATCTTGAGAGGTAGGTAGTATTCCATGAAACAACTAACTCAATTCACAATGCTGAAGAAGGTGTTTGACCCTCTTCCTTCTAACATTCATGGTTTTCTTACAAGAGCCACAGTGTTTCTCCATTCACTTCACAGAGGCAATTTTGCACAAAGGTGATCTTCTTAGCACATGAAAACTCGGACAAGCAGGCAGTATTCCTTTAAAAAGCTAAGTCAATTCACAATGCTAAACAAGTTGCCAAGCCCTGTTGCTTCTAACATTCATGACTCTCTTACAAGAGCTACCAGGACTCTTCCATTCGCTTGTATGGGATATTTTGCCAAAGTTGTGTTCCTCACCCATGAAAACGCTGAGAGGTACTCAGTATTCCTTTACACAGCTAACTCAGTTCACAATGCTGAACAAGGTGGTAGACCCTTTTCTTTCTAACATTAATGATTCTCTCTCAAATTCAACAGTGCTTCTTATAATCCCTTTTAGGGGGTTATATTGCACAAAGGTGGTATTCCTCACCCATGAACACACTGAGTTGTAGGCATTATTACTTGAAAGAAGTATATCAATTCTTCTTGGGAAACAAGGTGCTTGACCCTCCTGTTTCTAACATTCCTACTTCTCTTCCAAGAGTTGGAGGGTTGGTTCCCTTGACTTGAAAGAGGTAACTTTGCACAAACTTGAGGATCCTCACCCATAAAAACACTGAGAGTTAGGCAGTATTCCCTTCAACAGGTAACTCAATTCACAATGCTTAAGAGGGTGCTAGACCCTCTTGCTTCTAACATTAATCATTGTCTTACAAGAGCTACAGTATGCCTCCTTTCACTTGAATGGCCTATTTTACAGAACATTGAAGTTTCTCCCCGTGAAAACACTGACAGTTACGCAGTGTTCCCTTAAAGAGGTAACTCAATTCACCATGCTTCACAAGTTGCTTGACCCTCTTGCTTGTAACACTTATGGTTCTCTTACAGGAGAAACAGTGCTTCTTCCTTACATTGCAACAGGCCTATTTTGCACAAAGCTACTATTCTTCACACTGTAAAAGCCTGAGAGACAGGTAGTATTCCTTTGTAAAGCTCACTCAATTCTCACTTTTGAACAACATTCCAGACCCTCTTGCTCCTAGAATGAATGGTTTTCATACATCCTAAACTGTTCTTCTTCCATTCAGTTGAATGCAGCTATTTGGCCCAACGGTGATGTTCCTCACCCATGAAAAAACTCAGGGGTAGTCAGTATTCCTTTCAAAAGGTAACTCATTTCTCATAGGGAGACAAGTTGCAAAATATTCCTGCCTCTCACACACTGCATCAGGCCCTGAGGTACAAGTGTATGTCCATTTCGCTGGAAGCGGGTATTTTTCAAGGAGTGAATGATTCTCCATTGTCAAAGGCTTTCATTTGGCCAGCATTCCTTTCACATGCTAATTCAACTCTCACAGGGAAACAATGTGCTTGCAACTCCTGCTGCAAACCTTGACATCTGCTTGCAAGAGACACAGTGCCTGTTCCATTCAGTGGAAATGTCTATTGGCACAAAGATGGAAATGCTCACACTGTCAAACCCTGACAGATAGGCAGTGTCCCTTTTGAAGGCTAAATCAATTGAAGCTGCTAAACAAAGTGCTAGAGCACCTTTCCTGTAAGCTTTGTGGTTCTCCTACCAGACACCCAGTAATCCTTCCCTTCATTGAAACAGGCAATTTTGCACCAAAAGCAAGTTCCTCACACTTTCAAACCCTGAGTGGCAGGTGGTCTTCCTTTGAAAACTTCACTCTACTCACACTTTTACACAAGTTGCTAGACCCTCTTGCTTCTAACCTCAAACATTTTCTTAGAAGAGCCTCAGAGATTCTTCCATTCTTTTCAAAGGGTGATGTTGCACAAAGGTGATACTCCTCATCACTGGAAACACTAAGTGGTAGGCAGTATTCCTTGAAACAAGTTACTCAAGTCTCATCCGAAGACAATCTGCTTCACCCTCCTGCTTGTAACATTCAGCCTTTTCTTACAACATAAGCACCGCTGGATCCAGTCACTTCAAAGAGGTGATTTTGCACAAAGTTGAAGGTACTCACATATAAAAACACTGAGAGGTATCAGTATGTCCTTAGACAGCTAACTCAGTTGAGAATCCTCAGAGTGCTAGGCTCTCTTCCTGTTAACAGTCCTGTCTCTCTTAGAAGGCCTACAGGGCATCTTCCATTCTCTGGAATGGGGCAATTTAGAAAAAACCTGGAGTCCTCATCCCTGAAAATCTTGAGAGGTAGGCAGTATTCCATGAAACAACTAACTCAATTCACAATGCTGAAGGAAGTGTTTGACCCTCTTCCTTCTAACATTCATGGATTTCTTACAAGAGCTACAGTGTTTCTCCTTTCACTTCACAGAGTTAATTTTGCACAAAGGTGATCTTCTTAGCACATGAAAACTGACAAGCAGACAGTATTCATTTAAAAAGCTAAGTCAATTCACAATGCTAAACAAGTTGCCAAGCCCTGTTGCTTCTAACATTCATGATTCTCTTACAAGAGCTACCAGGAATTTTCCATTCGCTTGTATGGGATATTTTGCAAAGTTGTGTTCCTGACCCATGAAAACGCTGAGAGGTACTCAGTATTCCTTTACACATCTAACTCAGTTCACAATGCTGAACAAGGTGGTAGACCCTTTTCTTTCTAACATTAATGATTCTCTCTCAAGTTCGACAGTGCTTCTTCCAATCCCTTTTAGCGGGTTATATTGCACAAAGGTGGTATTCCTCACCCATGAACACACTGAGTTGTAGGCATTATTCCTTGAAAGAAGTATATCAATTCTCCTTGGGAAACACGGTGCTTGACCCTCCTGTTTCTAACATTCCTACTTCTCTTCCAAGAGTTGGAGGGTTGGTTCCCTTGACTTGAAAGAGGTAACTTTGCACAAACTTGAGGATCCTCACCCATAAAAACACTGAGAGTTAGGCAGTATTCCCTTCAACAGGTAACTCAATTCACAATGCTTAAGAGGGTGCTAGACCCTCTTGCTTCTAACATTAATCATTGTCTTACAAGAGCTACAGTATGCCTCCTTTCACTTGAATGGCCTATTTTACAGAACATTGAAGTTTCTCCCCGTGAAAACACTGACAGTTACGCAGTGTTCCCTTAAACAGGTAACTCAATTCACCATGCTTCACAAGTTGCTTGACCCTCTTGCTTGTAACACTTATGGTTCTCTTACAGGAGAAACAGTGCTTCTTCCTTACATTGCAACAGGCCTATTTTGCACAAAGCTACTATTCTTCACACTGTAAAAGCCTGAGAGACAGGTAGTATTCCTTTGTAAAGCTCACTCAATTCTCACTTTTGAACAACATTCCAGACCCTCTTGCTCCTAGAATGAATGGTTTTCATACATCCTAAACTGTTCTTCTTCCATTCAGTTGAATGCAGCTATTTGGCCAAACGGTGATGTTCCTCACCCATGAAAAAACTCAGAGGTAGTCAGTATTCCTTTCAACAGGTAACTTATTTCTCATAGGAAGACAAGTTGCAAAATATTCCTGTCTCTCACACACTGCATCAGGCCCTGAGCTACTAGTGTGTGTCCCTTTCGCCTGAAGAGCGTATTTTTCAAGGAGTGAATGGTTCTCCATTTTCAAAGGCTTTCATTTGGCAAGCATTCCTTTCAAATGCTAATTCAACTCTCACAGGGAAACAATGTGCTTGCAACTCCTGCTGCAAACCTTGACATCTGCTTGCAAGAGACACAGTGCCTGTTCCATTCAGTGGAAAGGTCTATTGGCACAAAGACGGAAATGCTCACACTGTCAAACCCTGACAGAGAGGCAGTGTCCCTTTTGAAGGCTAAATCAATTGAAGCTGCTAAACAAAGTGCTAGAGCACCTTTCCTGTAAGCTTTGTGGTTCTCCTACCAGACACCCAGTAATCCTTCCCTTCATTGAAACAGGCAATTTTGCAGCAAAAGGAAGTTCCTCACACTTTCAAACCCTGAGTGGCAGGTGGTCTTCCTTTAAAAACTTCACTCTACTCACACTGTTACACAAGTTGCTAGACCCTCTTGCTTCTACCCTCAAACATTTTCTTAGAAGAGATTCAGAGATTCTTCCATTCTCTTCAAAGGGTGATGTTGCACAAAGGTGATACTCCTCATCCCTGGAAACACTAAGTGGTAGGCAGTATTCCTTGAAACAAGTTACTCAAGTCTCATCCGAAGACAATCTGCTTCACCCTCCTGCTTGTAACATTCAGCCTTTTCTTACAACATAAGCACCGCTGGATCCAGTCACTTCAAAGAGGTGATTTTGCACAAAGTTGAAGGTACTCACACATAAAAACACTGAGAGGTATCAGTATGTCCTTAGACAGCTAACTCAGTTGAGAATCCTCAGAGTGCTATGCTCTCTTCCTGTTAACAGTCCTGTCTCTCTTAGAAGGCCTACAGGGCATCTTCCATTCTCTGGAATGGGACAATTTGGAAAAAACCTGGAGTCCTCATCCCTGGAAATCTTGAGAGGTAGGTAGTATTCCATGAAACAACTAACTCAATTCACAATGCTGAAGAAGGTGTTTGACCCTCTTCCTTCTAACATTCATGGTTTTCTTACAAGAGCCACAGTGTTTCTCCATTCACTTCACAGAGGCAATTTTGCACAAAGGTGATCTTCTTAGCACATGAAAACTCGGACAAGCAGGCAGTATTCCTTTAAAAAGCTAAGTCAATTCACAATGCTAAACAAGTTGCCAAGCCCTCTTGCTTCTAACATTCATGACTCTCTTACAAGAGCTACCAGGACTCTTCCATTCGCTTGTATGGGATATTTTGCCAAAGTTGTGTTCCTGACCCATGAAAACGCTGAGAGGTACTCAGTATTCCTTTACACAGCTAACTCAGTTCACAATGCTGAACAAGGTGGTAGACCCTTTTCTTTCTAACATTAATGATTTTCTCTCAAATTCAACAGTGCTTCTTCCAATCCCTTTTAGGGGGTTATATTGCACAAAGGTGGTATTCCTCACCCATGAACACACTGAGTTGTAGGCATTATTACTTGAAAGAAGTATATCAATTCTCCTTGGGAAACAAGGTGCTTGACCCTCCTGTTTCTAACATTCCTACTTCTCTTCCAAGAGTTGGAGGGTTGGTTCCCTTGACTTGAAAGAGGTAACTTTGCACAAACTTGAGGATCCTCACCCATAAAAACACTGAGAGTTAGGCAGTATTCCCTTCAACAGGTAACTCAATTCACAATGCTTAAGAGGGTGCTAGACCCTCTTGCTTCTAACATTAATCATTGTCTTACAAGAGCTACAGTATGCCTCCTTTCACTTGAGAGGCCTATTTTACAGAACATTGAAGTTTCTCCCGTGAAAACACTGACAGTTACGCAGTGTTCCCTTAAACAGGTAACTCAATTCACCATGCTTCACAAGTTGCTTGACCCTCTTGCTTGTAACACTTATGGTTCTCTTACAGGAGAAACAGTGCTTCTTCCTTACATTGCAACAGGCCTATTTTGCACAAAGCTACTATTCTTCACACTGTAAAAGCCTGAGAGACAGGTAGTATTCCTTTGTAAAGCTCACTCAATTCTCACTTTTGAACAACGTTCCAGACCCTCTTGCTCCTAGAATGAATGTTTTTCATACATCCTAAACTGTTCTTCTTCCATTCAGTTGAATGCAGCTATTTGGCCCAACGGTGATGTTCCTCACCCATGAAAAAAGTCAGGGGTAGTCAGTATTCCTTTCAAAAGGTAACTCATTTCTCATAGGGAGACAAGTTGCAAAATATTCCTGCCTCTCACACACTGCATCAGGCCCTGAGGTACAAGTGTATGTCCATTTCGCTGGAAGCGAGTATTTTTCAAGGAGTGAATGATTCTCCATTGTCAAAGGCTTTCATTTGGCCAGCATTCCTTTCACATGCTAATTCAACTCTCACAGGGAAACAATGTGCTTGCAACTCCTGCTGCAAACCTTGACATCTGCTTGCAAGAGACGCAGTGCCTGTTCCATTCAGTGGAAAGGTCTATTGGCACAAAGATGGAAATGCTCACACTGTCAAACCCTGACAGATATTTAGTGTTCCTTTTGAATGCTAAATCAATTGAAGCTGCTAAACAAAGTGCTAGAGCAACTTTCCTGTAAGCTTTGTGGTTCTCCTACCAGACACCCAGTAATCCTTCCCTTCATTGAAACAGGCAATTTTGCACCAAAAGCAAGTTCCTCACACTTTCAAACCCTGAGTGGCAGGTGGTCTTCCTTTGAAAACTTCACTCTCCTCACACTTTTACACAAGTTGCTAGACCCTCTTGCTTCTAACCTCAAACATTTTCTTGGAAGAGCCTCAGAGATTCTTCCATTCTTTTCAAAGGGTGAGGTTGCACAAAGGTGATACTCCTCATCCCTGGAAACACTAAGTGGTAGGCAGTATTCCTTGAAACAAGTTACTCAAGTCTCATCCGAAGACAATCTGCTTCACCCTCCTGCTTGTAACATTCAGCCTTTTCTTACAACATAAGCACCGCTGGATCCAGTCACTTCAAAGAGGTGATGTTGCACAAAGTTGAAGGTACTCACACATAAAAACACTGAGAGGTATCAGTATGTCCTTAGACAGCTAACTCAGTTGAGAATCCTCAGAGTGCTAGGCTCTCTTCCTGTTAACAGTCCTGTCTCTCTTAGAAGGCCTACAGGGCATCTTCCATTCTCTGGAATGGGGCAATTTGGAAAAAACCTGGAGTCCTCATCCCTGAAAATCTTGAGAGGTAGGTAGTATTCCATGAAACAACTAACTCAATTCACAATGCTGAAGGAAGTGTTTGACCCTCTTCCTTCTAACATTCATGGATTTCTTACAAGAGCTACAGTGTTTCTCCTTTCACTTCACAGAGTTAATTTTGCACAAAGGTGATCTTCTTAGCACATGAAAACTGACAAGCAGACAGTATTCATTTAAAAAGCTAAGTCAATTCACAATGCTAAACAAGTTGCCAAGCCCTGTTGCTTCTAACATTCATGACTCTCTTACAAGAGCTACCAGGAATTTTCCATTCGCTTGTATGGGATATTTTGCAAAGTTGTGTTCCTGACCCATGAAAACGCTGAGAGGTACTCAGTATTCCTTTACACAGCTAACTCAGTTCACAATGCTGAACAAGGTGGTAGACCCTTTTCTTTCTAACATTAATGATTCTCTCTCAAATTCAACAGTGCTTCTTCCAATCCTTTTTAGGGGGTTATATTGCACAAAGGTGGTATTCCTCACCCATGAACACACTGAGTTGTAGGCATTATTACTTGAAAGAAGTATATCAATTCTCCTTGGGAAACACGGTGCTTGACCCTCCTGTTTCTAACATTCCTACTTCTCTTCCAAGAGTTGGAGGGTTGGTTCCCTTGACTTGAAAGAGGTAACTTTGCACAAACTTGAGGATCCTCACCCATAAAAACACTGAGAGTTAGGCAGTATTCCCTTCAACAGGTAACTCAATTCACAATGCTTAAGAGGGTGCTAGACCCTCTTGCTTCTAACATTAATCATTGTCTTACAAGAGCTACAGTATGCCTCCTTTCACTTGAATGGCCTATTTTACAGAACATTGAAGTTTCTCCCCGTGAAAACACTGACAGTTACGCAGTGTTCCCTTAAACAGGTAACTCAATTCACCATGCTTCACAAGTTGCTTGACCCTCTTGCTTGTAACACTTATGGTTCTCTTACAGGAGAAACAGTGCTTCTTCCTTACATTGCAACAGGCCTATTTTGCACAAAGCTACTATTCTTCACACTGTAAAAGCCTGAGAGACAGGTAGTATTCCTTTGTAAAGCTCACTCAATTCTCACTTTTGAACAACATTCCAGACCCTCTTGCTCCTAGAATGAATGGTTTTCATACATCCTAAACTGTTCTTCTTCCATTCAGTTGAATGCAGCTATTTGGCCAAACGGTGATGTTCCTCACCCATGAAAAAACTCAGAGGTAGTCAGTATTCCTTTCAACAGGTAACTTATTTCTCATAGGAAGACAAGTTGCAAAATATTCCTGTCTCTCACACACTGCATCAGGCCCTGAGCTACTAGTGTGTGTCCCTTTCGCCTGAAGAGCGTATTTTTCAAGGAGTGAATGGTTCTCCATTTTCAAAGGCTTTCATTTGGCAAGCATTCCTTTCAAATGCTAATTCAACTCTCACAGGGAAACAATGTGCTTGCAACTCCTGCTGCAAACCTTGACATCTGCTTGCAAGAGACACAGTGCCTGTTCCATTCAGTGGAAAGGTCTATTGGCACAAAGACGGAAATGCTCACACTGTCAAACCCTGACAGATAGGCAGTGTCCCTTTTGAAGGCTAAATCAATTGAAGCTGCTAAACAAAGTGCTAGAGCACCTTTCCTGTAAGCTTTGTGGTTCTCCTACCAGACACCCAGTAATCCTTCCCTTCATTGAAACAGGCAATTTTGCAGCAAAAGGAAGTTCCTCACACTTTCAAACCCTGAGTGGCAGGTGGTCTTCCTTTAAAAACTTCACTCTACTCACACTGTTACACAAGTTGCTAGACCCTCTTGCTTCTACCCTCAAACATTTTCTTAGAAGAGATTCAGAGATTCTTCCATTCTCTTCAAAGGGTGATGTTGCACAAAGGTGATACTCCTCATCCCTGGAAACACTAAGTGGTAGGCAGTATTCCTTGAAACAAGTTACTCAAGTCTCATCCGAAGACAATCTGCTTCACCCTCCTGCTTGTAACATTCAGCCTTTCCTTACAACATAAGCACCGCTGGATCCAGTCACTTCAAAGAGGTGATTTTGCACAAAGTTGAAGGTACTCACACATAAAAACACTGAGAGGTATCAGTATGTCCTTAGACAGCTAACTCAGTTGAGAATCCTCAGAGTGCTAGGCTCTCTTCCTGTTAACAGTCCTGTCTCTCTTAGAAGGCCTACAGGGCATCTTCCATTCTCTGGAATGGGGCAATTTGGAAAAATCCTGGAGTCCTCATCCCTGAAAATCTTGACAGGTAGGTAGTATTCCATGAAACAACTAACTCAATTCACAATGCTGAAGAAGGTGTTTGACCCTCTTCCTTCTAACATTCATGGTTTTCTTACAAGAGCCACAGTGTTTCTCCATTCACTTCACAGAGGCAATTTTGCACAAAGGTGATCTTCTTAGCACATGAAAACTCGGACAAGCAGGCAGTATACCTTTAAAAAGCTAAGTCAATTCACAATGCTAAACAAGTTGCCAAGCCCTCTTGCTTCTAACATTCATGACTCTCTTACAAGAGCTACCAGGACTCTTCCATTCGCTTGTATGGGATATTTTGCCAAAGTTGTGTTCCTGACCCATGAAAACGCTGAGAGGTACTCAGTATTCCTTTACACAGCTAACTCAGTTCACAATGCTGAACAAGGTGGTAGACCCTTTTCTTTCTAACATTAATGATTTTCTCTCAAATTCAACAGTGCTTCTTCCAATCCCTTTTAGGGGGTTATATTGCACAAAGGTGGTATTCCTCACCCATGAACACACTGAGTTGTAGGCATTATTACTTGAAAGAAGTATATCAATTCTCCTTGGGAAACAAGGTGCTTGACCCTCCTGTTTCTAACATTCCTACTTCTCTTCCAAGAGTTGGAGGGTTGGTTCCCTTGACTTGAAAGAGGTAACTTTGCACAAACTTGAGGATCCTCACCCATAAAAACACTGAGAGTTAGGCAGTATTCCCTTCAACAGGTAACTCAATTCACAATGCTTAAGAGGGTGCTAGACCCTCTTGCTTCTAACATTAATCATTGTCTTACAAGAGCTACAGTATGCCTCCTTTCACTTGAATGGCCTATTTTACAGAACATTGAAGTTTCTCCCCGTGAAAACACTGACAGTTACGCAGTGTTCCCTTAAACAGGTAACTCAATTCACCATGCTTCACAAGTTGCTTGACCCTCTTGCTTGTAACACTTATGGTTCTCTTACAGGAGAAACAGTGCTTCTTCCTTACATTGCAACAGGCCTATTTTGCACAAAGCTACTATTCTTCACACTGTAAAAGCCTGAGAGACAGGTAGTATTCCTTTGTAAAGCTCACTCAATTCTCACTTTTGAACAACGTTCCAGACCCTCTTGCTCCTAGAATGAATGTTTTTCATACATCCTAAACTGTTCTTCTTCCATTCAGTTGAATGCAGCTATTTGGCCCAACGGTGATGTTCCTCACCCATGAAAAAAGTCAGGGGTAGTCAGTATTCCTTTCAAAAGGTAACTCATTTCTCATAGGGAGACAAGTTGCAAAATATTCCTGCCTCTCACACACTGCATCAGGCCCTGAGGTACAAGTGTATGTCCATTTCGCTGGAAGCGAGTATTTTTCAAGGAGTGAATGATTCTCCATTGTCAAAGGCTTTCATTTGGCCAGCATTCCTTTCACATGCTAATTCAACTCTCACAGGGAAACAATGTGCTTGCAACTCCTGCTGCAAACCTTGACATCTGCTTGCAAGAGACGCAGTGCCTGTTCCATTCAGTGGAAAGGTCTATTGGCACAAAGATGGAAATGCTCACACTGTCAAACCCTGACAGATATTTAGTGTTCCTTTTGAATGCTAAATCAATTGAAGCTGCTAAACAAAGTGCTAGAGCAACTTTCCTGTAAGCTTTGTGGTTCTCCTACCAGACACCCAGTAATCCTTCCCTTCATTGAAACAGGCAATTTTGCACCAAAAGCAAGTTCCTCACACTTTCAAACCCTGAGTGGCAGGTGGTCTTCCTTTGAAAACTTCACTCTACTCACACTTTTACACAAGTTGCTAGACCCTCTTGCTTCTAACCTCAAACATTTTCTTGGAAGAGCCTCAGAGATTCTTCCATTCTTTTCAAAGGGTGAGGTTGCACAAAGGTGATACTCCTCATCCCTGGAAACACTAAGTGGTAGGCAGTATTCCTTGAAACAAGTTACTCAAGTCTCATCCGAAGACAATCTGCTTCACCCTCCTGCTTGTAACATTCAGCCTTTTCTTACAACATAAGCACCGCTGGATCCAGTCACTTCAAAGAGGTGATTTTGCACAAAGTTGAAGGTACTCACACATAAAAACACTGAGAGGTATCAGTATGTCCTTAGACAGCTAACTCAGTTGAGAATCCTCAGAGTGCTAGGCTCTCTTCCTGTTAACAGTCCTGTCTCTCTTAGAAGGCCTACAGGGCATCTTCCATTCTCTGGAATGGGGCAATTTGGAAAAAACCTGGAGTCCTCATCCCTGAAAATCTTGAGAGGTAGGTAGTATTCCATGAAACAACTAACTCAATTCACAATGCTGAAGGAAGTGTTTGACCCTCTTCCTTCTAACATTCATGGATTTCTTACAAGAGCTACAGTGTTTCTCCTTTCACTTCACAGAGTTAATTTTGCACAAAGGTGATCTTCTTAGCACATGAAAACTGACAAGCAGACAGTATTCATTTAAAAAGCTAAGTCAATTCACAATGCTAAACAAGTTGCCAAGCCCTGTTGCTTCTAACATTCATGACTCTCTTACAAGAGCTACCAGGAATTTTCCATTCGCTTGTATGGGATATTTTGCAAAGTTGTGTTCCTGACCCATGAAAACGCTGAGAGGTACTCAGTATTCCTTTACACAGCTAACTCAGTTCACAATGCTGAACAAGGTGGTAGACACTTTTCTTTCTAACATTAATGATTCTCTCTCAAATTCAACAGTGCTTCTTCCAATCCCTTTTAGCGGGTTATATTGCACAAAGGTGGTATTCCTCACCCATGAACACACTGAGTTGTAGGCATTATTCCTTGAAAGAAGTATATCAATTCTCCTTGGGAAACAAGGTGCTTGACCCTCCTGTTTCTAACATTCCTACTTCTCTTCCAAGAGTTGGAGGGTTCGTTCCCTTGACTTGAAAGAGGTAATTTTGCACAAACTTGAGGATCCTCACCCATAAAAACACTGAGTGTTAGGCAGTATTCCCTTCAACAGGTAACTCAATTCACAATGCTTAAGAGGGTGCTAGACCCTCTTGCTTCTAACATTAATCATTGTCTTACAAGAGCTACAGTATGCCTCCTTTCACTTGAATGGCCTATTTTACAGAACATTGAAGTTTCTCCCCGTGAAAACACTGACAGTTACGCAGTGTTCCCTTAAACAGGTAACTCAATTCACCATGCTTCACAAGTTGCTTGACCCTCTTGCTTGTAACACTTATGGTTCTCTTACAGGAGAAACAGTGCTTCTTCCTTACATTGCAACAGGCCTATTTTGCACAAAGCTACTATTCTTCACACTGTAAAAGCCTGAGAGACAGGTAGTATTCCTTTGTAAAGCTCACTCAATTCTCACTTTTGAACAACATTCCAGACCCTCTTGCTCCTAGAATGAATGGTTTTCATACATCCTAAACTGTTCTTCCATTCAGTTGAATGCAGCTATTTGGCCAAATGGTGATGTTCCTCACCCATGAAAAAACTCAGAGGTAGTCAGTATTCCTTTCAACAGGTAACTTATTTCTCATAGGAAGCCAAGTTGCAAAATATTCCTGTCTCTCACACACTGCATCAGGCCCTGAGCTACTACTGTGTGTCCCTTTCGCCTGAAGCGTGTATTTTTCAAGGAGTGAATGGTTCTCCATTTTCAAAGGCTTTCATTTGGCAAGCATTCCTTTCAAATGCTAATTCAACTCTCACAGGGAAACAATGTGCTTGCAACTCCTGCTGCAAACCTTGACATCTGCTTGCAAGAGACACAGTGCCTGTTCCATTCAGTGGAAAGGTCTGTTGGCACAAAGACGGAAATGCTCACACTGTCAAACCCTGACAGATAGGCAGTGTCCCTTTTGAAGGCTAAATCAATTGAAGCTGCTAAGCAAAGTGCTAGAGCACCTTTCCTGTAAGCTTTGTGGTTCTCCTACCAGACACCCAGTAATCCTTCCCTTCATTGAAACAGGCAATTTTGCAGCAAAAGGAAGTTCCTCACACTTTCAAACCCTGAGTGGCAGGTGGTCTTCCTTTAAAAACTTCACTCTACTCACACTGTTACACAAGTTGCTAGACCCTCTTGCTTCTACCCTCAAACATTTTCTTAGAAGAGATTCAGAGATTCTTCCATTCTCTTCAAAGGGTGATGTTGCACAAAGGTGATACTCCTCATCCCTGGAAACACTAAGTGGTAGGCAGTATTCCTTGAAACAAGTTACTCAAGTCTCATCCGAAGACAATCTGCTTCACCCTCCTGCTTGTAACATTCAGCCTTTTCTTACAACATAAGCACCGCTGGATCCAGTCACTTCAAAGAGGTGATTTTGCACAAAGTTGAAGGTACTCACACATAAAAACACTGAGAGGTATCAGTATGTCCTTAGACAGCTAACTCAGTTGAGAATCCTCAGAGTCCTAGGCTCTCTTCCTGTTAACAGTCCTGTCTCTCTTAGAAGGCCTACAGGGCATCTTACATTCTCTGGAATGGGGCAATTTGGAAAAAACCTGGAGTCCTCATCCCTGAAAATCTTGAGAGGTAGGTAGTATTCCATGAAACAACTAACTCAATTCACAATGCTGAAGAAGGTGTTTGACCCTCTTCCTTCTAACATTCATGGTTTTCTTACAAGAGCCACAGTGTTTCTCCATTCACTTCACAGAGGCAATTTTGCACAAAGGTGATCTTCTTAACACATGAAAACTCGGACAAGCAGGCAGTATTCCTTTAAAAAGCTAAGTCAATTCACAATGCTAAACAAGTTGCCAAGCCCTGTTGCTTCTAACATTCATGACTCTCTTACAAGAGCTACCAGGACTCTTCCATTCGCTTGTATGGGATATTTTGCCAAAGTTGTGTTCCTCACCCATGAAAACGCTGAGAGGTACTCAGTATTCCTTTACACAGAAGGTACACAGCTAACTCAGTTCACAATGCTGAACAAGGTGGTAGACCCTTTTCTTTCTAACATTAATGATTCTCTCTCAAATTCAACAGTGCTTCTTCCAATCCCTTTTAGCGGGTTATATTGCACAAAGGTGGTATTCCTCACCCATGAACACACTGAGTTGTAGGCATTATTCCTTGAAAGAAGTATATCAATTCTCCTTGGGAAACAAGGTGCTTGACCCTCCTGTTTCTAACATTCCTACTTCTCTTCCAAGAGTTGGAGGGTTGGTTCCCTTGACTTGAAAGAGGTAACTTTGCACAAACTTGAGGATCCTCACCCATAAAAACACTGAGAGTTAGGCAGTATTCCCTTCAACAGGTAACTCAATTCACAATGCTTAAGAGGGTGCTAGACCCTCTTGCTTCTAACATTAATCATTGTCTTACAAGAGCTACAGTATGCCTCCTTTCACTTGAATGGCCTATTTTACAGAACATTGAAGTTTCTCCCCGTGAAAACACTGACAGTTACGCAGTGTTCCCTTAAACAGGTAACTCAATTCACCATGCTTCACAAGTTGCTTGACCCTCTTGCTTGTAACACTTATGGTTCTCTTACAGGAGAGACAGTGCTTCTTCCTTACCTTGCAACAGGCCTATTTTGCACAAAGCTACTATTCTTCACACTGTAAAAGCCTGAGAGACAGGTAGTATTCCTTTGTAAAGCTCACTCAATTCTCACTTTTGAACAACATTCCAGACCCTCTTGCTCCTAGAATGAATGGTTTTCATACATCCTAAACTGTTCTTCTTCCATTCAGTTGAATGCAGCTATTTGGCCAAACGGTGATGTTCCTCACCCATGAAAAAACTCAGAGGTAGTCAGTATTCCTTTCAACAGGTAACTTATTTCTCATAGGAAGCCAAGTTGCAAAATATTCCTGTCTCTCACACACTGCATCAGGCCCTGAGCTACTACTGTGTGTCCCTTTCGCCTGAAGCGTGTATTTTTCAAGGAGTGAATGGTTCTCCATTTTCAAAGGCTTTCATTTGGCAAGCATTCCTTTCAAATGCTAATTCAACTCTCACAGGGAAATAATGTGCTTGCAACTGCTGCTGCAAACCTTGACATCTGCTTGCAAGAGACACAGTGCCTGTTCCATTCAGTGGAAAGGTCTATTGGCACAAAGACGGAAATGCTCACACTGTCAAACCCTGACAGATAGGCAGTGTCCCTTTTGAAGGCTAAATCAATTGAAGCTGCTAAGCAAAGTGCTAGAGCACCTTTCCTGTAAGCTTTGTGGTTCTCCTACCAGACACCCAGTAATCCTTCCCTTCATTGAAACAGGCAATTTTGCAGCAAAAGGAAGTTCCTCACACTTTCAAACCCTGAGTGGCAGGTGGTCTTCCTTTAAAAACTTCACTCTACTCACACTGTTACACAAGTTGCTAGACCCTCTTGCTTCTACCCTCAAACATTTTCTTAGAAGAGATTCAGAGATTCTTCCATTCTCTTCAAAGGGTGATGTTGCACAAAGGTGATACTCTTCATCCCTGGAAACACTAAGTGGTAGGCAGTATTCCTTGAAACAAGTTACTCAAGTCTCATCCGAAGACAATCTGCTTCACCCTCCTGCTTGTAACATTCAGCCTTTTCTTACAACATAAGCACCGCTGGATCCAGTCACTTCAAAGAGGTGATTTTGCACAAAGTTGAAGGTACTCACACATAAAAACACTGAGAGGTATCAGTATGTCCTTAGACAGCTAACTCAGTTGAGAATCCTCAGAGTCCTAGGCTCTCTTCCTGTTAACAGTCCTGTCTCTCTTAGAAGGCCTACAGGGCATCTTACATTCTCTGGAATGGGGCAATTTGGAAAAAACCTGGAGTCCTCATCCCTGAAAATCTTGAGAGGTAGGTAGTATTCCATGAAACAACTAACTCAATTCACAATGCTGAAGAAGGTGTTTGACCCTCTTCCTTCTAACATTCATGGTTTTCTTACAAGAGCCACAGTGTTTCTCCATTCACTTCACAGAGGCAATTTTGCACAAAGGTGATCTTCTTAACACATGAAAACTCGGACAAGCAGGCAGTATTCCTTTAAAAAGCTAAGTCAATTCACAATGCTAAACAAGTTGCCAAGCCCTGTTGCTTCTAACATTCATGACTCTCTTACAAGAGCTACCAGGACTCTTCCATTCGCTTGTATGGGATATTTTGCCAAAGTTGTGTTCCTCACCCATGAAAACGCTGAGAGGTACTCAGTATTCCTTTACACAGAAGGTACACAGCTAACTCAGTTCACAATGCTGAACAAGGTGGTAGACACTTTTCTTTCTAACATTAATGATTCTCTCTCAAATTCAACAGTGCTTCTTCCAATCCCTTTTAGCGGGTTATATTGCACAAAGGTGGTATTCCTCACCCATGAACACACTGAGTTGTAGGCATTATTCCTTGAAAGAAGTATATCAATTCTCCTTGGGAAACAAGGTGCTTGACCCTCCTGTTTCTAACATTCCTACTTCTCTTCCAAGAGTTGGAGGGTTCGTTCCCTTGACTTGAAAGAGGTAATTTTGCACAAACTTGAGGATCCTCACCCATAAAAACACTGAGTGTTAGGCAGTATTCCCTTCAACAGGTAACTCAATTCACAATGCTTAAGAGGGTGCTAGACCCTCTTGCTTCTAACATTAATCATTGTCTTACAAGAGCTACAGTATGCCTCCTTTCACTTGAATGGCCTATTTTACAGAACATTGAAGTGTCTCCCCGTGAAAACACTGACAGTTACGCAGTGTTCCCTTAAACAGGTAACTCAATTCACCATGCTTCACAAGTTGCTTGACCCTCTTGCTTGTAACACTTATGGTTCTCTTACAGGAGAAACAGTGCTTCTTCCTTACATTGCAACAGGCCTATTTTGCACAAAGCTACTATTCTTCACACTGTAAAAGCCTGAGAGACAGGTAGTATTCCTTTGTAAAGCTCACTCAATTCTCACTTTTGAACAACATTCCAGACCCTCTTGCTCCTAGAATGAATGGTTTTCATACATCCTAAACTGTTCTTCCATTCAGTTGAATGCAGCTATTTGGCCAAATGGTGATGTTCCTCACCCATGAAAAAACTCAGAGGTAGTCAGTATTCCTTTCAACAGGTAACTTATTTCTCATAGGAAGCCAAGTTGCAAAATATTCCTGTCTCTCACACACTGCATCAGGCCCTGAGCTACTACTGTGTGTCCCTTTCGCCTGAAGCGTGTATTTTTCAAGGAGTGAATGGTTCTCCATTTTCAAAGGCTTTCATTTGGCAAGCATTCCTTTCAAATGCTAATTCAACTCTCACAGGGAAATAATGTGCTTGCAACTCCTGCTGCAAACCTTGACATCTGCTTGCAAGAGACACAGTGCCTGTTCCATTCAGTGGAAAGGTCTATTGGCACAAAGACGGAAATGCTCACACTGTCAAACCCTGACAGATAGGCAGTGTCCCTTTTGAAGGCTAAATCAATTGAAGCTGCTAAGCAAAGTGCTAGAGCACCTTTCCTGTAAGCTTTGTGGTTCTCCTACCAGACACCCAGTAATCCTTCCCTTCATTGAAACAGGCAATTTTGCAGCAAAAGGAAGTTCCTCACACTTTCAAACCCTGAGTGGCAGGTGGTCTTCCTTTAAAAACTTCACTCTACTCACACTGTTACACAAGTTGCTAGACCCTCTTGCTTCTACCCTCAAACATTTTCTTAGAAGAGATTCAGAGATTCTTCCATTCTCTTCAAAGGGTGATGTTGCACAAAGGTGATACTCCTCATCCCTGGAAACACTAAGTGGTAGGCAGTATTCCTTGAAACAAGTTACTCAAGTCTCATCCGAAGACAATCTGCTTCACCCTCCTGCTTGTAACATTCAGCCTTTTCTTACAACATAAGCACCGCTGGATCCAGTCACTTCAAAGAGGTGATTTTGCACAAAGTTGAAGGTACTCACACATAAAAGCGCTGAGAGGTATCAGTATGTCCTTAGACAGCTAACTCAGTTGAGAATCCTCAGAGTGCTAGGCTCTCTTCCTGTTAACAGTCCTGTCTCTCTTAGAAGGCCTACAGGGCATCTTCCATTCTCTGGAATGAGGCAATTTGGAAAAAACCTGGAGTCCTCATCCCTGAAAATCTTGAGAGGTAGGTAGTATTCCATGAAACAACTAACTCAATTCACAATGCTGAAGAAGGTGTTTGACCCTCTTCCTTCTAACATTCATGGTTTTCTTACAAGAGCCACAGTGTTTCTCCATTCACTTCACAGAGGCAATTTTGCACAAAGGTGATCTTCTTAGCACATGAAAACTCGGACAAGCAGGCAGTATTCCTTTAAAAAGCTAAGTCAATTCACAATGCTAAACAAGTTGCCAAGCCCTCTTGCTTCTAAAATTCATGACTCTCTTACAAGAGCTACAAGGACTCTTCCATTCGCTTGTATGGGATATTTTGCCAAAGTTGTGTTCCTCACCCATGAAAACGCTGAGAGGTACTCAGTATTCCTTTACACAGCTAACTCAGTTCACAATGCTGAACAAGGTGGTAGACCCTTTTCTTTCTAACATTAATGATTCTCTCTCAAAATCAACAGTGCTTCTTCCAATCCCTTTTAGGGGGTTATATTGCACAAAGGTGGTATTCCTCTCCCATGAACACAATGAGTTGTAGGCATTATTCCTTGAAAGAAGTATATCAATTCTCCTTGGGAAACAAGGTGCTTGACCCTCCTGTTTCTAACATTCCTACTTCTCTTCCAAGAGTTGGAGGGTTGGTTCCCTTGACTTGAAAGAGGTAATTTTGCACAAACTTGAGGATCCTCACCCATAAAAACACTGAGAGTTAGGCAGTATTCCCTTCAACAGGTAACTCAATTCACAATGCTTAAGAGGGTGCTAGACCCTCTTGCTTCTAACATTAATCATTGTCTTACAAGAGCTACAGCATGCCTCCTTTCACTTGAGAGGCCTATTGTGCAGAACATTGAAGTTTCTCCCCGTGAAAACACTGACAGTTACGCAGTGTTCCCTTAAACAGGTAACTCAATTCACCATGCTTCACAAGGTGCTTGACCCTCTTGCTTGTAACACTTATGGTTCTCTTACAGGAGAAACAGTGCTTCTTCCTTACATTGCAACAGGCCTATTTTGCACAAAGCTACTATTCTTCACACTGTAAAAGCCTGAGAGACAGGTAGTATTCCTTTGTAAAGCTCACTCAATTCTCACTTTTGAACAACGTTCCAGACCCTCTTGCTCCTAGAATGAATGGTTTTCATACATCCTAAACTGTTCTTCTTCCATTCAGTTGAATGCAGCTATTTGGCCCAACGGTGATGTTCCTCACCCAGGAAAAAAGTCAGGGGTAGTCAGTATTCCTTTCAACAGGTAACTCATTTCTCATAGGGAGACAAGTTGCAAAATATTCCTGCCTCTCACACACTGCTTCAGGCCCTGAGGTACAAGTGTATGTCCATTTCGCCTGAAGCGGGTATTTTTCAAGGAGTGAATGATTCTCCATTGTCAAAGGCTTTCATTTGGCCAGCATTCCTTTCACATGCTAATTCAACTCTCACAGGGAAACAATGTGCTTGCAACTCCTGCTGCAAACCTTGACATCTGCTTGCAAGAGACACAGTGCCTGTTCCATTCAGTGGAAAGGTCTATTGGCACAAAGACGGAAATGCTCACACTGTCAAACCCTGACAGATAGGCAGTGTCCCTTTTGAAGGCTAAATCAATTGAAGCTGCTAAACAAAGTGCTAGAGCACCTTTCCTGTAAGCTTTGTGGTTCTCCTACCAGACACCCAGTAATCCTTCCCTTCATTGAAACAGGCAATTTTGCAGCAAAAGGAAGTTCCTCACACTTTCAAACCCTGAGTGGCAGGTGGTCTTCCTTTAAAAACTTCACTCTACTCACACTGTTACACAAGTTGCTAGACCCTCTTGCTTCTACCCTCAAACATTTTCTTAGAAGAGATTCAGAGATTCTTCCATTCTCTTCAAAGGGTGATGTTGCACAAAGGTGATACTCCTCATCCCTGGAAACACTAAGTGGTAGGCAGTATTCCTTGAAACAAGTTACTCAAGTCTCATCCGAAGACAATCTGCTTCACCCTCCTGCTTGTAACATTCAGCCTTTTCTTACAACATAAGCACCGCTGGATCCAGTCACTTCAAAGAGGTGATTTTGCACAAAGTTGAAGGTACTCACACATAAAAACACTGAGAGGTATCAGTATGTCCTTAGACAGCTAACTCAGTTGAGAATCCTCAGAGTCCTAGGCTCTCTTCCTGTTAACAGTCCTGTCTCTCTTAGAAGGCCTACAGGGCATCTTCCATTCTCTGGAAAGGGGCAATTTGGAAAAAACCTGGAGTCCTCATCCCTGAAAATCTTGAGAGGTAGGTAGTATTCCATGAAACAACTAACTCAATTCACAATGCTGAAGAAGGTGTTTGACCCTCTTCCTTCTAACATTCATGGTTTTCTTACAAGAGCCACAGTGTTTCTCCATTCACTTCACAGAGGCAATTTTGCACAAAGGTGATCTTCTTAGCACATGAAAACTCGGACAAGCAGGCAGTATTCCTTTAAAAAGCTAAGTCAATTCACAATGCTAAACAAGTTGCCAAGCCCTGTTGCTTCTAACATTCATGACTCTCTTACAAGAGCTACCAGGACTCTTCCATTCGCTTGTATGGGATATTTTGCCAAAGTTGTGTTCCTCACCCATGAAAACGCTGAGAGGTACTCAGTATTCCTTTACACAGAAGGTACACAGCTAACTCAGTTCACAATGCTGAACAAGGTGGTAGACCCTTTTCTTTCTAACATTAATGATTCTCTCTCAAATTCAACAGTGCTTCTTCCAATCCCTTTTAGCGGGTTATATTGCACAAAGGTGGTATTCCTCACCCATGAACACACTGAGTTGTAGGCATTATTCCTTGAAAGAAGTATATCAATTCTCCTTGGGAAACAAGGTGCTTGACCCTCCTGTTTCTAACATTCCTACTTCTCTTCCAAGAGTTGGAGGGTTGGTTCCCTTGACTTGAAAGAGGTAACTTTGCACAAACTTGAGGATCCTCACCCATAAAAACACTGAGAGTTAGGCAGTATTCCCTTCAACAGGTAACTCAATTCACAATGCTTAAGAGGGTGCTAGACCCTCTTGCTTCTAACATTAATCATTGTCTTACAAGAGCTACAGTATGCCTCCTTTCACTTGAATGGCCTATTTTACAGAACATTGAAGTTTCTCCCCGTGAAAACACTGACAGTTACGCAGTGTTCCCTTAAACAGGTAACTCAATTCACCATGCTTCACAAGTTGCTTGACCCTCTTGCTTGTAACACTTATGGTTCTCTTACAGGAGAGACAGTGCTTCTTCCTTACATTGCAACAGGCCTATTTTGCACAAAGCTACTATTCTTCACACTGTAAAAGCCTGAGAGACAGGTAGTATTCCTTTGTAAATCTCACTCAATTCTCACTTTTGAACAACATTCCAGACCCTCTTGCTCCTAGAATGAATGGTTTTCATACATCCTAAACTGTTCTTCTTCCATTCAGTTGAATGCAGCTATTTGGCCAAACGGTGATGTTCCTCACCCATGAAAAAACTCAGAGGTAGTCAGTATTCCTTTCAACAGGTAACTTATTTCTCATAGGAAGCCAAGTTGCAAAATATTCCTGTCTCTCACACACTGCATCAGGCCCTGAGCTACTACTGTGTGTCCCTTTCACCTGAAGCGTGTATTTTTCAAGGAGTGAATGGTTCTCCATTTTCAAAGGCTTTCATTTGGCAAGCATTCCTTTCAAATGCTAATTCAACTCTCACAGGGAAATAATGTGCTTGCAACTCCTGCTGCAAACCTTGACATCTGCTTGCAAGAGACACAGTGCCTGTTCCATTCAGTGGAAAGGTCTATTGGCACAAAGACGGAAATGCTCACACTGTCAAACCCTGACAGATAGGCAGTGTCCCTTTTGAAGGCTAAATCAATTGAAGCTGCTAAGCAAAGTGCTAGAGCACCTTTCCTGTAAGCTTTGTGGTTCTCCTACCAGACACCCAGTAATCCTTCCCTTCATTGAAACAGGCAATTTTGCAGCAAAAGGAAGTTCCTCACACTTTCAAACCCTGAGTGGCAGGTGGTCTTCCTTTAAAAACTTCACTCTACTCACACTGTTACACAAGTTGCTAGACCCTCTTGCTTCTACCCTCAAACATTTTCTTAGAAGAGATTCAGAGATTCTTCCATTCTCTTCAAAGGGTGATGTTGCACAAAGGTGATACTCCTCATCCCTGGAAACACTAAGTGGTAGGCAGTATTCCTTGAAACAAGTTACTCAAGTCTCATCCGAAGACAATCTGCTTCACCCTCCTGCTTGTAACATTCAGCCTTTTCTTACAACATAAGCACCGCTGGATCCAGTCACTTCAAAGAGGTGATTTTGCACAAAGTTGAAGGTACTCACACATAAAAACACTGAGAGGTATCAGTATGTCCTTAGACAGCTAACTCAGTTGAGAATCCTCAGAGTCCTAGGCTCTCTTCCTGTTAACAGTCCTGTCTCTCTTAGAAGGCCTACAGGGCATCTTCCATTCTCTGGAAAGGGGCAATTTGGAAAAAACCTGGAGTCCTCATCCCTGAAAATCTTGAGAGGTAGGTAGTATTCCATGAAACAACTAACTCAATTCACAATGCTGAAGAAGGTGTTTGACCCTCTTCCTTCTAACATTCATGGTTTTCTTACAAGAGCCACAGTGTTTCTCCATTCACTTCACAGAGGCAATTTTGCACAAAGGTGATCTTCTTAGCACATGAAAACTCGGACAAGCAGGCAGTATTCCTTTAAAAAGCTAAGTCAATTCACAATGCTAAACAAGTTGCCAAGCCCTGTTGCTTCTAACATTCATGACTCTCTTACAAGAGCTACCAGGACTCTTCCATTCGCTTGTATGGGATATTTTGCCAAAGTTGTGTTCCTCACCCATGAAAACGCTGAGAGGTACTCAGTATTCCTTTACACAGAAGGTACACAGCTAACTCAGTTCACAATGCTGAACAAGGTGGTAGACCCTTTTCTTTCTAACATTAATGATTCTCTCTCAAATTCAACAGTGCTTCTTCCAATCCCTTTTAGCGGGTTATATTGCACAAAGGTGGTATTCCTCACCCATGAACACTCTGAGTTGTAGGCATTATTCCTTGAAAGAAGTATATCAATTCTCCTTGGGAAACAAGGTGCTTGACCCTCCTGTTTCTAACATTCCTACTTCTCTTCCAAGAGTTGGAGGGTTGGTTCCCTTGACTTGAAAGAGGTAACTTTGCACAAACTTGAGGATCCTCACCCATAAAAACACTGAGAGTTAGGCAGTATTCCCTTCAACAGGTAACTCAATTCACAATGCTTAAGAGGGTGCTAGACCCTCTTGCTTCTAACATTAATCATTGTCTTACAAGAGCTACAGTATGCCTCCTTTCACTTGAATGGCCTATTTTACAGAACATTGAAGTTTCTCCCCGTGAAAACACTGACAGTTACGCAGTGTTCCCTTAAACAGGTAACTCAATTCACCATGCTTCACAAGTTGCTTGACCCTCTTGCTTGTAACACTTATGGTTCTCTTACAGGAGAGACAGTGCTTCTTCCTTACATTGCAACAGGCCTATTTTGCACAAAGCTACTATTCTTCACACTGTAAAAGCCTGAGAGACAGGTAGTATTCCTTTGTAAATCTCACTCAATTCTCACTTTTGAACAACATTCCAGACCCTCTTGCTCCTAGAATGAATGGTTTTCATACATCCTAAACTGTTCTTCTTCCATTCAGTTGAATGCAGCTATTTGGCCAAACGGTGATGTTCCTCACCCATGAAAAAACTCAGAGGTAGTCAGTATTCCTTTCAACAGGTAACTTATTTCTCATAGGAAGCCAAGTTGCAAAATATTCCTGTCTCTCACACACTGCATCAGGCCCTGAGCTACTACTGTGTGTCCCTTTCACCTGAAGCGTGTATTTTTCAAGGAGTGAATGGTTCTCCATTTTCAAAGGCTTTCATTTGGCAAGCATTCCTTTCAAATGCTAATTCAACTCTCACAGGGAAATAATGTGCTTGCAACTCCTGCTGCAAACCTTGACATCTGCTTGCAAGAGACACAGTGCCTGTTCCATTCAGTGGAAAGGTCTATTGGCACAAAGACAGAAATGCTCACACTGTCAAACCCTGACAGATAGGCAGTGTCCCTTTTGAAGGCTAAATCAATTGAAGCTGCTAAGCAAAGTGCTAGAGCACCTTTCCTGTAAGCTTTGTGGTTCTCCTACCAGACACCCAGTAATCCTTCCCTTCATTGAAACAGGCAATTTTGCAGCAAAAGGAAGTTCCTCACACTTTCAAACCCTGAGTGGCAGGTGGTCTTCCTTTAAAAACTTCACTCTACTCACACTGTTACACAAGTTGCTAGACCCTCTTGCTTCTACCCTCAAACATTTTCTTAGAAGAGATTCAGAGATTCTTCCATTCTCTTCAAAGGGTGATGTTGCACAAAGGTGATACTCCTCATCCCTGGAAACACTAAGTGGTAGGCAGTATTCCTTGAAACAAGTTACTCAAGTCTCATCCGAAGACAATCTGCTTCACCCTCCTGCTTGTAACATTCAGCCTTTTCTTACAACATAAGCACCGCTGGATCCAGTCACTTCAAAGAGGTGATTTTGCACAAAGTTGAAGGTACTCACACATAAAAACACTGAGAGGTATCAGTATGTCCTTAGACAGCTAACTCAGTTGAGAATCCTCAGAGTCCTAGGCTCTCTTCCTGTTAACAGTCCTGTCTCTCTTAGAAGGCCTACAGGGCATCTTCCATTCTCTGGAAAGGGGCAATTTGGAAAACACCTGGAGTCCTCATCCCTGAAAATCTTGAGAGGTAGGTAGTATTCCATGAAACAACTAACTCAATTCACAATGCTGAAGAAGGTGTTTGACCCTCTTCCTTCTAACATTCATGGTTTTCTTACAAGAGCCACAGTGTTTCTCCATTCACTTCACAGAGGCAATTTTGCACAAAGGTGATCTTCTTAGCACATGAAAACTCGGACAAGCAGGCAGTATTCCTTTAAAAAGCTAAGTCAATTCACAATGCTAAACAAGTTGCCAAGCCCTGTTGCTTCTAACATTCATGACTCTCTTACAAGAGCTACCAGGAATTTTCCATTCGCTTGTACGGGATATTTTGCAAAGTTGTGTTCCTGACCCATGAAAACGCTGAGAGGTACTCAGTATTCCTTTACACAGCTAACTCAGTTCACAATGTTGAACAAGGTGGTAGACCCTTTTCTTTCTAACATTAATGATTCTCTCTCAAATTCAACAGTGCTTCTTCCAATCCCTTTTAGCGGGTTATATTGCACAAAGGTGGTATTCCTCACCCATGAACACACTGAGTTGTAGGCATTATTCCTTGAAAGAAGTATATCAATTCTCCTTGGGAAACAAGGTGCTTGACCCTCCTGTTTCTAACATTCCTACTTCTCTTCCAAGAGTTGGAGGGTTGGTTCCCTTGACTTGAAAGAGGTAACTTTGCACAAACTTGAGGATCCTCACCCATAAAAACACTGAGAGTTAGGCAGTATTCCCTTCAACAGGTAACTCAATTCACAATGCTTAAGAGGGTGCTAGACCCTCTTGCTTCTAACATTAATCATTGTCTTACAAGAGGTACAGTATGCCTCCTTTCACTTGAATGGCCTATTTTACAGAACATTGAAGTTTCTCCCCGTGAAAACACTGACAGTTACGCAGTGTTCCCTTAAACAGGTAACTCAATTCACCATGCTTCACAAGTTGCTTGACCCTCTTGCTTGTAACACTTATGGTTCTCTTACAGGATAGACAGTGCTTCTTCCTTACATTGCAACAGGCCTATTTTGCACAAAGCTACTATTCTTCACACTGTAAAAGCCTGAGAGACAGGTAGTATTCCTTTGTAAAGCTCACTCAATTCTCACTTTTGAACAACATTCCAGACCCTCTTGCTCCTAGAATGAATGGTTTTCATACATCCTAAACTGTTCTTCTTCCATTCAGTTGAATGCAGATATTTGGCCAAACGGTGATGTTCCTCACCCATGAAAAAACTCAGAGGTAGTCAGTATTCCTTTCAACAGGTAACTTATTTCTCATAGGAAGACAAGTTGCAAAATATTCCTGTCTCTCACACACTGCATCAGGTCCTGAGCTACTAGTGTGTGTCCCTTTCGCCTGAAGAGCGTATTTTTCAAGGAGTGAATGGTTCTCCATTTTCAAAGGCTTTCATTTGGCAAGCATTCCTTTCAAATGCTAATTCAACTCTCACAGGGAAACAATGTGCTTGCAACTCCTGCTGCAAACCTTGACATCTGCTTGCAAGAGACACAGTGCCTGTTCCATTCAGTGGAAAGGTCTATTGGCACAAAGACGGAAATGCTCACACTGTCAAACCCTGACAGATAGGCAGTGTCCCTTTTGAAGGCTAAATCAATTGAAGCTGCTAAGCAAAGTGCTAGGGCACCTTTCCTGTAAGCTTTGTGGTTCTCCTACCAGACACCCAGTAATCCTTCCCTTCATTGAAACAGGCAATTTTGCAGCAAAAGGAAGTTCCTCACACTTTCAAACCCTGAGTGGCAGGTGGTCTTCCTTTAAAAACTTCACTCTACTCACACTGTTACACAAGTTGCTAGACCCTCTTGCTTCTACCCTCAAACATTTTCTTAGAAGAGATTCAGAGATTCTTCCATTCTCTTCAAAGGGTGATGTTGCACAAAGGTGATACTCCTCATCCCTGGAAACACTAAGTGGTAGGCAGTATTCCTTGAAACAAGTTACTCAAGTCTCATCCGAAGACAATCTGCTTCACCCTCCTGCTTGTAACATTCAGCCTTTTCTTACAACATAAGCACCGCTGGATCCAGTCACTTCAAAGAGGTGATTTTGCACAAAGTTGAAGGTACTCACACATAAAAACACTGAGAGGTATCAGTATGTCCTTAGACAGCTAACTCAGTTGAGAATCCTCAGAGTGCTAGGCTCTCTTCCTGTTAACAGTCCTGTCTCTCTTAGAAGGCCTACAGGGCATCTTCCATTCTCTGGAATGGGGCAATTTGGAAAAAACCTGGAGTCCTCATCCCTGAAAATCTTGAGAGGTAGGTAGTATTCCATGAAACAACTAACTCAATTCACAATGCTGAAGAAGGTGTTTGACCCTCTTCCTTCTAACATTCATGGTTTTCTTACAAGAGCCACAGTGTTTCTCCATTCACTTCACAGAGGCAATTTTGCACAAAGGTGATCTTCTTAGCACATGAAAACTCGGACAAGCAGGCAGTATTCCTTTAAAAAGCTAAGTCAATTCACAATGCTAAACAAGTTGCCAAGCCCTGTTGCTTCTAACATTCATGACTCTCTTACAAGAGCTACCAGGACTCTTCCATTCGCTTGTATGGGATATTTTGCCAAAGTTGTGTTCCTCACCCATGAAAACGCTGAGAGGTACTCAGTATTCCTTTACACAGAAGGTACACAGCTAACTCAGTTCACAATGCTGAACAAGGTGGTAGACCCTTTTCTTTCTAACATTAATGATTCTCTCTCAAATTCAACAGTGCTTCTTCCAATCCCTTTTAGCGGGTTATATTGCACAAAGGTGGTATTCCTCACCCATGAACACACTGAGTTGTAGGCATTATTCCTTGAAAGAAGTATATCAATTCTCCTTGGGAAACAAGGTGCTTGACCCTCCTGTTTCTAACATTCCTACTTCTCTTCCAAGAGTTGGAGGGTTGGTTCCCTTGACTTGAAAGAGGTAACTTTGCACAAACTTGAGGATCCTCACCCATAAAAACACTGAGAGTTAGGCAGTATTCCCTTCAACAGGTAACTCAATTCACAATGCTTAAGAGGGTGCTAGACCCTCTTGCTTCTAACATTAATCATTGTCTTACAAGAGCTACAGTATGCCTCCTTTCACTTGAATGGCCTATTTTACAGAACATTGAAGTTTCTCCCCGTGAAAACACTGACAGTTACGCAGTGTTCCCTTAAACAGGTAACTCAATTCACCATGCTTCACAAGTTGCTTGACCCTCTTGCTTGTAACACTTATGGTTCTCTTACAGGAGAGACAGTGCTTCTTCCTTACATTGCAACAGGCCTATTTTGCACAAAGCTACTATTCTTCACACTGTAAAAGCCTGAGAGACAGGTAGTATTCCTTTGTAAATCTCACTCAATTCTCACTTTTGAACAACATTCCAGACCCTCTTGCTCCTAGAATGAATGGTTTTCATACATCCTAAACTGTTCTTCTTCCATTCAGTTGAATGCAGCTATTTGGCCAAACGGTGATGTTCCTCACCCATGAAAAAACTCAGAGGTAGTCAGTATTCCTTTCAACAGGTAACTTATTTCTCATAGGAAGCCAAGTTGCAAAATATTCCTGTCTCTCACACACTGCATCAGGCCCTGAGCTACTACTGTGTGTCCCTTTCACCTGAAGCGTGTATTTTTCAAGGAGTGAATGGTTCTCCATTTTCAAAGGCTTTCATTTGGCAAGCATTCCTTTCAAATGCTAATTCAACTCTCACAGGGAAATAATGTGCTTGCAACTCCTGCTGCAAACCTTGACATCTGCTTGCAAGAGACACAGTGCCTGTTCCATTCAGTGGAAAGGTCTATTGGCACAAAGACGGAAATGCTCACACTGTCAAACCCTGACAGATAGGCAGTGTCCCTTTTGAAGGCTAAATCAATTGAAGCTGCTAAGCAAAGTGCTAGAGCACCTTTCCTGTAAGCTTTGTGGTTCTCCTACCAGACACCCAGTAATCCTTCCCTTCATTGAAACAGGCAATTTTGCAGCAAAAGGAAGTTCCTCACACTTTCAAACCCTGAGTGGCAGGTGGTCTTCCTTTAAAAACTTCACTCTACTCACACTGTTACACAAGTTGCTAGACCCTCTTGCTTCTACCCTCAAACATTTTCTTAGAAGAGATTCAGAGATTCTTCCATTCTCTTCAAAGGGTGATGTTGCACAAAGGTGATACTCCTCATCCCTGGAAACACTAAGTGGTAGGCAGTATTCCTTGAAACAAGTTACTCAAGTCTCATCCGAAGACAATCTGCTTCACCCTCCTGCTTGTAACATTCAGCCTTTTCTTACAACATAAGCACCGCTGGATCCAGTCACTTCAAAGAGGTGATTTTGCACAAAGTTGAAGGTACTCACACATAAAAACACTGAGAGGTATCAGTATGTCCTTAGACAGCTAACTCAGTTGAGAATCCTCAGAGTCCTAGGCTCTCTTCCTGTTAACAGTCCTGTCTCTCTTAGAAGGCCTACAGGGCATCTTCCATTCTCTGGAAAGGGGCAATTTGGAAAAAACCTGGAGTCCTCATCCCTGAAAATCTTGAGAGGTAGGTAGTATTCCATGAAACAACTAACTCAATTCACAATGCTGAAGAAGGTGTTTGACCCTCTTCCTTCTAACATTCATGGTTTTCTTACAAGAGCCACAGTGTTTCTCCATTCACTTCACAGAGGCAATTTTGCACAAAGGTGATCTTCTTAGCACATGAAAACTCGGACAAGCAGGCAGTATTCCTTTAAAAAGCTAAGTCAATTCACAATGCTAAACAAGTTGCCAAGCCCTGTTGCTTCTAACATTCATGACTCTCTTACAAGAGCTACCAGGACTCTTCCATTCGCTTGTATGGGATATTTTGCCAAAGTTGTGTTCCTCACCCATGAAAACGCTGAGAGGTACTCAGTATTCCTTTACACAGAAGGTACACAGCTAACTCAGTTCACAATGCTGAACAAGGTGGTAGACCCTTTTCTTTCTAACATTAATGATTCTCTCTCAAATTCAACAGTGCTTCTTCCAATCCCTTTTAGCGGGTTATATTGCACAAAGGTGGTATTCCTCACCCATGAACACACTGAGTTGTAGGCATTATTCCTTGAAAGAAGTATATCAATTCTCCTTGGGAAACAAGGTGCTTGACCCTCCTGTTTCTAACATTCCTACTTCTCTTCCAAGAGTTGGAGGGTTGGTTCCCTTGACTTGAAAGAGGTAACTTTGCACAAACTTGAGGATCCTCACCCATTAAAACACTGAGAGTTAGGCAGTATTCCCTTCAACAGGTAACTCAATTCACAATGCTTAAGAGGGTGCTAGACCCTCTTGCTTCTAACATTAATCATTGTCTTACAAGAGCTACAGTATGCCTCCTTTCACTTGAATGGCCTATTTTACAGAACATTGAAGTTTCTCCCCGTGAAAACACTGACAGTTACGCAGTGTTCCCTTAAACAGGTAACTCAATTCACCATGCTTCACAAGTTGCTTGACCCTCTTGCTTGTAACACTTATGGTTCTCTTACAGGAGAGACAGTGCTTCTTCCTTACATTGCAACAGGCCTATTTTGCACAAAGCTACTATTCTTCACACTGTAAAAGCCTGAGAGACAGGTAGTATTCCTTTGTAAATCTCACTCAATTCTCACTTTTGAACAACATTCCAGACCCTCTTGCTCCTAGAATGAATGGTTTTCATACATCCTAAACTGTTCTTCTTCCATTCAGTTGAATGCAGCTATTTGGCCAAACGGTGATGTTCCTCACCCATGAAAAAACTCAGAGGTAGTCAGTATTCCTTTCAACAGGTAACTTATTTCTCATAGGAAGCCAAGTTGCAAAATATTCCTGTCTCTCACACACTGCATCAGGCCCTGAGCTACTACTGTGTGTCCCTTTCACCTGAAGCGTGTATTTTTCAAGGAGTGAATGGTTCTCCATTTTCAAAGGCTTTCATTTGGCAAGCATTCCTTTCAAATGCTAATTCAACTCTCACAGGGAAATAATGTGCTTGCAACTCCTGCTGCAAACCTTGACATCTGCTTGCAAGAGACACAGTGCCTGTTCCATTCAGTGGAAAGGTCTATTGGCACAAAGACGGAAATGCTCACACTGTCAAACCCTGACAGATAGGCAGTGTCCCTTTTGAAGGCTAAATCAATTGAAGCTGCTAAGCAAAGTGCTAGAGCACCTTTCCTGTAAGCTTTGTGGTTCTCCTACCAGACACCCAGTAATCCTTCCCTTCATTGAAACAGGCAATTTTGCAGCAAAAGGAAGTTCCTCACACTTTCAAACCCTGAGTGGCAGGTGGTCTTCCTTTAAAAACTTCACTCTACTCACACTGTTACACAAGTTGCTAGACCCTCTTGCTTCTACCCTCAAACATTTTCTTAGAAGAGATTCAGAGATTCTTCCATTCTCTTCAAAGGGTGATGTTGCACAAAGGTGATACTCCTCATCCCTGGAAACACTAAGTGGTAGGCAGTATTCCTTGAAACAAGTTACTCAAGTCTCATCCGAAGACAATCTGCTTCACCCTCCTGCTTGTAACATTCAGCCTTTTCTTACAACATAAGCACCGCTGGATCCAGTCACTTCAAAGAGGTGATTTTGCACAAAGTTGAAGGTACTCACACATAAAAACACTGAGAGGTATCAGTATGTCCTTAGACAGCTAACTCAGTTGAGAATCCTCAGAGTCCTAGGCTCTCTTCCTGTTAACAGTCCTGTCTCTCTTAGAAGGCCTACAGGGCATCTTCCATTCTCTGGAAAGGGGCAATTTGGAAAAAACCTGGAGTCCTCATCCCTGAAAATCTTGAGAGGTAGGTAGTATTCCATGAAACAACTAACTCAATTCACAATGCTGAAGAAGGTGTTTGACCCTCTTCCTTCTAACATTCATGGTTTTCTTACAAGAGCCACAGTGTTTCTCCATTCACTTCACAGAGGCAATTTTGCACAAAGGTGATCTTCTTAGCACATGAAAACTCGGACAAGCAGGCAGTATTCCTTTAAAAAGCTAAGTCAATTCACAATGCTAAACAAGTTGCCAAGCCCTGTTGCTTCTAACATTCATGACTCTCTTACAAGAGCTACCAGGAATTTTCCATTCGCTTGTACGGGATATTTTGCAAAGTTGTGTTCCTGACCCATGAAAACGCTGAGAGGTACTCAGTATTCCTTTACACAGCTAACTCAGTTCACAATGTTGAACAAGGTGGTAGACCCTTTTCTTTCTAACATTAATGATTCTCTCTCAAATTCAACAGTGCTTCTTCCAATCCCTTTTAGCGGGTTATATTGCACAAAGGTGGTATTCCTCACCCATGAACACACTGAGTTGTAGGCATTATTCCTTGAAAGAAGTATATCAATTCTCCTTGGGAAACAAGGTGCTTGACCCTCCTGTTTCTAACATTCCTACTTCTCTTCCAAGAGTTGGAGGGTTGGTTCCCTTGACTTGAAAGAGGTAACTTTGCACAAACTTGAGGATCCTCACCCATAAAAACACTGAGAGTTAGGCAGTATTCCCTTCAACAGGTAACTCAATTCACAATGCTTAAGAGGGTGCTAGACCCTCTTGCTTCTAACATTAATCATTGTCTTACAAGAGGTACAGTATGCCTCCTTTCACTTGAATGGCCTATTTTACAGAACATTGAAGTTTCTCCCCGTGAAAACACTGACAGTTACGCAGTGTTCCCTTAAACAGGTAACTCAATTCACCATGCTTCACAAGTTGCTTGACCCTCTTGCTTGTAACACTTATGGTTCTCTTACAGGATAGACAGTGCTTCTTCCTTACATTGCAACAGGCCTATTTTGCACAAAGCTACTATTCTTCACACTGTAAAAGCCTGAGAGACAGGTAGTATTCCTTTGTAAAGCTCACTCAATTCTCACTTTTGAACAACATTCCAGACCCTCTTGCTCCTAGAATGAATGGTTTTCATACATCCTAAACTGTTCTTCTTCCATTCAGTTGAATGCAGATATTTGGCCAAACGGTGATGTTCCTCACCCATGAAAAAACTCAGAGGTAGTCAGTATTCCTTTCAACAGGTAACTTATTTCTCATAGGAAGACAAGTTGCAAAATATTCCTGTCTCTCACACACTGCATCAGGTCCTGAGCTACTAGTGTGTGTCCCTTTCGCCTGAAGAGCGTATTTTTCAAGGAGTGAATGGTTCTCCATTTTCAAAGGCTTTCATTTGGCAAGCATTCCTTTCAAATGCTAATTCAACTCTCACAGGGAAACAATGTGCTTGCAACTCCTGCTGCAAACCTTGACATCTGCTTGCAAGAGACACAGTGCCTGTTCCATTCAGTGGAAAGGTCTATTGGCACAAAGACGGAAATGCTCACACTGTCAAACCCTGACAGATAGGCAGTGTCCCTTTTGAAGGCTAAATCAATTGAAGCTGCTAAGCAAAGTGCTAGGGCACCTTTCCTGTAAGCTTTGTGGTTCTCCTACCAGACACCCAGTAATCCTTCCCTTCATTGAAACAGGCAATTTTGCAGCAAAAGGAAGTTCCTCACACTTTCAAACCCTGAGTGGCAGGTGGTCTTCCTTTAAAAACTTCACTCTACTCACACTGTTACACAAGTTGCTAGACCCTCTTGCTTCTACCCTCAAACATTTTCTTAGAAGAGATTCAGAGATTCTTCCATTCTCTTCAAAGGGTGATGTTGCACAAAGGTGATACTCCTCATCCCTGGAAACACTAAGTGGTAGGCAGTATTCCTTGAAACAAGTTACTCAAGTCTCATCCGAAGACAATCTGCTTCACCCTCCTGCTTGTAACATTCAGCCTTTTCTTACAACATAAGCACCGCTGGATCCAGTCACTTCAAAGAGGTGATTTTGCACAAAGTTGAAGGTACTCACACATAAAAACACTGAGAGGTATCAGTATGTCCTTAGACAGCTAACTCAGTTGAGAATCCTCAGAGTGCTAGGCTCTCTTCCTGTTAACAGTCCTGTCTCTCTTAGAAGGCCTACAGGGCATCTTCCATTCTCTGGAATGGGGCAATTTGGAAAAAACCTGGAGTCCTCATCCCTGAAAATCTTGAGAGGTAGGTAGTATTCCATGAAACAACTAACTCAATTCACAATGCTGAAGAAGGTGTTTGACCCTCTTCCTTCTAACATTCATGGTTTTCTTACAAGAGCCACAGTGTTTCTCCATTCACTTCACAGAGGCAATTTTGCACAAAGGTGATCTTCTTAGCACATGAAAACTCGGACAAGCAGGACTTTAAAAAGCTAAGTCAATTCACAATGCTAAACAAGTTGCCAAGCCCTGTTGCTTCTAACATTCATGACTCTCTTACAAGAGCTACCAGGACTCTTCCATTCGCTTGTATGGGATATTTAGCCAAAGTTGTGTTCCTGACCCATGAAAACGCTGAGAGGTACTCAGTATTCCTTTACACAGCTAACTCAGTTCACAATGTTGAACAAGGTGGTAGACCCTTTTCTTTCTAACATTAATGATTCTCTCTCAAATTCAACAGTGCTTCTTCCAATCCCTTTTAGCGGGTTATATTGCACAAAGGTGGTATTCCTCACCCATGAACACACTGAGTTGTAGGCATTATTCCTTGAAAGAAGTATATCAATTCTCCTTGGGAAACAAGGTGCTTGACCCTCCTGTTTCTAACATTCCTACTTCTCTTCCAAGAGTTGGAGGGTTGGTTCCCTTGACTTGAAAGAGGTAACTTTGCACAAACTTGAGGATCCTCACCCATAAAAACACTGAGAGTTAGGCAGTATTCCCTTCAACAGGTAACTCAATTCACAATGCTTAAGAGGGTGCTAGACCCTCTTGCTTCTAACATTAATCATTGTCTTACAAGAGCTACAGTATGCCTCCTTTCACTTGAATGGCCTATTTTACAGAACATTGAAGTTTCTCCCCGTGAAAACACTGACAGTTACGCAGTGTTCCCTTAAACAGGTAACTCAATTCACCATGCTTCACAAGTTGCTTGACCCTCTTGCTTGTAACACTTATGGTTCTCTTACAGGATAGACAGTGCTTCTTCCTTACATTGCAACAGGCCTATTTTGCACAAAGCTACTATTCTTCACACTGTAAAAGCCTGAGAGACAGGTAGTATTCCTTTGTAAAGCTCACTCAATTCTCACTTTTGAACAACATTCCAGACCCTCTTGCTCCTAGAATGAATGGTTTTCATACATCCTAAACTGTTCTTCTTCCATTCAGTTGAATGCAGATATTTGGCCAAACGGTGATGTTCCTCACCCATGAAAAAACTCAGAGGTAGTCAGTATTCCTTTCAACAGGTAACTTATTTCTCATAGGAAGACAAGTTGCAAAATATTCCTGTCTCTCACACACTGCATCAGGTCCTCAGCTACTAGTGTGTGTCCCTTTCGCCTGAAGAGCGTATTTTTCAAGGAGTGAATGGTTCTCCATTTTCAAAGGCTTTCATTTGGCAAGCATTCCTTTCAAATGCTAATTCAACTCTCACAGGGAAACAATGTGCTTGCAACTCCTGCTGCAAACCTTGACATCTGCTTGCAAGAGACACAGTGCCTGTTCCATTCAGTGGAAAGGTCTATTGGCACAAAGACGGAAATGCTCACACTGTCAAACCCTGACAGATAGGCAGTGTCCCTTTTGAAGGCTAAATCAATTGAAGCTGCTAAGCAAAGTGCTAGAGCACCTTTCCTGTAAGCTTTGTGGTTCTCCTACCAGACACCCAGTAATCCTTCCCTTCATTGAAACAGGCAATTTTGCAGCAAAAGGAAGTTCCTCACACTTTCAAACCCTGAGTGGCAGGTGGTCTTCCTTTAAAAACTTCACTCTACTCACACTGTTACACAAGTTGCTAGACCCTCTTGCTTCTACCCTCAAACATTTTCTTAGAAGAGATTCAGAGATTCTTCCATTCTCTTCAAAGGGTGATGTTGCACAAAGGTGATACTCCTCATCCCTGGAAACACTAAGTGGTAGGCAGTATTCCTTGAAACAAGTTACTCAAGTCTCATCCGAAGACAATCTGCTTCACCCTCCTGCTTGTAACATTCAGCCTTTTCTTACAACATAAGCACCGCTGGATCCAGTCACTTCAAAGAGGTGATTTTGCACAAAGTTGAAGGTACTCACACATAAAAACACTGAGAGGTATCAGTATGTCCTTAGACAGCTAACTCAGTTGAGAATCCTCAGAGTGCTAGGCTCTCTTCCTGTTAACAGTCCTGTCTCTCTTAGAAGGCCTACAGGGCATCTTCCATTCTCTGGAATGGGGCAATTTGGAAAAAACCTGGAGTCCTCATCCCTGAAAATCTTGAGAGGTAGGTAGTATTCCATGAAACAACTAACTCAATTCACAATGCTGAAGAAGGTGTTTGACCCTCTTCCTTCTAACATTCATGGTTTTCTTACAAGAGCCACAGTGTTTCTCCATTCACTTCACAGAGGCAATTTTGCACAAAGGTGATCTTCTTAGCACATGAAAACTCGGACAAGCAGGCAGTATTCCTTTAAAAAGCTAAGTCAATTCACAATGCAAAACAAGTTGCCAAGCCCTCTTGCTTCTAAAATTCATGACTCTCTTACAAGAGCTACCAGGACTCTTCCATTCGCTTGTATGGGATATTTTGCCAAAGTTGTGTTCCTGACCCATGAAAACGCTGAGAGGTACTCAGTATTCCTTTACACAGCTAACTCAGTTCACAATGCTGAACAAGGTGGTAGTCCCTTTTCTTTCTAACATTAATGATTCTCTCTCAAATTCAACAGTGCTTCTTCCAATCCCTTTTAGGGGGTTATATTGCACAAAGGTGGTATTCCTCACCCATGAACACACTGAGTTGTAGGCATTATTACTTGAGAGAAGTATATCAATTCTCCTTGGGAAACAAGGTGCTTGACCCTCCTGTTTCTAACATTCCTACTTCTCTTCCAAGAGTTGGAGGGTTGGTTCCCTTGACTTGAAAGAGGTAACTTTGCACAAACTTGAGGATCCTCACCCATAAAAACACTGAGAGTTAGGCAGTATTCCCTTCAACAGGTAACTCAATTCACAATGCTTAAGAGGGTGCTAGACCCTCTTGCTTCTAACATTAATCATTGTCTTACAAGAGCTACAGTATGCCTCCTTTCACTTGAGAGGCCTATTTTACAGAACATTGAAGTTTCTCCCCGTGAAAACACTGACAGTTACGCAGTGTTCCCTTAAACAGGTAACTCAATTCACCATGCTTCACAAGTTGCTTGACCCTCTTGCTTGTAACACTTATGGTTCTCTTACAGGATAGACAGTGCTTCTTCCTTACATTGCAACAGGCCTATTTTGCACAAAGCTACTATTCTTCACACTGTAAAAGCCTGAGAGACAGGTAGTATTCCTTTGTAAAGCTCACTCAATTCTCACTTTTGAACAACATTCCAGACCCTCTTGCTCCTAGAATGAATGGTTTTCATACATCCTAAACTGTTCTTCTTCCATTCAGTTGAATGCAGATATTTGGTCAAACGGTGATGTTCCTCACCCATGAAAAAACTCAGAGGTAGTCAGTATTCCTTTCAACAGGTAACTTATTTCTCATAGGAAGACAAGTTGCAAAATATTCCTGTCTCTCACACACTGCATCAGGTCCTGAGCTACTAGTGTGTGTCCCTTTCGCCTGAAGAGCGTATTTTTCAAGGAGTGAATGGTTCTCCATTTTCAAAGGCTTTCATTTGGCAAGCATTCCTTTCAAATGCTAATTCAACTCTCACAGGGAAACAATGTGCTTGCAACTCCTGCTGCAAACCTTGACATCTGCTTGCAAGAGACACAGTGCCTGTTCCATTCAGTGGAAAGGTCTATTGGCACAAAGACGGAAATGCTCACACTGTCAAACCCTGACAGATAGGCAGTGTCCCTTTTGAAGGCTAAATCAATTGAAGCTGCTAAGCAAAGTGCTAGAGCACCTTTCCTGTAAGCTTTGTGGTTCTCCTACCAGACACCCAGTAATCCTTCCCTTCATTGAAACAGGCAATTTTGCACCAAAAGCAAGTTCCTCACACTTTCAAACCCTGAGTGGCAGGTGGTCTTCCTTTAAAAACTTCACTCTACTCACACTGTTACACAAGTTGCTAGACCCTCTTGCTTCTACCCTCAAACATTTTCTTAGAAGAGATTCAGAGATTCTTCCATTCTCTTCAAAGGGTGATGTTGCACAAAGGTGATACTCCTCATCCCTGGAAACACTAAGTGGTAGGCAGTATTCCTTGAAACAAGTTACTCAAGTCTCATCCGAAGACAATCTGCTTCACCCTCCTGCTTGTAACATTCAGCCTTTTCTTACAACATAAGCACCGCTGGATCCAGTCACTTCAAAGAGGTGATTTTGCACAAAGTTGAAGGTACTCACACATAAAAACACTGAGAGGTATCAGTATGTCCTTAGACAGCTAACTCAGTTGAGAATCCTCAGAGTGCTAGGCTCTCTTCCTGTTAACAGTCCTGTCTCTCTTAGAAGGCCTACAGGGCATCTTCCATTCTCTGGAATGGGGCAATTTGGAAAAAACCTGGAGTCCTCATCCCTGAAAATCTTGAGAGGTAGGTAGTATTCCATGAAACAACTAACTCAATTCACAATGCTGAAGAAGGTGTTTGACCCTCTTCCTTCTAACATTCATGGTTTTCTTACAAGAGCCACAGTGTTTCTCCATTCACTTCACAGAGGCAATTTTGCACAAAGGTGATCTTCTTAGCACATGAAAACTCGGACAAGCAGGCAGTATTCCTTTAAAAAGCTAAGTCAATTCACAATGCAAAACAAGTTGCCAAGCCCTCTTGCTTCTAAAATTCATGACTCTCTTACAAGAGCTACCAGGACTCTTCCATTCGCTTGTATGGGATATTTTGCCAAAGTTGTGTTCCTGACCCATGAAAACGCTGAGAGGTACTCAGTATTCCTTTACACAGCTAACTCAGTTCACAATGCTGAACAAGGTGGTAGTCCCTTTTCTTTCTAACATTAATGATTCTCTCTCAAATTCAACAGTGCTTCTTCCAATCCCTTTTAGGGGGTTATATTGCACAAAGGTGGTATTCCTCACCCATGAACACACTGAGTTGTAGGCATTATTACTTGAGAGAAGTATATCAATTCTCCTTGGGAAACAAGGTGCTTGACCCTCCTGTTTCTAACATTCCTACTTCTCTTCCAAGAGTTGGAGGGTTGGTTCCCTTGACTTGAAAGAGGTAACTTTGCACAAACTTGAGGATCCTCACCCATAAAAACACTGAGAGTTAGGCAGTATTCCCTTCAACAGGTAACTCAATTCACAATGCTTAAGAGGGTGCTAGACCCTCTTGCTTCTAACATTAATCATTGTCTTACAAGAGCTACAGTATGCCTCCTTTCACTTGAATGGCCTATTTTACAGAACATTGAAGTTTATCCCCGTGAAAACACTGACAGTTACGCAGTGTTCCCTTAAACAGGTAACTCAATTCACCATGCTTCACAAGTTGCTTGACCCTCTTGCTTGTAACACTTATGGTTCTCTTACAGGATAGACAGTGCTTCTTCCTTACATTGCAACAGGCCTATTTTGCACAAAGCTACTATTCTTCACACTGTAAAAGCCTGAGAGACAGGTAGTATTCCTTTGTAAAGCTCACTCAATTCTCACTTTTGAACAACATTCCAGACCCTCTTGCTCCTAGAATGAATGGTTTTCATACATCCTAAACTGTTCTTCTTCCATTCAGTTGAATGCAGCTATTTGGCCCAACGGTGATGTTCCTCACCCATGAAAAAAGTCAGGGGTAGTCAGTATTCCTTTCAAAAGGTAACTCATTTCTCATAGGGAGACAAGTTGCAAAATATTCCTGCCTCTCACACACTGCATCAGGCCCTGAGGTACAAGTGTATGTCCATTTCGCTGGAAGCGGGTATTTTTCAAGAAGTGAATGATTCTCCATTGTCAAAGGCTTTCATTTGGCCAGCATTCCTTTCACATGCTAATTCAACTCTCACAGGGAAACAATGTGCTTGCAACTCCTGCTGCAAACCTTGACATCTGCTTGCAAGAGACACAGTGCCTGTTCCATTCAGTGGAAAGGTCTATTGGCACAAAGATGGAAATGCTCACACTGTCAAACCCTGACAGATATTTAGTGTTCCTTTTGAATGCTAAATCAATTAGAGCTGCTAAACAAAGTGCTAGAGCAACTTTCCTGTAAGCTTTGTGGTTTTCCTACCAGACACCCAGTAATCCTTCCCTTCATTGAAACAGGCAATTTTGCACCAAAAGCAAGTTCCTCACACTTTCAAACCCTGAGTGGCAGGTGGTCTTCCTTTGAAAACTTCACTCTACTCACACTTTTACACAAGTTGCTAGACCCTCTTGCTTCTAACCTCAAACATTTTCTTAGAAGAGCCTCAGAGATTCTTCCATTCTTTTCAAAGGGTGATGTTGCACAAAGGTGATACTCCTCATCACTGGAAACACTAAGTGGTAGGCAGTATTCCTTGAAACAAGTTACTCAAGTCTCATCCGAAGACAATCTGCTTCACCCTCCTGCTTGTAACATTCAGCCTTTTCTTACAACATAAGCACCGCTGGATCCAGTCACTTCAAAGAGGTGATTTTGCACAAAGTTGAAGGTACTCACATATAAAAACACTGAGAGGTATCAGTATGTCCTTAGACAGCTAACTCAGTTGAGAATCCTCAGAGTGCTAGGCTCTCTTCCTGTTAACAGTCCTGTCTCTCTTAGAAGGCCTACAGGGCATCTTCCATTCTCTGGAATGGGGCAATTTAGAAAAAACCTGGAGTCCTCATCCCTGAAAATCTTGAGAGGTAGGCAGTATTCCATGAAACAACTAACTCAATTCACAATGCTGAAGGAAGTGTTTGACCCTCTTCCTTCTAACATTCATGGATTTCTTACAAGAGCTACAGTGTTTCTCCTTTCACTTCACAGAGTTAATTTTGCACAAAGGTGATCTTCTTAGCACATGAAAACTGACAAGCAGACAGTATTCATTTACAAAGCTAAGTCAATTCACAATGCTAAACAAGTTGCCAAGCCCTGTTGCTTCTAACATTCATGATTCTCTTACAAGAGCTACCAGGAATTTTCCATTCGCTTGTATGGGATATTTTGCAAAGTTGTGTTCCTGACCCATGAAAACGCTGAGAGGTACTCAGTATTCCTTTACACAGCTAACTCAGTTCACAATGCTGAACAAGGTGGTAGACCCTTTTCTTTCTAACATTAATGATTCTCTCTCAAGTTCGACAGTGCTTCTTCCAATCCCTTTTAGCGGGTTATATTGCACAAAGGTGGTATTCCTCACCCATGAACACACTGAGTTGTAGGCATTATTCCTTGAAAGAAGTATATCAATTCTCCTTGGGAAACACGGTGCTTGACCCTCCTGTTTCTAACATTCCTACTTCTCTTCCAAGAGTTGGAGGGTTGGTTCCCTTGACTTGAAAGAGGTAACTTTGCACAAACTTGAGGATCCTCACCCATAAAAACACTGAGAGTTAGGCAGTATTCCCTTCAACAGGTAACTCAATTCACAATGCTTAAGAGGGTGCTAGACCCTCTTGCTTCTAACATTAATCATTGTCTTACAAGAGCTACAGTATGCCTCCTTTCACTTGAATGGCCTATTTTACAGAACATTGAAGTTTCTCCCCGTGAAAACACTGACAGTTACGCAGTGTTCCCTTAAACAGGTAACTCAATTCACCATGCTTCACAAGTTGCTTGACCCTCTTGCTTGTAACACTTATGGTTCTCTTACAGGAGAAACAGTGCTTCTTCCTTACATTGCAACAGGCCTATTTTGCACAAAGCTACTATTCTTCACACTGTAAAAGCCTGAGAGACAGGTAGTATTCCTTTGTAAAGCTCACTCAATTCTCACTTTTGAACAACATTCCAGACCCTCTTGCTCCTAGAATGAATGGTTTTCATACATCCTAAACTGTTCTTCTTCCATTCAGTTGAATGCAGCTATTTGGCCAAACGGTGATGTTCCTCACCCATGAAAAAACTCAGAGGTAGTCAGTATTCCTTTCAACAGGTAACTTATTTCTCATAGGAAGACAAGTTGCAAAATATTCCTGTCTCTCACACACTGCATCAGGCCCTGAGCTACTAGTGTGTGTCCCTTTCGCCTGAAGAGCGTATTTTTCAAGGAGTGAATGGTTCTCCATTTTCAAAGGCTTTCATTTGGCAAGCATTCCTTTCAAATGCTAATTCAACTCTCACAGGGAAACAATGTGCTTGCAACTCCTGCTGCAAACCTTGACATCTGCTTGCAAGAGACACAGTGCCTGTTCCATTCAGTGGAAAGGTCTATTGGCACAAAGACGGAAATGCTCACACTGTCAAACCCTGACAGAGAGGCAGTGTCCCTTTTGAAGGCTAAATCAATTGAAGCTGCTAAACAAAGTGCTAGAGCACCTTTCCTGTAAGCTTTGTGGTTCTCCTACCAGACACCCAGTAATCCTTCCCTTCATTGAAACAGGTAATTTTGCAGCAAAAGGAAGTTCCTCACACTTTCAAACCCTGAGTGGCAGGTGGTCTTCCTTTAAAAACTTCACTCTACTCACACTGTTACACAAGTTGCTAGACCCTCTTGCTTCTACCCTCAAACATTTTCTTAGAAGAGATTCAGAGATTCTTCCATTCTCTTCAAAGGGTGATGTTGCACAAAGGTGATACTCCTCATCCCTGGAAACACTAAGTGGTAGGCAGTATTCCTTGAAACAAGTTACTCAAGTCTCATCCGAAGACAATCTGCTTCACCCTCCTGCTTGTAACATTCAGCCTTTTCTTACAACATAAGCACCGCTGGATCCAGTCACTTCAAAGAGGTGATTTTGCACAAAGTTGAAGGTACTCACACATAAAAACACTGAGAGGTATCAGTATGTCCTTAGACAGCTAACTCAGTTGAGAATCCTCAGAGTGCTATGCTCTCTTCCTGTTAACAGTCCTGTCTCTCTTAGAAGGCCTACAGGGCATCTTCCATTCTCTGGAATGGGACAATTTGGAAAAAACCTGGAGTCCTCATCCCTGGAAATCTTGAGAGGTAGGTAGTATTCCATGAAACAACTAACTCAATTCACAATGCTGAAGAAGGTGTTTGACCCTCTTCCTTCTAACATTCATGGTTTTCTTACAAGAGCCACAGTGTTTCTCCATTCACTTCACAGAGGCAATTTTGCACAAAGGTGATCTTCTTAGCACATGAAAACTCGGACAAGCAGGCAGTATTCCTTTAAAAAGCTAAGTCAATTCACAATGCTAAACAAGTTGCCAAGCCCTCTTGCTTCTAACATTCATGACTCTCTTACAAGAGCTACCAGGACTCTTCCATTCGCTTGTATGGGATATTTTGCCAAAGTTGTGTTCCTGACCCATGAAAACGCTGAGAGGTACTCAGTATTCCTTTACACAGCTAACTCAGTTCACAATGCTGAACAAGGTGGTAGACCCTTTTCTTTCTAACATTAATGATTTTCTCTCAAATTCAACAGTGCTTCTTCCAATCCCTTTTAGGGGGTTATATTGCACAAAGGTGGTATTCCTCACCCATGAACACACTGAGTTGTAGGCATTATTACTTGAAAGAAGTATATCAATTCTCCTTGGGAAACAAGGTGCTTGACCCTCCTGTTTCTAACATTCCTACTTCTCTTCCAAGAGTTGGAGGGTTGGTTCCCTTGACTTGAAAGAGGTAACTTTGCACAAACTTGAGGATCCTCACCCATAAAAACACTGAGAGTTAGGCAGTATTCCCTTCAACAGGTAACTCAATTCACAATGCTTAAGAGGGTGCTAGACCCTCTTGCTTCTAACATTAATCATTGTCTTACAAGAGCTACAGTATGCCTCCTTTCACTTGAGAGGCCTATTTTACAGAACATTGAAGTTTCTCCCCGTGAAAACACTGACAGTTACGCAGTGTTCCCTTAAACAGGTAACTCAATTCACCATGCTTCACAAGTTGCTTGACCCTCTTGCTTGTAACACTTATGGTTCTCTTACAGGAGAAACAGTGCTTCTTCCTTACATTGCAACAGGCCTATTTTGCACAAAGCTACTATTCTTCACACTGTAAAAGCCTGAGAGACAGGTAGTATTCCTTTGTAAAGCTCACTCAATTCTCACTTTTGAACAACGTTCCAGACCCTCTTGCTCCTAGAATGAATGTTTTTCATACATCCTAAACTGTTCTTCTTCCATTCAGTTGAATGCAGCTATTTGGCCCAACGGTGATGTTCCTCACCCATGAAAAAAGTCAGGGGTAGTCAGTATTCCTTTCAAAAGGTAACTCATTTCTCATAGGGAGACAAGTTGCAAAATATTCCTGCCTCTCACACACTGCATCAGGCCCTGAGGTACAAGTGTATGTCCATTTCGCTGGAAGCGAGTATTTTTCAAGGAGTGAATGATTCTCCATTGTCAAAGGCTTTCATTTGGCCAGCATTCCTTTCACATGCTAATTCAACTCTCACAGGGAAACAATGTGCTTGCAACTCCTGCTGCAAACCTTGACATCTGCTTGCAAGAGACGCAGTGCCTGTTCCATTCAGTGGAAAGGTCTATTGGCACAAAGATGGAAATGCTCACACTGTCAAACCCTGACAGATATTTAGTGTTCCTTTTGAATGCTAAATCAATTGAAGCTGCTAAACAAAGTGCTAGAGCAACTTTCCTGTAAGCTTTGTGGTTCTCCTACCAGACACCCAGTAATCCTTCCCTTCATTGAAACAGGCAATTTTGCACCAAAAGCAAGTTCCTCACACTTTCAAACCCTGAGTGGCAGGTGGTCTTCCTTTGAAAACTTCACTCTCCTCACACTTTTACACAAGTTGCTAGACCCTCTTGCTTCTAACCTCAAACATTTTATTGGAAGAGCCTCAGAGATTCTTCCATTCTTTTCAAAGGGTGAGGTTGCACAAAGGTGATACTCCTCATCCCTGGAAACACTAAGTGGTAGGCAGTATTCCTTGAAACAAGTTACTCAAGTCTCATCCGAAGACAATCTGCTTCACCCTCCTGCTTGTAACATTCAGCCTTTTCTTACAACATAAGCACCGCTGGATCCAGTCACTTCAAAGAGGTGATGTTGCACAAAGTTGAAGGTACTCACACATAAAAACACTGAGAGGTATCAGTATGTCCTTAGACAGCTAACTCAGTTGAGAATCCTCAGAGTGCTAGGCTCTCTTCCTGTTAACAGTCCTGTCTCTCTTAGAAGGCCTACAGGGCATCTTCCATTCTCTGGAATGGGGCAATTTGGAAAAAACCTGGAGTCCTCATCCCTGAAAATCTTGAGAGGTAGGTAGTATTCCATGAAACAACTAACTCAATTCACAATGCTGAAGGAAGTGTTTGACCCTCTTCCTTCTAACATTCATGGATTTCTTACAAGAGCTACAGTGTTTCTCCTTTCACTTCACAGAGTTAATTTTGCACAAAGGTGATCTTCTTAGCACATGAAAACTGACAAGCAGACAGTATTCATTTAAAAAGCTAAGTCAATTCACAATGCTAAACAAGTTGCCAAGCCCTGTTGCTTCTAACATTCATGACTCTCTTACAAGAGCTACCAGGAATTTTCCATTCGCTTGTATGGGATATTTTGCAAAGTTGTGTTCCTGACCCATGAAAACGCTGAGAGGTACTCAGTATTCCTTTACACAGCTAACTCAGTTCACAATGCTGAACAAGGTGGTAGACCCTTTTCTTTCTAACATTAATGATTCTCTCTCAAATTCAACAGTGCTTCTTCCAATCCTTTTTAGGGGGTTATATTGCACAAAGGTGGTATTCCTCACCCATGAACACACTGAGTTGTAGGCATTATTACTTGAAAGAAGTATATCAATTCTCCTTGGGAAACACGGTGCTTGACCCTCCTGTTTCTAACATTCCTACTTCTCTTCCAAGAGTTGGAGGGTTGGTTCCCTTGACTTGAAAGAGGTAACTTTGCACAAACTTGAGGATCCTCACCCATAAAAACACTGAGAGTTAGGCAGTATTCCCTTCAACAGGTAACTCAATTCACAATGCTTAAGAGGGTGCTAGACCCTCTTGCTTCTAACATTAATCATTGTCTTACAAGAGCTACAGTATGCCTCCTTTCACTTGAATGGCCTATTTTACAGAACATTGAAGTTTCTCCCCGTGAAAACACTGACAGTTACGCAGTGTTCCCTTAAACAGGTAACTCAATTCACCATGCTTCACAAGTTGCTTGACCCTCTTGCTTGTAACACTTATGGTTCTCTTACAGGAGAAACAGTGCTTCTTCCTTACATTGCAACAGGCCTATTTTGCACAAAGCTACTATTCTTCACACTGTAAAAGCCTGAGAGACAGGTAGTATTCCTTTGTAAAGCTCACTCAATTCTCACTTTTGAACAACATTCCAGACCCTCTTGCTCCTAGAATGAATGGTTTTCATACATCCTAAACTGTTCTTCTTCCATTCAGTTGAATGCAGCTATTTGGCCAAACGGTGATGTTCCTCACCCATGAAAAAACTCAGAGGTAGTCAGTATTCCTTTCAACAGGTAACTTATTTCTCATAGGAAGACAAGTTGCAAAATATTCCTGTCTCTCACAAACTGCATCAGGCCCTGAGCTACTAGTGTGTGTCCCTTTCGCCTGAAGAGCGTATTTTTCAAGGAGTGAATGGTTCTCCATTTTCAAAGGCTTTCATTTGGCAAGCATTCCTTTCAAATGCTAATTCAACACTCACAGGAAAACAATGTGCTTGCAACTCCTGCTGCAAACCTTGACATCTGCTTGCAAGAGACACAGTGCCTGTTCCATTCAGTGGAAAGGTCTATTGGCACAAAGACGGAAAAGCTCACACTGTCAAACCCTGACAGATAGGCAGTGTCCCTTTTGAAGGCTAAATCAATTGAAGCTGCTAAACAAAGTGCTAGAGCACCTTTCCTGTAAGCTTTGTGGTTCTCCTACCAGACACCCAGTAATCCTTCCCTTCATTGAAACAGGCAATTTTGCAGCAAAAGGAAGTTCCTCACACTTTCAAACCCTGAGTGGCAGGTGGTCTTCCTTTAAAAACTTCACTCTACTCACACTGTTACACAAGTTGCTAGACCCTCTTGCTTCTACCCTCAAACATTTTCTTAGAAGAGATTCAGAGATTCTTCCATTCTCTTCAAAGGGTGATGTTGCACAAAGGTGATACTCCTCATCCCTGGAAACACTAAGTGGTAGGCAGTATTCCTTGAAACAAGTTACTCAAGTCTCATCCGAAGACAATCTGCTTCACCCTCCTGCTTGTAACATTCAGCCTTTCCTTACAACATAAGCACCGCTGGATCCAGTCACTTCAAAGAGGTGATTTTGCACAAAGTTGAAGGTACTCACACATAAAAACACTGAGAGGTATCAGTATGTCCTTAGACAGCTAACTCAGTTGAGAATCCTCAGAGTGCTAGGCTCTCTTCCTGTTAACAGTCCTGTCTCTCTTAGAAGGCCTACAGGGCATCTTCCATTCTCTGGAATGGGGCAATTTGGAAAAATCCTGGAGTCCTCATCCCTGAAAATCTTGACAAGTAGGTAGTATTCCATGAAACAACTAACTCAATTCACAATGCTGAAGAAGGTGTTTGACCCTCTTCCTTCTAACATTCATGGTTTTCTTACAAGAGCCACAGTGTTTCTCCATTCACTTCACAGAGGCAATTTTGCACAAAGGTGATCTTCTTAGCACATGAAAACTCGGACAAGCAGGCAGTATTCCTTTAAAAAGCTAAGTCAATTCACAATGCAAAACAAGTTGCCAAGCCCTCTTGCTTCTAAAATTCATGACTCTCTTACAAGAGCTACCAGGACTCTTCCATTCGCTTGTATGGGATATTTTGCCAAAGTTGTGTTCCTGACCCATGAAAACGCTGAGAGGTACTCAGTATTCCTTTACACAGCTAACTCAGTTCACAATGCTGAACAAGGTGGTAGTCCCTTTTCTTTCTAACATTAATGATTCTCTCTCAAATTCAACAGTGCTTCTTCCAATCCCTTTTAGCGGGTTATATTGCACAAAGGTGGTATTCCTCACCCATGAACACACTGAGTTGTAGGCATTATTACTTGAGAGAAGTATATCAATTCTCCTTGGGAAACAAGGTGCTTGACCCTCCTGTTTCTAACATTCCTACTTCTCTTCCAAGAGTTGGAGGGTTGGTTCCCTTGACTTGAAAGAGGTAACTTTGCACAAACTTGAGGATCCTCACCCATAAAAACACTGAGAGTTAGGCAGTATTCCCTTCAACAGGTAACTCAATTCACAATGCTTAAGAGGGTGCTAGACCCTCTTGTTTCTAACATTAATCATTGTCTTACAAGAGCTACAGTATGCCTCCTTTCACTTGAATGGCCTATTTTACAGAACATTGAAGTTTCTCCCCGTGAAAACACTGACAGTTACGCAGTGTTCCCTTAAACAGGTAACTCAATTCACCATGCTTCACAAGGTGCTTGACCCTCTTGCTTGTAACACTTATGGTTCTCTTACAGGAGAAACAGTGCTTCTTCCTTACATTGCAACAGGCCTATTTTGCACAAAGCTACTATTCTTCACACTGTAAAAGCCTGAGAGACAGGTAGTATTCCTTTGTAAAGCTCACTCAATTCTCACTTTTGAACAACATTCCAGACCCTCTTGCTCCTAGAATGAATGGTTTTCATACATCCTAAACTGTTCTTCTTCCATTCAGTTGAATGCAGCTATTTGGCCCAACGGTGATGTTCCTCACCCATGAAAAAAGTCAGGGGTAGTCAGTATTCCTTTCAAAAGGTAACTCATTTCTCATAGGGAGACAAGTTGCAAAATATTCCTGCCTCTCACACACTGCATCAGGCCCTGAGGTACAAGTGTATGTCCATTTCGCTGGAAGCGGGTATTTTTCAAGGAGTGAATGATTCTCCATTGTCAAAGGCTTTCATTTGGCCAGCATTCCTTTCACATGCTAATTCAACTCTCACAGGGAAACAATGTGCTTGCAACTCCTGCTGCAAACCTTGACATCTGCTTGCAAGAGACACAGTGCCTGTTCCATTCAGTGGAAAGGTCTATTGGCACAAAGATGGAAATGCTCACTCTGTCAAACCCTGACAGATATTTAGTGTTCCTTTTGAATGCTAAATCAATTGAAGCTGCTAAACAAAGTGCTAGAGCAACTTTCCTGTAAGCTTTGTGGTTCTCCTACCAGACACCCAGTAATCCTTCCCTTCATTGAAACAGGCAATTTTGCACCAAAAGCAAGTTCCTCACACTTTCAAACCCTGAGTGGCAGGTGGTCTTCCTTTGAAAACTTCACTCTCCTCACACTTTTACACAAGTTGCTAGACCCTCTTGCTTCTAACCTCAAACATTTTCTTAGAAGAGCCTCAGAGATTCTTCCATTCTTTTCAAAGGGTGATGTTGCACAAAGGTGATACTCCTCATCACTGGAAACACTAAGTGGTAGGCAGTATTCCTTGAAACAAGTTACTCAAGTCTCATCCGAAGATAATCTGCTTCACCCTCCTGCTTGTAACATTCAGCCTTTTCTTACAACATAAGCACCGCTGGATCCAGTCACTTCAAAGAGGTGATTTTGCACAAAGTTGAAGGTACTCACACATAAAAACACTGAGAGGTATCAGTATGTCCTTAGACAGCTAACTCAGTTGAGAATCCTCAGAGTGCTAGGCTCTCTTCCTGTTAACAGTCCTGTCTCTCTTAGAAGGCCTACAGGGCATCTTCCATTCTCTGGAATGGGGCAATTTAGAAAAAACCTGGAGTCCTCATCCCTGAAAATCTTGAGAGGTAGGCAGTATTCCATGAAACAACTACCTCAATTCACAATGCTGAAGGAAGTGTTTGACCCTCTTCCTTCTAACATTCATGGTTTTCTTACAAGAGCCACAGTGTTTCTCCATTCACTTCACAGAGGCAATTTTGCACAAAGGTGATCTTCTTAGCACATGAAAACTCGGACAAGCAGGCAGTATTCCTTTAAAAAGCTAAGTCAATTCACAATGCTAAACAAGTTGCCAAGCCCTCTTGCTTCTAACATTCATGACTCTCTTACAAGAGCTACCAGGACTCTTCCATTCGCTTGTATGGGATATTTTGCCAAAGTTGTGTTCCTGACCCATGAAAACGCTGAGAGGTACTCAGTATTCCTTTACACAGCTAACTCAGTTCACAATGCTGAACAAGGTGGTAGACCCTTTTCTTTCTAACATTAATGATTTTCTCTCAAATACAACAGTGCTTCTTCCAATCCCTTTTAGGGGGTTATATTGCACAAAGGTGGTATTCCTCACCCATGAACACACTGAGTTGTAGGCATTATTACTTGAAAGAAGTATATCAATTCTCCTTGGGAAACAAGGTGCTTGACCCTCCTGTTTCTAACATTCCTACTTCTCTTCCAAGAGTTGGAGGGTTGGTTCCCTTGACTTGAAAGAGGTAACTTTGCACAAACTTGAGGATCCTCACCCATAAAAACACTGAGAGTTAGGCAGTATTCCCTTCAACAGGTAACTCAATTCACAATGCTTAAGAGGGTGCTAGACCCTCTTGCTTCTAACATTAATCATTGTCTTACAAGAGCTACAGTATGCCTCCTTTCACTTGAATGGCCTATTTTACAGAACATTGAAGTTTCTCCCCGTGAAAACACTGACAGTTACGCAGTGTTCCCTTAAACAGGTAACTCAATTCACCATGCTTCACAAGTTGCTTGACCCTCTTGCTTGTAACACTTATGGTTCTCTTACAGGAGAAACAGTGCTTCTTCCTTACATTGCAACAGGCCTATTTTGCACAAAGCTACTATTCTTCACACTGTAAAAGCCTGAGAGACAGGTAGTATTCCTTTGTAAAGCTCACTCAATTCTCACTTTTGAACAACGTTCCAGACCCTCTTGCTCCTAGAATGAATGTTTTTCATACATCCTAAACTGTTCTTCTTCCATTCAGTTGAATGCAGCTATTTGGCCCAACGGTGATGTTCCTCACCCATGAAAAAAGTCAGGGGTAGTCAGTATTCCTTTCAAAAGGTAACTCATTTCTCATAGGGAGACAAGTTGCAAAATATTCCTGCCTCTCACACACTGCATCAGGCCCTGAGGTACAAGTGTATGTCCATTTCGCTGGAAGCGAGTATTTTTCAAGGAGTGAATGATTCTCCATTGTCAAAGGCTTTCATTTGGCCAGCATTCCTTTCACATGCTAATTCAACTCTCACAGGGAAACAATGTGCTTGCAACTCCTGCTGCAAACCTTGACATCTGCTTGCAAGAGACGCAGTGCCTGTTCCATTCAGTGGAAAGGTCTATTGGCACAAAGATGGAAATGCTCACACTGTCAAACCCTGACAGATATTTAGTGTTCCTTTTGAATGCTAAATCAATTGAAGCTGCTAAACAAAGTGCTAGAGCAACTTTCCTGTAAGCTTTGTGGTTCTCCTACCAGACACCCAGTAATCCTTCCCTTCATTGAAACAGGCAATTTTGCACCAAAAGCAAGTTCCTCACACTTTCAAACCCTGAGTGGCAGGTGGTCTTCCTTTGAAAACTTCACTCTACTCACACTTTTACACAAGTTGCTAGACCCTCTTGCTTCTAACCTCAAACATTTTCTTGGAAGAGCCTCAGAGATTCTTCCATTCTTTTCAAAGGGTGAGGTTGCACAAAGGTGATACTCCTCATCCCTGGAAACACTAAGTGGTAGGCAGTATTCCTTGAAACAAGTTACTCAAGTCTCATCCGAAGACAATCTGCTTCACCCTCCTGCTTGTAACATTCAGCCTTTTCTTACAACATAAGCACCGCTGGATCCAGTCACTTCAAAGAGGTGATTTTGCACAAAGTTGAAGGTACTCACACATAAAAACACTGAGAGGTATCAGTATGTCCTTAGACAGCTAACTCAGTTGAGAATCCTCAGAGTGCTAGGCTCTCTTCCTGTTAACAGTCCTGTCTCTCTTAGAAGGCCTACAGGGCATCTTCCATTCTCTGGAATGGGGCAATTTGGAAAAAACCTGGAGTCCTCATCCCTGAAAATCTTGAGAGGTAGGTAGTATTCCATGAAACAACTAACTCAATTCACAATGCTGAAGGAAGTGTTTGACCCTCTTCCTTCTAACATTCATGGATTTCTTACAAGAGCTACAGTGTTTCTCCTTTCACTTCACAGAGTTAATTTTGCACAAAGGTGATCTTCTTAGCACATGAAAACTGACAAGCAGACAGTATTCATTTAAAAAGCTAAGTCAATTCACAATGCTAAACAAGTTGCCAAGCCCTGTTGCTTCTAACATTCATGACTCTCTTACAAGAGCTACCAGGAATTTTCCATTCGCTTGTATGGGATATTTTGCAAAGTTGTGTTCCTGACCCATGAAAACGCTGAGAGGTACTCAGTATTCCTTTACACAGCTAACTCAGTTCACAATGCTGAACAAGGTGGTAGACCCTTTTCTTTCTAACATTAATGATTCTCTCTCAAATTCAACAGTGCTTCTTCCAATCCTTTTTAGGGGGTTATATTGCACAAAGGTGGTATTCCTCACCCATGAACACACTGAGTTGTAGGCATTATTACTTGAAAGAAGTATATCAATTCTCCTTGGGAAACACGGTGCTTGACCCTCCTGTTTCTAACATTCCTACTTCTCTTCCAAGAGTTGGAGGGTTGGTTCCCTTGACTTGAAAGAGGTAACTTTGCACAAACTTGAGGATCCTCACCCATAAAAACACTGAGAGTTAGGCAGTATTCCCTTCAACAGGTAACTCAATTCACAATGCTTAAGAGGGTGCTAGACCCTCTTGCTTCTAACATTAATCATTGTCTTACAAGAGCTACAGTATGCCTCCTTTCACTTGAATGGCCTATTTTACAGAACATTGAAGTTTCTCCCCGTGAAAACACTGACAGTTACGCAGTGTTCCCTTAAACAGGTAACTCAATTCACCATGCTTCACAAGTTGCTTGACCCTCTTGCTTGTAACACTTATGGTTCTCTTACAGGAGAGACAGTGCTTCTTCCTTACCTTGCAACAGGCCTATTTTGCACAAAGCTACTATTCTTCACACTGTAAAAGCCTGAGAGACAGGTAGTATTCCTTTGTAAAGCTCACTCAATTCTCACTTTTGAACAACATTCCAGACCCTCTTGCTCCTAGAATTTCATACATTTTTTAGGATGTTTTCATACATCCTAAACTGTTCTTCTTCCATTCAGTTGAATGCAGCTATTTGGCCAAACGGTGATGTTCCTCACCCATGAAAAAACTCAGAGGTAGTCAGTATTCCTTTCAACAGGTAACTTATTTCTCATAGGAAGACAAGTTGCAAAATATTCCTGTCTCTCACACACTGCATCAGGCCCTGAGCTACTAGTGTGTGTCCCTTTCGCCTGAAGAGCGTATTTTTCAAGGAGTGAATGGTTCTCCATTTTCAAAGGCTTTCATTTGGCAAGCATTCCTTTCAAATGCTAATTCAACTCTCACAGGGAAACAATGTGCTTGCAACTCCTGCTGCAAACCTTGACATCTGCTTGCAAGAGACACAGTGCCTGTTCCATTCAGTGGAAAGGTCTATTGGCACAAAGACGGAAATGCTCACACTGTCAAACCCTGACAGATAGGCAGTGTCCCTTTTGAAGGCTAAATCAATTGAAGCTGCTAAACAAAGTGCTAGAGCACCTTTCCTGTAAGCTTTGTGGTTCTCCTACCAGACACCCAGTAATCCTTCCCTTCATTGAAACAGGCAATTTTGCAGCAAAAGGAAGTTCCTCACACTTTCAAACCCTGAGTGGCAGGTGGTCTTCCTTTAAAAACTTCACTCTACTCACACTGTTACACAAGTTGCTAGACCCTCTTGCTTCTACCCTCAAACATTTTCTTAGAAGAGATTCAGAGATTCTTCCATTCTCTTCAAAGGGTGATGTTGCACAAAGGTGATACTCCTCATCCCTGGAAACACTAAGTGGTAGGCAGTATTCCTTGAAACAAGTTACTCAAGTCTCATCCGAAGACAATCTGCTTCACCCTCCTGCTTGTAACATTCAGCCTTTTCTTACAACATAAGCACCGCTGGATCCAGTCACTTCAAAGAGGTGATTTTGCACAAAGTTGAAGGTACTCACACATAAAAACACTGAGAGGTATCAGTGTGTCCTTAGACAGCTAACTCAGTTGAGAATCCTCAGAGTGCTAGGCTCTCTTCCTGTTAACAGTCCTGTCTCTCTTAGAAGGCCTACAGGGCATCTTCCATTCTCTGGAATGGGGCAATTTGGAAAAATCCTGGAGTCCTCATCCCTGAAAATCTTGACAGGTAGGTAGTATTCCATGAAACAACTAACTCAATTCACAATGCTGAAGAAGGTGTTTGACCCTCTTCCTTCTAACATTCATGGTTTTCTTACAAGAGCCACAGTGTTTCTCCATTCACTTCACAGAGGCAATTTTGCACAAAGGTGATCTTCTTAGCACATGAAAACTCGGACAAGCAGGCAGTATTCCTTTAAAAAGCTAAGTCAATTCACAATGCTAAACAAGTTGCCAAGCCCTCTTGCTTCTAACATTCATGACTCTCTTACAAGAGCTACCAGGACTCTTCCATTCGCTTGTATGGGATATTTTGCCAAAGTTGTGTTCCTGACCCATGAAAACGCTGAGAGGTACTCAGTATTCCTTTACACAGCTAACTCAGTTCACAATGCTGAACAAGGTGGTAGACCCTTTTCTTTCTAACATTAATGATTCTCTCTCAAATTCAACAGTGCTTCTTCCAATCCCTTTTAGGGGGTTATATTGCACAAAGGTGGTATTCCTCACCCATGAACACACTGAGTTGTAGGCATTATTACTTGAAAGAAGTATATCAGTTCTCCTTGGGAAACAAGGTGCTTGACCCTCCTGTTTCTAACATTCCTACTTCTCTTCCAAGAGTTGGAGGGTTGGTTCCCTTGACTTGAAAGAGGTAACTTTGCACAAACTTGAGGATCCTCACCCATAAAAACACTGAGAGTTAGGCAGTATTCCCTTCAACAGGTAACTCAATTCACAATGCTTAAGAGGGTGCTAGACCCTCTTGCTTCTAACATTAATCATTGTCTTACAAGAGCTACAGTATGCCTCCTTTCACTTGAATGGCCTATTTTACAGAACATTGAAGTTTCTCCCCGTGAAAACACTGACAGTTACGCAGTGTTCCCTTAAACAGGTAACTCAATTCACCATGCTTCACAAGTTGCTTGACCCTCTTGCTTGTAACACTTATGGTTCTCTTACAGGAGAAACAGTGCTTCTTCCTTACATTGCAACAGGCCTATTTTGCACAAAGCTACTATTCTTCACACTGTAAAAGCCTGAGAGACAGGTAGTATTCCTTTGTAAAGCTCACTCAATTCTCACTTTTGAACAACATTCCAGACCCTCTTGCTCCTAGAATGAATGGTTTTCATACATCCTAAACTGTTCTTCTTCCATTCAGTTGAATGCAGCTATATGGCCAAACGGTGATGTTCCTCACCCATGAAAAAACTCAGAGGTAGTCAGTATTCCTTTCAACAGGTAACTTATTTCTCATAGGAAGACAAGTTGCAAAATATTCCTGTCTCTCACACACTGCATCAGACCCTGAGCTACTAGTGTGTGTCCCTTTCGCCTGAAGAGCGTATTTTTCAAGGAGTGAATGGTTCTCCATTTTTAAAGGCTTTCATTTGGCAAGCATTCCTTTCAAATGCTAATTCAACTCTCACAGGGAAACAATGTGCTTGCAACTCCTGCTGCAAACCTTGACATCTGCTTGCAAGAGACACAGTGCCTGTTCCATTCAGTGGAAAGGTCTATTGGCACAAAGACGGAAATGCTCACACTGTCAAACCCTGACAGATAGGCAGTGTCCCTTTTGAAGGCTAAATCAATTGAAGCTGCTAAACAAAGTGCTAGAGCACCTTTCCTGTAAGCTTTGTGGTTCTCCTACCAGACACCCAGTAATCCTTCCCTTCATTGAAACAGGCAATTTTGCAGCAAAAGGAAGTTCCTCACACTTTCAAACCCTGAGTGGCAGGTGGTCTTCCTTTAAAAACTTCACTCTACTCACACTGTTACACAAGTTGCTAGACCCTCTTGCTTCTACCCTCAAACATTTTCTTAGAAGAGATTCAGAGATTCTTCCATTCTCTTCAAAGGGTGATGTTGCACAAAGGTGATACTCCTCATCCCTGGAAACACTAAGTGGTAGGCAGTATTCCTTGAAACAAGTTACTCAAGTCTCATCCGAAGACAATCTGCTTCACCCTCCTGCTTGTAACATTCAGCCTTTTCTTACAACATAAGCACCGCTGGATCCAGTCACTTCAAAGAGGTGATTTTGCACAAAGTTGAAGGTACTCACACATAAAAACACTGAGAGGTATCAGTATGTCCTTAGACAGCTAACTCAGTTGAGAATCCTCAGAGTGCTATGCTCTCTTCCTGTTAACAGTCCTGTCTCTCTTAGAAGGCCTACAGGGCATCTTCCATTCTCTGGAATGGGACAATTTGGAAAAAACCTGGAGTCCTCATCCCTGGAAATCTTGAGAGGTAGGTAGTATTCCATGAAACAACTAACTCAATTCACAATGCTGAAGAAGGTGTTTGACCCTCTTCCTTCTAACATTCATGGTTTTCTTACAAGAGCCACAGTGTTTCTCCATTCACTTCACAGAGGCAATTTTGCACAAAGGTGATCTTCTTAGCACATGAAAACTCGGACAAGCAGGCAGTATTCCTTTAAAAAGCTAAGTCAATTCACAATGCTAAACAAGTTGCCAAGCCCTGTTGCTTCTAACATTCATGACTCTCTTACAAGAGCTACCAGGACTCTTCCATTCGCTTGTATGGGATATTTTGCCAAAGTTGTGTTCCTGACCCATGAAAACGCTGAGAGGTACTCAGTATTCCTTTACACAGCTAACTCAGTTCACAATGCTGAACAAGGTGGTAGACCCTTTTCTTTCTAACATTAATGATTCTCTCTCAAATTCAACAGTGCTTCTTCCAATCCCTTTTAGGGGGTTATATTGCACAAAGGTGGTATTCCTCACCCATGAACACACTGAGTTGTAGGCATTATTACTTGAAAGAAGTATATCAATTCTCCTTGGGAAACAAGGTGCTTGACCCTCCTGTTTCTAACATTCCTACTTCTCTTCCAAGAGTTGGAGGGTTGGTTCCCTTGACTTGAAAGAGGTAACTTTGCACAAACTTGAGGATCCTCACCCATAAAAACACTGAGAGTTAGGCAGTATTCCCTTCAACAGGTAACTCAATTAACAATGCTTAAGAGGGTGCTAGACCCTCTTGCTTCTAACATTAATCATTGTCTTACAAGAGCTACAGTATGCCTCCTTTCACTTGAATGGCCTATTTTACAGAACATTGAAGTTTCTCCCCGTGAAAACACTGACAGTTACGCAGTGTTCCCTTAAACAGGTAACTCAATTCACCATGCTTCACAAGTTGCTTGACCCTCTTGCTTGTAACACTTATGGTTCTCTTACAGGAGAAACAGTGCTTCTTCCTTACATTGCAACAGGCCTATTTTGCACAAAGCTACTATTCTTCACACTGTAAAAGCCTGAGAGACAGGTAGTATTCCTTTGTAAAGCTCACTCAATTCTCACTTTTGAACAACATTCCAGACCCTCTTGCTCCTAGAATGAATGGTTTTCATACATCCTAAACTGTTCTTCTTCCATTCAGTTGAATGCAGCTATTTGGCCAAACGGTGATGTTCCTCACCCATGAAAAAACTCAGAGGTAGTCAGTATTCCTTTCAACAGGTAACTTATTTCTCATAGGGAGACAAGTTGCAAAATATTCCTGCCTCTCACACACTGCTTCAGGCCCTGAGGTACAAGTGTATGTCCATTTCGCCGGAAGCGGGTATTTTTCAAGGAGTGAATGATTCTCCATTGTCAAAGGCTTTCATTTGGCCAGCATTCCTTTCACATGCTAATTCAACTCTCACAGGGAAACAATGTGCTTGCAACTCCTGCTGCAAACCTTGACATCTGCTTGCAAGAGACACAGTGCCTGTTCCATTCAGTGGAAAGGTCTATTGGCACAAAGACGGAAATGCTCACACTGTCAAACCCTGACAGATAGGCAGTGTCCCTTTTGAAGGCTAAATCAATTGAAGCTGCTAAACAAAGTGCTAGAGCACCTTTCCTGTAAGCTTTGTGGTTCTCCTACCACACACCCAGTAATCCTTCCCTTCATTGAAACAGGCAATTTTGCACCAAAAGGAAGTTCCTCACACTTTCAAACCCTGAGTGGCAGGTGGTCTTCCTTTAAAAACTTCACTCTACTCACACTGTTACACAAGTTGCTAGACCCTCTTGCTTCTACCCTCAAACATTTTCTTAGAAGAGATTCAGAGATTCTTCCATTCTCTTCAAAGGGTGATGTTGCACAAAGGTGATACTCCTCATCCCTGGAAACACTAAGTGGTAGGCAGTATTCCTTGAAACAAGTTACTCAAGTCTCATCCAAAGACAATCTGCTTCACCCTCCTGCTTGTAACATTCAGCCTTTTCTTACAACATAAGCACCGCTGGATCCAGTCACTTCAAAGAGGTGATTTTGCACAAAGTTGAAGGTACTCACACATAAAAACACTGAGAGGTATCAGTATGTCCTTAGACAGCTAACTCAGTTGAGAATCCTCAGAGTGCTAGGCTCTCTTCCTGTTAACAGTCATGTCTCTCTTAGAAGGCCTACAGGGCATCTTCCATTCTCTGGAATAGGGCAATTTGGAAAAAACCTGGAGTCCTCATCCCTGAAAATCTTGAGAGGTAGGTAGTATTCCATGAAACAACTAACTCAATTCACAATGCTGAAGAAGGTGTTTGACCCTCTTCCTTCTAACATTCATGGTTTTCTTACAAGAGCCACAGTGTTTCTCCATTCACTTCACAGAGGCAATTTTGCACAAAGGTGATCTTCTTAGCACATGAAAACTCGGACAAGCAGGCAGTATTCCTTTAAAAAGCTAAGTCAATTCACAATGCTAAACAAGTTGCCAAGCCCTGTTGCTTCTAACATTCATGACTCTCTTACAAGAGCTACCAGGACTCTTCCATTCGCTTGTATGGGATATTTTGCCAAAGTTGTGTTCCTCACCCATGAAAACGCTGAGAGGTACTCAGTATTCCTTTACACAGAAGGTACACAGCTAACTCAGTTCACAATGCTGAACAAGGTGGTAGACACTTTTCTTTCTAACATTAATGATTCTCTCTCAAATTCAACAGTGCTTCTTCCAATCCCTTTTAGCGGGTTATATTGCACAAAGGTGGTATTCCTCACCCATGAACACACTGAGTTGTAGGCATTATTCCTTGAAAGAAGTATATCAATTCTCCTTGGGAAACAAGGTGCTTGACCCTCCTGTTTCTAACATTCCTCTTCTCTTCCAAGAGTTGGAGGGTTCGTTCCCTTGACTTGAAAGAGGTAATTTTGCACAAACTTGAGGATCCTCACCCATAAAAACACTGAGTGTTAGGCAGTATTCCCTTCAACAGGTAACTCAATTCACAATGCTTAAGAGGGTGCTAGACCCTCTTGCTTCTAACATTAATCATTGTCTTACAAGAGCTACAGTATGCCTCCTTTCACTTGAATGGCCTATTTTACAGAACATTGAAGTTTCTCCCCGTGAAAACACTGACAGTTACGCAGTGTTCCCTTAAACAGGTAACTCAATTCACCATGCTTCACAAGTTGCTTGACCCTCTTGCTTGTAACACTTATGGTTCTCTTACAGGAGAAACAGTGCTTCTTCCTTACATTGCAACAGGCCTATTTTGCACAAAGCTACTATTCTTCACACTGTAAAAGCCTGAGAGACAGGTAGTATTCCTTTGTAAAGCTCACTCAATTCTCACTTTTGAACAACATTCCAGACCCTCTTGCTCCTAGAATGAATGGTTTTCATACATCCTAAACTGTTCTTCCATTCAGTTGAATGCAGCTATTTGGCCAAATGGTGATGTTCCTCACCCATGAAAAAACTCAGAGGTAGTCAGTATTCCTTTCAACAGGTAACTTATTTCTCATAGGAAGCCAAGTTGCAAAATATTCCTGTCTCTCACACACTGCATCAGGCCCTGAGCTACTACTGTGTGTCCCTTTCGCCTGAAGCGTGTATTTTTCAAGGAGTGAATGGTTCTCCATTTTCAAAGGCTTTCATTTGGCAAGCATTCCTTTCAAATGCTAATTCAACTCTCACAGGGAAACAATGTGCTTGCAACTCCTGCTGCAAACCTTGACATCTGCTTGCAAGAGACACAGTGCCTGTTCCATTCAGTGGAAAGGTCTGTTGGCACAAAGACGGAAATGCTCACACTGTCAAACCCTGACAGATAGGCAGTGTCCCTTTTGAAGGCTAAATCAATTGAAGCTGCTAAGCAAAGTGCTAGAGCACCTTTCCTGTAAGCTTTGTGGTTCTCCTACCAGACACCCAGTAATCCTTCCCTTCATTGAAACAGGCAATTTTGCAGCAAAAGGAAGTTCCTCACACTTTCAAACCCTGAGTGGCAGGTGGTCTTCCTTTAAAAACTTCACTCTACTCACACTGTTACACAAGTTGCTAGACCCTCTTGCTTCTACCCTCAAACATTTTCTTAGAAGAGATTCAGAGATTCTTCCATTCTCTTCAAAGGGTGATGTTGCACAAAGGTGATACTCCTCATCCCTGGAAACACTAAGTGGTAGGCAGTATTCCTTGAAACAAGTTACTCAAGTCTCATCCGAAGACAATCTGCTTCACCCTCCTGCTTGTAACATTCAGCCTTTTCTTACAACATAAGCACCGCTGGATCCAGTCACTTCAAAGAGGTGATTTTGCACAAAGTTGAAGGTACTCACACATAAAAACACTGAGAGGTATCAGTATGTCCTTAGACAGCTAACTCAGTTGAGAATCCTCAGAGTCCTAGGCTCTCTTCCTGTTAACAGTCCTGTCTCTCTTAGAAGGCCTACAGGGCATCTTACATTCTCTGGAATGGGGCAATTTGGAAAAAACCTGGAGTCCTCATCCCTGAAAATCTTGAGAGGTAGGTAGTATTCCATGAAACAACTAACTCAATTCACAATGCTGAAGAAGGTGTTTGACCCTCTTCCTTCTAACATTCATGGTTTTCTTACAAGAGCCACAGTGTTTCTCCATTCACTTCACAGAGGCAATTTTGCACAAAGGTGATCTTCTTAACACATGAAAACTCGGACAAGCAGGCAGTATTCCTTTAAAAAGCTAAGTCAATTCACAATGCTAAACAAGTTGCCAAGCCCTGTTGCTTCTAACATTCATGACTCTCTTACAAGAGCTACCAGGACTCTTCCATTCGCTTGTATGGGATATTTTGCCAAAGTTGTGTTCCTCACCCATGAAAACGCTGAGAGGTACTCAGTATTCCTTTACACAGAAGGTACACAGCTAACTCAGTTCACAATGCTGAACAAGGTGGTAGACCCTTTTCTTTCTAACATTAATGATTCTCTCTCAAATTCAACAGTGCTTCTTCCAATCCCTTTTAGCGGGTTATATTGCACAAAGGTGGTATTCCTCACCCATGAACACACTGAGTTGTAGGCATTATTCCTTGAAAGAAGTATATCAATTCTCCTTGGGAAACAAGGTGCTTGACCCTCCTGTTTCTAACATTCCTACTTCTCTTCCAAGAGTTGGAGGGTTGGTTCCCTTGACTTGAAAGAGGTAACTTTGCACAAACTTGAGGATCCTCACCCATAAAAACACTGAGAGTTAGGCAGTATTCCCTTCAACAGGTAACTCAATTCACAATGCTTAAGAGGGTGCTAGACCCTCTTGCTTCTAACATTAATCATTGTCTTACAAGAGCTACAGTATGCCTCCTTTCACTTGAATGGCCTATTTTACAGAACATTGAAGTTTCTCCCCGTGAAAACACTGACAGTTACGCAGTGTTCCCTTAAACAGGTAACTCAATTCACCATGCTTCACAAGTTGCTTGACCCTCTTGCTTGTAACACTTATGGTTCTCTTACAGGAGAGACAGTGCTTCTTCCTTACCTTGCAACAGGCCTATTTTGCACAAAGCTACTATTCTTCACACTGTAAAAGCCTGAGAGACAGGTAGTATTCCTTTGTAAAGCTCACTCAATTCTCACTTTTGAACAACATTCCAGACCCTCTTGCTCCTAGAATGAATGGTTTTCATACATCCTAAACTGTTCTTCTTCCATTCAGTTGAATGCAGCTATTTGGCCAAACGGTGATGTTCCTCACCCATGAAAAAACTCAGAGGTAGTCAGTATTCCTTTCAACAGGTAACTTATTTCTCATAGGGAGACAAGTTGCAAAATATTCCTGCCTCTCACACACTGCTTCAGGCCCTGAGGTACAAGTGTATGTCCATTTCGCCGGAAGCGGGTATTTTTCAAGGAGTGAATGATTCTCCATTGTCAAAGGCTTTCATTTGGCCAGCATTCCTTTCACATGCTAATTCAACTCTCACAGGGAAACAATGTGCTTGCAACTCCTGCTGCAAACCTTGACATCTGCTTGCAAGAGACACAGTGCCTGTTCCATTCAGTGGAAAGGTCTATTGGCACAAAGACGGAAATGCTCACACTGTCAAACCCTGACAGATAGGCAGTGTCCCTTTTGAAGGCTAAATCAATTGAAGCTGCTAAACAAAGTGCTAGAGCACCTTTCCTGTAAGCTTTGTGGTTCTCCTACCACACACCCAGTAATCCTTCCCTTCATTGAAACAGGCAATTTTGCACCAAAAGGAAGTTCCTCACACTTTCAAACCCTGAGTGGCAGGTGGTCTTCCTTTAAAAACTTCACTCTACTCACACTGTTACAAAAGTTGCTAGACCCTCTTGCTTCTACCCTCAAACATTTTCTTAGAAGAGATTCAGAGATTCTTCCATTCTCTTCAAAGGGTGATGTTGCACAAAGGTGATACTCCTCATCCCTGGAAACACTAAGTGGTAGGCAGTATTCCTTGAAACAAGTTACTCAAGTCTCATCCAAAGACAATCTGCTTCACCCTCCTGCTTGTAACATTCAGCCTTTTCTTACAACATAAGCACCGCTGGATCCAGTCACTTCAAAGAGGTGATTTTGCACAAAGTTGAAGGTACTCACACATAAAAACACTGAGAGGTATCAGTATGTCCTTAGACAGCTAACTCAGTTGAGAATCCTCAGAGTGCTAGGCTCTCTTCCTGTTAACAGTCATGTCTCTCTTAGAAGGCCTACAGGGCATCTTCCATTCTCTGGAATAGGGCAATTTGGAAAAAACCTGGAGTCCTCATCCCTGAAAATCTTGAGAGGTAGGTAGTATTCCATGAAACAACTAACTCAATTCACAATGCTGAAGAAGGTGTTTGACCCTCTTCCTTCTAACATTCATGGTTTTCTTACAAGAGCCACAGTGTTTCTCCATTCACTTCACAGAGGCAATTTTGCACAAAGGTGATCTTCTTAACACATGAAAACTCGGACAAGCAGGCAGTATTCCTTTAAAAAGCTAAGTCAATTCACAATGCTAAACAAGTTGCCAAGCCCTGTTGCTTCTAACATTCATGACTCTCTTACAAGAGCTACCAGGACTCTTCCATTCGCTTGTATGGGATATTTTGCCAAAGTTGTGTTCCTCACCCATGAAAACGCTGAGAGGTACTCAGTATTCCTTTACACAGAAGGTACACAGCTAACTCAGTTCACAATGCTGAACAAGGTGGTAGACCCTTTTCTTTCTAACATTAATGATTCTCTCTCAAATTCAACAGTGCTTCTTCCAATCCCTTTTAGCGGGTTATATTGCACAAAGGTGGTATTCCTCACCCATGAACACACTGAGTTGTAGGCATTATTCCTTGAAAGAAGTATATCAATTCTCCTTGGGAAACAAGGTGCTTGACCCTCCTGTTTCTAACATTCCTACTTCTCTTCCAAGAGTTGGAGGGTTGGTTCCCTTGACTTGAAAGAGGTAACTTTGCACAAACTTGAGGATCCTCACCCATAAAAACACTGAGAGTTAGGCAGTATTCCCTTCAACAGGTAACTCAATTCACAATGCTTAAGAGGGTGCTAGACCCTCTTGCTTCTAACATTAATCATTGTCTTACAAGAGCTACAGTATGCCTCCTTTCACTTGAATGGCCTATTTTACAGAACATTGAAGTTTCTCCCCGTGAAAACACTGACAGTTACGCAGTGTTCCCTTAAACAGGTAACTCAATTCACCATGCTTCACAAGTTGCTTGACCCTCTTGCTTGTAACACTTATGGTTCTCTTACAGGAGAGACAGTGCTTCTTCCTTACCTTGCAACAGGCCTATTTTGCACAAAGCTACTATTCTTCACACTGTAAAAGCCTGAGAGACAGGTAGTATTCCTTTGTAAAGCTCACTCAATTCTCACTTTTGAACAACATTCCAGACCCTCTTGCTCCTAGAATGAATGGTTTTCATACATCCTAAACTGTTCTTCTTCCATTCAGTTGAATGCAGCTATTTGGCCAAACGGTGATGTTCCTCACCCATGAAAAAACTCAGAGGTAGTCAGTATTCCTTTCAACAGGTAACTTATTTCTCATAGGGAGACAAGTTGCAAAATATTCCTGCCTCTCACACACTGCTTCAGGCCCTGAGGTACAAGTGTATGTCCATTTCGCCGGAAGCGGGTATTTTTCAAGGAGTGAATGATTCTCCATTGTCAAAGGCTTTCATTTGGCCAGCATTCCTTTCACATGCTAATTCAACTCTCACAGGGAAACAATGTGCTTGCAACTCCTGCTGCAAACCTTGACATCTGCTTGCAAGAGACACAGTGCCTGTTCCATTCAGTGGAAAGGTCTATTGGCACAAAGACGGAAATGCTCACACTGTCAAACCCTGACAGATAGGCAGTGTCCCTTTTGAAGGCTAAATCAATTGAAGCTGCTAAACAAAGTGCTAGAGCACCTTTCCTGTAAGCTTTGTGGTTCTCCTACCACACACCCAGTAATCCTTCCCTTCATTGAAACAGGCAATTTTGCACCAAAAGGAAGTTCCTCACACTTTCAAACCCTGAGTGGCAGGTGGTCTTCCTTTAAAAACTTCACTCTACTCACACTGTTACAAAAGTTGCTAGACCCTCTTGCTTCTACCCTCAAACATTTTCTTAGAAGAGATTCAGAGATTCTTCCATTCTCTTCAAAGGGTGATGTTGCACAAAGGTGATACTCCTCATCCCTGGAAACACTAAGTGGTAGGCAGTATTCCTTGAAACAAGTTACTCAAGTCTCATCCAAAGACAATCTGCTTCACCCTCCTGCTTGTAACATTCAGCCTTTTCTTACAACATAAGCACCGCTGGATCCAGTCACTTCAAAGAGGTGATTTTGCACAAAGTTGAAGGTACTCACACATAAAAACACTGAGAGGTATCAGTATGTCCTTAGACAGCTAACTCAGTTGAGAATCCTCAGAGTGCTAGGCTCTCTTCCTGTTAACAGTCATGTCTCTCTTAGAAGGCCTACAGGGCATCTTCCATTCTCTGGAATAGGGCAATTTGGAAAAAACCTGGAGTCCTCATCCCTGAAAATCTTGAGAGGTAGGTAGTATTCCATGAAACAACTAACTCAATTCACAATGCTGAAGAAGGTGTTTGACCCTCTTCCTTCTAACATTCATGGTTTTCTTACAAGAGCCACAGTGTTTCTCCATTCACTTCACAGAGGCAATTTTGCACAAAGGTGATCTTCTTAGCACATGAAAACTCGGACAAGCAGGCAGTATTCCTTTAAAAAGCTAAGTCAATTCACAATGCTAAACAAGTTGCCAAGCCCTGTTGCTTCTAACATTCATGACTCTCTTACAAGAGCTACCAGGACTCTTCCATTCGCTTGTATGGGATATTTTGCCAAAGTTGTGTTCCTCACCCATGAAAACGCTGAGAGGTACTCAGTATTCCTTTACACAGAAGGTACACAGCTAACTCAGTTCACAATGCTGAACAAGGTGGTAGACACTTTTCTTTCTAACATTAATGATTCTCTCTCAAATTCAACAGTGCTTCTTCCAATCCCTTTTAGCGGGTTATATTGCACAAAGGTGGTATTCCTCACCCATGAACACACTGAGTTGTAGGCATTATTCCTTGAAAGAAGTATATCAATTCTCCTTGGGAAACAAGGTGCTTGACCCTCCTGTTTCTAACATTCCTACTTCTCTTCCAAGAGTTGGAGGGTTCGTTCCCTTGACTTGAAAGAGGTAATTTTGCACAAACTTGAGGATCCTCACCCATAAAAACACTGAGTGTTAGGCAGTATTCCCTTCAACAGGTAACTCAATTCACAATGCTTAAGAGGGTGCTAGACCCTCTTGCTTCTAACATTAATCATTGTCTTACAAGAGCTACAGTATGCCTCCTTTCACTTGAATGGCCTATTTTACAGAACATTGAAGTTTCTCCCCGTGAAAACACTGACAGTTACGCAGTGTTCCCTTAAACAGGTAACTCAATTCACCATGCTTCACAAGTTGCTTGACCCTCTTGCTTGTAACACTTATGGTTCTCTTACAGGAGAAACAGTGCTTCTTCCTTACATTGCAACAGGCCTATTTTGCACAAAGCTACTATTCTTCACACTGTAAAAGCCTGAGAGACAGGTAGTATTCCTTTGTAAAGCTCACTCAATTCTCACTTTTGAACAACATTCCAGACCCTCTTGCTCCTAGAATGAATGGTTTTCATACATCCTAAACTGTTCTTCCATTCAGTTGAATGCAGCTATTTGGCCAAATGGTGATGTTCCTCACCCATGAAAAAACTCAGAGGTAGTCAGTATTCCTTTCAACAGGTAACTTATTTCTCATAGGAAGCCAAGTTGCAAAATATTCCTGTCTCTCACACACTGCATCAGGCCCTGAGCTACTACTGTGTGTCCCTTTCGCCTGAAGCGTGTATTTTTCAAGGAGTGAATGGTTCTCCATTTTCAAAGGCTTTCATTTGGCAAGCATTCCTTTCAAATGCTAATTCAACTCTCACAGGGAAATAATGTGCTTGCAACTCCTGCTGCAAACCTTGACATCTGCTTGCAAGAGACACAGTGCCTGTTCCATTCAGTGGAAAGGTCTATTGGCACAAAGACGGAAATGCTCACACTGTCAAACCCTGACAGATAGGCAGTGTCCCTTTTGAAGGCTAAATCAATTGAATCTGCTAAGCAAAGTGCTAGAGCACCTTTCCTGTAAGCTTTGTGGTTCTCCTACCAGACACCCAGTAATCCTTCCCTTCATTGAAACAGGCAATTTTGCAGCAAAAGGAAGTTCCTCACACTTTCAAACCCTGAGTGGCAGGTGGTCTTCCTTTAAAAACTTCACTCTACTCACACTGTTACACAAGTTGCTAGACCCTCTTGCTTCTACCCTCAAACATTTTCTTAGAAGAGATTCAGAGATTCTTCCATTCTCTTCAAAGGGTGATGTTGCACAAAGGTGATACTCCTCATCCCTGGAAACACTAAGTGGTAGGCAGTATTCCTTGAAACAAGTTACTCAAGTCTCATCCAAAGACAATCTGCTTCACCCTCCTGCTTGTAACATTCAGCCTTTTCTTACAACATAAGCACCGCTGGATCCAGTCACTTCAAAGAGGTGATTTTGCACAAAGTTGAAGGTACTCACACATAAAAACACTGAGAGGTATCAGTATGTCCTTAGACAGCTAACTCAGTTGAGAATCCTCAGAGTGCTAGGCTCTCTTCCTGTTAACAGTCATGTCTCTCTTAGAAGGCCTACAGGGCATCTTCCATTCTCTGGAATAGGGCAATTTGGAAAAAACCTGGAGTCCTCATCCCTGAAAATCTTGAGAGGTAGGTAGTATTCCATGAAACAACTAACTCAATTCACAATGCTGAAGAAGGTGTTTGACCCTCTTCCTTCTAACATTCATGGTTTTCTTACAAGAGCCACAGTGTTTCTCCATTCACTTCACAGAGGCAATTTTGCACAAAGGTGATCTTCTTAGCACATGAAAACTCGGACAAGCAGGCAGTATTCCTTTAAAAAGCTAAGTCAATTCACAATGCTAAACAAGTTGCCAAGCCCTGTTGCTTCTAACATTCATGACTCTCTTACAAGAGCTACCAGGACTCTTCCATTCGCTTGTATGGGATATTTTGCCAAAGTTGTGTTCCTCACCCATGAAAACGCTGAGAGGTACTCAGTATTCCTTTACACAGAAGGTACACAGCTAACTCAGTTCACAATGCTGAACAAGGTGGTAGACACTTTTCTTTCTAACATTAATGATTCTCTCTCAAATTCAACAGTGCTTCTTCCAATCCCTTTTAGCGGGTTATATTGCACAAAGGTGGTATTCCTCACCCATGAACACACTGAGTTGTAGGCATTATTCCTTGAAAGAAGTATATCAATTCTCCTTGGGAAACAAGGTGCTTGACCCTCCTGTTTCTAACATTCCTACTTCTCTTCCAAGAGTTGGAGGGTTCGTTCCCTTGACTTGAAAGAGGTAATTTTGCACAAACTTGAGGATCCTCACCCATAAAAACACTGAGTGTTAGGCAGTATTCCCTTCAACAGGTAACTCAATTCACAATGCTTAAGAGGGTGCTAGACCCTCTTGCTTCTAACATTAATCATTGTCTTACAAGAGCTACAGTATGCCTCCTTTCACTTGAATGGCCTATTTTACAGAACATTGAAGTTTCTCCCCGTGAAAACACTGACAGTTACGCAGTGTTCCCTTAAACAGGTAACTCAATTCACCATGCTTCACAAGTTGCTTGACCCTCTTGCTTGTAACACTTATGGTTCTCTTACAGGAGAAACAGTGCTTCTTCCTTACATTGCAACAGGCCTATTTTGCACAAAGCTACTATTCTTCACACTGTAAAAGCCTGAGAGACAGGTAGTATTCCTTTGTAAAGCTCACTCAATTCTCACTTTTGAACAACATTCCAGACCCTCTTGCTCCTAGAATGAATGGTTTTCATACATCCTAAACTGTTCTTCCATTCAGTTGAATGCAGCTATTTGGCCAAATGGTGATGTTCCTCACCCATGAAAAAACTCAGAGGTAGTCAGTATTCCTTTCAACAGGTAACTTATTTCTCATAGGAAGCCAAGTTGCAAAATATTCCTGTCTCTCACACACTGCATCAGGCCCTGAGCTACTACTGTGTGTCCCTTTCGCCTGAAGCGTGTATTTTTCAAGGAGTGAATGGTTCTCCATTTTCAAAGGCTTTCATTTGGCAAGCATTCCTTTCAAATGCTAATTCAACTCTCACAGGGAAATAATGTGCTTGCAACTCCTGCTGCAAACCTTGACATCTGCTTGCAAGAGACACAGTGCCTGTTCCATTCAGTGGAAAGGTCTATTGGCACAAAGACGGAAATGCTCACACTGTCAAACCCTGACAGATAGGCAGTGTCCCTTTTGAAGGCTAAATCAATTGAAGCTGCTAAGCAAAGTGCTAGAGCACCTTTCCTGTAAGCTTTGTGGTTCTCCTACCAGACACCCAGTAATCCTTCCCTTCATTGAAACAGGCAATTTTGCAGCAAAAGGAAGTTCCTCACACTTTCAAACATTGAGTGGCAGGTGGTCTTCCTTTAAAAACTTCACTCTACTCACACTGTTACACAAGTTGCTAGACCCTCTTGCTTCTACCCTCAAACATTTTCTTAGAAGAGATTCAGAGATTCTTCCATTCTCTTCAAAGGGTGATGTTGCACAAAGGTGATACTCCTCATCCCTGGAAACACTAAGTGGTAGGCAGTATTCCTTGAAACAAGTTACTCAAGTCTCATCCGAAGACAATCTGCTTCACCCTCCTGCTTGTAACATTCAGCCTTTTCTTACAACATAAGCACCGCTGGATCCAGTCACTTCAAAGAGGTGATTTTGCACAAAGTTGAAGGTACTCACACATAAAAACACTGAGAGGTATCAGTATGTCCTTAGACAGCTAACTCAGTTGAGAATCCTCAGAGTGCTAGGCTCTCTTCCTGTTAACAGTCCTGTCTCTCTTAGAAGGCCTACAGGGCATCTTCCATTCTCTGGAATGGGGCAATTTGGAAAAAACCTGGAGTCCTCATCCCTGAAAATCTTGAGAGGTAGGTAGTATTCCATGAAACAACTAACTCAATTCACAATGCTGAAGAAGGTGTTTGACCCTCTTCCTTCTAACATTCATGGTTTTCTTACAAGAGCCACAGTGTTTCTCCATTCACTTCACAGAGGCAATTTTGCACAAAGGTGATCTTCTTAGCACATGAAAACTCGGACAAGCAGGCAGTATTCCTTTAAAAAGCTAAGTCAATTCACAATGCTAAACAAGTTGCCAAGCCCTGTTGCTTCTAACATTCATGACTCTCTTACAAGAGCTACCAGGACTCTTCCATTCGCTTGTATGGGATATTTTGCCAAAGTTGTGTTCCTCACCCATGAAAACGCTGAGAGGTACTCAGTATTCCTTTACACAGAAGGTACACAGCTAACTCAGTTCACAATGCTGAACAAGGTGGTAGACCCTTTTCTTTCTAACATTAATGATTCTCTCTCAAATTCAACAGTGCTTCTTCCAATCCCTTTTAGCGGGTTATATTGCACAAAGGTGGTATTCCTCACCCATGAACACACTGAGTTGTAGGCATTATTCCTTGAAAGAAGTATATCAATTCTCCTTGGGAAACAAGGTGCTTGACCCTCCTGTTTCTAACATTCCTACTTCTCTTCCAAGAGTTGGAGGGTTGGTTCCCTTGACTTGAAAGAGGTAACTTTGCACAAACTTGAGGATCCTCACCCATAAAAACACTGAGAGTTAGGCAGTATTCCCTTCAACAGGTAACTCAATTCACAATGCTTAAGAGGGTGCTAGACCCTCTTGCTTCTAACATTAATCATTGTCTTACAAGAGCTACAGTATGCCTCCTTTCACTTGAATGGCCTATTTTACAGAACATTGAAGTTTCTCCCCGTGAAAACACTGACAGTTACGCAGTGTTCCCTTAAACAGGTAACTCAATTCACCATGCTTCACAAGGTGCTTGACCCTCTTGCTTGTAACACTTATGGTTCTCTTACAGGAGAGACAGTGCTTCTTCCTTACATTGCAACAGGCCTATTTTGCACAAAGCTACTATTCTTCACACTGTAAAAGCCTGAGAGACAGGTAGTATTCCTTTGTAAAGCTCACTCAATTCTCACTTTTGAACAACATTCCAGACCCTCTTGCTCCTAGAATGAATGGTTTTCATACATCCTAAACTGTTCTTCTTCCATTCAGTTGAATGCAGCTATTTGGCCAAACGGTGATGTTCCTCACCCATGAAAAAACTCAGAGGTAGTCAGTATTCCTTTCAACAGGTAACTTATTTCTCATAGAAAGCCAAGTTGCAAAATATTCCTGTCTCTCACACACTGCATCAGGCCCTGAGCTACTACTGTGTGTCCCTTTCACCTGAAGCGTGTATTTTTCAAGGAGTGAATGGTTCTCCATTTTCAAAGGCTTTCATTTGGCAAGCATTCCTTTCAAATGCTAATTCAACTCTCACAGGGAAACAATGTGCTTACAACTGCTGCTGCAAACCTTGACATCTGCTTGCAAGAGACACAGTGCCTGTTCCATTCAGTGGAAAGGTCTGTTGGCACAAAGACGGAAATGCTCACACTGTCAAACCCTGACAGATAGGCAGTGTCCCTTTTGAAGGCTAAATCAATTGAAGCTGCTAAGCAAAGTGCTAGAGCACCTTTCCTGTAAGCTTTGTGGTTCTCCTACCAGACACCCAGTAATCCTTCCCTTCATTGAAACAGGCAATTTTGCAGCAAAAGGAAGTTCCTCACACTTTCAAACCCTGAGTGGCAGGTGGTCTTCCTTTAAAAACTTCACTCTACTCACACTGTTACACAAGTTGCTAGACCCTCTTGCTTCTACCCTCAAACATTTTCTTAGAAGAGATTCAGAGATTCTTCCATTCTCTTCAAAGGGTGATGTTGCACAAAGGTGATACTCTTCATCCCTGGAAACACTAAGTGGTAGGCAGTATTCCTTGAAACAAGTTACTCAAGTCTCATCCGAAGACAATCTGCTTCACCCTCCTGCTTGTAACATTCAGCCTTTTCTTACAACATAAGCACCGCTGGATCCAGTCACTTCAAAGAGGTGATTTTGCACAAAGTTGAAGGTACTCACACATAAAAACACTGAGAGGTATCAGTATGTCCTTAGACAGCTAACTCAGTTGAGAATCCTCAGAGTCCTAGGCTCTCTTCCTGTTAACAGTCCTGTCTCTCTTAGAAGGCCTACAGGGCATCTTACATTCTCTGGAATGGGGCAATTTGGAAAAAACCTGGAGTCCTCATCCCTGAAAATCTTGAGAGGTAGGTAGTATTCCATGAAACAACTAACTCAATTCACAATGCTGAAGAAGGTGTTTGACCCTCTTCCTTCTAACATTCATGGTTTTCTTACAAGAGCCACAGTGTTTCTCCATTCACTTCACAGAGGCAATTTTGCACAAAGGTGATCTTCTTAACACATGAAAACTCGGACAAGCAGGCAGTATTCCTTTAAAAAGCTAAGTCAATTCACAATGCTAAACAAGTTGCCAAGCCCTGTTGCTTCTAACATTCATGACTCTCTTACAAGAGCTACCAGGACTCTTCCATTCGCTTGTATGGGATATTTTGCCAAAGTTGTGTTCCTCACCCATGAAAACGCTGAGAGGTACTCAGTATTCCTTTACACAGAAGGTACACAGCTAACTCAGTTCACAATGCTGAACAAGGTGGTAGACCCTTTTCTTTCTAACATTAATGATTCTCTCTCAAATTCAACAGTGCTTCTTCCAATCCCTTTTAGCGGGTTATATTGCACAAAGGTGGTATTCCTCACCCATGAACACACTGAGTTGTAGGCATTATTCCTTGAAAGAAGTATATCAATTCTCCTTGGGAAACAAGGTGCTTGACCCTCCTGTTTCTAACATTCCTACTTCTCTTCCAAGAGTTGGAGGGTTGGTTCCCTTGACTTGAAAGAGGTAACTTTGCACAAACTTGAGGATCCTCACCCATAAAAACACTGAGAGTTAGGCAGTATTCCCTTCAACAGGTAACTCAATTCACAATGCTTAAGAGGGTGCTAGACCCTCTTGCTTCTAACATTAATCATTGTCTTACAAGAGCTACAGTATGCCTCCTTTCACTTGAATGGCCTATTTTACAGAACATTGAAGTTTCTCCCCGTGAAAACACTGACAGTTACGCAGTGTTCCCTTAAACAGGTAACTCAATTCACCATGCTTCACAAGTTGCTTGACCCTCTTGCTTGTAACACTTATGGTTCTCTTACAGGAGAGACAGTGCTTCTTCCTTACCTTGCAACAGGCCTATTTTGCACAAAGCTACTATTCTTCACACTGTAAAAGCCTGAGAGACAGGTAGTATTCCTTTGTAAAGCTCACTCAATTCTCACTTTTGAACAACATTCCAGACCCTCTTGCTCCTAGAATGAATGGTTTTCATACATCCTAAACTGTTCTTCTTCCATTCAGTTGAATGCAGCTATTTGGCCAAACGGTGATGTTCCTCACCCATGAAAAAACTCAGAGGTAGTCAGTATTCCTTTCAACAGGTAACTTATTTCTCATAGGAAGCCAAGTTGCAAAATATTCCTGTCTCTCACACACTGCATCAGGCCCTGAGCTACTACTGTGTGTCCCTTTCGCCTGAAGCGTGTATTTTTCAAGGAGTGAATGGTTCTCCATTTTCAAAGGCTTTCATTTGGCAAGCATTCCTTTCAAATGCTAATTCAACTCTCACAGGGAAATAATGTGCTTGCAACTCCTGCTGCAAACCTTGACATCTGCTTGCAAGAGACACAGTGCCTGTTCCATTCAGTGGAAAGGTCTATTGGCACAAAGACGGAAATGCTCACACTGTCAAACCCTGACAGATAGGCAGTGTCCCTTTTGAAGGCTAAATCAATTGAAGCTGCTAAGCAAAGTGCTAGAGCACCTTTCCTGTAAGCTTTGTGGTTCTCCTACCAGACACCCAGTAATCCTTCCCTTCATTGAAACAGGCAATTTTGCAGCAAAAGGAAGTTCCTCACACTTTCAAACCCTGAGTGGCAGGTGGTCTTCCTTTAAAAACTTCACTCTACTCACACTGTTACACAAGTTGCTAGACCCTCTTGCTTCTACCCTCAAACATTTTCTTAGAAGAGATTCAGAGATTCTTCCATTCTCTTCAAAGGGTGATGTTGCACAAAGGTGATACTCCTCATCCCTGGAAACACTAAGTGGTAGGCAGTATTCCTTGAAACAAGTTACTCAAGTCTCATCCAAAGACAATCTGCTTCACCCTCCTGCTTGTAACATTCAGCCTTTTCTTACAACATAAGCACCGCTGGATCCAGTCACTTCAAAGAGGTGATTTTGCACAAAGTTGAAGGTACTCACACATAAAAACACTGAGAGGTATCAGTATGTCCTTAGACAGCTAACTCAGTTGAGAATCCTCAGAGTGCTAGGCTCTCTTCCTGTTAACAGTCATGTCTCTCTTAGAAGGCCTACAGGGCATCTTCCATTCTCTGGAATAGGGCAATTTGGAAAAAACCTGGAGTCCTCATCCCTGAAAATCTTGAGAGGTAGGTAGTATTCCATGAAACAACTAACTCAATTCACAATGCTGAAGAAGGTGTTTGACCCTCTTCCTTCTAACATTCATGGTTTTCTTACAAGAGCCACAGTGTTTCTCCATTCACTTCACAGAGGCAATTTTGCACAAAGGTGATCTTCTTAGCACATGAAAACTCGGACAAGCAGGCAGTATTCCTTTAAAAAGCTAAGTCAATTCACAATGCTAAACAAGTTGCCAAGCCCTGTTGCTTCTAACATTCATGACTCTCTTACAAGAGCTACCAGGACTCTTCCATTCGCTTGTATGGGATATTTTGCCAAAGTTGTGTTCCTCACCCATGAAAACGCTGAGAGGTACTCAGTATTCCTTTACACAGAAGGTACACAGCTAACTCAGTTCACAATGCTGAACAAGGTGGTAGACCCTTTTCTTTCTAACATTAATGATTCTCTCTCAAATTCAACAGTGCTTCTTCCAATCCCTTTTAGCGGGTTATATTGCACAAAGGTGGTATTCCTCACCCATGAACACACTGAGTTGTAGGCATTATTCCTTGAAAGAAGTATATCAATTCTCCTTGGGAAACAAGGTGCTTGACCCTCCTGTTTCTAACATTCCTACTTCTCTTCCAAGAGTTGGAGGGTTGGTTCCCTTGACTTGAAAGAGGTAACTTTGCACAAACTTGAGGATCCTCACCCATAAAAACACTGAGAGTTAGGCAGTATTCCCTTCAACAGGTAACTCAATTCACAATGCTTAAGAGGGTGCTAGACCCTCTTGCTTCTAACATTAATCATTGTCTTACAAGACCTACAGTATGCCTCCTTTCACTTGAATGGCCTATTTTACAGAACATTGAAGTTTCTCCCCGTGAAAACACTGACAGTTACGCAGTGTTCCCTTAAACAGGTAACTCAATTCACCATGCTTCACAAGTTGCTTGACCCTCTTGCTTGTAACACTTATGGTTCTCTTACAGGAGAAACAGTGCTTCTTCCTTACATTGCAACAGGCCTATTTTGCACAGAGCTACTATTCTTCACACTGTAAAAGCCTGAGAGACAGGTAGTATTCCTTTGTAAAGCTCACTCAATTCTCACTTTTGAACAACATTCCAGACCCTCTTGCTCCTAGAATGAATGGTTTTCATACATCCTAAACTGTTCTTCTTCCATTCAGTTGAATGCAGCTATTTGGCCAAACGGTGATGTTCCTCACCCATGAAAAAACTCAGAGGTAGTCAGTATTCCTTTCAACAGGTAACTTATTTCTCATAGGGAGACAAGTTGCAAAATATTCCTGCCTCTCACACACTGCTTCAGGCCCTGAGGTACAAGTGTATGTCCATTTCGCCGGAAGCGGGTATTTTTCAAGGAGTGAATGATTCTCCATTGTCAAAGGCTTTCATTTGGCCAGCATTCCTTTCACATGCTAATTCAACTCTCACAGGGAAACAATGTGCTTGCAACTCCTGCTGCAAACCTTGACATCTGCTTGCAAGAGACACAGTGCCTGTTCCATTCAGTGGAAAGGTCTATTGGCACAAAGACGGAAATGCTCACACTGTCAAACCCTGACAGATAGGCAGTGTCCCTTTTGAAGGCTAAATCAATTGAAGCTGCTAAACAAAGTGCTAGAGCACCTTTCCTGTAAGCTTTGTGGTTCTCCTACCACACACCCAGTAATCCTTCCCATCATTGAAACAGGCAATTTTGCAGCAAAAGGAAGTTCCTCACACTTTCAAACCCTGAGTGGCAGGTGGTCTTCCTTTAAAAACTTCACTCTACTCACACTGTTACAAAAGTTGCTAGACCCTCTTGCTTCTACCCTCAAACATTTTCTTAGAAGAGATTCAGAGATTCTTCCATTCTCTTCAAAGGGTGATGTTGCACAAAGGTGATACTCCTCATCCCTGGAAACACTAAGTGGTAGGCAGTATTCCTTGAAACAAGTTACTCAAGTCTCATCCAAAGACAATCTGCTTCACCCTCCTGCTTGTAACATTCAGCCTTTTCTTACAACATAAGCACCGCTGGATCCAGTCACTTCAAAGAGGTGATTTTGCACAAAGTTGAAGGTACTCACACATAAAAACACTGAGAGGTATCAGTATGTCCTTAGACAGCTAACTCAGTTGAGAATCCTCAGAGTGCTAGGCTCTCTTCCTGTTAACAGTCATGTCTCTCTTAGAAGGCCTACAGGGCATCTTCCATTCTCTGGAATAGGGCAATTTGGAAAAAACCTGGAGTCCTCATCCCTGAAAATCTTGAGAGGTAGGTAGTATTCCATGAAACAACTAACTCAATTCACAATGCTGAAGAAGGTGTTTGACCCTCTTCCTTCTAACATTCATGGTTTTCTTACAAGAGCCACAGTGTTTCTCCATTCACTTCACAGAGGCAATTTTGCACAAAGGTGATCTTCTTAGCACATGAAAACTCGGACAAGCAGGCAGTATTCCTTTAAAAAGCTAAGTCAATTCACAATGCTAAACAAGTTGCCAAGCCCTGTTGCTTCTAACATTCATGACTCTCTTACAAGAGCTACCAGGACTCTTCCATTCGCTTGTATGGGATATTTTGCCAAAGTTGTGTTCCTCACCCATGAAAACGCTGAGAGGTACTCAGTATTCCTTTACACAGAAGGTACACAGCTAACTCAGTTCACAATGCTGAACAAGGTGGTAGACACTTTTCTTTCTAACATTAATGATTCTCTCTCAAATTCAACAGTGCTTCTTCCAATCCCTTTTAGCGGGTTATATTGCACAAAGGTGGTATTCCTCACCCATGAACACACTGAGTTGTAGGCATTATTCCTTGAAAGAAGTATATCAATTCTCCTTGGGAAACAAGGTGCTTGACCCTCCTGTTTCTAACATTCCTACTTCTCTTCCAAGAGTTGGAGGGTTCGTTCCCTTGACTTGAAAGAGGTAATTTTGCACAAACTTGAGGATCCTCACCCATAAAAACACTGAGTGTTAGGCAGTATTCCCTTCAACAGGTAACTCAATTCACAATGCTTAAGAGGGTGCTAGACCCTCTTGCTTCTAACATTAATCATTGTCTTACAAGAGCTACAGTATGCCTCCTTTCACTTGAATGGCCTATTTTACAGAACATTGAAGTTTCTCCCCGTGAAAACACTGACAGTTACGCAGTGTTCCCTTAAACAGGTAACTCAATTCACCATGCTTCACAAGTTGCTTGACCCTCTTGCTTGTAACACTTATGGTTCTCTTACAGGAGAAACAGTGCTTCTTCCTTACATTGCAACAGGCCTATTTTGCACAAAGCTACTATTCTTCACACTGTAAAAGCCTGAGAGACAGGTAGTATTCCTTTGTAAAGCTCACTCAATTCTCACTTTTGAACAACATTCCAGACCCTCTTGCTCCTAGAATGAATGGTTTTCATACATCCTAAACTGTTCTTCCATTCAGTTGAATGCAGCTATTTGGCCAAATGGTGATGTTCCTCACCCATGAAAAAACTCAGAGGTAGTCAGTATTCCTTTCAACAGGTAACTTATTTCTCATAGGAAGCCAAGTTGCAAAATATTCCTGTCTCTCACACACTGCATCAGGCCCTGAGCTACTACTGTGTGTCCCTTTCGCCTGAAGCGTGTATTTTTCAAGGAGTGAATGGTTCTCCATTTTCAAAGGCTTTCATTTGGCAAGCATTCCTTTCAAATGCTAATTCAACTCTCACAGGGAAATAATGTGCTTGCAACTCCTGCTGCAAACCTTGACATCTGCTTGCAAGAGACACAGTGCCTGTTCCATTCAGTGGAAAGGTCTATTGGCACAAAGACGGAAATGCTCACACTGTCAAACCCTGACAGATAGGCAGTGTCCCTTTTGAAGGCTAAATCAATTGAAGCTGCTAAGCAAAGTGCTAGAGCACCTTTCCTGTAAGCTTTGTGGTTCTCCTACCAGACACCCAGTAATCCTTCCCTTCATTGAAACAGGCAATTTTGCAGCAAAAGGAAGTTCCTCACACTTTCAAACCCTGAGTGGCAGGTGGTCTTCCTTTAAAAACTTCACTCTACTCACACTGTTACACAAGTTGCTAGACCCTCTTGCTTCTACCCTCAAACATTTTCTTAGAAGAGATTCAGAGATTCTTCCATTCTCTTCAAAGGGTGATGTTGCACAAAGGTGATACTCCTCATCCCTGGAAACACTAAGTGGTAGGCAGTATTCCTTGAAACAAGTTACTCAAGTCTCATCCGAAGACAATCTGCTTCACCCTCCTGCTTGTAACATTCAGCCTTTTCTTACAACATAAGCACCGCTGGATCCAGTCACTTCAAAGAGGTGATTTTGCACAAAGTTGAAGGTACTCACACATAAAAACACTGAGAGGTATCAGTATGTCCTTAGACAGCTAACTCAGTTGAGAATCCTCAGAGTGCTAGGCTCTCTTCCTGTTAACAGTCCTGTCTCTCTTAGAAGGCCTACAGGGCATCTTCCATTCTCTGGAATGGGGCAATTTGGAAAAAACCTGGAGTCCTCATCCCTGAAAATCTTGAGAGGTAGGTAGTATTCCATGAAACAACTAACTCAATTCACAATGCTGAAGAAGGTGTTTGACCCTCTTCCTTCTAACATTCATGGTTTTCTTACAAGAGCCACAGTGTTTCTCCATTCACTTCACAGAGGCAATTTTGCACAAAGGTGATCTTCTTAGCACATGAAAACTCGGACAAGCAGGCAGTATTCCTTTAAAAAGCTAAGTCAATTCACAATGCTAAACAAGTTGCCAAGCCCTCTTGCTTCTAAAATTCATGACTCTCTTACAAGAGCTACCAGGACTCTTCCATTCGCTTGTATGGGATATTTTGCCAAAGTTGTGTTCCTGACCCATGAAAACGCTGAGAGGTACTCAGTATTCCTTTACACAGCTAACTCAGTTCACAATGCTGAACAAGGTGGTAGACCCTTTTCTTTCTAACATTAATGATTCTCTCTCAAATTCAACAGTGCTTCTTCCAATCCTTTTTAGGGGGTTATATTGCACAAAGGTGGTATTCCTCACCCATGAACACACTGAGTTGTAGGCATTATTCCTTGAAAGAAGTATATCAATTCTCCTTGGGAAACAAGGTGCTTGACCCTCCTGTTTCTAACATTCCTACTTCTCTTCCAAGAGTTGGAGGGTTGGTTCCCTTGACTTGAAAGAGGTAACTTTGCACAAACTTGAGGATCCTCACCCATAAAAACACTGAGAGTTAGGCAGTATTCCCTTCAACAGGTAACTCAATTCACAATGCTTAAGAGGGTGCTAGACCCTCTTGCTTCTAACATTAATCATTGTCTTACAAGAGCTACAGTATGCCTCCTTTCACTTGAATGGCCTATTTTACAGAACATTGAAGTTTCTCCCCGTGAAAACACTGACAGTTACGCAGTGTTCCCTTAAACAGGTAACTCAATTCACCATGCTTCACAAGGTGCTTGACCCTCTTGCTTGTAACACTTATGGTTCTCTTACAGGAGAAACAGTGCTTCTTCCTTACATTGCAACAGGCCTATTTTGCACAAAGCTACTATTCTTCACACTGTAAAAGCCTGAGAGACAGGTAGTATTCCTTTGTAAAGCTCACTCAATTCTCACTTTTGAACAACGTTCCAGACCCTCTTGCTCCTAGAATGAATGGTTTTCATACATCCTAAACTGTTCTTCTTCCATTCAGTTGAATGCAGCTATTTGGCCCAACGGTGATGTTCCTCACCCAGGAAAAAACTCAGAGGTAGTCAGTATTCCTTTCAACAGGTAACTTATTTCTCATAGGAAGCCAAGTTGCAAAATATTCCTGTCTCTCACACACTGCATCAGGCCCTGAGCTACTACTGTGTGTCCCTTTCACCTGAAGCGTGTATTTTTCAAGGAGTGAATGGTTCTCCATTTTCAAAGGTTTTCATTTGGCAAGCATTCCTTTCAAATGCTAATTCAACTCTCACAGGGAAATAATGTGCTTGCAACTCCTGCTGCAAACCTTGACATCTGCTTGCAAGAGACACAGTGCCTGTTCCATTCAGTGGAAAGGTCTATTGGCACAAAGACGGAAATGCTCACACTGTCAAACCCTGACAGATAGGCAGTGTCCCTTTTGAAGGCTAAATCAATTGAAGCTGCTAAGCAAAGTGCTAGAGCACCTTTCCTGTAAGCTTTGTGGTTCTCCTACCAGACACCCAGTAATCCTTCCCTTCATTGAAACAGGCAATTTTGCAGCAAAAGGAAGTTCCTCACACTTTCAAACCCTGAGTGGCAGGTGGTCTTCCTTTAAAAACTTCACTCTACTCACACTGTTACACAAGTTGCTAGACCCTCTTGCTTCTACCCTCAAACATTTTCTTAGAAGAGATTCAGAGATTCTTCCATTCTCTTCAAAGGGTGATGTTGCACAAAGGTGATACTCCTCATCCCTGGAAACACTAAGTGGTAGGCAGTATTCCTTGAAACAAGATACTCAAGTCTCATCCGAAGACAATCTGCTTCACCCTCCTGCTTGTAACATTCAGCCTTTTCTTACAACATAAGCACCGCTGGATCCAGTCACTTCAAAGAGGTGATTTTGCACAAAGTTGAAGGTACTCACACATAAAAACACTGAGAGGTATCAGTATGTCCTCAGACAGCTAACTCAGTTGAGAATCCTCAGAGTCCTAGGCTCTCTTCCTGTTAACAGTCCTGTCTCTCTTAGAAGGCCTACAGGGCATCTTCCATTCTCTGGAATGGGGCAATTTGGAAAAAACCTGGAGTCCTCATCCCTGAAAATCTTGAGAGGTAGGTAGTATTCCATGAAACAACTAACTCAATTCACAATGCTGAAGAAGGTGTTTGACCCTCTTCCTTCTAACATTCATGGTTTTCTTACAAGAGCCACAGTGTTTCTCCATTCACTTCACAGAGGCAATTTTGCACAAAGGTGATCTTCTTAGCACATGAAAACTCGGACAAGCAGGCAGTATTCCTTTAAAAAGCTAAGTCAATTCACAATGCTAAACAAGTTGCCAAGCCCTGTTGCTTCTAACATTCATGACTCTCTTACAAGAGCTACCAGTACTCTTCCATTCGCTTGTATGGGATATTTTGCCAAAGTTGTGTTCCTCACCCATGAAAACGCTGAGAGGTACTCAGTATTCCTTTACACAGAAGGTACACAGCTAACTCAGTTCACAATGCTGAACAAGGTGGTAGACCCTTTTCTTTCTAACATTAATGATTCTCTCTCAAATTCAACAGTGCTTCTTCCAATCCCTTTTAGCGGGTTATATTGCACAAAGGTGGTATTCCTCACCCATGAACACACTGAGTTGTAGGCATTATTCCTTGAAAGAAGTATATCAATTCTCCTTGGGAAACAAGGTGCTTGACCCTCCTGTTTCTAACATTCCTACTTCTCTTCCAAGAGTTGGAGGGTTGGTTCCCTTGACTTGAAAGAGGTAACTTTGCACAAACTTGAGGATCCTCACCCATAAAAACACTGAGAGTTAGGCAGTATTCCCTTCAACAGGTAACTCAATTCACAATGCTTAAGAGGGTGCTAGACCCTCTTGCTTCTAACATTAATCATTGTGTTACAAGAGCTACAGTATGCCTCCTTTCACTTGAATGGCCTATTTTACAGAACATTGAAGTTTCTCCCCGTGAAAACACTGACAGTTACGCAGTGTTCCCTTAAACAGGTAACTCAATTCACCATGCTTCACAAGGTGCTTGACCCTCTTGCTTGTAACACTTATGGTTCTCTTACAGGAGAGACAGTGCTTCTTCCTTACATTGCAACAGGCCTATTTTGCACAAAGCTACTATTCTTCACACTGTAAAAGCCTGAGAGACAGGTAGTATTCCTTTGTAAAGCTCACTCAATTCTCACTTTTGAACAACATTCCAGACCCTCTTGCTCCTAGAATGAATGGTTTTCATACATCCTAAACTGTTCTTCTTCCATTCAGTTGAATGCAGCTATTTGGCCAAACGGTGATGTTCCTCACCCATGAAAAAACTCAGAGGTAGTCAGTATTCCTTTCAACAGGTAACTTATTTCTCATAGGAAGCCAAGTTGCAAAATATTCCTGTCTCTCACACACTGCATCAGGCCCTGAGCTACTACTGTGTGTCCCTTTCACCTGAAGCGTGTATTTTTCAAGGAGTGAATGGTTCTCCATTTTCAAAGGCTTTCATTTGGCAAGCATTCCTTTCAAATGCTAATTCAACTCTCACAGGGAAACAATGTGCTTGCAACTCCTGCTGCAAACCTTGACATCTGCTTGCAAGAGACACAGTGCCTGTTCCATTCAGTGGAAAGGTCTGTTGGCACAAAGACGGAAATGCTCACACTGTCAAACCCTGACAGATAGGCAGTGTCCCTTTTGAAGGCTAAATCAATTGAAGCTGCTAAGCAAAGTGCTAGAGCACCTTTCCTGTAAGCTTTGTGGTTCTCCTACCAGACACCCAGTAATCCTTCCCTTCATTGAAACAGGCAATTTTGCAGCAAAAGGAAGTTCCTCACACTTTCAAACCCTGAGTGGCAGGTGGTCTTCCTTTAAAAACTTCACTCTACTCACACTGTTACACAAGTTGCTAGACCCTCTTGCTTCTACCCTCAAACATTTTCTTAGAAGAGATTCAGAGATTCTTCCATTCTCTTCAAAGGGTGATGTTGCACAAAGGTGATACTCCTCATCCCTGGAAACACTAAGTGGTAGGCAGTATTCCTTGAAACAAGTTACTCAAGTCTCATCCGAAGACAATCTGCTTCACCCTCCTGCTTGTAACATTCAGCCTTTTCTTACAACATAAGCACCGCTGGATCCAGTCACTTCAAAGAGGTGATTTTGCACAAAGTTGAAGGTACTCACACATAAAAACACTGAGAGGTATCAGTATGTCCTTAGACAGCTAACTCAGTTGAGAATCCTCAGAGTCCTAGGCTCTCTTCCTGTTAACAGTCCTGTCTCTCTTAGAAGGCCTACAGGGCATCTTACATTCTCTGGAATGGGGCAATTTGGAAAAAACCTGGAGTCCTCATCCCTGAAAATCTTGAGAGGTAGGTAGTATTCCATGAAACAACTAACTCAATTCACAATGCTGAAGAAGGTGTTTGACCCTCTTCCTTCTAACATTCATGGTTTTCTTACAAGAGCCACAGTGTTTCTCCATTCACTTCACAGAGGCAATTTTGCACAAAGGTGATCTTCTTAGCACATGAAAACTCGGACAAGCAGGCAGTATTCCTTTAAAAAGCTAAGTCAATTCACAATGCTAAACAAGTTGCCAAGCCCTCTTGCTTCTAAAATTCATGACTCTCTTACAAGAGCTACAAGGACTCTTCCATTCGCTTGTATGGGATATTTTGCCAAAGTTGTGTTCCTCACCCATGAAAACGCTGAGAGGTACTCAGTATTCCTTTACACAGAAGGTACACAGCTAACTCAGTTCACAATGCTGAACAAGGTGGTAGACCCTTTTCTTTCTAACATTAATGATTCTCTCTCAAATTCAACAGTGCTTCTTCCAATCCCTTTTAGCGGGTTATATTGCACAAAGGTGGTATTCCTCACCCATGAACACACTGAGTTGTAGGCATTATTCCTTGAAAGAAGTATATCAATTCTCCTTGGGAAACAAGGTGCTTGACCCTCCTGTTTCTAACATTCCTACTTCTCTTCCAAGAGTTGGAGGGTTGGTTCCCTTGACTTGAAAGAGGTAACTTTGCACAAACTTGAGGATCCTCACCCATAAAAACACTGAGAGTTAGGCAGTATTCCCTTCAACAGGTAACTCAATTCACAATGCTTAAGAGGGTGCTAGACCCTCTTGCTTCTAACATTAATCATTGTCTTACAAGAGCTACAGTATGCCTCCTTTCACTTGAATGGCCTATTTTACAGAACATTGAAGTTTCTCCCCGTGAAAACACTGACAGTTACGCAGTGTTCCCTTAAACAGGTAACTCAATTCACCATGCTTCACAAGTTGCTTGACCCTCTTGCTTGTAACACTTATGGTTCTCTTACAGGAGAGACAGTGCTTCTTCCTTACATTGCAACAGGCCTATTTTGCACAAAGCTACTATTCTTCACACTGTAAAAGCCTGAGAGACAGGTAGTATTCCTTTGTAAAGCTCACTCAATTCTCACTTTTGAACAACATTCCAGACCCTCTTGCTCCTAGAATGAATGGTTTTCATACATCCTAAACTGTTCTTCTTCCATTCAGTTGAATGCAGCTATTTGGCCAAACGGTGATGTTCCTCACCCATGAAAAAACTCAGAGGTAGTCAGTATTCCTTTCAACAGGTAACTTATTTCTCATAGGAAGCCAAGTTGCAAAATATTCCTGTCTCTCACACACTGCATCAGGCCCTGAGCTACTACTGTGTGTCCCTTTCGCCTGAAGCGTGTATTTTTCAAGGAGTGAATGGTTCTCCATTTTCAAAGGCTTTCATTTGGCAAGCATTCCTTTCAAATGCTAATTCAACTCTCACAGGGAAATAATGTGCTTGCAACTCCTGCTGCAAACCTTGACATCTGCTTGCAAGAGACACAGTGCCTGTTCCATTCAGTGGAAAGGTCTATTGGCACAAAGACGGAAATGCTCACACTGTCAAACCCTGATAGATAGGCAGTGTCCCTTTTGAAGGGTAAATCAATTGAAGCTGCTAAGCAAAGTGCTAGAGCACCTTTCCTGTAAGCTTTGTGGTTCTCCTACCAGACACCCAGTAATCCTTCCCTTCATTGAAACAGGCAATTTTGCAGCAAAAGGAAGTTCCTCACACTTTCAAACCCTGAGTGGCAGGTGGTCTTCCTTTAAAAACTTCACTCTACTCACACTGTTACACAAGTTGCTAGACCCTCTTGCTTCTACCCTCAAACATTTTCTTAGAAGAGATTCAGAGATTCTTCCATTCTCTTCAAAGGGTGATGTTGCACAAAGGTGATACTCCTCATCCCTGGAAACACTAAGTGGTAGGCAGTATTCCTTGAAACAAGTTACTCAAGTCTCATCCGAAGACAATCTGCTTCACCCTCCTGCTTGTAACATTCATCCTTTTCTTACAACATAAGCACCGCTGGATCCAGTCACTTCAAAGAGGTGATTTTGCACAAAGTTGAAGGTACTCACACATAAAAACACTGAGAGGTATCAGTATGTCCTTAGACAGCTAACTCAGTTGAGAATCCTCAGAGTCCTAGGCTCTCTTCCTGTTAACAGTCCTGTCTCTCTTAGAAGGCCTACAGGGCATCTTCCATTCTCTGGAAAGGGGCAATTTGGAAAAAACCTGGAGTCCTCATCCCTGAAAATCTTGAGAGGTAGGTAGTATTCCATGAAACAACTAACTCAATTCACAATGCTGAAGAAGGTGTTTGACCCTCTTCCTTCTAACATTCATGGTTTTCTTACAAGAGCCACAGTGTTTCTCCATTCACTTCACAGAGGCAATTTTGCACAAAGGTGATCTTCTTAGCACATGAAAACTCGGACAAGCAACCAGTATTCCTTTAAAAAGCTAAGTCAATTCACAATGCTAAACAAGTTGCCAAGCCCTGTTGCTTCTAACATTCATGACTCTCTTACAAGAGCTACCAGGACTCTTCCTTTCGCTTGTATGGGATATTTTGCCAAAGTTGTGTTCCTCACCCATGAAAACGCTGAGAAGTACTCAGTATTCCTTTACACAGAAGGTACACAGCTAACTCAGTTCACAATGCTGAACAAGGTGGTAGACCCTTTTCTTTCTAACATTAATGATTCTCTCTCAAATTCAACAGTGCTTCTTCCAATCCCTTTTAGCGGGTTATATTGCACAAAGGTGGTATTCCTCACCCATGAACACACTGAGTTGTAGGCATTATTCCTTGAAAGAAGTATATCAATTCTCCTTGGGAAACAAGGTGCTTGACCCTCCTGTTTCTAACATTCCTACTTCTCTTCCAAGAGTTGGAGGGTTGGTTCCCTTGACTTGAAAGAGGTAACTTTGCACAAACTTGAGGATCCTCACCCATAAAAACACTGAGAGTTAGGCAGTATTCCCTTCAACAGGTAACTCAATTCACAATGCTTAAGAGGGTGCTAGACCCTCTTGCTTCTAACATTAATCATTGTCTTACAAGAGCTACAGTATGCCTCCTTTCACTTGAATGGCCTATTTTACAGAACATTGAAGTTTCTCCCCGTGAAAACACTGACAGTTACGCAGTGTTCCCTTAAACAGGTAACTCAATTCACCATGCTTCACAAGTTGCTTGACCCTCTTGCTTGTAACACTTATGGTTCTCTTACAGGAGAGACAGTGCTTCTTCCTTACATTGCAACAGGCCTATTTTGCACAAAGCTACTATTCTTCACACTGTAAAAGCCTGAGAGACAGGTAGTATTCCTTTGTAAATCTCACTCAATTCTCACTTTTGAACAACATTCCAGACCCTCTTGCTCCTAGAATGAATGGTTTTCATACATCCTAAACTGTTCTTCTTCCATTCAGTTGAATGCAGCTATTTGGCCAAACGGTGATGTTCCTCACCCATGAAAAAACTCAGAGGTAGTCAGTATTCCTTTCAACAGGTAACTTATTTCTCATAGGAAGCCAAGTTGCAAAATATTCCTGTCTCTCACACACTGCATCAGGCCCTGAGCTACTACTGTGTGTCCCTTTCACCTGAAGCGTGTATTTTTCAAGGAGTGAATGGTTCTCCATTTTCAAAGGCTTTCATTTGGCAAGCATTCCTTTCAAATGCTAATTCAACTCTCACAGGGAAATAATGTGCTTGCAACTCCTGCTGCAAACCTTGACATCTGCTTGCAAGAGACACAGTGCCTGTTCCATTCAGTGGAAAGGTCTATTGGCACAAAGACGGAAATGCTCACACTGTCAAACCCTGACAGATAGGCAGTGTCCCTTTTGAAGGCTAAATCAATTGAAGCTGCTAAGCAAAGTGCTAGAGCACCTTTCCTGTAAGCTTTGTGGTTCTCCTACCAGACACCCAGTAATCCTTCCCTTCATTGAAACAGGCAATTTTGCAGCAAAAGGAAGTTCCTCACACTTTCAAACCCTGAGTGGCAGGTGGTCTTCCTTTAAAAACTTCACTCTACTCACACTGTTACACAAGTTGCTAGACCCTCTTGCTTCTACCCTCAAACATTTTCTTAGAAGAGATTCAGAGATTCTTCCATTCTCTTCAAAGGGTGATGTTGCACAAAGGTGATACTCCTCATCCCTGGAAACACTAAGTGGTAGGCAGTATTCCTTGAAACAAGTTACTCAAGTCTCATCCGAAGACAATCTGCTTCACCCTCCTGCTTGTAACATTCAGCCTTTTCTTACAACATAAGCACCGCTGGATCCAGTCACTTCAAAGAGGTGATTTTGCACAAAGTTGAAGGTACTCACACATAAAAACACTGAGAGGTATCAGTATGTCCTTAGACAGCTAACTCAGTTGAGAATCCTCAGAGTCCTAGGCTCTCTTCCTGTTAACAGTCCTGTCTCTCTTAGAAGGCCTACAGGGCATCTTCCATTCTCTGGAAAGGGGCAATTTGGAAAAAACCTGGAGTCCTCATCCCTGAAAATCTTGAGAGGTAGGTAGTATTCCATGAAACAACTAACTCAATTCACAATGCTGAAGAAGGTGTTTGACCCTCTTCCTTCTAACATTCATGGTTTTCTTACAAGAGCCACAGTGTTTCTCCATTCACTTCACAGAGGCAATTTTGCACAAAGGTGATCTTCTTAGCACATGAAAACTCGGACAAGCAGGCAGTATTCCTTTAAAAAGCTAAGTCAATTCACAATGCTAAACAAGTTGCCAAGCCCTGTTGCTTCTAACATTCATGACTCTCTTACAAGACCTACCAGGACTCTTCCATTCGCTTGTATGGGATATTTTGCCAAAGTTGTGTTCCTCACCCATGAAAACGCTGAGAGGTACTCAGTATTCCTTTACACAGAAGGTACACAGCTAACTCAGTTCACAATGCTGAACAAGGTGGTAGACCCTTTTCTTTCTAACATTAATGATTCTCTCTCAAATTCAACAGTGCTTCTTCCAATCCCTTTTAGCGGGTTATATTGCACAAAGGTGGTATTCCTCACCCATGAACACACTGAGTTGTAGGCATTATTCCTTGAAAGAAGTATATCAATTCTCCTTGGGAAACAAGGTGCTTGACCCTCCTGTTTCTAACATTCCTACTTCTCTTCCAAGAGTTGGAGGGTTGGTTCCCTTGACTTGAAAGAGGTAACTTTGCACAAACTTGAGGATCCTCACCCATAAAAACACTGAGAGTTAGGCAGTATTCCCTTCAACAGGTAACTCAATTCACAATGCTTAAGAGGGTGCTAGACCCTCTTGCTTCTAACATTAATCATTGTCTTACAAGAGCTACAGTATGCCTCCTTTCACTTGAATGGCCTATTTTACAGAACATTGAAGTTTCTCCCCGTGAAAACACTGACAGTTACGCAGTGTTCCCTTAAACAGGTAACTCAATTCACCATGCTTCACAAGTTGCTTGACCCTCTTGCTTGTAACACTTATGGTTCTCTTACAGGAGAGACAGTGCTTCTTCCTTACATTGCAACAGGCCTATTTTGCACAAAGCTACTATTCTTCACACTGTAAAAGCCTGAGAGACAGGTAGTATTCCTTTGTAAAGCTCACTCAATTCTCACTTTTGAACAACATTCCAGACCCTCTTGCTCCTAGAATGAATGGTTTTCATACATCCTAAACTGTTCTTCTTCCATTCAGTTGAATGCAGCTATTTGGCCAAACGGTGATGTTCCTCACCCATGAAAAAACTCAGAGGTAGTCAGTATTCCTTTCAACAGGTAACTTATTTCTCATAGGAAGCCAAGTTGCAAAATATTCCTGTCTCTCACACACTGCATCAGGCCCTGAGCTACTACTGTGTGTCCCTTTCGCCTGAAGCGTGTATTTTTCAAGGAGTGAATGGTTCTCCATTTTCAAAGGCTTTCATTTGGCAAGCATTCCTTTCAAATGCTAATTCAACTCTCACAGGGAAATAATGTGCTTGCAACTCCTGCTGCAAACCTTGACATCTGCTTGCAAGAGACACAGTGCCTGTTCCATTCAGTGGAAAGGTCTATTGGCACAAAGACGGAAATGCTCACACTGTCAAACCCTGATAGATAGGCAGTGTCCCTTTTGAAGGCTAAATCAATTGAAGCTGCTAAGCAAAGTGCTAGAGCACCTTTCCTGTAAGCTTTGTGGTTCTCCTACCAGACACCCAGTAATCCTTCCCTTCATTGAAACAGGCAATTTTGCAGCAAAAGGAAGTTCCTCACACTTTCAAACCCTGAGTGGCAGGTGGTCTTCCTTTAAAAACTTCACTCTACTCACACTGTTACACAAGTTGCTAGACCCTCTTGCTTCTACCCTCAAACATTTTCTTAGAAGAGATTCAGAGATTCTTCCATTCTCTTCAAAGGGTGATGTTGCACAAAGGTGATACTCCTCATCCCTGGAAACACTAAGTGGTAGGCAGTATTCCTTGAAACAAGTTACTCAAGTCTCATCCGAAGACAATCTGCTTCACCCTCCTGCTTGTAACATTCATCCTTTTCTTACAACATAAGCACCGCTGGATCCAGTCACTTCAAAGAGGTGATTTTGCACAAAGTTGAAGGTACTCACACATAAAAACACTGAGAGGTATCAGTATGTCCTTAGACAGCTAACTCAGTTGAGAATCCTCAGAGTCCTAGGCTCTCTTCCTGTTAACAGTCCTGTCTCTCTTAGAAGGCCTACAGGGCATCTTCCATTCTCTGGAAAGGGGCAATTTGGAAAAAACCTGGAGTCCTCATCCCTGAAAATCTTGAGAGGTAGGTAGTATTCCATGAAACAACTAACTCAATTCACAATGCTGAAGAAGGTGTTTGACCCTCTTCCTTCTAACATTCATGGTTTTCTTACAAGAGCCACAGTGTTTCTCCATTCACTTCACAGAGGCAATTTTGCACAAAGGTGATCTTCTTAGCACATGAAAACTCGGACAAGCAACCAGTATTCCTTTAAAAAGCTAAGTCAATTCACAATGCTAAACAAGTTGCCAAGCCCTGTTGCTTCTAACATTCATGACTCTCTTACAAGAGCTACCAGGACTCTTCCTTTCGCTTGTATGGGATATTTTGCCAAAGTTGTGTTCCTCACCCATGAAAACGCTGAGAAGTACTCAGTATTCCTTTACACAGAAGGTACACAGCTAACTCAGTTCACAATGCTGAACAAGGTGGTAGACCCTTTTCTTTCTAACATTAATGATTCTCTCTCAAATTCAACAGTGCTTCTTCCAATCCCTTTTAGCGGGTTATATTGCACAAAGGTGGTATTCCTCACCCATGAACACACTGAGTTGTAGGCATTATTCCTTGAAAGAAGTATATCAATTCTCCTTGGGAAACAAGGTGCTTGACCCTCCTGTTTCTAACATTCCTACTTCTCTTCCAAGAGTTGGAGGGTTGGTTCCCTTGACTTGAAAGAGGTAACTTTGCACAAACTTGAGGATCCTCACCCATAAAAACACTGAGAGTTAGGCAGTATTCCCTTCAACAGGTAACTCAATTCACAATGCTTAAGAGGGTGCTAGACCCTCTTGCTTCTAACATTAATCATTGTCTTACAAGAGCTACAGTATGCCTCCTTTCACTTGAATGGCCTATTTTACAGAACATTGAAGTTTCTCCCCGTGAAAACACTGACAGTTACGCAGTGTTCCCTTAAACAGGTAACTCAATTCACCATGCTTCACAAGTTGCTTGACCCTCTTGCTTGTAACACTTATGGTTCTCTTACAGGAGAGACAGTGCTTCTTCCTTACATTGCAACAGGCCTATTTTGCACAAAGCTACTATTCTTCACACTGTAAAAGCCTGAGAGACAGGTAGTATTCCTTTGTAAAGCTCACTCAATTCTCACTTTTGAACAACATTCCAGACCCTCTTGCTCCTAGAATGAATGGTTTTCATACATCCTAAACTGTTCTTCTTCCATTCAGTTGAATGCAGCTATTTGGCCAAACGGTGATGTTCCTCACCCATGAAAAAACTCAGAGGTAGTCAGTATTCCTTTCAACAGGTAACTTATTTCTCATAGGAAGCCAAGTTGCAAAATATTCCTGTCTCTCACACACTGCATCAGGCCCTGAGCTACTACTGTGTGTCCCTTTCGCCTGAAGCGTGTATTTTTCAAGGAGTGAATGGTTCTCCATTTTCAAAGGCTTTCATTTGGCAAGCATTCCTTTCAAATGCTAATTCAACTCTCACAGGGAAATAATGTGCTTGCAACTCCTGCTGCAAACCTTGACATCTGCTTGCAAGAGACACAGTGCCTGTTCCATTCAGTGGAAAGGTCTATTGGCACAAAGACGGAAATGCTCACACTGTCAAACCCTGACAGATAGGCAGTGTCCCTTTTGAAGGCTAAATCAATTGAAGCTGCTAAACAAAGTGCTAGAGCACCTTTCCTGTAAGCTTTGTGGTTCTCCTACCAGACACCCAGTAATCCTTCCCTTCATTGAAACAGGCAATTTTGCAGCAAAAGGAAGTTCCTCACACTTTCAAACCCTGAGTGGCAGGTGGTCTTCCTTTAAAAACTTCACTCTACTCACACTGTTACACAAGTTGCTAGACCCTCTTGCTTCTACCCTCAAACATTTTCTTAGAAGAGATTCAGAGATTCTTCCATTCTCTTCAAAGGGTGATGTTGCACAAAGGTGATACTCCTCATCCCTGGAAACACTAAGTGGTAGGCAGTATTCCTTGAAACAAGTTACTCAAGTCTCATCCGAAGACAATCTGCTTCACCCTCCTGCTTGTAACATTCAGCCTTTTCTTACAACATAAGCACCGCTGGATCCAGTCACTTCAAAGAGGTGATTTTGCACAAAGTTGAAGGTACTCACACATAAAAACACTGAGAGGTATCAGTATGTCCTTAGACAGCTAACTCAGTTGAGAATCCTCAGAGTCCTAGGCTCTCTTCCTGTTAACAGTCCTGTCTCTCTTAGAAGGCCTACAGGGCATCTTCCATTCTCTGGAAAGGGGCAATTTGGAAAAAACCTGGAGTCCTCATCCCTGAAAATCTTGAGAGGTAGGTAGTATTCCATGAAACAACTAACTCAATTCACAATGCTGAAGAAGGTGTTTGACCCTCTTCCTTCTAACATTCATGGTTTTCTTACAAGAGCCACAGTGTTTCTCCATTCACTTCACAGAGGCAATTTTGCACAAAGGTGATCTTCTTAGCACATGAAAACTCGGACAAGCAGGCAGTATTCCTTTAAAAAGCTAAGTCAATTCACAATGCTAAACAAGTTGCCAAGCCCTGTTGCTTCTAACATTCATGACTCTCTTACAAGAGCTACCAGGACTCTTCCATTCGCTTGTATGGGATATTTTGCCAAAGTTGTGTTCCTCACCCATGAAAACGCTGAGAGGTACTCAGTATTCCTTTACACAGAAGGTACACAGCTAACTCAGTTCACAATGCTGAACAAGGTGGTAGACCCTTTTCTTTCTAACATTAATGATTCTCTCTCAAATTCAACAGTGCTTCTTCCAATCCCTTTTAGCGGGTTATATTGCACAAAGGTGGTATTCCTCACCCATGAACACACTGAGTTGTAGGCATTATTCCTTGAAAGAAGTATATCAATTCTCCTTGGGAAACAAGGTGCTTGACCCTCCTGTTTCTAACATTCCTACTTCTCTTCCAAGAGTTGGAGGGTTGGTTCCCTTGACTTGAAAGAGGTAACTTTGCACAAACTTGAGGATCCTCACCCATAAAAACACTGAGAGTTAGGCAGTATTCCCTTCAACAGGTAACTCAATTCACAATGCTTAAGAGGGTGCTAGACCCTCTTGCTTCTAACATTAATCATTGTCTTACAAGAGCTACAGTATGCCTCCTTTCACTTGAATGGCCTATTTTACAGAACATTGAAGTTTCTCCCCGTGAAAACACTGACAGTTACGCAGTGTTCCCTTAAACAGGTAACTCAATTCACCATGCTTCACAAGTTGCTTGACCCTCTTGCTTGTAACACTTATGGTTCTCTTACAGGAGAGACAGTGCTTCTTCCTTACATTGCAACAGGCCTATTTTGCACAAAGCTACTATTCTTCACACTGTAAAAGCCTGAGAGACAGGTAGTATTCCTTTGTAAAGCTCACTCAATTCTCACTTTTGAACAACATTCCAGACCCTCTTGCTCCTAGAATGAATGGTTTTCATACATCCTAAACTGTTCTTCTTCCATTCAGTTGAATGCAGCTATTTGGCCAAACGGTGATGTTCCTCACCCATGAAAAAACTCAGAGGTAGTCAGTATTCCTTTCAACAGGTAACTTATTTCTCATAGGAAGCCAAGTTGCAAAATATTCCTGTCTCTCACACACTGCATCAGGCCCTGAGCTACTACTGTGTGTCCCTTTCACCTGAAGCGTGTATTTTTCAAGGAGTGAATGGTTCTCCATTTTCAAAGGCTTTCATTTGGCAAGCATTCCTTTCAAATGCTAATTCAACTCTCACAGGGAAATAATGTGCTTGCAACTCCTGCTGCAAACCTTGACATCTGCTTGCAAGAGACACAGTGCCTGTTCCATTCAGTGGAAAGGTCTATTGGCACAAAGACGGAAATGCTCACACTGTCAAACCCTGACAGATAGGCAGTGTCCCTTTTGAAGGCTAAATCAATTGAAGCTGCTAAGCAAAGTGCTAGAGCACCTTTCCTGTAAGCTTTGTGGTTCTCCTACCAGACACCCAGTAATCCTTCCCTTCATTGAAACAGGCAATTTTGCAGCAAAAGGAAGTTCCTCACACTTTCAAACCCTGAGTGGCAGGTGGTCTTCCTTTAAAAACTTCACTCTACTCACACTGTTACACAAGTTGCTAGACCCTCTTGCTTCTACCCTCAAACATTTTCTTAGAAGAGATTCAGAGATTCTTCCATTCTCTTCAAAGGGTGATGTTGCACAAAGGTGATACTCCTCATCCCTGGAAACACTAAGTGGTAGGCAGTATTCCTTGAAACAAGTTACTCAAGTCTCATCCGAAGACAATCTGCTTCACCCTCCTGCTTGTAACATTCAGCCTTTTCTTACAACATAAGCACCGCTGGATCCAGTCACTTCAAAGAGGTGATTTTGCACAAAGTTGAAGGTACTCACACATAAAAACACTGAGAGGTATCAGTATGTCCTTAGACAGCTAACTCAGTTGAGAATCCTCAGAGTCCTAGGCTCTCTTCCTGTTAACAGTCCTGTCTCTCTTAGAAGGCCTACAGGGCATCTTCCATTCTCTGGAAAGGGGCAATTTGGAAAAAACCTGGAGTCCTCATCCCTGAAAATCTTGAGAGGTAGGTAGTATTCCATGAAACAACTAACTCAATTCACAATGCTGAAGAAGGTGTTTGACCCTCTTCCTTCTAACATTCATGGTTTTCTTACAAGAGCCACAGTGTTTCTCCATTCACTTCACAGAGGCAATTTTGCACAAAGGTGATCTTCTTAGCACATGAAAACTCGGACAAGCAGGCAGTATTCCTTTAAAAAGCTAAGTCAATTCACAATGCTAAACAAGTTGCCAAGCCCTGTTGCTTCTAACATTCATGACTCTCTTACAAGACCTACCAGGACTCTTCCATTCGCTTGTATGGGATATTTTGCCAAAGTTGTGTTCCTCACCCATGAAAACGCTGAGAGGTACTCAGTATTCCTTTACACAGAAGGTACAGAGCTAACTCAGTTCACAATGCTGAACAAGGTGGTAGACCCTTTTCTTTCTAACATTAATGATTCTCTCTCAAATTCAACAGTGCTTCTTCCAATCCCTTTTAGCGGGTTATATTGCACAAAGGTGGTATTCCTCACCCATGAACACACTGAGTTGTAGGCATTATTCCTTGAAAGAAGTATATCAATTCTCCTTGGGAAACAAGGTGCTTGACCCTCCTGTTTCTAACATTCCTACTTCTCTTCCAAGAGTTGGAGGGTTGGTTCCCTTGACTTGAAAGAGGTAACTTTGCACAAACTTGAGGATCCTCACCCATAAAAACACTGAGAGTTAGGCAGTATTCCCTTCAACAGGTAACTCAATTCACAATGCTTAAGAGGGTGCTAGACCCTCTTGCTTCTAACATTAATCATTGTCTTACAAGAGCTACAGTATGCCTCCTTTCACTTGAATGGCCTATTTTACAGAACATTGAAGTTTCTCCCCGTGAAAACACTGACAGTTACGCAGTGTTCCCTTAAACAGGTAACTCAATTCACCATGCTTCACAAGTTGCTTGACCCTCTTGCTTGTAACACTTATGGTTCTCTTACAGGAGAGACAGTGCTTCTTCCTTACATTGCAACAGGCCTATTTTGCACAAAGCTACTATTCTTCACACTGTAAAAGCCTGAGAGACAGGTAGTATTCCTTTGTAAAGCTCACTCAATTCTCACTTTTGAACAACATTCCAGACCCTCTTGCTCCTAGAATGAATGGTTTTCATACATCCTAAACTGTTCTTCTTCCATTCAGTTGAATGCAGCTATTTGGCCAAACGGTGATGTTCCTCACCCATGAAAAAACTCAGAGGTAGTCAGTATTCCTTTCAACAGGTAACTTATTTCTCATAGGAAGCCAAGTTGCAAAATATTCCTGTCTCTCACACACTGCATCAGGCCCTGAGCTACTACTGTGTGTCCCTTTCGCCTGAAGCGTGTATTTTTCAAGGAGTGAATGGTTCTCCATTTTCAAAGGCTTTCATTTGGCAAGCATTCCTTTCAAATGCTAATTCAACTCTCACAGGGAAATAATGTGCTTGCAACTCCTGCTGCAAACCTTGACATCTGCTTGCAAGAGACACAGTGCCTGTTCCATTCAGTGGAAAGGTCTATTGGCACAAAGACGGAAATGCTCACACTGTCAAACCCTGATAGATAGGCAGTGTCCCTTTTGAAGGCTAAATCAATTGAAGCTGCTAAGCAAAGTGCTAGAGCACCTTTCCTGTAAGCTTTGTGGTTCTCCTACCAGACACCCAGTAATCCTTCCCTTCATTGAAACAGGCAATTTTGCAGCAAAAGGAAGTTCCTCACACTTTCAAACCCTGAGTGGCAGGTGGTCTTCCTTTAAAAACTTCACTCTACTCACACTGTTACACAAGTTGCTAGACCCTCTTGCTTCTACCCTCAAACATTTTCTTAGAAGAGATTCAGAGATTCTTCCATTCTCTTCAAAGGGTGATGTTGCACAAAGGTGATACTCCTCATCCCTGGAAACACTAAGTGGTAGGCAGTATTCCTTGAAACAAGTTACTCAAGTCTCATCCGAAGACAATCTGCTTCACCCTCCTGCTTGTAACATTCATCCTTTTCTTACAACATAAGCACCGCTGGATCCAGTCACTTCAAAGAGGTGATTTTGCACAAAGTTGAAGGTACTCACACATAAAAACACTGAGAGGTATCAGTATGTCCTTAGACAGCTAACTCAGTTGAGAAACCTCAGAGTCCTAGGCTCTCTTCCTGTTAACAGTCCTGTCTCTCTTAGAAGGCCTACAGGGCATCTTCCATTCTCTGGAAAGGGGCAATTTGGAAAAAACCTGGAGTCCTCATCCCTGAAAATCTTGAGAGGTAGGTAGTATTCCATGAAACAACTAACTCAATTCACAATGCTGAAGAAGGTGTTTGACCCTCTTCCTTCTAACATTCATGGTTTTCTTACAAGAGCCACAGTGTTTCTCCATTCACTTCACAGAGGCAATTTTGCACAAAGGTGATCTTCTTAGCACATGAAAACTCGGACAAGCAACCAGTATTCCTTTAAAAAGCTAAGTCAATTCACAATGCTAAACAAGTTGCCAAGCCCTGTTGCTTCTAACATTCATGACTCTCTTACAAGAGCTACCAGGACTCTTCCTTTCGCTTGTATGGGATATTTTGCCAAAGTTGTGTTCCTCACCCATGAAAACGCTGAGAAGTACTCAGTATTCCTTTACACAGAAGGTACACAGCTAACTCAGTTCACAATGCTGAACAAGGTGGTAGACCCTTTTCTTTCTAACATTAATGATTCTCTCTCAAATTCAACAGTGCTTCTTCCAATCCCTTTTAGCGGGTTATATTGCACAAAGGTGGTATTCCTCACCCATGAACACACTGAGTTGTAGGCATTATTCCTTGAAAGAAGTATATCAATTCTCCTTGGGAAACAAGGTGCTTGACCCTCCTGTTTCTAACATTCCTACTTCTCTTCCAAGAGTTGGAGGGTTGGTTCCCTTGACTTGAAAGAGGTAACTTTGCACAATCTTGAGGATCCTCACCCATAAAAACACTGAGAGTTAGGCAGTATTCCCTTCAACAGGTAACTCAATTCACAATGCTTAAGAGGGTGCTAGACCCTCTTGCTTCTAACATTAATCATTGTCTTACAAGAGCTACAGTATGCCTCCTTTCACTTGAATGGCCTATTTTACAGAACATTGAAGTTTCTCCCCGTGAAAACACTGACAGTTACGCAGTGTTCCCTTAAACAGGTAACTCAATTCACCATGCTTCACAAGTTGCTTGACCCTCTTGCTTGTAACACTTATGGTTCTCTTACAGGAGAGACAGTGCTTCTTCCTTACATTGCAACAGGCCTATTTTGCACAAAGCTACTATTCTTCACACTGTAAAAGCCTGAGAGACAGGTAGTATTCCTTTGTAAAGCTCACTCAATTCTCACTTTTGAACAACATTCCAGACCCTCTTGCTCCTAGAATGAATGGTTTTCATACATCCTAAACTGTTCTTCTTCCATTCAGTTGAATGCAGCTATTTGGCCAAACGGTGATGTTCCTCACCCATGAAAAAACTCAGAGGTAGTCAGTATTCCTTTCAACAGGTAACTTATTTCTCATAGGAAGCCAAGTTGCAAAATATTCCTGTCTCTCACACACTGCATCAGGCCCTGAGCTACTACTGTGTGTCCCTTTCGCCTGAAGCGTGTATTTTTCAAGGAGTGAATGGTTCTCCATTTTCAAAGGCTTTCATTTGGCAAGCATTCCTTTCAAATGCTAATTCAACTCTCACAGGGAAATAATGTGCTTGCAACTCCTGCTGCAAACCTTGACATCTGCTTGCAAGAGACACAGTGCCTGTTCCATTCAGTGGAAAGGTCTATTGGCACAAAGACGGAAATGCTCACACTGTCAAACCCTGACAGATAGGCAGTGTCCCTTTTGAAGGCTAAATCAATTGAAGCTGCTAAGCAAAGTGCTAGAGCACCTTTCCTGTAAGCTTTGTGGTTCTCCTACCAGACACCCAGTAATCCTTCCCTTCATTGAAACAGGCAATTTTGCAGCAAAAGGAAGTTCCTCACACTTTCAAACCCTGAGTGGCAGGTGGTCTTCCTTTAAAAACTTCACTCTACTCACACTGTTACACAAGTTGCTAGACCCTCTTGCTTCTACCCTCAAACATTTTCTTAGAAGAGATTCAGAGATTCTTCCATTCTCTTCAAAGGGTGATGTTGCACAAAGGTGATACTCCTCATCCCTGGAAACACTAAGTGGTAGGCAGTATTCCTTGAAACAAGTTACTCAAGTCTCATCCGAAGACAATCTGCTTCACCCTCCTGCTTGTAACATTCAGCCTTTTCTTACAACATAAGCACCGCTGGATCCAGTCACTTCAAAGAGGTGATTTTGCACAAAGTTGAAGGTACTCACACATAAAAACGCTGAGAGGTATCAGTATGTCCTTAGACAGCTAACTCAGTTGAGAATCCTCAGAGTGCTAGGCTCTCTTCCTGTTAACAGTCCTGTCTCTCTTAGAAGGCCTACAGGGCATCTTCCATTCTCTGGAATGAGGCAATTTGGAAAAAACCTGGAGTCCTCATCCCTGAAAATCTTGAGAGGTAGGTAGTATTCCATGAAACAACTAACTCAATTCACAATGCTGAAGAAGGTGTTTGACCCTCTTCCTTCTAACATTCATGGTTTTCTTACAAGAGCCACAGTGTTTCTCCATTCACTTCACAGAGGCAATTTTGCACAAAGGTGATCTTCTTAGCACATGAAAACTCGGACAAGCAACCAGTATTCCTTTAAAAAGCTAAGTCAATTCACAATGCTAAACAAGTTGCCAAGCCCTGTTGCTTCTAACATTCATGACTCTCTTACAAGAGCTACCAGGACTCTTCCATTCGCTTGTATGGGATATTTTGCCAAAGTTGTGTTCCTCACCCATGAAAACGCTGAGAGGTACTCAGTATTCCTTTACACAGAAGGTACACAGCTAACTCAGTTCACAATGCTGAACAAGGTGGTAGACCCTTTTCTTTCTAACATTAATGATTCTCTCTCAAATTCAACAGTGCTTCTTCCAATCCCTTTTAGCGGGTTATATTGCACAAAGGTGGTATTCCTCACCCATGAACACACTGAGTTGTAGTCATTATTCCTTGAAAGAAGTATATCAATTCTCCTTGGGAAACAAGGTGCTTGACCCTCCTGTTTCTAACATTCCTACTTCTCTTCCAAGAGTTGGAGGGTTGGTTCCCTTGACTTGAAAGAGGTAACTTTGCACAAACTTGAGGATCCTCACCCATAAAAACACTGAGAGTTAGGCAGTATTCCCTTCAACAGGTAACTCAATTCACAATGCTTAAGAGGGTGCTAGACCCTCTTGCTTCTAACATTAATCATTGTCTTACAAGAGCTACAGTATGCCTCCTTTCACTTGAATGGCCTATTTTACAGAACATTGAAGTTTCTCCCCGTGAAAACACTGACAGTTACGCAGTGTTCCCTTAAACAGGTAACTCAATTCACCATGCTTCACAAGTTGCTTGACCCTCTTGCTTGTAACACTTATGGTTCTCTTACAGGAGAGACAGTGCTTCTTCCTTACATTGCAACAGGCCTATTTTGCACAAAGCTACTATTCTTCACACTGTAAAAGCCTGAGAGACAGGTAGTATTCCTTTGTAAAGCTCACTCAATTCTCACTTTTGAACAACATTCCAGACCCTCTTGCTCCTAGAATGAATGGTTTTCATACATCCTAAACTGTTCTTCTTCCATTCAGTTGAATGCAGCTATTTGGCCAAACGGTGATGTTCCTCACCCATGAAAAAACTCAGAGGTAGTCAGTATTCCTTTCAACAGGTAACTTATTTCTCATAGGAAGCCAAGTTGCAAAATATTCCTGTCTCTCACACACTGCATCAGGCCCTGAGCTACTACTGTGTGTCCCTTTCACCTGAAGCGTGTATTTTTCAAGGAGTGAATGGTTCTCCATTTTCAAAGGCTTTCATTTGGCAAGCATTCCTTTCAAATGCTAATTCAACTCTCACAGGGAAACAATGTGCTTGCAACTCCTGCTGCAAACCTTGACATCTGCTTGCAAGAGACACAGTGCCTGTTCCATTCAGTGGAAAGGTCTATTGGCACAAAGACGGAAATGCTCACACTGTCAAACCCTGACAGATAGGCAGTGTCCCTTTTGAAGGCTAAATCAATTGAAGCTGCTAAGCAAAGTGCTAGAGCACCTTTCCTGTAAGCTTTGTGGTTCTCCTACCAGACACCCAGTAATCCTTCCCTTCATTGAAACAGGCAATTTTGCAGCAAAAGGAAGTTCCTCACACTTTCAAACCCTGAGTGGCAGGTGGTCTTCCTTTAAAAGCTTCACTCTACTCACACTGTTACACAAGTTGCTAGACCCTCTTGCTTCTACCCTCAAACATTTTCTTACAAGAGATTCAGAGATTCTTCCATTCTCTTCAAAGGGTGATGTTGCACAAAGGTGATACTCCTCATCCCTGGAAACACTAAGTGGTAGGCAGTATTCCTTGAAACAAGTTACTCAAGTCTCATCCGAAGACAATCTGCTTCACCCTCCTGCTTGTAACATTCAGCCTTTTCTTACAACATAAGCACCGCTGGATCCAGTCACTTCAAAGAGGTGATTTTGCACAAAGTTGAAGGTACTCACACATAAAAACGCTGAGAGGTATCAGTATGTCCTTAGACAGCTAACTCAGTTGAGAATCCTCAGAGTGCTAGGCTCTCTTCCTGTTAACAGTCATGTCTCTCTTAGAAGGCCTACAGGGCATCTTCCATTCTCTGGAATGAGGCAATTTGGAAAAAACCTGGAGTCCTCATCCCTGAAAATCTTGAGAGGTAGGTAGTATTCCATGAAACAACTAACTCAATTCACAATGCTGAAGAAGGTGTTTGACCCTCTTCCTTCTAACATTCATGGTTTTCTTACAAGAGCCACAGTGTTTCTCCATTCACTTCACAGAGGCAATTTTGCACAAAGGTGATCTTCTTAGCACATGAAAACTCGGACAAGCAGGCAGTATTCCTTTAAAAAGCTAAGTCAATTCACAATGCTAAACAAGTTGCCAAGCCCTCTTGCTTCTAAAATTCATGACTCTCTTACAAGAGCTACAAGGACTCTTCCATTCGCTTGTATGGGATATTTTGCCAAAGTTGTGTTCCTCACCCATGAAAACGCTGAGAGGTACTCAGTATTCCTTTACACAGCTAACTCAGTTCACAATGCTGAACAAGGTGGTAGACCCTTTTCTTTCTAACATTAATGATTCTCTCTCAAATTCAACAGTGCTTCTTCCAATCCCTTTTAGGGGGTTATATTGCACAAAGGTGGTATTCCTCTCCCATGAACACAATGAGTTGTAGGCATTATTCCTTGAAAGAAGTATATCAATTCTCCTTGGGAAACAAGGTGCTTGACCCTCCTGTTTCTAACATTCCTACTTCTCTTCCAAGAGTTGGAAGGTTGGTTCCCTTGACTTGAAAGAGGTAATTTTGCACAAACTTGAGGATCCTCACCCATAAAAACACTGAGAGTTAGGCAGTATTCCCTTCAACAGGTAACTCAATTCACAATGCTTAAGAGGGTGCTAGACCCTCTTGCTTCTAACATTAATCATTGTCTTACAAGAGCTACAGTATGCCTCCTTTCACTTGAGAGGCCTATTGTGCAGAACATTGAAGTTTCTCCCCGTGAAAACACTGACAGTTACGCAGTGTTCCCTTAAACAGGTAACTCAATTCACCATGCTTCACAAGGTGCTTGACCCTCTTGCTTGTAACACTTATGGTTCTCTTACAGGAGAAACAGTGCTTCTTCCTTACATTGCAACAGGCCTATTTTGCACAAAGCTACTATTCTTCACACTGTAAAAGCCTGAGAGACAGGTAGTATTCCTTTGTAAAGCTCACTCAATTCTCACTTTTGAACAACGTTCCAGACCCTCTTGCTCCTAGAATGAATGGTTTTCATACATCCTAAACTGTTCTTCTTCCATTCAGTTGAATGCAGCTATTTGGCCCAACGGTGATGTTCCTCACCCAGGAAAAAAGTCAGGGGTAGTCAGTATTCCTTTCAACAGGTAACTCATTTCTCATAGGGAGACAAGTTGCAAAATATTCCTGCCTCTCACACACTGCTTCAGGCCCTGAGGTACAAGTGTATGTCCATTTCGCCGGAAGCGGGTATTTTTCAAGGAGTGAATGATTCTCCATTGTCAAAGGCTTTCATTTGGCCAGCATTCCTTTCACATGCTAATTCAACTCTCACAGGGAAACAATGTGCTTGCAACTCCTGCTGCAAACCTTGACATCTGCTTGCAAGAGACACAGTGCCTGTTCCATTCAGTGGAAAGGTCTATTGGCACAAAGACGGAAATGCTCACACTGTCAAACCCTGACAGATAGGCAGTGTCCCTTTTGAAGGCTAAATCAATTGAAGCTGCTAAACAAAGTGCTAGAGCACCTTTCCTGTAAGCTTTGTGGTTCTCCTACCAGACACCCAGTAATCCTTCCCTTCATTGAAACAGGCAATTTTGCAGCAAAAGGAAGTTCCTCACACTTTCAAACCCTGAGTGGCAGGTGGTCTTCCTTTAAAAACTTCACTCTACTCACACTGTTACACAAGTTGCTAGACCCTCTTGCTTCTACCCTCAAACATTTTCTTAGAAGAGATTCAGAGATTCTTCCATTCTCTTCAAAGGGTGATGTTGCACAAAGGTGATACTCCTCATCCCTGGAAACACTAAGTGGTAGGCAGTATTCCTTGAAACAAGTTACTCAAGTCTCATCCGAAGACAATCTGCTTCACCCTCCTGCTTGTAACATTCAGCCTTTTCTTACAACATAAGCACCGCTGGATCCAGTCACTTCAAAGAGGTGATTTTGCACAAAGTTGAAGGTACTCACACATAAAAACACTGAGAGGTATCAGTATGTCCTTAGACAGCTAACTCAGTTGAGAATCCTCAGAGTCCTAGGCTCTCTTCCTGTTAACAGTCCTGTCTCTCTTAGAAGGCCTACAGGGCATCTTCCATTCTCTGGAAAGGGGCAATTTGGAAAAAACCTGGAGTCCTCATCCCTGAAAATCTTGAGAGGTAGGTAGTATTCCATGATACAACTAACTCAATTCACAATGCTGAAGAAGGTGTTTGACCCTCTTCCTTCTAACATTCATGGTTTTCTTACAAGAGCCACAGTGTTTCTCCATTCACTTCACAGAGGCAATTTTGCACAAAGGTGATCTTCTTAGCACATGAAAACTCGGACAAGCAGGCAGTATTCCTTTAAAAAGCTAAGTCAATTCACAATGCTAAACAAGTTGCCAAGCCCTGTTGCTTCTAACATTCATGACTCTCTTACAAGAGCTACCAGGACTCTTCCATTCGCTTGTATGGGATATTTTGCCAAAGTTGTGTTCCTCACCCATGAAAACGCTGAGAGGTACTCAGTATTCCTTTACACAGCTAACTCAGTTCACAATGCTGAACAAGGTGGTAGACCCTTTTCTTTCTAACATTAATGATTCTCTCTCAAATTCAACAGTGCTTCTTCCAATCCCTTTTAGGGGGTTATATTGCACAAAGGTGGTATTCCTCACCCATGAACACACTGAGTTGTAGGCATTATTACTTGAAAGAAGTATATCAATTCTCCTTGGGAAACAAGGTGCTTGACCCTCCTGTTTCTAACATTCCTACTTCTCTTCCAAGAGTTGGAGGGTTGGTTCCCTTGACTTGAAAGAGGTAACTTTGCACAAACTTGAGGATCCTCACCCATAAAAACACTGAGAGTTAGGCAGTATTCCCTTCAACAGGTAACTCAATTCACAATGCTTAAGAGGGTGCTAGACCCTCTTGCTTCTAACATTAATCATTGTCTTACAAGAGCTACAGTATGCCTCCTTTCACTTGAATGGCCTATTTTACAGAACATTGAAGTTTCTCCCCGTGAAAACACTGACAGTTACGCAGTGTTCCCTTAAACAGGTAACTCAATTCACCATGCTTCACAAGTTGCTTGACCCTCTTGCTTGTAACACTTATGGTTCTCTTACAGGAGAAACAGTGCTTCTTCCTTACATTGCAACAGGCCTATTTTGCACAAAGCTACTATTCTTCACACTGTAAAAGCCTGAGAGACAGGTAGTATTCCTTTGTAAAGCTCACTCAATTCTCACTTTTGAACAACATTCCAGACCCTCTTGCTCCTAGAATGAATGGTTTTCATACATCCTAAACTGTTCTTCTTCCATTCAGTTGAATGCAGCTATTTGGCCAAACGGTGATGTTCCTCACCCATGAAAAAACTCAGAGGTAGTCAGTATTCCTTTCAACAGGTAACTTATTTCTCATAGGGAGACAAGTTGCAAAATATTCCTGCCTCTCACACACTGCTTCAGGCCCTGAGGTACAAGTGTATGTCCATTTCGCCGGAAGCGGGTATTTTTCAAGGAGTGAATGATTCTCCATTGTCAAAGGCTTTCATTTGGCCAGCATTCCTTTCACATGCTAATTCAACTCTCACAGGGAAACAATGTGCTTGCAACTCCTGCTGCAAACCTTGACATCTGCTTGCAAGAGACACAGTGCCTGTTCCATTCAGTGGAAAGGTCTATTGGCACAAAGACGGAAATGCTCACACTGTCAAACCCTGACAGATAGGCAGTGTCCCTTTTGAAGGCTAAATCAATTGAAGCTGCTAAACAAAGTGCTAGAGCACCTTTCCTGTAAGCTTTGTGGTTCTCCTACCACACACCCAGTAATCCTTCCCTTCATTGAAACAGGCAATTTTGCACCAAAAGGAAGTTCCTCACACTTTCAAACCCTGAGTGGCAGGTGGTCTTCCTTTAAAAACTTCACTCTACTCACACTGTTACAAAAGTTGCTAGACCCTCTTGCTTCTACCCTCAAACATTTTCTTAGAAGAGATTCAGAGATTCTTCCATTCTCTTCAAAGGGTGATGTTGCACAAAGGTGATACTCCTCATCCCTGGAAACACTAAGTGGTAGGCAGTATTCCTTGAAACAAGTTACTCAAGTCTCATCCGAAGACAATCTGCTTCACCCTCCTGCTTGTAACATTCAGCCTTTTCTTACAACATAAGCACCGCTGGATCCAGTCACTTCAAAGAGGTGATTTTGCACAAAGTTGAAGGTACTCACACATAAAAACACTGAGAGGTATCAGTATGTCCTTAGACAGCTAACTCAGTTGAGAATCCTCAGAGTGCTAGGCTCTCTTCCTGTTAACAGTCATGTCTCTCTTAGAAGGCCTACAGGGCATCTTCCATTCTCTGGAATAGGGCAATTTGGAAAAAACCTGGAGTCCTCATCCCTGAAAATCTTGAGAGGTAGGTAGTATTCCATGAAACAACTAACTCAATTCACAATGCTGAAGAAGGTGTTTGACCCTCTTCCTTCTAACATTCATGGTTTTCTTACAAGAGCCACAGTGTTTCTCCATTCACTTCACAGAGGCAATTTTGCACAAAGGTGATCTTCTTAGCACATGAAAACTCGGACAAGCAGGCAGTATTCCTTTAAAAAGCTAAGTCAATTCACAATGCTAAACAAGTTGCCAAGCCCTGTTGCTTCTAACATTCATGACTCTCTTACAAGAGCTACCAGGACTCTTCCATTCGCTTGTATGGGATATTTTGCCAAAGTTGTGTTCCTCTCCCATGAAAACGCTGAGAGGTACTCAGTATTCCTTTACACAGAAGGTACACAGCTAACTCAGTTCACAATGCTGAACAAGGTGGTAGACACTTTTCTTTCTAACATTAATGATTCTCTCTCAAATTCAACAGTGCTTCTTCCAATCCCTTTTAGCGGGTTATATTGCACAAAGGTGGTATTCCTCACCCATGAACACACTGAGTTGTAGGCATTATTCCTTGAAAGAAGTATATCAATTCTCCTTGGGAAACAAGGTGCTTGACCCTCCTGTTTCTAACATTCCTACTTCTCTTCCAAGAGTTGGAGGGTTCGTTCCCTTGACTTGAAAGAGGTAATTTTGCACAAACTTGAGGATCCTCACCCATAAAAACACTGAGTGTTAGGCAGTATTCCCTTCAACAGGTAACTCAATTCACAATGCTTAAGAGGGTGCTAGACCCTCTTGCTTCTAACATTAATCATTGTCTTACAAGAGCTACAGTATGCCTCCTTTCACTTGAATGGCCTATTTTACAGAACATTGAAGTTTCTCCCCGTGAAAACACTGACAGTTACGCAGTGTTCCCTTAAACAGGTAACTCAATTCACCATGCTTCACAAGTTGCTTGACCCTCTTGCTTGTAACACTTATGGTTCTCTTACAGGAGAAACAGTGCTTCTTCCTTACATTGCAACAGGCCTATTTTGCACAAAGCTACTATTCTTCACACTGTAAAAGCCTGAGAGACAGGTAGTATTCCTTTGTAAAGCTCACTCAATTCTCACTTTTGAACAACATTCCAGACCCTCTTGCTCCTAGAATGAATGGTTTTCATACATCCTAAACTGTTCTTCCATTCAGTTGAATGCAGCTATTTGGCCAAATGGTGATGTTCCTCACCCATGAAAAAACTCAGAGGTAGTCAGTATTCCTTTCAACAGGTAACTTATTTCTCATAGGAAGCCAAGTTGCAAAATATTCCTGTCTCTCACACACTGCATCAGGCCCTGAGCTACTACTGTGTGTCCCTTTCGCCTGAAGCGTGTATTTTTCAAGGAGTGAATGGTTCTCCATTTTCAAAGGCTTTCATTTGGCAAGCATTCCTTTCAAATGCTAATTCAACTCTCACAGGGAAATAATGTGCTTGCAACTCCTGCTGCAAACCTTGACATCTGCTTGCAAGAGACACAGTGCCTGTTCCATTCAGTGGAAAGGTCTATTGGCACAAAGACGGAAATGCTCACACTGTCAAACCCTGACAGATAGGCAGTGTCCCTTTTGAAGGCTAAATCAATTGAAGCTGCTAAGCAAAGTGCTAGAGCACCTTTCCTGTAAGCTTTGTGGTTCTCCTACCAGACACCCAGTAATCCTTCCCTTCATTGAAACAGGCAATTTTGCAGCAAAAGGAAGTTCCTCACACTTTCAAACCCTGAGTGGCAGGTGGTCTTCCTTTAAAAACTTCACTCTACTCACACTGTTACACAAGTTGCTAGACCCTCTTGCTTCTACCCTCAAACATTTTCTTAGAAGAGATTCAGAGATTCTTCCATTCTCTTCAAAGGGTGATGTTGCACAAAGGTGATGCTCCTCATCCCTGGAAACACTAAGTGGTAGGCAGTATTCCTTGAAACAAGTTACTCAAGTCTCATCCGAAGACAATCTGCTTCACCCTCCTGCTTGTAACATTCAGCCTTTTCTTACAACATAAGCACCGCTGGATCCAGTCACTTCAAAGAGGTGATTTTGCACAAAGTTGAAGGTACTCACACATAAAAACACTGAGAGGTATCAGTATGTCCTTAGACAGCTAACTCAGTTGAGAATCCTCAGAGTGCTAGGCTCTCTTCCTGTTAACAGTCCTGTCTCTCTTAGAAGGCCTACAGGGCATCTTACATTCTCTGGAATGGGGCAATTTGGAAAAAACCTGGAGTCCTCATCCCTGAAAATCTTGAGAGGTAGGTAGTATTCCATGAAACAACTAACTCAATTCACAATGCTGAAGAAGGTGTTTGACCCTCTTCCTTCTAACATTCATGGTTTTCTTACAAGAGCCACAGTGTTTCTCCATTCACTTCACAGAGGCAATTTTGCACAAAGGTGATCTTCTTAGCACATGAAAACTCGGACAAGCAGGCAGTATTCCTTTAAAAAGCTAAGTCAATTCACAATGCTAAACAAGTTGCCAAGCCCTGTTGCTTCTAACATTCATGACTCTCTTACAAGAGCTACCAGGACTCTTCCATTCGCTTGTATGGGATATTTTGCCAAAGTTGTGTTCCTCACCCATGAAAACGCTGAGAGGTACTCAGTATTCCTTTACACAGAAGGTACACAGCTAACTCAGTTCACAATGCTGAACAAGGTGGTAGACCCTTTTCTTTCTAACATTAATGATTCTCTCTCAAATTCAACAGTGCTTCTTCCAATCCCTTTTAGCGGGTTATATTGCACAAAGGTGGTATTCCTCACCCATGAACACACTGAGTTGTAGGCATTATTCCTTGAAAGAAGTATATCAATTCTCCTTGGGAAACAAGGTGCTTGACCCTCCTGTTTCTAACATTCCTACTTCTCTTCCAAGAGTTGGAGGGTTGGTTCCCTTGACTTGAAAGAGGTAACTTTGCACAAACTTGAGGATCCTCACCCATAAAAACACTGAGAGTTAGGCAGTATTCCCTTCAACAGGTAACTCAATTCACAATGCTTAAGAGGGTGCTAGACCCTCTTGCTTCTAACATTAATCATTGTGTTACAAGAGCTACAGTATGCCTCCTTTCACTTGAATGGCCTATTTTACAGAACATTGAAGTTTCTCCCCGTGAAAACACTGACAGTTACGCAGTGTTCCCTTAAACAGGTAACTCAATTCACCATGCTTCACAAGGTGCTTGACCCTCTTGCTTGTAACACTTATGGTTCTCTTACAGGAGAGACAGTGCTTCTTCCTTACATTGCAACAGGCCTATTTTGCACAAAGCTACTATTCTTCACACTGTAAAAGCCTGAGAGACAGGTAGTATTCCTTTGTAAAGCTCACTCAATTCTCACTTTTGAACAACATTCCAGACCCTCTTGCTCCTAGAATGAATGGTTTTCATACATCCTAAACTGTTCTTCTTCCATTCAGTTGAATGCAGCTATTTGGCCAAACGGTGATGTTCCTCACCCATGAAAAAACTCAGAGGTAGTCAGTATTCCTTTCAACAGGTAACTTATTTCTCATAGGAAGCCAAGTTGCAAAATATTCCTGTCTCTCACACACTGCATCAGGCCCTGAGCTACTACTGTGTGTCCCTTTCACCTGAAGCGTGTATTTTTCAAGGAGTGAATGGTTCTCCATTTTCAAAGGCTTTCATTTGGCAAGCATTCCTTTCAAATGCTAATTCAACTCTCACAGGGAAACAATGTGCTTGCAACTCCTGCTGCAAACCTTGACATCTGCTTGCAAGAGACACAGTGCCTGTTCCATTCAGTGGAAAGGTCTGTTGGCACAAAGACGGAAATGCTCACACTGTCAAACCCTGACAGATAGGCAGTGTCCCTTTTGAAGGCTAAATCAATTGAAGCTGCTAAGCAAAGTGCTAGAGCACCTTTCCTGTAAGCTTTGTGGTTCTCCTACCAGACACCCAGTAATCCTTCCCTTCATTGAAACAGGCAATTTTGCAGCAAAAGGAAGTTCCTCACACTTTCAAACCCTGAGTGGCAGGTGGTCTTCCTTTAAAAACTTCACTCTACTCACACTGTTACACAAGTTGCTAGACCCTCTTGCTTCTACCCTCAAACATTTTCTTAGAAGAGATTCAGAGATTCTTCCATTCTCTTCAAAGGGTGATGTTGCACAAAGGTGATACTCTTCATCCCTGGAAACACTAAGTGGTAGGCAGTATTCCTTGAAACAAGTTACTCAAGTCTCATCCGAAGACAATCTGCTTCACCCTCCTGCTTGTAACATTCAGCCTTTTCTTACAACATAAGCACCGCTGGATCCAGTCACTTCAAAGAGGTGATTTTGCACAAAGTTGAAGGTACTCACACATAAAAACACTGAGAGGTATCAGTATGTCCTTAGACAGCTAACTCAGTTGAGAATCCTCAGAGTCCTAGGCTCTCTTCCTGTTAACAGTCCTGTCTCTCTTAGAAGGCCTACAGGGCATCTTACATTCTCTGGAATGGGGCAATTAGGAAAAAACCTGGAGTCCTCATCCCTGAAAATCTTGAGAGGTAGGTAGTATTCCATGAAACAACTAACTCAATTCACAATGCTGAAGAAGGTGTTTGACCCTCTTCCTTCTAACATTCATGGTTTTCTTACAAGAGCCACAGTGTTTCTCCATTCACTTCACAGAGGCAATTTTGCACAAAGGTGATCTTCTTAACACATGAAAACTCGGACAAGCAGGCAGTATTCCTTTAAAAAGCTAAGTCAATTCACAATGCTAAACAAGTTGCCAAGCCCTGTTGCTTCTAACATTCATGACTCTCTTACAAGAGCTACCAGGACTCTTCCATTCGCTTGTATGGGATATTTTGCCAAAGTTGTGTTCCTCACCCATGAAAACGCTGAGAGGTACTCAGTATTCCTTTACACAGAAGGTACACAGCTAACTCAGTTCACAATGCTGAACAAGGTGGTAGACCCTTTTCTTTCTAACATTAATGATTCTCTCTCAAATTCAACAGTGCTTCTTCCAATCCCTTTTAGCGGGTTATATTGCACAAAGGTGGTATTCCTCACCCATGAACACACTGAGTTGTAGGCATTATTCCTTGAAAGAAGTATATCAATTCTCCTTGGGAAACAAGGTGCTTGACCCTCCTGTTTCTAACATTCCTACTTCTCTTCCAAGAGTTGGAGGGTTGGTTCCCTTGACTTGAAAGAGGTAACTTTGCACAAACTTGAGGATCCTCACCCATAAAAACACTGAGAGTTAGGCAGTATTCCCTTCAACAGGTAACTCAATTCACAATGCTTAAGAGGGTGCTAGACCCTCTTGCTTCTAACATTAATCATTGTGTTACAAGAGCTACAGTATGCCTCCTTTCACTTGAATGGCCTATTTTACAGAACATTGAAGTTTCTCCCCGTGAAAACACTGACAGTTACGCAGTGTTCCCTTAAACAGGTAACTCAATTCACCATGCTTCACAAGGTGCTTGACCCTCTTGCTTGTAACACTTATGGTTCTCTTACAGGAGAGACAGTGCTTCTTCCTTACATTGCAACAGGCCTATTTTGCACAAAGCTACTATTCTTCACACTGTAAAAGCCTGAGAGACAGGTAGTATTCCTTTGTAAAGCTCACTCAATTCTCACTTTTGAACAACATTCCAGACCCTCTTGCTCCTAGAATGAATGGTTTTCATACATCCTAAACTGTTCTTCTTCCATTCAGTTGAATGCAGCTATTTGGCCAAACGGTGATGTTCCTCACCCATGAAAAAACTCAGAGGTAGTCAGTATTCCTTTCAACAGGTAACTTATTTCTCATAGGAAGCCAAGTTGCAAAATATTCCTGTCTCTCACACACTGCATCAGGCCCTGAGCTACTACTGTGTGTCCCTTTCACCTGAAGCGTGTATTTTTCAAGGAGTGAATGGTTCTCCATTTTCAAAGGCTTTCATTTGGCAAGCATTCCTTTCAAATGCTAATTCAACTCTCACAGGGAAACAATGTGCTTGCAACTCCTGCTGCAAACCTTGACATCTGCTTGCAAGAGACACAGTGCCTGTTCCATTCAGTGGAAAGGTCCGTTGGCACAAAGACGGAAATGCTCACACTGTCAAACCCTGACAGATAGGCAGTGTCCCTTTTGAAGGCTAAATCAATTGAAGCTGCTAAGCAAAGTGCTAGAGCACCTTTCCTGTAAGCTTTGTGGTTCTCCTACCAGACACCCAGTAATCCTTCCCTTCATTGAAACAGGCAATTTTGCAGCAAAAGGAAGTTCCTCACACTTTCAAACCCTGAGTGGCAGGTGGTCTTCCTTTAAAAACTTCACTCTACTCACACTGTTACACAAGTTGCTAGACCCTCTTGCTTCTACCCTCAAACATTTTCTTAGAAGAGATTCAGAGATTCTTCCATTCTCTTCAAAGGGTGATGTTGCACAAAGGTGATACTCCTCATCCCTGGAAACACTAAGTGGTAGGCAGTATTCCTTGAAACAACTTACTCAAGTCTCATCCGAAGACAATCTGCTTCACCCTCCTGCTTGTAACATTCAGCCTTTTCTTACAACATAAGCACCGCTGGATCCAGTCACTTCAAAGAGGTGATTTTGCACAAAGTTGAAGGTACTCACACATAAAAACACTGAGAGGTATCAGTATGTCCTTAGACAGCTAACTCAGTTGAGAATCCTCAGAGTCCTAGGCTCTCTTCCTGTTAACAGTCCTGTGTCTCTTAGAAGGCCTACAGGGCATCTTACATTCTCTGGAATGGGGCAATTTGGAAAAAACCTGGAGTCCTCATCCCTGAAAATCTTGAGAGGTAGGTAGTATTCCATGAAACAACTAACTCAATTCACAATGCTGAAGAAGGTGTTTGACCCTCTTCCTTCTAACATTCATGGTTTTCTTACAAGAGCCACAGTGTTTCTCCATTCACTTCACAGAGGCAATTTTGCACAAAGGTGATCTTCTTAACACATGAAAACTCGGACAAGCAGGCAGTATTCCTTTAAAAAGCTAAGTCAATTCACAATGCTAAACAAGTTGCCAAGCCCTGTTGCTTCTAACATTCATGACTCTCTTACAAGAGCTACCAGGACTCTTCCATTCGCTTGTATGGGATATTTTGCCAAAGTTGTGTTCCTCACCCATGAAAACGCTGAGAGGTACTCAGTATTCCTTTACACAGAAGGTACACAGCTAACTCAGTTCACAATGCTGAACAAGGTGGTAGACCCTTTTCTTTCTAACATTAATGATTCTCTCTCAAATTCAACAGTGCTTCTTCCAATCCCTTTTAGCGGGTTATATTGCACAAAGGTGGTATTCCTCACCCATGAACACACTGAGTTGTAGGCATTATTCCTTGAAAGAAGTATATCAATTCTCCTTGGGAAACAAGGTGCTTGACCCTCCTGTTTCTAACATTCCTACTTCTCTTCCAAGAGTTGGAGGGTTGGTTCCCTTGACTTGAAAGAGGTAACTTTGCACAAACTTGAGGATCCTCACCCATAAAAACACTGAGAGTTAGGCAGTATTCCCTTCAACAGGTAACTCAATTCACAATGCTTAAGAGGGTGCTAGACCCTCTTGCTTCTAACATTAATCATTGTCTTACAAGAGCTACAGTATGCCTCCTTTCACTTGAATGGCCTATTTTACAGAACATTGAAGTTTCTCCCCGTGAAAACACTGACAGTTACACAGTGTTCCCTTAAACAGGTAACTCAATTCACCATGCTTCACAAGTTGCTTGACCCTCTTGCTTGTAACACTTATGGTTCTCTTACAGGAGAGACAGTGCTTCTTCCTTACCTTGCAACAGGCCTATTTTGCACAAAGCTACTATTCTTCACACTGTAAAAGCCTGAGAGACAGGTAGTATTCCTTTGTAAAGCTCACTCAATTCTCACTTTTGAACAACATTCCAGACCCTCTTGCTCCTAGAATGAATGGTTTTCATACATCCTAAACTGTTCTTCTTCCATTCAGTTGAATGCAGCTATTTGGCCAAACGGTGATGTTCCTCACCCATGAAAAAACTCAGAGGTAGTCAGTATTCCTTTCAACAGGTAACTTATTTCTCATAGGAAGCCAAGTTGCAAAATATTCCTGTCTCTCACACACTGCATCAGGCCCTGAGCTACTACTGTGTGTCCCTTTCGCCTGAAGCGTGTATTTTTCAAGGAGTGAATGGTTCTCCATTTTCAAAGGCTTTCATTTGGCAAGCATTCCTTTCAAATGCTAATTCAACTCTCACAGGGAAATAATGTGCTTGCAACTCCTGCTGCAAACCTTGACATCTGCTTGCAAGAGACACAGTGCCTGTTCCATTCAGTGGAAAGGTCTATTGGCACAAAGACGGAAATGCTCACACTGTGAAACCCTGACAGATAGGCAGTGTCCCTTTTGAAGGCTAAATCAATTGAAGCTGCTAAGCAAAGTGCTAGAGCACCTTTCCTGTAAGCTTTGTGGTTCTCCTACCAGACACCCAGTAATCCTTCCCTTCATTGAAACAGGCAATTTTGCAGCAAAAGGAAGTTCCTCACACTTTCAAACCCTGAGTGGCAGGTGGTCTTCCTTTAAAAACTTCACTCTACTCACACTGTTACACAAGTTGCTAGACCCTCTTGCTTCTACCCTCAAACATTTTCTTACAAGAGATTCAGAGATTCTTCCATTCTCTTCAAAGGGTGATGTTGCACAAAGGTGATACTCCTCATCCCTGGAAACACTAAGTGGTAGGCAGTATTCCTTGAAACAAGTTACTCAAGTCTCATCCGAAGACAATCTGCTTCACCCTCCTGCTTGTAACATTCAGCCTTTTCTTACAACATAAGCACCGCTGGATCCAGTCACTTCAAAGAGGTGATTTTGCACAAAGTTGAAGGTACTCACACATAAAAACGCTGAGAGGTATCAGTATGTCCTTAGACAGCTAACTCAGTTGAGAATCCTCAGAGTGCTAGGCTCTCTTCCTGTTAACAGTCCTGTCTCTCTTAGAAGGCCTACAGGGCATCTTCCATTCTCTGGAATGAGGCAATTTGGAAAAAACCTGGAGTCCTCATCCCTGAAAATCTTGAGAGGTAGGTAGTATTCCATGAAACAACTAACTCAATTCACAATGCTGAAGAAGGTGTTTGACCCTCTTCCTTCTAACATTCATGGTTTTCTTACAAGAGCCACAGTGTTTCTCCATTCACTTCACAGAGGCAATTTTGCACAAAGGTGATCTTCTTAGCACATGAAAACTCGGACAAGCAGGCAGTATTCCTTTAAAAAGCTAAGTCAATTCACAATGCTAAACAAGTTGCCAAGCCCTCTTGCTTCTAAAATTCATGACTCTCTTACAAGAGCTACAAGGACTCTTCCATTCGCTTGTATGGGATATTTTGCCAAAGTTGTGTTCCTCACTCATGAAAACGCTGAGAGGTACTCAGTATTCCTTTACACAGCTAACTCAGTTCACAATGCTGAACAAGGTGGTAGACCCTTTTCTTTCTAACATTAATGATTCTCTCTCAAAATCAACAGTGCTTCTTCCTATCCCTTTTAGGGGGTTATATTGCACAAAGGTGGTATTCCTCTCCCATGAACACAATGAGTTGTAGGCATTATTCCTTGAAAGAAGTATATCAATTCTCCTTGGGAAACAAGGTGCTTGACCCTCCTGTTTCTAACATTCCTACTTCTCTTCCAAGAGTTGGAGGGTTGGTTCCCTTGACTTGAAAGAGGTAATTTTGCACAAACTTGAGGATCCTCACCCATAAAAACACTGAGAGTTAGGCAGTATTCCCTTCAACAGGTAACTCAATTCACAATGCTTAAGAGGGTGCTAGACCCTCTTGCTTCTAACATTAATCATTGTCTTACAAGAGCTACAGCATGCCTCCTTTCACTTGAGAGGCCTATTGTGCAGAACATTGAAGTTTCTCCCCGTGAAAACACTGACAGTTACGCAGTGTTCCCTTAAACAGGTAACTCAATTCACCATGCTTCACAAGGTGCTTGACCCTCTTGCTTGTAACACTTATGGTTCTCTTACAGGAGAAACAGTGCTTCTTCCTTACATTGCAACAGGCCTATTTTGCACAAAGCTACTATTCTTCACACTGTAAAAGCCTGAGAGACAGGTAGTATTCCTTTGTAAAGCTCACTCAATTCTCACTTTTGAACAACGTTCCAGACCCTCTTGCTCCTAGAATGAATGGTTTTCATACATCCTAAATTGTTCTTCTTCCATTCAGTTGAATGCAGCTATTTGGCCCAACGGTGATGTTCCTCACCCAGGAAAAAAGTCAGGGGTAGTCAGTATTCCTTTCAACAGGTAACTCATTTCTCATAGGGAGACAAGTTGCAAAATATTCCTGCCTCTCACACACTGCTTCAGGCCCTGAGGTACAAGTGTATGTCCATTTCGCCGGAAGCGGGTATTTTTCAAGGAGTGAATGATTCTCCATTGTCAAAGGCTTTCATTTGGCCAGCATTCCTTTCACATGCTAATTCAACTCTCACAGGGAAACAATGTGCTTGCAACTCCTGCTGCAAACCTTGACATCTGCTTGCAAGAGACACAGTGCCTGTTCCATTCAGTGGAAAGGTCTATTGGCACAAAGACGGAAATGCTCACACTGTCAAACCCTGACAGATAGGCAGTGTCCCTTTTGAAGGCTAAATCAATTGAAGCTGCTAAACAAAGTGCTAGAGCACCTTTCCTGTAAGCTTTGTGGTTCTCCTACCAGACACCCAGTAATCCTTCCCTTCATTGAAACAGGCAATTTTGCAGCAAAAGGAAGTTCCTCACACTTTCAAACCCTGAGTGGCAGGTGGTCTTCCTTTAAAAACTTCACTCTACTCACACTGTTACACAAGTTGCTAGACCCTCTTGCTTCTACCCTCAAACATTTTCTTAGAAGAGATTCAGAGATTCTTCCATTCTCTTCAAAGGGTGATGTTGCACAAAGGTGATACTCCTCATCCCTGGAAACACTAAGTGGTAGGCAGTATTCCTTGAAACAAGTTACTCAAGTCTCATCCGAAGACAATCTGCTTCACCCTCCTGCTTGTAACATTCAGCCTTTTCTTACAACATAAGCACCGCTGGATCCAGTCACTTCAAAGAGGTGATTTTGCACAAAGTTGAAGGTACTCACACATAAAAACACTGAGAGGTATCAGTATGTCCTTAGACAGCTAACTCAGTTGAGAATCCTCAGAGTCCTAGGCTCTCTTCCTGTTAACAGTCCTGTCTCTCTTAGAAGGCCTACAGGGCATCTTCCATTCTCTGGAAAGGGGCAATTTGGAAAAAACCTGGAGTCCTCATCCCTGAAAATCTTGAGAGGTAGGTAGTATTCCATGAAACAACTAACTCAATTCACAATGCTGAAGAAGGTGTTTGACCCTCTTCCTTCTAACATTCATGGTTTTCTTACAAGAGCCACAGTGTTTCTCCATTCACTTCACAGAGGCAATTTTGCACAAAGGTGATCTTCTTAGCACATGAAAACTCGGACAAGCAGGCAGTATTCCTTTAAAAAGCTAAGTCAATTCACAATGCTAAACAAGTTGCCAAGCCCTGTTGCTTCTAACATTCATGACTCTCTTACAAGAGCTACCAGGACTCTTCCATTCGCTTGTATGGGATATTTTGCCAAAGTTGTGTTCCTCACCCATGAAAACGCTGAGAGGTACTCAGTATTCCTTTACACAGAAGGTACACAGCTAACTCAGTTCACAATGCTGAACAAGGTGGTAGACCCTTTTCTTTCTAACATTAATGATTCTCTCTCAAATTCAACAGTGCTTCTTCCAATCCCTTTTAGCGGGTTATATTGCACAAAGGTGGTATTCCTAACCCATGAACACACTGAGTTGTAGGCATTATTCCTTGAAAGAAGTATATCAATTCTCCTTGGGAAACAAGGTGCTTGACCCTCCTGTTTCTAACATTCCTACTTCTCTTCCAAGAGTTGGAGGGTTGGTTCCCTTGACTTGAAAGAGGTAACTTTGCACAAACTTGAGGATCCTCACCCATAAAAACACTGAGAGTTAGGCAGTATTCCCTTCAACAGGTAACTCAATTCACAATGCTTAAGAGGGTGCTAGACCCTCTTGCTTCTAACATTAATCATTGTGTTACAAGAGCTACAGTATGCCTCCTTTCACTTGAATGGCCTATTTTACAGAACATTGAAGTTTCTCCCCGTGAAAACACTGACAGTTACGCAGTGTTCCCTTAAACAGGTAACTCAATTCACCATGCTTCACAAGTTGCTTGACCCTCTTGCTTGTAACACTTATGGTTCTCTTACAGGAGAGACAGTGCTTCTTCCTTACATTGCAACAGGCCTATTTTGCACAAAGCTACTATTCTTCACACTGTAAAAGCCTGAGAGACAGGTAGTATTCCTTTGTAAATCTCACTCAATTCTCACTTTTGAACAACATTCCAGACCCTCTTGCTCCTAGAATGAATGGTTTTCATACATCCTAAACTGTTCTTCTTCCATTCAGTTGAATGCAGCTATTTGGCCAAACGGTGATGTTCCTCACCCATGAAAAAACTCAGAGGTAGTCAGTATTCCTTTCAACAGGTAACTTATTTCTCATAGGAAGCCAAGTTGCAAAATATTCCTGTCTCTCACACACTGCATCAGGCCCTGAGCTACTACTGTGTGTCCCTTTCACCTGAAGCGTGTATTTTTCAAGGAGTGAATGGTTCTCCATTTTCAAAGGCTTTCATTTGGCAAGCATTCCTTTCACATGCTAATTCAACTCTCACAGGGAAACAATGTACTTGCAACTCCTGCTGCAAACCTTGACATCTGCTTGCAAGAGACACAGTGCCTGTTCCATTCAGTGGAAAGGTCTATTGGCACAAAGACGGAAATGCTCACACTGTCAAACCCTGACAGATAGGCAGTGTCCCTTTTGAAGGCTAAATCAATTGAAGCTGCTAAACAAAGTGCTAGAGCACCTTTCCTGTAAGCTTTGTGGTTCTCCTACCACACACCCAGTAATCCTTCCCTTCATTGAAACAGGCAATTTTGCACCAAAAGGAAGTTCCTCACACTTTCAAACCCTGAGTGGCAGGTGGTCTTCCTTTAAAAACTTCACTCTACTCACACAGTTACAAAAGTTGCTAGACCCTCTTGCTTCTACCCTCAAATATTTTCTTAGAAGAGATTCAGAGATTCTTCCATTCTCTTCAAAGGGTGATGTTGCACAAAGGTGATACTCCTCATCCCTGGAAACACTAAGTGGTAGGCAGTATTCCTTGAAACAAGTTACTCAAGTCTCATCCAAAGACAATCTGCTTCACCCTCCTGCTTGTAACATTCAGCCTTTTCTTACAACATAAGCACCGCTGGATCCAGTCACTTCAAAGAGGTGATTTTGCACAAAGTTGAAGGTACTCACACATAAAAACACTGAGAGGTATCAGTATGTCCTTAGACAGCTAACTCAGTTGAGAATCCTCAGAGTGCTAGGCTCTCTTCCTGTTAACAGTCATGTCTCTCTTAGAAGGCCTACAGGGCATCTTCCATTCTCTGGAATAGGGCAATTTGGAAAAAACCTGGAGTCCTCATCCCTGAAAATCTTGAGAGGTAGGTAGTATTCCATGAAACAACTAACTCAATTCACAATGCTGAAGAAGGTGTTTGACCCTCTTCCTTCTAACATTCATGGTTTTCTTACAAGAGCCACAGTGTTTCTCCATTCACTTCACAGAGGCAATTTTGCACAAAGGTGATCTTCTTAGCACATGAAAACTCGGACAAGCAGGCAGTATTCCTTTAAAAAGCTAAGTCAATTCACAATGCTAAACAAGTTGCCAAGCCCTGTTGCTTCTAACATTCATGACTCTCTTACAAGAGCTACCAGGACTCTTCCATTCGCTTGTATGGGATATTTTGCCAAAGTTGTGTTCCTCACCCATGAAAACGCTGAGAGGTACTCAGTATTCCTTTACACAGAAGGTACACAGCTAACTCAGTTCACAATGCTGAACAAGGTGGTAGACACTTTTCTTTCTAACATTAATGATTCTCTCTCAAATTCAACAGTGCTTCTTCCAATCCCTTTTAGCGGGTTATATTGCACAAAGGTGGTATTCCTCACCCATGAACACACTGAGTTGTAGGCATTATTCCTTGAAAGAAGTATATCAATTCTCCTTGGGAAACAAGGTGCTTGACCCTCCTGTTTCTAACATTCCTACTTCTCTTCCAAGAGTTGGAGGGTTCATTCCCTTGACTTGAAAGAGGTAATTTTGCACAAACTTGAGGATCCTCACCCATAAAAACACTGAGTGTTAGGCAGTATTCCCTTCAACAGGTAACTCAATTCACAATGCTTAAGAGGGTGCTAGACCCTCTTGCTTCTAACATTAATCATTGTCTTACAAGAGCTACAGTATGCCTCCTTTCACTTGAATGGCCTATTTTACAGAACATTGAAGTTTCTCCCCGTGAAAACACTGACAGTTACGCAGTGTTCCCTTAAACAGGTAACTCAATTCTCCATGCTTCACAAGTTGCTTGACCCTCTTGCTTGTAACACTTATGGTTCTCTTACAGGAGAAACAGTGCTTCTTCCTTACATTGCAACAGGCCTATTTTGCACAAAGCTACTATTCTTCACACTGTAAAAGCCTGAGAGACAGGTAGTATTCCTTTGTAAAGCTCACTCAATTCTCACTTTTGAACAACATTCCAGACCCTCTTGCTCCTAGAATGAATGGTTTTCATACATCCTAAACTGTTCTTCCATTCAGTTGAATGCAGCTATTTGGCCAAATGGTGATGTTCCTCACCCATGAAAAAACTCAGAGGTAGTCAGTATTCCTTTCAACAGGTAACTTATTTCTCATAGGAAGCCAAGTTGCAAAATATTCCTGTCTCTCACACACTGCATCAGGCCCTGAGCTACTACTGTGTGTCCCTTTCGCCTGAAGCGTGTATTTTTCAAGGAGTGAATGGTTCTCCATTTTCAAAGGCTTTCATTTGGCAAGCATTCCTTTCAAATGCTAATTCAACTCTCACAGGGAAATAATGTGCTTGCAACTCCTGCTGCAAACCTTGACATCTGCTTGCAAGAGACACAGTGCCTGTTCCATTCAGTGGAAAGGTCTATTGGCACAAAGACGGAAATGCTCACACTGTCAAACCCTGACAGATAGGCAGTGTCCCTTTTGAAGGCTAAATCAATTGAAGCTGCTAAGCAAAGTGCTAGAGCACCTTTCCTGTAAGCTTTGTGGTTCTCCTACCAGACACCCAGTAATCCTTCCCTTCATTGAAACAGGCAATTTTGCAGCAAAAGGAAGTTCCTCACACTTTCAAACCCTGAGTGGCAGGTGGTCTTCCTTTAAAAACTTCACTCTACTCACACTGTTACACAAGTTGCTAGACCCTCTTGCTTCTACCCTCAAACATTTTCTTAGAAGAGATTCAGAGATTCTTCCATTCTCTTCAAAGGGTGATGTTGCACAAAGGTGATACTCCTCATCCCTGGAAACACTAAGTGGTAGGCAGTATTCCTTGAAACAAGTTACTCAAGTCTCATCCGAAGACAATCTGCTTCACCCTCCTGCTTGTAACATTCAGCCTTTTCTTACAACATAAGCACCGCTGGATCCAGTCACTTCAAAGAGGTGATTTTGCACAAAGTTGAAGGTACTCACACATAAAAACACTGAGAGGTATCAGTATGTCCTTAGACAGCTAACTCAGTTGAGAATCCTCAGAGTGCTAGGCTCTCTTCCTGTTAACAGTCCTGTCTCTCTTAGAAGGCCTACAGGGCATCTTACATTCTCTGGAATGGGGCAATTTGGAAAAAACCTGGAGTCCTCATCCCTGAAAATCTTGAGAGGTAGGTAGTATTCCATGAAACAACTAACTCAATTCACAATGCTGAAGAAGGTGTTTGACCCTCTTCCTTCTAACATTCATGGTTTTCTTACAAGAGCCACAGTGTTTCTCCATTCACTTCACAGAGGCAATTTTGCACAAAGGTGATCTTCTTAGCACATGAAAACTCGGACAAGCAGGCAGTATTCCTTTAAAAAGCTGTCAATTCACAATGCTAAACAAGTTGCCAAGCCCTGTTGCTTCTAACATTCATGACTCTCTTACAAGAGCTACCAGGACTCTTCCATTCGCTTGTATGGGATATTTTGCCAAAGTTGTGTTCCTCACCCATGAAAACGCTGAGAGGTACTCAGTATTCCTTTACACAGAAGGTACACAGCTAACTCAGTTCACAATGCTGAACAAGGTGGTAGACCCTTTTCTTTCTAACATTAATGATTCTCTCTCAAATTCAACAGTGCTTCTTCCAATCCCTTTTAGCGGGTTATATTGCACAAAGGTGGTATTCCTCACCCATGAACACACTGAGTTGTAGGCATTATTCCTTGAAAGAAGTATATCAATTCTCCTTGGGAAACAAGGTGCTTGACCCTCCTGTTTCTAACATTCCTACTTCTCTTCCAAGAGTTGGAGGGTTGGTTCCCTTGACTTGAAAGAGGTAACTTTGCACAAACTTGAGGATCCTCACCCATAAAAACACTGAGAGTTAGGCAGTATTCCCTTCAACAGGTAACTCAATTCACAATGCTTAAGAGGGTGCTAGACCCTCTTGCTTCTAACATTAATCATTGTGTTACAAGAGCTACAGTATGCCTCCTTTCACTTGAATGGCCTATTTTACAGAACATTGAAGTTTCTCCCCGTGAAAACACTGACAGTTACGCAGTGTTCCCTTAAACAGGTAACTCAATTCACCATGCTTCACAAGGTGCTTGACCCTCTTGCTTGTAACACTTATGGTTCTCTTACAGGAGAGACAGTGCTTCTTCCTTACATTGCAACAGGCCTATTTTGCACAAAGCTACTATTCTTCACACTGTAAAAGCCTGAGAGACAGGTAGTATTCCTTTGTAAAGCTCACTCAATTCTCACTTTTGAACAACATTCCAGACCCTCTTGCTCCTAGAATGAATGGTTTTCATACATCCTAAACTGTTCTTCTTCCATTCAGTTGAATGCAGCTATTTGGCCAAACGGTGATGTTCCTCACCCATGAAAAAACTCAGAGGTAGTCAGTATTCCTTTCAACAGGTAACTTATTTCTCATAGGAAGCCAAGTTGCAAAATATTCCTGTCTCTCACACACTGCATCAGGCCCTGAGCTACTACTGTGTGTCCCTTTCACCTGAAGCGTGTATTTTTCAAGGAGTGAATGGTTCTCCATTTTCAAAGGCTTTCATTTGGCAAGCATTCCTTTCAAATGCTAATTCAACTCTCACAGGGAAACAATGTGCTTGCAACTCCTGCTGCAAACCTTGACATCTGCTTGCAAGAGACACAGTGCCTGTTCCATTCAGTGGAAAGGTCTGTTGGCACAAAGACGGAAATGCTCACACTGTCAAACCCTGACAGATAGGCAGTGTCCCTTTTGAAGGCTAAATCAATTGAAGCTGCTAAGCAAAGTGCTAGAGCACCTTTCCTGTAAGCTTTGTGGTTCTCCTACCAGACACCCAGTAATCCTTCCCTTCATTGAAACAGGCAATTTTGCAGCAAAAGGAAGTTCCTCACACTTTCAAACCCTGAGTGGCAGGTGGTCTTCCTTTAAAAACTTCACTCTACTCACACTGTTACACAAGTTGCTAGACCCTCTTGCTTCTACCCTCAAACATTTTCTTAGAAGAGATTCAGAGATTCTTCCATTCTCTTCAAAGGGTGATGTTGCACAAAGGTGATACTCTTCATCCCTGGAAACACTAAGTGGTAGGCAGTATTCCTTGAAACAAGTTACTCAAGTCTCATCCGAAGACAATCTGCTTCACCCTCCTGCTTGTAACATTCAGCCTTTTCTTACAACATAAGCACCGCTGGATCCAGTCACTTCAAAGAGGTGATTTTGCACAAAGTTGAAGGTACTCACACATAAAAACACTGAGAGGTATCAGTATGTCCTTAGACAGCTAACTCAGTTGAGAATCCTCAGAGTCCTAGGCTCTCTTCCTGTTAACAGTCCTGTCTCTCTTAGAAGGCCTACAGGGCATCTTACATTCTCTGGAATGGGGCAATTAGGAAAAAACCTGGAGTCCTCATCCCTGAAAATCTTGAGAGGTAGGTAGTATTCCATGAAACAACTAACTCAATTCACAATGCTGAAGAAGGTGTTTGACCCTCTTCCTTCTAACATTCATGGTTTTCTTACAAGAGCCACAGTGTTTCTCCATTCACTTCACAGAGGCAATTTTGCACAAAGGTGATCTTCTTAACACATGAAAACTCGGACAAGCAGGCAGTATTCCTTTAAAAAGCTAAGTCAATTCACAATGCTAAACAAGTTGCCAAGCCCTGTTGCTTCTAACATTCATGACTCTCTTACAAGAGCTACCAGGACTCTTCCATTCGCTTGTATGGGATATTTTGCCAAAGTTGTGTTCCTCACCCATGAAAACGCTGAGAGGTACTCAGTATTCCTTTACACAGAAGGTACACAGCTAACTCAGTTCACAATGCTGAACAAGGTGGTAGACCCTTTTCTTTCTAACATTAATGATTCTCTCTCAAATTCAACAGTGCTTCTTCCAATCCCTTTTAGCGGGTTATATTGCACAAAGGTGGTATTCCTCACCCATGAACACACTGAGTTGTAGGCATTATTCCTTGAAAGAAGTATATCAATTCTCCTTGGGAAACAAGGTGCTTGACCCTCCTGTTTCTAACATTCCTACTTCTCTTCCAAGAGTTGGAGGGTTGGTTCCCTTGACTTGAAAGAGGTAACTTTGCACAAACTTGAGGATCCTCACCCATAAAAACACTGAGAGTTAGGCAGTATTCCCTTCAACAGGTAACTCAATTCACAATGCTTAAGAGGGTGCTAGACCCTCTTGCTTCTAACATTAATCATTGTCTTACAAGACCTACAGTATGCCTCCTTTCACTTGAATGGCCTATTTTACAGAACATTGAAGTTTCTCCCCGTGAAAACACTGACAGTTACGCAGTGTTCCCTTAAACAGGTAACTCAATTCACCATGCTTCACAAGTTGCTTGACCCTCTTGCTTGTAACACTTATGGTTCTCTTACAGGAGAGACAGTGCTTCTTCCTTACCTTGCAACAGGCCTATTTTGCACAAAGCTACTATTCTTCACACTGTAAAAGCCTGAGAGACAGGTAGTATTCCTTTGTAAAGCTCACTCAATTCTCACTTTTGAACAACATTCCAGACCCTCTTGCTCCTAGAATGAATGGTTTTCATACATCCTAAACTGTTCTTCTTCCATTCAGTTGAATGCAGCTATTTGGCCAAACGGTGATGTTCCTCACCCATGAAAAAACTCAGAGGTAGTCAGTATTCCTTTCAACAGGTAACTTATTTCTCATAGGAAGCCAAGTTGCAAAATATTCCTGTCTCTCACACACTGCATCAGGCCCTGAGCTACTACTGTGTGTCCCTTTCGCCTGAAGCGTGTATTTTTCAAGGAGTGAATGGTTCTCCATTTTCAAAGGCTTTCATTTGGCAAGCATTCCTTTCAAATGCTAATTCAACTCTCACAGGGAAATAATGTGCTTGCAACTCCTGCTGCAAACCTTGACATCTGCTTGCAAGAGACACAGTGCCTGTTCCATTCAGTGGAAAGGTCTATTGGCACAAAGACGGAAATGCTCACACTGTCAAACCCTGACAGATAGGCAGTGTCCCTTTTGAAGGCTAAATCAATTGAAGCTGCTAAGCAAAGTGCTAGAGCACCTTTCCTGTAAGCTTTGTGGTTCTCCTACCAGACACCCAGTAATCCTTCCCTTCATTGAAACAGGCAATTTTGCAGCAAAAGGAAGTTCCTCACACTTTCAAACCCTGAGTGGCAGGTGGTCTTCCTTTAAAAACTTCACTCTACTCACACTGTTACACAAGTTGCTAGACCCTCTTGCTTCTACCCTCAAACATTTTCTTAGAAGAGATTCAGAGATTCTTCCATTCTCTTCAAAGGGTGATGTTGCACAAAGGTGATACTCCTCATCCCTGGAAACACTAAGTGGTAGGCAGTATTCCTTGAAACAAGTTACTCAAGTCTCATCCAAAGACAATCTGCTTCACCCTCCTGCTTGTAACATTCAGCCTTTTCTTACAACATAAGCACCGCTGGATCCAGTCACTTCAAAGAGGTGATTTTGCACAAAGTTGAAGGTACTCACACATAAAAACACTGAGAGGTATCAGTATGTCCTTAGACAGCTAACTCAGTTGAGAATCCTCAGAGTGCTAGGCTCTCTTCCTGTTAACAGTCATGTCTCTCTTAGAAGGCCTACAGGGCATCTTCCATTCTCTGGAATAGGGCAATTTGGAAAAAACCTGGAGTCCTCATCCCTGAAAATCTTGAGAGGTAGGTAGTATTCCATGAAACAACTAACTCAATTCACAATGCTGAAGAAGGTGTTTGACCCTCTTCCTTCTAACATTCATGGTTTTCTTACAAGAGCCACAGTGTTTCTCCATTCACTTCACAGAGGCAATTTTGCACAAAGGTGATCTTCTTAGCACATGAAAACTCGGACAAGCAGGCAGTATTCCTTTAAAAAGCTAAGTCAATTCACAATGCTAAACAAGTTGCCAAGCCCTGTTGCTTCTAACATTCATGACTCTCTTACAAGAGCTACCAGGACTCTTCCATTCGCTTGTATGGGATATTTTGCCAAAGTTGTGTTCCTCACCCATGAAAACGCTGAGAGGTACTCAGTATTCCTTTACACAGAAGGTACACAGCTAACTCAGTTCACAATGCTGAACAAGGTGGTAGACACTTTTCTTTCTAACATTAATGATTCTCTCTCAAATTCAACAGTGCTTCTTCCAATCCCTTTTAGCGGGTTATATTGCACAAAGGTGGTATTCCTCACCCATGAACACACTGAGTTGTAGGCATTATTCCTTGAAAGAAGTATATCAATTCTCCTTGGGAAACAAGGTGCTTGACCCTCCTGTTTCTAACATTCCTACTTCTCTTCCAAGAGTTGGAGGGTTCGTTCCCTTGACTTGAAAGAGGTAATTTTGCACAAACTTGAGGATCCTCACCCATAAAAACACTGAGTGTTAGGCAGTATTCCCTTCAACAGGTAACTCAATTCACAATGCTTAAGAGGGTGCTAGACCCTCTTGCTTCTAACATTAATCATTGTCTTACAAGAGCTACAGTATGCCTCCTTTCACTTGAATGGCCTATTTTACAGAACATTGAAGTGTCTCCCCGTGAAAACACTGACAGTTACGCAGTGTTCCCTTAAACAGGTAACTCAATTCACCATGCTTCACAAGTTGCTTGACCCTCTTGCTTGTAACACTTATGGTTCTCTTACAGGAGAAACAGTGCTTCTTCCTTACATTGCAACAGGCCTATTTTGCACAAAGCTACTATTCTTCACACTGTAAAAGCCTGAGAGACAGGTAGTATTCCTTTGTAAAGCTCACTCAATTCTCACTTTTGAACAACATTCCAGACCCTCTTGCTCCTAGAATGAATGGTTTTCATACATCCTAAACTGTTCTTCCATTCAGTTGAATGCAGCTATTTGGCCAAATGGTGATGTTCCTCACCCATGAAAAAACTCAGAGGTAGTCAGTATTCCTTTCAACAGGTAACTTATTTCTCATAGGAAGCCAAGTTGCAAAATATTCCTGTCTCTCACACACTGCATCAGGCCCTGAGCTACTACTGTGTGTCCCTTTCGCCTGAAGCGTGTATTTTTCAAGGAGTGAATGGTTCTCCATTTTCAAAGGCTTTCATTTGGCAAGCATTCCTTTCAAATGCTAATTCAACTCTCACAGGGAAACAATGTGCTTGCAACTCCTGCTGCAAACCTTGACATCTGCTTGCAAGAGACACAGTGCCTGTTCCATTCAGTGGAAAGGTCTATTGGCACAAAGACGGAAATGCTCACACTGTCAAACCCTGACAGATAGGCAGTGTCCCTTTTGAAGGCTAAATCAATTGAAGCTGCTAAGCAAAGTGCTAGAGCACCTTTCCTGTAAGCTTTGTGGTTCTCCTACCAGACACCCAGTAATCCTTCCCTTCATTGAAACAGGCAATTTTGCAGCAAAAGGAAGTTCCTCACACTTTCAAACCCTGAGTGGCAGGTGGTCTTCCTTTAAAAACTTCACTCTACTCACACTGTTACACAAGTTGCTAGACCCTCTTGCTTCTACCCTCAAACATTTTCTTAGAAGAGATTCAGAGATTCTTCCATTCTCTTCAAAGGGTGATGTTGCACAAAGGTGATACTCCTCATCCCTGGAAACACTAAGTGGTAGGCAGTATTCCTTGAAACAAGTTACTCAAGTCTCATCCGAAGACAATCTGCTTCACCCTCCTGCTTGTAACATTCAGCCTTTTCTTACAACATAAGCACCGCTGGATCCAGTCACTTCAAAGAGGTGATTTTGCACAAAGTTGAAGGTACTCACACATAAAAACACTGAGAGGTATCAGTATGTCCTCAGACAGCTAACTCAGTTGAGAATCCTCAGAGTCCTAGGCTCTCTTCCTGTTAACAGTCCTGTCTCTCTTAGAAGGCCTACAGGGCATCTTCCATTCTCTGGAATGGGGCAATTTGGAAAAAACCTGGAGTCCTCATCCCTGAAAATCTTGAGAGGTAGGTAGTATTCCATGAAACAACTAACTCAATTCACAATGCTGAAGAAGGTGTTTGACCCTCTTCCTTCTAACATTCATGGTTTTCTTACAAGAGCCACAGTGTTTCTCCATTCACTTCACAGAGGCAATTTTGCACAAAGGTGATCTTCTTAGCACATGAAAACTCGGACAAGCAGGCAGTATTCCTTTAAAAAGCTAAGTCAATTCACAATGCTAAACAAGTTGCCAAGCCCTCTTGCTTCTAACATTCATGACTCTCTTACAAGAGCTACCAGGACTCTTCCATTCGCTTGTATGGGATATTTTGCCAAAGTTGTGTTCCTGACCCATGAAAACGCTGAGAGGTACTCAGTATTCCTTTACACAGCTAACTCAGTTCACAATGCTGAACAAGGTGGTAGACCCTTTTCTTTCTAACATTAATGATTCTCTCTCAAATTCAACAGTGCTTCTTCCAATCCCTTTTAGCGGGTTATATTGCACAAAGGTGGTATTCCTCACCCATGAACACACTGAGTTGTAGGCATTATTCCTTGAAAGAAGTATATCAATTCTCCTTGGGAAACAAGGTGCTTGACCCTCCTGTTTCTAACATTCCTACTTCTCTTCCAAGAGTTGGAGGGTTGGTTCCCTTGACTTGAAAGAGGTAACTTTGCAGAAACTTGAGGATCCTCACCCATAAAAACACTGAGAGTTAGGCAGTATTCCCTTCAACAGGTAACTCAATTCACAATGCTTAAGAGGGTGCTAGACCCTCTTGCTTCTAACATTAATCATTGTGTTACAAGAGCTACAGTATGCCTCCTTTCACTTGAATGGCCTATTTTACAGAACATTGAAGTTTCTCCCCGTGAAAACACTGACAGTTACGCAGTGTTCCCTTAAACAGGTAACTCAATTCACCATGCTTCACAAGGTGCTTGACCCTCTTGCTTGTAACACTTATGGTTCTCTTACAGGAGAGACAGTGCTTCTTCCTTACCTTGCAACAGGCCTATTTTGCACAAAGCTACTATTCTTCACACTGTAAAAGCCTGAGAGACAGGTAGTATTCCTTTGTAAAGCTCACTCAATTCTCACTTTTGAACAACATTCCAGACCCTCTTGCTCCTAGAATGAATGGTTTTCATACATCCTAAACTGTTCTTCTTCCATTCAGTTGAATGCAGCTATTTGGCCAAACGGTGATGTTCCTCACCCATGAAAAAACTCAGAGGTAGTCAGTATTCCTTTCAACAGGTAACTTATTTCTCATAGGAAGCCAAGTTGCAAAATATTCCTGTCTCTCACACACTGCATCAGGCCCTGAGCTACTACTGTGTGTCCCTTTCACCTGAAGCGTGTATTTTTCAAGGAGTGAATGGTTCTCCATTTTCAAAGGCTTTCATTTGGCAAGCATTCCTTTCAAATGCTAATTCAACTCTCACAGGGAAATAATGTGCTTGCAACTCCTGCTGCAAACCTTGACATCTGCTTGCAAGAGACACAGTGCCTGTTCCATTCAGTGGAAAGGTCCGTTGGCACAAAGACGGAAATGCTCACACTGTCAAACCCTGACAGATAGGCAGTGTCCCTTTTGAAGGCTAAATCAATTGAAGCTGCTAAGCAAAGTGCTAGAGCACCTTTCCTGTAAGCTTTGTGGTTCTCCTACCAGACACCCAGTAATCCTTCCCTTCATTGAAACAGGCAATTTTGCAGCAAAAGGAAGTTCCTCACACTTTCAAACCCTGAGTGGCAGGTGGTCTTCCTTTAAAAACTTCACTCTACTCACACTGTTACACAAGTTGCTAGACCCTCTTGCTTCTACCCTCAAACATTTTCTTAGAAGAGATTCAGAGATTCTTCCATTCTCTTCAAAGGGTGATGTTGCACAAAGGTGATACTCCTCATCCCTGGAAACACTAAGTGGTAGGCAGTATTCCTTGAAACAACTTACTCAAGTCTCATCCGAAGACAATCTGCTTCACCCTCCTGCTTGTAACATTCAGCCTTTTCTTACAACATAAGCACCGCTGGATCCAGTCACTTCAAAGAGGTGATTTTGCACAAAGTTGAAGGTACTCACACATAAAAACACTGAGAGGTATCAGTATGTCCTTAGACAGCTAACTCAGTTGAGAATCCTCAGAGTCCTAGGCTCTCTTCCTGTTAACAGTCCTGTCTCTCTTAGAAGGCCTACAGGGCATCTTACATTCTCTGGAATGGGGCAATTTGGAAAAAACCTGGAGTCCTCATCCCTGAAAATCTTGAGAGGTAGGTAGTATTCCATGAAACAACTAACTCAATTCACAATGCTGAAGAAGGTGTTTGACCCTCTTCCTTCTAACATTCATGGTTTTCTTACAAGAGCCACAGTGTTTCTCCATTCACTTCACAGAGGCAATTTTGCACAAAGGTGATCTTCTTAACACATGAAAACTCGGACAAGCAGGCAGTATTCCTTTAAAAAGCTAAGTCAATTCACAATGCTAAACAAGTTGCCAAGCCCTGTTGCTTCTAACATTCATGACTCTCTTACAAGAGCTACCAGGACTCTTCCATTCGCTTGTATGGGATATTTTGCCAAAGTTGTGTTCCTCACCCATGAAAACGCTGAGAGGTACTCAGTATTCCTTTACACAGAAGGTACACAGCTAACTCAGTTCACAATGCTGAACAAGGTGGTAGACCCTTTTCTTTCTAACATTAATGATTCTCTCTCAAATTCAACAGTGCTTCTTCCAATCCCTTTTAGCGGGTTATATTGCACAAAGGTGGTATTCCTCACCCATGAACACACTGAGTTGTAGGCATTATTCCTTGAAAGAAGTATATCAATTCTCCTTGGGAAACAAGGTGCTTGACCCTCCTGTTTCTAACATTCCTACTTCTCTTCCAAGAGTTGGAGGGTTGGTTCCCTTGACTTGAAAGAGGTAACTTTGCACAAACTTGAGGATCCTCACCCATAAAAACACTGAGAGTTAGGCAGTATTCCCTTCAACAGGTAACTCAATTCACAATGCTTAAGAGGGTGCTAGACCCTCTTGCTTCTAACATTAATCATTGTCTTACAAGAGCTACAGTATGCCTCCTTTCACTTGAATGGCCTATTTTACAGAACATTGAAGTTTCTCCCCGTGAAAACACTGACAGTTACGCAGTGTTCCCTTAAACAGGTAACTCAATTCACCATGCTTCACAAGTTGCTTGACCCTCTTGCTTGTAACACTTATGGTTCTCTTACAGGAGAGACAGTGCTTCTTCCTTACCTTGCAACAGGCCTATTTTGCACAAAGCTACTATTCTTCACACTGTAAAAGCCTGAGAGACAGGTAGTATTCCTTTGTAAAGCTCACTCAATTCTCACTTTTGAACAACATTCCAGACCCTCTTGCTCCTAGAATGAATGGTTTTCATACATCCTAAACTGTTCTTCTTCCATTCAGTTGAATGCAGCTATTTGGCCAAACGGTGATGTTCCTCACCCATGAAAAAACTCAGAGGTAGTCAGTATTCCTTTCAACAGGTAACTTATTTCTCATAGGAAGCCAAGTTGCAAAATATTCCTGTCTCTCACACACTGCATCAGGCCCTGAGCTACTACTGTGTGTCCCTTTCGCCTGAAGCGTGTATTTTTCAAGGAGTGAATGGTTCTCCATTTTCAAAGGCTTTCATTTGGCAAGCATTCCTTTCAAATGCTAATTCAACTCTCACAGGGAAATAATGTGCTTGCAACTCCTGCTGCAAACCTTGACATCTGCTTGCAAGAGACACAGTGCCTGTTCCATTCAGTGGAAAGGTCTATTGGCACAAAGACGGAAATGCTCACACTGTCAAACCCTGACAGATAGGCAGTGTCCCTTTTGAAGGCTAAATCAATTGAAGCTGCTAAGCAAAGTGCTAGAGCACCTTTCCTGTAAGCTTTGTGGTTCTCCTACCAGACACCCAGTAATCCTTCCCTTCATTGAAACAGGCAATTTTGCAGCAAAAGGAAGTTCCTCACACTTTCAAACCCTGAGTGGCAGGTGGTCTTCCTTTAAAAACTTCACTCTACTCACACTGTTACACAAGTTGCTAGACCCTCTTGCTTCTACCCTCAAACATTTTCTTACAAGAGATTCAGAGATTCTTCCATTCTCTTCAAAGGGTGATGTTGCACAAAGGTGATACTCCTCATCCCTGGAAACACTAAGTGGTAGGCAGTATTCCTTGAAACAAGTTACTCAAGTCTCATCCGAAGACAATCTGCTTCACCCTCCTGCTTGTAACATTCAGCCTTTTCTTACAACATAAGCACCGCTGGATCCAGTCACTTCAAAGAGGTGATTTTGCACAAAGTTGAAGGTACTCACACATAAAAACGCTGAGAGGTATCAGTATGTCCTTAGACAGCTAACTCAGTTGAGAATCCTCAGAGTGCTAGGCTCTCTTCCTGTTAACAGTCCTGTCTCTCTTAGAAGGCCTACAGGGCATCTTCCATTCTCTGGAATGAGGCAATTTGGAAAAAACCTGGAGTCCTCATCCCTGAAAATCTTGAGAGGTAGGTAGTATTCCATGAAACAACTAACTCAATTCACAATGCTGAAGAAGGTGTTTGACCCTCTTCCTTCTAACATTCATGGTTTTCTTACAAGAGCCACAGTGTTTCTCCATTCACTTCACAGAGGCAATTTTGCACAAAGGTGATCTTCTTAGCACATGAAAACTCGGACAAGCAGGCAGTATTCCTTTAAAAAGCTAAGTCAATTCACAATGCTAAACAAGTTGCCAAGCCCTCTTGCTTCTAAAATTCATGACTCTCTTACAAGAGCTACAAGGACTCTTCCATTCGCTTGTATGGGATATTTTGCCAAAGTTGTGTTCCTCACCCATGAAAACGCTGAGAGGTACTCAGTATTCCTTTACACAGCTAACTCAGTTCACAATGCTGAACAAGGTGGTAGACCCTTTTCTTTCTAACATTAATGATTCTCTCTCAAAATCAACAGTGCTTCTTCCAATCCCTTTTAGGGGGTTATATTGCACAAAGGTGGTATTCCTCTCCCATGAACACAATGAGTTGTAGGCATTATTCCTTGAAAGAAGTATATCAATTCTCCTTGGGAAACAAGGTGCTTGACCCTCCTGTTTCTAACATTCCTACTTCTCTTCCAAGAGTTGGAGGGTTGGTTCCCTTGACTTGAAAGAGGTAATTTTGCACAAACTTGAGGATCCTCACCCATAAAAACACTGAGAGTTAGGCAGTATTCCCTTCAACAGGTAACTCAATTCACAATGCTTAAGAGGGTGCTAGACCCTCTTGCTTCTAACATTAATCATTGTCTTACAAGAGCTACAGCATGCCTCCTTTCACTTGAGAGGCCTATTGTGCAGAACATTGAAGTTTCTCCCCGTGAAAACACTGACAGTTACGCAGTGTTCCCTTAAACAGGTAACTCAATTCACCATGCTTCACAAGGTGCTTGACCCTCTTGCTTGTAACACTTATGGTTCTCTTACAGGAGAAACAGTGCTTCTTCCTTACATTGCAACAGGCCTATTTTGCACAAAGCTACTATTCTTCACACTGTAAAAGCCTGAGAGACAGGTAGTATTCCTTTGTAAAGCTCACTCAATTCTCACTTTTGAACAACGTTCCAGACCCTCTTGCTCCTAGAATGAATGGTTTTCATACATCCTAAACTGTTCTTCTTCCATTCAGTTGAATGCAGCTATTTGGCCCAACGGTGATGTTCCTCACCCAGGAAAAAAGTCAGGGGTAGTCAGTATTCCTTTCAACAGGTAACTCATTTCTCATAGGGAGACAAGTTGCAAAATATTCCTGCCTCTCACACACTGCTTCAGGCCCTGAGGTACAAGTGTATGTCCATTTCGCCGGAAGCGGGTATTTTTCAAGGAGTGAATGATTCTCCATTGTCAAAGGCTTTCATTTGGCCAGCATTCCTTTCACATGCTAATTCAACTCTCACAGGGAAACAATGTGCTTGCAACTCCTGCTGCAAACCTTGACATCTGCTTGCAAGAGACACAGTGCCTGTTCCATTCAGTGGAAAGGTCTATTGGCACAAAGACGGAAATGCTCACACTGTCAAACCCTGACAGATAGGCAGTGTCCCTTTTGAAGGCTAAATCAATTGAAGCTGCTAAACAAAGTGCTAGAGCACCTTTCCTGTAAGCTTTGTGGTTCTCCTACCAGACACCCAGTAATCCTTCCCTTCATTGAAACAGGCAATTTTGCAGCAAAAGGAAGTTCCTCACACTTTCAAACCCTGAGTGGCAGGTGGTCTTCCTTTAAAAACTTCACTCTACTCACACTGTTACACAAGTTGCTAGACCCTCTTGCTTCTACCCTCAAACATTTTCTTAGAAGAGATTCAGAGATTCTTCCATTCTCTTCAAAGGGTGATGTTGCACAAAGGTGATACTCCTCATCCCTGGAAACACTAAGTGGTAGGCAGTATTCCTTGAAACAAGTTACTCAAGTCTCATCCGAAGACAATCTGCTTCACCCTCCTGCTTGTAACATTCAGCCTTTTCTTACAACATAAGCACCGCTGGATCCAGTCACTTCAAAGAGGTGATTTTGCACAAAGTTGAAGGTACTCACACATAAAAACACTGAGAGGTATCAGTATGTCCTTAGACAGCTAACTCAGTTGAGAATCCTCAGAGTCCTAGGCTCTCTTCCTGTTAACAGTCCTGTCTCTCTTAGAAGGCCTACAGGGCATCTTCCATTCTCTGGAAAGGGGCAATTTGGAAAAAACCTGGAGTCCTCATCCCTGAAAATCTTGAGAGGTAGGTAGTATTCCATGAAACAACTAACTCAATTCACAATGCTGAAGAAGGTGTTTGACCCTCTTCCTTCTAACATTCATGGTTTTCTTACAAGAGCCACAGTGTTTCTCCATTCACTTCACAGAGGCAATTTTGCACAAAGGTGATCTTCTTAGCACATGAAAACTCGGACAAGCAGGCAGTATTCCTTTAAAAAGCTAAGTCAATTCACAATGCTAAACAAGTTGCCAAGCCCTGTTGCTTCTAACATTCATGACTCTCTTACAAGACCTACCAGGACTCTTCCATTCGCTTGTATGGGATATTTTGCCAAAGTTGTGTTCCTCACCCATGAAAACGCTGAGAGGTACTCAGTATTCCTTTACACAGAAGGTACACAGCTAACTCAGTTCACAATGCTGAACAAGGTGGTAGACCCTTTTCTTTCTAACATTAATGATTCTCTCTCAAATTCAACAGTGCTTCTTCCAATCCCTTTTAGCGGGTTATATTGCACAAAGGTGGTATTCCTCACCCATGAACACACTGAGTTGTAGGCATTATTCCTTGAAAGAAGTATATCAATTCTCCTTGGGAAACAAGGTGCTTGACCCTCCTGTTTCTAACATTCCTACTTCTCTTCCAAGAGTTGGAGGGTTGGTTCCCTTGACTTGAAAGAGGTAACTTTGCACAAACTTGAGGATCCTCACCCATAAAAACACTGAGAGTTAGGCAGTATTCCCTTCAACAGGTAACTCAATTCACAATGCTTAAGAGGGTGCTAGACCCTCTTGCTTCTAACATTAATCATTGTGTTACAAGAGCTACAGTATGCCTCCTTTCACTTGAATGGCCTATTTTACAGAACATTGAAGTTTCTCCCCGTGAAAACACTGACAGTTACGCAGTGTTCCCTTAAACAGGTAACTCAATTCACCATGCTTCACAAGTTGCTTGACCCTCTTGCTTGTAACACTTATGGTTCTCTTACAGGAGAGACAGTGCTTCTTCCTTACATTGCAACAGGCCTATTTTGCACAAAGCTACTATTCTTCACACTGTAAAAGCCTGAGAGACAGGTAGTATTCCTTTGTAAATCTCACTCAATTCTCACTTTTGAACAACATTCCAGACCCTCTTGCTCCTAGAATGAATGGTTTTCATACATCCTAAACTGTTCTTCTTCCATTCAGTTGAATGCAGCTATTTGGCCAAACGGTGATGTTCCTCACCCATGAAAAAACTCAGAGGTAGTCAGTATTCCTTTCAACAGGTAACTTATTTCTCATAGGAAGCCAAGTTGCAAAATATTCCTGTCTCTCACACACTGCATCAGGCCCTGAGCTACTACTGTGTGTCCCTTTCACCTGAAGCGTGTATTTTTCAAGGAGTGAATGGTTCTCCATTTTCAAAGGCTTTCATTTGGCAAGCATTCCTTTCAAATGCTAATTCAACTCTCACAGGGAAATAATGTGCTTGCAACTCCTGCTGCAAACCTTGACATCTGCTTGCAAGAGACACAGTGCCTGTTCCATTCAGTGGAAAGGTCTATTGGCACAAAGACGGAAATGCTCACACTGTCAAACCCTGACAGATAGGCAGTGTCCCTTTTGAAGGCTAAATCAATTGAAGCTGCTAAGCAAAGTGCTAGAGCACCTTTCCTGTAAGCTTTGTGGTTCTCCTACCAGACACCCAGTAATCCTTCCCTTCATTGAAACAGGCAATTTTGCAGCAAAAGGAAGTTCCTCACACTTTCAAACCCTGAGTGGCAGGTGGTCTTCCTTTAAAAACTTCACTCTACTCACACTGTTACACAAGTTGCTAGACCCTCTTGCTTCTACCCTCAAACATTTTCTTAGAAGAGATTCAGAGATTCTTCCATTCTCTTCAAAGGGTGATGTTGCACAAAGGTGATACTCCTCATCCCTGGAAACACTAAGTGGTAGGCAGTATTCCTTGAAACAAGTTACTCAAGTCTCATCCGAAGACAATCTGCTTCACCCTCCTGCTTGTAACATTCAGCCTTTTCTTACAACATAAGCACCGCTGGATCCAGTCACTTCAAAGAGGTGATTTTGCACAAAGTTGAAGGTACTCACACATAAAAACACTGAGAGGTATCAGTATGTCCTTAGACAGCTAACTCAGTTGAGAATCCTCAGAGTCCTAGGCTCTCTTCCTGTTAACAGTCCTGTCTCTCTTAGAAGGCCTACAGGGCATCTTCCATTCTCTGGAAAGGGGCAATTTGGAAAAAACCTGGAGTCCTCATCCCTGAAAATCTTGAGAGGTAGGTAGTATTCCATGAAACAACTAACTCAATTCACAATGCTGAAGAAGGTGTTTGACCCTCTTCCTTCTAACATTCATGGTTTTCTTACAAGAGCCACAGTGTTTCTCCATTCACTTCACAGAGGCAATTTTGCACAAAGGTGATCTTCTTAGCACATGAAAACTCGGACAAGCAGGCAGTATTCCTTTAAAAAGCTAAGTCAATTCACAATGCTAAACAAGTTGCCAAGCCCTGTTGCTTCTAACATTCATGACTCTCTTACAAGACCTACCAGGACTCTTCCATTCGCTTGTATGGGATATTTTGCCAAAGTTGTGTTCCTCACCCATGAAAACGCTGAGAGGTACTCAGTATTCCTTTACACAGAAGGTACACAGCTAACTCAGTTCACAATGCTGAACAAGGTGGTAGACCCTTTTCTTTCTAACATTAATGATTCTCTCTCAAATTCAACAGTGCTTCTTCCAATCCCTTTTAGCGGGTTATATTGCACAAAGGTGGTATTCCTCACCCATGAACACACTGAGTTGTAGGCATTATTCCTTGAAAGAAGTATATCAATTCTCCTTGGGAAACAAGGTGCTTGACCCTCCTGTTTCTAACATTCCTACTTCTCTTCCAAGAGTTGGAGGGTTGGTTCCCTTGACTTGAAAGAGGTAACTTTGCACAAACTTGAGGATCCTCACCCATAAAAACACTGAGAGTTAGGCAGTATTCCCTTCAACAGGTAACTCAATTCACAATGCTTAAGAGGGTGCTAGACCCTCTTGCTTCTAACATTAATCATTGTCTTACAAGAGCTACAGTATGCCTCCTTTCACTTGAATGGCCTATTTTACAGAACATTGAAGTTTCTCCCCGTGAAAACACTGACAGTTACGCAGTGTTCCCTTAAACAGGTAACTCAATTCACCATGCTTCACAAGTTGCTTGACCCTCTTGCTTGTAACACTTATGGTTCTCTTACAGGAGAGACAGTGCTTCTTCCTTACATTGCAACAGGCCTATTTTGCACAAAGCTACTATTCTTCACACTGTAAAAGCCTGAGAGACAGGTAGTATTCCTTTGTAAAGCTCACTCAATTCTCACTTTTGAACAACATTCCAGACCCTCTTGCTCCTAGAATGAATGGTTTTCATACATCCTAAACTGTTCTTCTTCCATTCAGTTGAATGCAGCTATTTGGCCAAACGGTGATGTTCCTCACCCATGAAAAAACTCAGAGGTAGTCAGTATTCCTTTCAACAGGTAACTTATTTCTCATAGGAAGCCAAGTTGCAAAATATTCCTGTCTCTCACACACTGCATCAGGCCCTGAGCTACTACTGTGTGTCCCTTTCGCCTGAAGCGTGTATTTTTCAAGGAGTGAATGGTTCTCCATTTTCAAAGGCTTTCATTTGGCAAGCATTCCTTTCAAATGCTAATTCAACTCTCACAGGGAAATAATGTGCTTGCAACTCCTGCTGCAAACCTTGACATCTGCTTGCAAGAGACACAGTGCCTGTTCCATTCAGTGGAAAGGTCTATTGGCACAAAGACGGAAATGCTCACACTGTCAAACCCTGATAGATAGGCAGTGTCCCTTTTGAAGGCTAAATCAATTGAAGCTGCTAAGCAAAGTGCTAGAGCACCTTTCCTGTAAGCTTTGTGGTTCTCCTACCAGACACCCAGTAATCCTTCCCTTCATTGAAACAGGCAATTTTGCAGCAAAAGGAAGTTCCTCACACTTTCAAACCCTGAGTGGCAGGTGGTCTTCCTTTAAAAACTTCACTCTACTCACACTGTTACACAAGTTGCTAGACCCTCTTGCTTCTACCCTCAAACATTTTCTTAGAAGAGATTCAGAGATTCTTCCATTCTCTTCAAAGGGTGATGTTGCACAAAGGTGATACTCCTCATCCCTGGAAACACTAAGTGGTAGGCAGTATTCCTTGAAACAAGTTACTCAAGTCTCATCCGAAGACAATCTGCTTCACCCTCCTGCTTGTAACATTCATCCTTTTCTTACAACATAAGCACCGCTGGATCCAGTCACTTCAAAGAGGTGATTTTGCACAAAGTTGAAGGTACTCACACATAAAAACACTGAGAGGTATCAGTATGTCCTTAGACAGCTAACTCAGTTGAGAATCCTCAGAGTCCTAGGCTCTCTTCCTGTTAACAGTCCTGTCTCTCTTAGAAGGCCTACAGGGCATCTTCCATTCTCTGGAAAGGGGCAATTTGGAAAAAACCTGGAGTCCTCATCCCTGAAAATCTTGAGAGGTAGGTAGTATTCCATGAAACAACTAACTCAATTCACAATGCTGAAGAAGGTGTTTGACCCTCTTCCTTCTAACATTCATGGTTTTCTTACAAGAGCCACAGTGTTTCTCCATTCACTTCACAGAGGCAATTTTGCACAAAGGTGATCTTCTTAGCACATGAAAACTCGGACAAGCAACCAGTATTCCTTTAAAAAGCTAAGTCAATTCACAATGCTAAACAAGTTGCCAAGCCCTGTTGCTTCTAACATTCATGACTCTCTTACAAGAGCTACCAGGACTCTTCCTTTCGCTTGTATGGGATATTTTGCCAAAGTTGTGTTCCTCACCCATGAAAACGCTGAGAAGTACTCAGTATTCCTTTACACAGAAGGTACACAGCTAACTCAGTTCACAATGCTGAACAAGGTGGTAGACCCTTTTCTTTCTAACATTAATGATTCTCTCTCAAATTCAACAGTGCTTCTTCCAATCCCTTTTAGCGGGTTATATTGCACAAAGGTGGTATTCCTCACCCATGAACACACTGAGTTGTAGGCATTATTCCTTGAAAGAAGTATATCAATTCTCCTTGGGAAACAAGGTGCTTGACCCTCCTGTTTCTAACATTCCTACTTCTCTTCCAAGAGTTGGAGGGTTGGTTCCCTTGACTTGAAAGAGGTAACTTTGCACAAACTTGAGGATCCTCACCCATAAAAACACTGAGAGTTAGGCAGTATTCCCTTCAACAGGTAACTCAATTCACAATGCTTAAGAGGGTGCTAGACCCTCTTGCTTCTAACATTAATCATTGTGTTACAAGAGCTACAGTATGCCTCCTTTCATTTGAATGGCCTATTTTACAGAACATTGAAGTTTCTCCCCGTGAAAACACTGACAGTTACGCAGTGTTCCCTTAAACAGGTAACTCAATTCACCATGCTTCACAAGTTGCTTGACCCTCTTGCTTGTAACACTTATGGTTCTCTTACAGGAGAGACAGTGCTTCTTCCTTACATTGCAACAGGCCTATTTTGCACAAAGCTACTATTCTTCACACTGTAAAAGCCTGAGAGACAGGTAGTATTCCTTTGTAAAGCTCACTCAATTCTCACTTTTGAACAACATTCCAGACCCTCTTGCTCCTAGAATGAATGGTTTTCATACATCCTAAACTGTTCTTCTTCCATTCAGTTGAATGCAGCTATTTGGCCAAACGGTGATGTTCCTCACCCATGAAAAAACTCAGAGGTAGTCAGTATTCCTTTCAACAGGTAACTTATTTCTCATAGGAAGCCAAGTTGCAAAATATTCCTGTCTCTCACACACTGCATCAGGCCCTGAGCTACTACTGTGTGTCCCTTTCACCTGAAGCGTGTATTTTTCAAGGAGTGAATGGTTCTCCATTTTCAAAGGCTTTCATTTGGCAAGCATTCCTTTCAAATGCTAATTCAACTCTCACAGGGAAACAATGTGCTTGCAACTCCTGCTGCAAACCTTGACATCTGCTTGCAAGAGACACAGTGCCTGTTCCATTCAGTGGAAAGGTCTATTGGCACAAAGACGGAAATGCTCACACTGTCAAACCCTGACAGATAGGCAGTGTCCCTTTTGAAGGCTAAATCAATTGAAGCTGCTAAGCAAAGTGCTAGAGCACCTTTCCTGTAAGCTTTGTGGTTCTCCTACCAGACACCCAGTAATCCTTCCCTTCATTGAAACAGGCAATTTTGCAGCAAAAGGAAGTTCCTCACACTTTCAAACCCTGAGTGGCAGGTGGTCTTCCTTTAAAAGCTTCACTCTACTCACACTGTTACACAAGTTGCTAGACCCTCTTGCTTCTACCCTCAAACATTTTCTTACAAGAGATTCAGAGATTCTTCCATTCTCTTCAAAGGGTGATGTTGCACAAAGGTGATACTCCTCATCCCTGGAAACACTAAGTGGTAGGCAGTATTCCTTGAAACAAGTTACTCAAGTCTCATCCGAAGACAATCTGCTTCACCCTCCTGCTTGTAACATTCAGCCTTTTCTTACAACATAAGCACCGCTGGATCCAGTCACTTCAAAGAGGTGATTTTGCACAAAGTTGAAGGTACTCACACATAAAAACGCTGCGAGGTATCAGTATGTCCTTAGACAGCTAACTCAGTTGAGAATCCTCAGAGTGCTAGGCTCTCTTCCTGTTAACAGTCCTGTCTCTCTTAGAAGTCCTACAGGGCATCTTCCATTCTCTGGAATGAGGCAATTTGGAAAAAACCTGGAGTCCTCATCCCTGAAAATCTTGAGAGGTAGGTAGTATTCCATGAAACAACTAACTCAATTCACAATGCTGAAGAAGGTGTTTGACCCTCTTCCTTCTAACATTCATGGTTTTCTTACAAGAGCCACAGTGTTTCTCCATTCACTTCACAGAGGCAATTTTGCACAAAGGTGATCTTCTTAGCACATGAAAACTCGGACAAGCAGGCAGTATTCCTTTAAAAAGCTAAGTCAATTCACAATGCTAAACAAGTTGCCAAGCCCTCTTGCTTCTAAAATTCATGACTCTCTTACAAGAGCTACAAGGACTCTTCCATTCGCTTGTATGGGATATTTTGCCAAAGTTGTGTTCCTCACCCATGAAAACGCTGAGAGGTACTCAGTATTCCTTTACACAGCTAACTCAGTTCACAATGCTGAACAAGGTGGTAGACCCTTTTCTTTCTAACATTAATGATTCTCTCTCAAATTCAACAGTGCTTCTTCCAATCCCTTTTAGGGGGTTATATTGCACAAAGGTGGTATTCCTCTCCCATGAACACAATGAGTTGTAGGCATTATTCCTTGAAAGAAGTATATCAATTCTCCTTGGGAAACAAGGTGCTTGACCCTCCTGTTTCTAACATTCCTACTTCTCTTCCAAGAGTTGGAAGGTTGGTTCCCTTGACTTGAAAGAGGTAATTTTGCACAAACTTGAGGATCCTCACCCATAAAAACACTGAGAGTTAGGCAGTATTCCCTTCAACAGGTAACTCAATTCACAATGCTTAAGAGGGTGCTAGACCCTCTTGCTTCTAACATTAATCATTGTCTTACAAGAGCTACAGTATGCCTCCTTTCACTTGAGAGGCCTATTGTGCAGAACATTGAAGTTTCTCCCCGTGAAAACACTGACAGTTACGCAGTGTTCCCTTAAACAGGTAACTCAATTCACCATGCTTCACAAGGTGCTTGACCCTCTTGCTTGTAACACTTATGGTTCTCTTACAGGAGAAACAGTGCTTCTTCCTTACATTGCAACAGGCCTATTTTGCACAAAGCTACTATTCTTCACACTGTAAAAGCCTGAGAGACAGGTAGTATTCCTTTGTAAAGCTCACTCAATTCTCACTTTTGAACAACGTTCCAGACCCTCTTGCTCCTAGAATGAATGGTTTTCATACATCCTAAACTGTTCTTCTTCCATTCAGTTGAATGCAGCTATTTGGCCCAACGGTGATGTTCCTCACCCAGGAAAAAAGTCAGGGGTAGTCAGTATTCCTTTCAACAGGTAACTCATTTCTCATAGGGAGACAAGTTGCAAAATATTCCTGCCTCTCACACACTGCTTCAGGCCCTGAGGTACAAGTGTATGTCCATTTCGCCGGAAGCGGGTATTTTTCAAGGAGTGAATGATTCTCCATTGTCAAAGGCTTTCATTTGGCCAGCATTCCTTTCACATGCTAATTCAACTCTCACAGGGAAACAATGTGCTTGCAACTCCTGCTGCAAACCTTGACATCTGCTTGCAAGAGACACAGTGCCTGTTCCATTCAGTGGAAAGGTCTATTGGCACAAAGACGGAAATGCTCACACTGTCAAACCCTGACAGATAGGCAGTGTCCCTTTTGAAGGCTAAATCAATTGAAGCTGCTAAACAAAGTGCTAGAGCACCTTTCCTGTAAGCTTTGTGGTTCTCCTACCAGACACCCAGTAATCCTTCCCTTCATTGAAACAGGCAATTTTGCAGCAAAAGGAAGTTCCTCACACTTTCAAACCCTGAGTGGCAGGTGGTCTTCCTTTAAAAACTTCACTCTACTCACACTGTTACACAAGTTGCTAGACCCTCTTGCTTCTACCCTCAAACATTTTCTTAGAAGAGATTCAGAGATTCTTCCATTCTCTTCAAAGGGTGATGTTGCACAAAGGTGATACTCCTCATCCCTGGAAACACTAAGTGGTAGGCAGTATTCCTTGAAACAAGTTACTCAAGTCTCATCCGAAGACAATCTGCTTCACCCTCCTGCTTGTAACATTAAGCCTTTTCTTACAACATAAGCACCGCTGGATCCAGTCACTTCAAAGAGGTGATTTTGCACAAAGTTGAAGGTACTCACACATAAAAACACTGAGAGGTATCAGTATGTCCTTAGACAGCTAACTCAGTTGAGAATCCTCAGAGTCCTAGGCTCTCTTCCTGTTAACAGTCCTGTCTCTCTTAGAAGGCCTACAGGGCATCTTCCATTCTCTGGAAAGGGGCAATTTGGAAAAAACCTGGAGTCCTCATCCCTGAAAATCTTGAGAGGTAGGTAGTATTCCATGAAACAACTAACTCAATTCACAATGCTGAAGAAGGTGTTTGACCCTCTTCCTTCTAACATTCATGGTTTTCTTACAAGAGCCACAGTGTTTCTCCATTCACTTCACAGAGGCAATTTTGCACAAAGGTGATCTTCTTAGCACATGAAAACTCGGACAAGCAGGCAGTATTCCTTTAAAAAGCTAAGTCAATTCACAATGCTAAACAAGTTGCCAAGCCCTGTTGCTTCTAACATTCATGACTCTCTTACAAGAGCTACCAGGACTCTTCCATTCGCTTGTATGGGATATTTTGCCAAAGTTGTGTTCCTCACCCATGAAAACGCTGAGAGGTACTCAGTATTCCTTTACACAGAAGGTACACAGCTAACTCAGTTCACAATGCTGAACAAGGTGGTAGACCCTTTTCTTTCTAACATTAATGATTCTCTCTCAAATTCAACAGTGCTTCTTCCAATCCCTTTTAGCGGGTTATATTGCACAAAGGTGGTATTCCTCACCCATGAACACACTGAGTTGTAGGCATTATTCCTTGAAAGAAGTATATCAATTCTCCTTGGGAAACAAGGTGCTTGACCCTCCTGTTTCTAACATTCCTACTTCTCTTCCAAGAGTTGGAGGGTTGGTTCCCTTGACTTGAAAGAGGTAACTTTGCACAAACTTGAGGATCCTCACCCATAAAAACACTGAGAGTTAGGCAGTATTCCCTTCAACAGGTAACTCAATTCACAATGCTTAAGAGGGTGCTAGACCCTCTTGCTTCTAACATTAATCATTGTGTTACAAGAGCTACAGTATGCCTCCTTTCACTTGAATGGCCTATTTTACAGAACATTGAAGTTTCTCCCCGTGAAAACACTGACAGTTACGCAGTGTTCCCTTAAACAGGTAACTCAATTCACCATGCTTCACAAGTTGCTTGACCCTCTTGCTTGTAACACTTATGGTTCTCTTACAGGAGAGACAGTGCTTCTTCCTTACATTGCAACAGGCCTATTTTGCACAAAGCTACTATTCTTCACACTGTAAAAGCCTGAGAGACAGGTAGTATTCCTTTGTAAAGCTCACTCAATTCTCACTTTTGAACAACATTCCAGACCCTCTTGCTCCTAGAATGAATGGTTTTCATACATCCTAAACTGTTCTTCTTCCATTCAGTTGAATGCAGCTATTTGGCCAAATGGTGATGTTCCTCACCCATGAAAAAACTCAGAGGTATTCAGTATTCCTTTCAACAGGTAACTTATTTCTCATAGGAAGCCAAGTTGCAAAATATTCCTGTCTCTCACACACTGCATCAGGCCCTGAGCTACTACTGTGTGTCCCTTTCACCTGAAGCGTGTATTTTTCAAGGAGTGAATGGTTCTCCATTTTCAAAGGTTTTCATTTGGCAAGCATTCCTTTCAAATGCTAATTCAACTCTCACAGGGAAATAATGTGCTTGCAACTCCTGCTGCAAACCTTGACATCTGCTTGCAAGAGACACAGTGCCTGTTCCATTCAGTGGAAAGGTCTATTGGCACAAAGACGGAAATGCTCACACTGTCAAACCCTGACAGATAGACAGTGTCCCTTTTGAAGGCTAAATCAATTGAAGCTGCTAAGCAAAGTGCTAGAGCACCTTTCCTGTAAGCTTCGTGGTTCTCCTACCAGACACCCAGTAATCCTTCCCTTCATTGAAACAGGCAATTTTGCAGCAAAAGGAAGTTCCTCACACTTTCAAACCCTGAGTGGCAGGTGGTCTTCCTTTAAAAACTTCACTCTACTCACACTGTTACACAAGTTGCTAGACCCTCTTGCTTCTACCCTCAAACATTTTCTTAGAAGAGATTCAGAGATTCTTCCATTCTCTTCAAAGGGTGATGTTGCACAAAGGTGATACTCCTCATCCCTGGAAACACTAAGTGGTAGGCAGTATTCCTTGAAACAAGTTACTCAAGTCTCATCCGAAGACAATCTGCTTCACCCTCCTGCTTGTAACATTCAGCCTTTTCTTACAACATAAGCACCGCTGGATCCAGTCACTTCAAAGAGGTGATTTTGCACAAAGTTGAAGGTACTCACACATAAAAACACTGAGAGGTATCAGTATGTCCTCAGACAGCTAACTCAGTTGAGAATCCTCAGAGTCCTAGGCTCTCTTCCTGTTAACAGTCCTGTCTCTCTTAGAAGGCCTACAGGGCATCTTCCATTCTCTGGAATGGGGCAATTTGGAAAAAACCTGGAGTCCTCATCCCTGAAAATCTTGAGAGGTAGGTAGTATTCCATGAAACAACTAACTCAATTCACAATGCTGAAGAAGGTGTTTGACCCTCTTCCTTCTAACATTCATGGTTTTCTTACAAGAGCCACAGTGTTTCTCCATTCACTTCACAGAGGCAATTTTGCACAAAGGTGATCTTCTTAGCACATGAAAACTCGGACAAGCAGGCAGTATTCCTTTAAAAAGCTAAGTCAATTCACAATGCTAAACAAGTTGCCAAGCCCTGTTGCTTCTAACATTCATGACTCTCTTACAAGAGCTACCAGGACTCTTCCATTCGCTTGTATGGGATATTTTGCCAAAGTTGTGTTCCTCACCCATGAAAACGCTGAGAGGTACTCAGTATTCCTTTACACAGAAGGTACACAGCTAACTCAGTTCACAATGCTGAACAAGGTGGTAGACCCTTTTCTTTCTAACATTAATGATTCTCTCTCAAATTCAACAGTGCTTCTTCCAATCCCTTTTAGCGGGTTATATTGCACAAAGGTGGTATTCCTCACCCATGAACACACTGAGTTGTAGGCATTATTCCTTGAAAGAAGTATATCAATTCTCCTTGGGAAACAAGGTGCTTGACCCTCCTGTTTCTAACATTCCTACTTCTCTTCCAAGAGTTGGAGGGTTGGTTCCCTTGACTTGAAAGAGGTAACTTTGCACAAACTTGAGGATCCTCACCCATAAAAACACTGAGAGTTAGGCAGTATTCCCTTCAACAGGTAACTCAATTCACAATGCTTAAGAGGGTGCTAGACCCTCTTGCTTCTAACATTAATCATTGTGTTACAAGAGCTACAGTATGCCTCCTTTCACTTGAATGGCCTATTTTACAGAACATTGAAGTTTCTCCCCGTGAAAACACTGACAGTTACGCAGTGTTCCCTTAAACAGGTAACTCAATTCACCATGCTTCACAAGTTGCTTGACCCTCTTGCTTGTAACACTTATGGTTCTCTTACAGGAGAGACAGTGCTTCTTCCTTACATTGCAACAGGCCTATTTTGCACAAAGCTACTATTCTTCACACTGTAAAAGCCTGAGAGACAGGTAGTATTCCTTTGTAAAGCTCACTCAATTCTCACTTTTGAACAACATTCCAGACCCTCTTGCTCCTAGAATGAATGGTTTTCATACATCCTAAACTGTTCTTCTTCCATTCAGTTGAATGCAGCTATTTGGCCAAACGGTGATGTTCCTCACCCATGAAAAAACTCAGAGGTAGTCAGTATTCCTTTCAACAGGTAACTTATTTCTCATAGGAAGCCAAGTTGCAAAATATTCCTGTCTCTCACACACTGCATCAGGCCCTGAGCTACTACTGTGTGTCCCTTTCACCTGAAGCGTGTATTTTTCAAGGAGTGAATGGTTCTCCATTTTCAAAGGCTTTCATTTGGCAAGCATTCCTTTCAAATGCTAATTCAACTCTCACAGGGAAACAATGTGCTTGCAACTCCTGCTGCAAACCTTGACATCTGCTTGCAAGAGACACAGTGCCTGTTCCATTCAGTGGAAAGGTCTATTGGCACAAAGACGGAAATGCTCACACTGTCAAACCCTGACAGATAGGCAGTGTCCCTTTTGAAGGCTAAATCAATTGAAGCTGCTAAGCAAAGTGCTAGAGCACCTTTCCTGTAAGCTTTGTGGTTCTCCTACCAGACACCCAGTAATCCTTCCCTTCATTGAAACAGGCAATTTTGCAGCAAAAGGAAGTTCCTCACACTTTCAAACCCTGAGTGGCAGGTGGTCTTCCTTTAAAAACTTCACTCTACTCACACTGTTACACAAGTTGCTAGACCCTCTTGCTTCTACCCTCAAACATTTTCTTACAAGAGATTCAGAGATTCTTCCATTCTCTTCAAAGGGTGATGTTGCACAAAGGTGATACTCCTCATCCCTGGAAACACTAAGTGGTAGGCAGTATTCCTTGAAACAAGTTACTCAAGTCTCATCCGAAGACAATCTGCTTCACCCTCCTGCTTGTAACATTCAGCCTTTTCTTACAACATAAGCACCGCTGGATCCAGTCACTTCAAAGAGGTGATTTTGCACAAAGTTGAAGGTACTCACACATAAAAACACTGAGAGGTATCAGTATGTCCGTAGACAGCTAACTCAGTTGAGAATCCTCAGAGTCCTAGGCTCTCTTCCTGTTAACAGTCCTGTCTCTCTTAGAAGGCCTACAGGGCATCTTACATTCTCTGGAATGGGGCAATTTGGAAAAAACCTGGAGTCCTCATCCCTGAAAATCTTGAGAGGTAGGTAGTATTCCATGAAACAACTAACTCAATTCACAATGCTGAAGAAGGTGTTTGACCCTCTTCCTTCTAACATTCATGGTTTTCTTACAAGAGCCACAGTGTTTCTCCATTCACTTCACAGAGGCAATTTTGCACAAAGGTGATCTTCTTAGCACATGAAAACTCGGACAAGCAGGCAGTATTCCTTTAAAAAGCTAAGTCAATTCACAATGCTAAACAAGTTGCCAAGCCCTGTTGCTTCTAACATTCATGACTCTCTTACAAGAGCTACCAGGACTCTTCCATTCGCTTGTATGGGATATTTTGCCAAAGTTCTGTTCCTCACCCATGAAAACGCTGAGAGGTACTCAGTATTCCTTTACACAGAAGGTACACAGCTAACTCAGTTCACAATGCTGAACAAGGTGGTAGACCCTTTTCTTTCTAACATTAATGATTCTCTCTCAAATTCAACAGTGCTTCTTCCAATCCCTTTTAGCGGGTTATATTGCACAAAGGTGGTATTCCTCACCCATGAACACACTGAGTTGTAGGCATTATTCCTTGAAAGAAGTATATCAATTCTCCTTGGGAAACAAGGTGCTTGACCCTCCTGTTTCTAACATTCCTACTTCTCTTCCAAGAGTTGGAGGGTTGGTTCCCTTGACTTGAAAGAGGTAACTTTGCACAAACTTGAGGATCCTCACCCATAAAAACACTGAGAGTTAGGCAGTATTCCCTTCAACAGGTAACTCAATTCACAATGCTTAAGAGGGTGCTAGACCCTCTTGCTTCTAACATTAATCATTGTGTTACAAGAGCTACAGTATGCCTCCTTTCACTTGAATGGCCTATTTTACAGAACATTGAAGTTTCTCCCCGTGAAAACACTGACAGTTACGCAGTGTTCCCTTAAACAGGTAACTCAATTCACCATGCTTCACAAGTTGCTTGACCCTCTTGCTTGTAACACTTATGGTTCTCTTACAGGAGAGACAGTGCTTCTTCCTTACATTGCAACAGGCCTATTTTGCACAAAGCTACTATTCTTCACACTGTAAAAGCCTGAGAGACAGGTAGTATTCCTTTGTAAAGCTCACTCAATTCTCACTTTTGAACAACATTCCAGACCCTCTTGCTCCTAGAATGAATGGTTTTCATACATCCTAAACTGTTCTTCTTCCATTCAGTTGAATGCAGCTATTTGGCCAAATGGTGATGTTCCTCACCCATGAAAAAACTCAGAGGTATTCAGTATTCCTTTCAACAGGTAACTTATTTCTCATAGGAAGCCAAGTTGCAAAATATTCCTGTCTCTCACACACTGCATCAGGCCCTGAGCTACTACTGTGTGTCCCTTTCACCTGAAGCGTGTATTTTTCAAGGAGTGAATGGTTCTCCATTTTCAAAGGTTTTCATTTGGCAAGCATTCCTTTCAAATGCTAATTCAACTCTCACAGGGAAATAATGTGCTTGCAACTCCTGCTGCAAACCTTGACATCTGCTTGCAAGAGACACAGTGCCTGTTCCATTCAGTGGAAAGGTCTATTGGCACAAAGACGGAAATGCTCACACTGTCAAACCCTGACAGATAGACAGTGTCCCTTTTGAAGGCTAAATCAATTGAAGCTGCTAAGCAAAGTGCTAGAGCACCTTTCCTGTAAGCTTCGTGGTTCTCCTACCAGACACCCAGTAATCCTTCCCTTCATTGAAACAGGCAATTTTGCAGCAAAAGGAAGTTCCTCACACTTTCAAACCCTGAGTGGCAGGTGGTCTTCCTTTAAAAACTTCACTCTACTCACACTGTTACACAAGTTGCTAGACCCTCTTGCTTCTACCCTCAAACATTTTCTTAGAAGAGATTCAGAGATTCTTCCATTCTCTTCAAAGGGTGATGTTGCACAAAGGTGATACTCTTCATCCCTGGAAACACTAAGTGGTAGGCAGTATTCCTTGAAACAAGTTACTCAAGTCTCATCCGAAGACAATCTGCTTCACCCTCCTGCTTGTAACATTCAGCCTTTTCTTACAACATAAGCACCGCTGGATCCAGTCACTTCAAAGAGGTGATTTTGCACAAAGTTGAAGGTACTCACACATAAAAACACTGAGAGGTATCAGTATGTCCTCAGACAGCTAACTCAGTTGAGAATCCTCAGAGTCCTAGGCTCTCTTCCTGTTAACAGTCCTGTCTCTCTTAGAAGGCCTACAGGGCATCTTCCATTCTCTGGAATGGGGCAATTTGGAAAAAACCTGGAGTCCTCATCCCTGAAAATCTTGAGAGGTAGGTAGTATTCCATGAAACAACTAACTCAATTCACAATGCTGAAGAAGGTGTTTGACCCTCTTCCTTCTAACATTCATGGTTTTCTTACAAGAGCCACAGTGTTTCTCCATTCACTTCACAGAGGCAATTTTGCACAAAGGTGATCTTCTTAGCACATGAAAACTCGGACAAGCAGGCAGTATTCCTTTAAAAAGCTAAGTCAATTCACAATGCTAAACAAGTTGCCAAGCCCTGTTGCTTCTAACATTCATGACTCTCTTACAAGAGCTACCAGGACTCTTCCATTCGCTTGTATGGGATATTTTGCCAAAGTTGTGTTCCTCACCCATGAAAACGCTGAGAGGTACTCAGTATTCCTTTACACAGAAGGTACACAGCTAACTCAGTTCACAATGCTGAACAAGGTGGTAGACCCTTTTCTTTCTAACATTAATGATTCTCTCTCAAATTCAACAGTGCTTCTTCCAATCCCTTTTAGCGGGTTATATTGCACAAAGGTGGTATTCCTCACCCATGAACACACTGAGTTGTAGGCATTATTCCTTGAAAGAAGTATATCAATTCTCCTTGGGAAACAAGGTGCTTGACCCTCCTGTTTCTAACATTCCTACTTCTCTTCCAAGAGTTGGAGGGTTGGTTCCCTTGACTTGAAAGAGGTAACTTTGCACAAACTTGAGGATCCTCACCCATAAAAACACTGAGAGTTAGGCAGTATTCCCTTCAACAGGTAACTCAATTCACAATGCTTAAGAGGGTGCTAGACCCTCTTGCTTCTAACATTAATCATTGTCTTACAAGAGCTACAGTATGCCTCCTTTCACTTGAATGGCCTATTTTACAGAACATTGAAGTTTCTCCCCGTGAAAACACTGACAGTTACGCAGTGTTCCCTTAAACAGGTAACTCAATTCACCATGCTTCACAAGTTGCTTGACCCTCTTGCTTGTAACACTTATGGTTCTCTTACAGGAGAGACAGTGCTTCTTCCTTACATTGCAACAGGCCTATTTTGCACAAAGCTACTATTCTTCACACTGTAAAAGCCTGAGAGACAGGTAGTATTCCTTTGTAAAGCTCACTCAATTCTCACTTTTGAACAACATTCCAGACCCTCTTGCTCCTAGAATGAATGGTTTTCATACATCCTAAACTGTTCTTCTTCCATTCAGTTGAATGCAGCTATTTGGCCAAACGGTGATGTTCCTCACCCATGAAAAAACTCAGAGGTAGTCAGTATTCCTTTCAACAGGTAACTTATTTCTCATAGGAAGCCAAGTTGCAAAATATTCCTGTCTCTCACACACTGCATCAGGCCCTGAGCTACTACTGTGTGTCCCTTTCACCTGAAGCGTGTATTTTTCAAGGAGTGAATGGTTCTCCATTTTCAAAGGCTTTCATTTGGCAAGCATTCCTTTCAAATGCTAATTCAACTCTCACAGGGAAACAATGTGCTTGCAACTCCTGCTGCAAACCTTGACATCTGCTTGCAAGAGACACAGTGCCTGTTCCATTCAGTGGAAAGGTCTATTGGCACAAAGACGGAAATGCTCACACTGTCAAACCCTGACAGATAGGCAGTGTCCCTTTTGAAGGCTAAATCAATTGAAGCTGCTAAGCAAAGTGCTAGAGCACCTTTCCTGTAAGCTTTGTGGTTCTCCTACCAGACACCCAGTAATCCTTCCCTTCATTGAAACAGGCAATTTTGCAGCAAAAGGAAGTTCCTCACACTTTCAAACCCTGAGTGGCAGGTGGTCTTCCTTTAAAAACTTCACTCTACTCACACTGTTACACAAGTTGCTAGACCCTCTTGCTTCTACCCTCAAACATTTTCTTACAAGAGATTCAGAGATTCTTCCATTCTCTTCAAAGGGTGATGTTGCACAAAGGTGATACTCCTCATCCCTGGAAACACTAAGTGGTAGGCAGTATTCCTTGAAACAAGTTACTCAAGTCTCATCCGAAGACAATCTGCTTCACCCTCCTGCTTGTAACATTCAGCCTTTTCTTACAACATAAGCACCGCTGGATCCAGTCACTTCAAAGAGGTGATTTTGCACAAAGTTGAAGGTACTCACACATAAAAACACTGAGAGGTATCAGTATGTCCGTAGACAGCTAACTCAGTTGAGAATCCTCAGAGTCCTAGGCTCTCTTCCTGTTAACAGTCCTGTCTCTCTTAGAAGGCCTACAGGGCATCTTACATTCTCTGGAATGGGGCAATTTGGAAAAAACCTGGAGTCCTCATCCCTGAAAATCTTGAGAGGTAGGTAGTATTCCATGAAACAACTAACTCAATTCACAATGCTGAAGAAGGTGTTTGACCCTCTTCCTTCTAACATTCATGGTTTTCTTACAAGAGCCACAGTGTTTCTCCATTCACTTCACAGAGGCAATTTTGCACAAAGGTGATCTTCTTAGCACATGAAAACTCGGACAAGCAGGCAGTATTCCTTTAAAAAGCTAAGTCAATTCACAATGCTAAACAAGTTGCCAAGCCCTGTTGCTTCTAACATTCATGACTCTCTTACAAGAGCTACCAGGACTCTTCCATTCGCTTGTATGGGATATTTTGCCAAAGTTCTGTTCCTCACCCATGAAAACGCTGAGAGGTACTCAGTATTCCTTTACACAGCCAACTCTGTTCACAATGCTGAACAAGGTGGTAGACCCTTTTCTTTCTAACATTAATGATTCTCTCTCAAATTCAACAGTGCTTCTTCCAATCCCTTTTAGCGGGTTATATTGCACAAAGGTGGTATTCCTCACCCATGAACACACTGAGTTGTAGGCATTATTCCTTGAAAGAAGTATATCAATTCTCCTTGGGAAACAAGGTGCTTGACCCTCCTGTTTCTAACATTCCTACTTCTCTTCCAAGAGTTGGAGGGTTGGTTCCCTTGACTTGAAAGAGGTAACTTTGCACAAACTTGAGGATCCTCACCCATAAAAACACTGAGAGTTAGGCAGTATTCCCTTCAACAGGTAACTCAATTCACAATGCTTAAGAGGGTGCTAGACCCTCTTGCTTCTAACATTAATCATTGTGTTACAAGAGCTACAGTATGCCTCCTTTCACTTGAATGGCCTATTTTACAGAACATTGAAGTTTCTCCCCGTGAAAACACTGACAGTTACGCAGTGTTCCCTTAAACAGGTAACTCAATTCACCATGCTTCACAAGTTGCTTGACCCTCTTGCTTGTAACACTTATGGTTCTCTTACAGGAGAGACAGTGCTTCTTCCTTACATTGCAACAGGCCTATTTTGCACAAAGCTACTATTCTTCACACTGTAAAAGCCTGAGAGACAGGTAGTATTCCTTTGTAAAGCTCACTCAATTCTCACTTTTGAACAACATTCCAGACCCTCTTGCTCCTAGAATGAATGGTTTTCATACATCCTAAACTGTTCTTCTTCCATTCAGTTGAATGCAGCTATTTGGCCAAACGGTGATGTTCCTCACCCATGAAAAAACTCAGAGGTAGTCAGTATTCCTTTCAACAGGTAACTTATTTCTCATAGGAAGCCAAGTTGCAAAATATTCCTGTCTCTCACACACTGCATCAGGCCCTGAGCTACTACTGTGTGTCCCTTTCACCTGAAGCGTGTATTTTTCAAGGAGTGAATGGTTCTCCATTTTCAAAGGCTTTCATTTGGCAAGCATTCCTTTCAAATGCTAATTCAACTCTCACAGGGAAACAATGTGCTTGCAACTCCTGCTGCAAACCTTGACATCTGCTTGCAAGAGACACAGTGCCTGTTCCATTCAGTGGAAAGGTCTATTGGCACAAAGACGGAAATGCTCACACTGTCAAACCCTGACAGATAGGCAGTGTCCCTTTTGAAGGCTAAATCAATTGAAGCTGCTAAGCAAAGTGCTAGAGCACCTTTCCTGTAAGCTTTGTGGTTCTCCTACCAGACACCCAGTAATCCTTCCCTTCATTGAAACAGGCAATTTTGCAGCAAAAGGAAGTTCCTCACACTTTCAAACCCTGAGTGGCAGGTGGTCTTCCTTTAAAAACTTCACTCTACTCACACTGTTACACAAGTTGCTAGACCCTCTTGCTTCTACCCTCAAACATTTTCTTACAAGAGATTCAGAGATTCTTCCATTCTCTTCAAAGGGTGATGTTGCACAAAGGTGATACTCCTCATCCCTGGAAACACTAAGTGGTAGGCAGTATTCCTTGAAACAAGTTACTCAAGTCTCATCCGAAGACAATCTGCTTCACCCTCCTGCTTGTAACATTCAGCCTTTTCTTACAACATAAGCACCGCTGGATCCAGTCACTTCAAAGAGGTGATTTTGCACAAAGTTGAAGGTACTCACACATAAAAACACTGAGAGGTATCAGTATGTCCGTAGACAGCTAACTCAGTTGAGAATCCTCAGAGTCCTAGGCTCTCTTCCTGTTAACAGTCCTGTCTCTCTTAGAAGGCCTACAGGGCATCTTACATTCTCTGGAATGGGGCAATTTGGAAAAAACCTGGAGTCCTCATCCCTGAAAATCTTGAGAGGTAGGTAGTATTCCATGAAACAACTAACTCAATTCACAATGCTGAAGAAGGTGTTTGACCCTCTTCCTTCTAACATTCATGGTTTTCTTACAAGAGCCACAGTGTTTCTCCATTCACTTCACAGAGGCAATTTTGCACAAAGGTGATCTTCTTAGCACATGAAAACTCGGACAAGCAGGCAGTATTCCTTTAAAAAGCTAAGTCAATTCACAATGCTAAACAAGTTGCCAAGCCCTGTTGCTTCTAACATTCATGACTCTCTTACAAGAGCTACCAGGACTCTTCCATTCGCTTGTATGGGATATTTTGCCAAAGTTCTGTTCCTCACCCATGAAAACGCTGAGAGGTACTCAGTATTCCTTTACACAGCCAACTCTGTTCACAATGCTGAACAAGGTGGTAGACCCTTTTCTTTCTAACATTAATGATTCTCTCTCAAATTCAACAGTGCTTCTTCCAATCCCTTTTAGGGGGTTATATTGCACAAAGGTGGTATTCCTCACCCATGAACACACTGAGTTGTAGGCATTATTCCTTGAAAGAAGTATGTCAATTCTCCTTGGGAAACAAGGTGCTTGCCCCTCCTGTTTCTAACATTCCTACTTCTCTTCCAAGAGTTGGAGGGTTGGATCCCTTGACTTGAAAGAGGTAATTTTGCACAAACTTGAGGATCCTCACCCATAAAAACACTGAGAGTTAGGCAGTATTCCCTTCAACAGGTAACTCAATTCACAATGCTTAAGAGGGTGCTAGACCCTCTTGCTTCTAACATTAATCATTGTCTTACAAGAGCTACAGTATGCCTCCTTTCACTTGAATGGCCTATTTTACAGAACATTGAAGTTTCTCCCCGTGAAAACACTGACAGTTACGCAGTGTTCCCTTAAACAGGTAACTCAATTCACCATGCTTCACAAGTTGCTTGACCCTCTTGCTTGTAACACTTATGGTTCTCTTACAGGAGAAACAGTGCTTCTTCCTTACATTGCAACAGGCCTATTTTGCACAAAGCTACTATTCTTCACACTGTAAAAGCCTGAGAGACAGGTAGTATTCCTTTGTAAAGCTCACTCAATTCAGACTTTTGAACAACGTTCCAGACCCTCTTGCTCCTAGAATGAATGGTTTTCATACATCCTAAACTGTTCTTCTTCCATTCAGTTGAACGCAGCTATTTGGCCCAACGGTGATGTTCCTCACCCATGAAAAAAGTCAGGGGTAGTCAGTATTCCTTTCAAAATTAACTCATTTCTCATAGGGAGACAAGTTGCAAAATATTCCTGTCTCTCACACACTGCATTAGGCCCTGAGCTACTAGTGTGTGTCCCTTTCGCCTGAAGAGCGTATTTTTCAAGGAGTGAATGGTTCTCCATTTTCAAAGGCTTTCATTTGGCAAGCATTCCTTTCAAATGCTAATTCAACTCTCACAGGGAAACAATGTGCTTGCAACTCCTGCTGCAAACCTTGACATCTGCTTGCAAGAGACACAGTGCCTGTTCCATTCAGTGGAAAGGTCTATTGGCACAAAGACGGAAATGCTCACACTGTCAAACCCTGACAGATAGGCAGTGTCCCTTTTGAAGGCTAAATCAATTGAAGCTGCTAAACAAAGTGCTAGAGCACCTTTCCTGTAAGCTTTGTGGTTCTCCTACCAGACACCCAGTAATCCTTCCCTTCATTGAAACAGGCAATTTTGCAGCAAAAGGAAGTTCCTCACACTTTCAAACCCTGAGTGGCAGGTGGTCTTCCTTTAAAAACTTCACTCTACTCACACTGTTACACAAGTTGCTAGACCCTCTTGCTTCTACCCTCAAACATTTTCTTAGAAGAGATTCAGAGATTCTTCCATTCTCTTCAAAGGGTGATGTTGCACAAAGGTGATACTCCTCATCCCTGGAAACACTAAGTGGTAGGCAGTATTCCTTGAAACAAGTTACTCAAGTCTCATCCGAAGACAATCTGCTTCACCCTCCTGCTTGTAACATTCAGCCTTTTCTTACACCATAAGCACCGCTGGATCCAGTCACTTCAAAGAGGTGATTTTGCACAAAGTTGAAGGTACTCACACATAAAAACACTGAGAGGTATCAGTATGTCCTTAGACAGCTAACTCAGTTGAGAATCCTCAGAGTGCTAGGCTCTCTTCCTGTTAACAGTCCTGTCTCTCTTAGAAGGCCTACAGGGCATCTTCCATTCTCTGGAATCGGGCAATTTGGAAAAAACCTGGAGTCCTCATCCCTGAAAATCTTGAGAGGTAGGTAGTATTCCATGAAACAACTAACTCAATTCACAATGCTGAAGAAAGTGTTTGACCCTCTTCCTTCTAACATTCATGGATTTCTTAAAAGAGCTACAGTGTTTCTCCATTCACTTCACAGAGGCAATTTTGCACAAAGGTGATCTTCTTAGCACATGAAAACTCGGACAAGCAGGCAGTATTCCTTTAAACAGCTAAGTCAATTCACAATGCTAAACAAGTTGCCAAGCCCTGTTGCTTCTAACATTCATGACTACCAGGAATTTTTCATTCGCTTGTATGGGATATTTTGCAAAGTTGTGTTCCTGACCCATGAAAACGCTGAGAGGTACTCAGTATTCCTTTACACAGCTAACTCTGTTCACAATGCTGAACAAGGTAGTAGACCCTTTTCTTTCTAACATTAATGATTCTCTCTCAAATTCGACAGTGCTTCTTCCAATCCCTTTTAGGGGGTTATATTGCACAAAGGTGGTATTCCTCACCCATGAACACACTGAGTTGTAGGCATTATTCCTTGAAAGAAGTATATCAATTGTCCTTGGGAAACAAGGTGCTTGACCCTCCTGTTTCTAACATTCCTACTTCTCTTCCAAGAGTTGGAGTGTTGGTTCCCTTGACTTGAAAGAGGTAATTTTGCACAAACTTGAGGATCCTCACCCATAAAAACACTGAGAGTTAGGCAGTATTCCCTTCAACAGGTAACTCAATTCACAATGCTTAAGAGGGTGCTAGACCCTCTTGCTTCTAACATTAATCATTGTCTTGCAAGAGCTACAGTATGCCTCCTTTCACTTGAGAGGCCTATTTTGCAGAACATTGAAGTTTCTCCCCGTGAAAACACTGACAGTTACGCAGTGTTCCCTTAAACAGGTAACTCAATTCACCATGCTTCACAAGTTGCTTGACCCTCTTGCTTGTAACACTTATGGTTCTCTTATAGGAGAAACAGTGCTTCTTCCTTACATTGCAACAGGCCTATTTTGCACAAAGCTACTATTCTTCACACTGTAAAAGCCTGAGAGACAGGTAGTATTCCTTTGTAAAGCTCACTCAATTCTCACTTTTGAACAACATTCCAGACCCTCTTGCTCCTAGAATGAATGGTTTTCATACATCCTAAACTGTTCTTCTTCCATTCAGTTGAATGCAGCTATTTGGCCCAACGGTGATGTTCCTCACCCATGAAAAAAGTCAGGGGTAGTCAGTATTCCTTTCAAAAGGTAACTCATTAATCATAGGGAGACAAGTTGCAAAATATTCCTGCCTCTCACACACTGCATCAGGCCCTGAGGTACAAATGTATGTCCATTTCGCCGGAAGCGGGTATTTTTCAAGGAGTGAATGATTCTCCATTGTCAAAGGCTTTCATTTGGCCAGCATTCCTTTCACATGCTAATTCAACTCTCACAGGGAAACAATGTGCTTGCAACTCCTGCTGCAAACCTTGACATCTGCTTGCAAGAGACACAGTGCCTGTTCCATTCAGTGGAAAGGTCTATTGGCACAAAGATGGAAATGCTCACACTGTCAAACCCTGACAGATAGGCAGTGTTCCTTTTGAAGGCTAAATCAATTGAAGCTGCTAAACAAAGTGCTAGAGCAACTTTCCTGTAAGCTTTGTGGTTCTCCTACCAGACACCCAGTAATCCTTCCCTTCATTGAAACAGGCAATTTTGCAGCAAAAGGAAGTTCCTCACACTTTCAAACCCTGAGTGGCAGGTGGTCTTCCTTTGAAAACTTCACTCTACTCACACTGTTACACAAGTTGCTAGACCCTCTTGCTTCTAACCTCAAACATTTTCTTAGAAGAGCCTCAGAGATTCTTCCATTCTTTTCAAAGGGTGATGTTGCACAGAGGTGATACTCCTCATCCCTGGAAACACTAAGTGGTAGGCAGTATTCCTTGAAACAAGTTACTCAAGTCTCATCCGAAGACAATCTGCTTCACCCTCCTGCTTGTAACATTCAGCCTTTTCTTACAACATAAGCACCGCTGGATCCAGTCACTTCAAAGAGGTGATTTTGCACAAAGTTGAAGGTACTCACACATAAAAACACTGAGAGGTATCAGTATGTCCTTAGACAGCTAACTCAGTTGAGAATCCTCAGAGTGCTAGGCTCTCTTCCTGTTAACAGTCCTGTCTCTCTTAGAAGGCCTACAGGGCATCTTCCATTCTCTGGAATGGGGCAATTTGGAAAAAACCTGGAGTCCTCATCCCTGAAAATCTTGAGAGGTAGGTAGTATTCCATGAAACAACTAACTCAATTCACAATGCTGAAGAAAGTGTTTGACCCTCTTCCTTCTAACATTCATGGATTTCTTACAAGAGCTACAGTGTTTCTCCTTTCACTTCACAGAGTTAATTTTGCACAAAGGTGATCTTCTTAGCACATGAAAACTGACAAGCAGGCAGTATTCCTTTAAAAAGCTAAGTAAATTCACAATGCTAAACAAGTTGCCAAGCCCTGTTGCTTCTAACATTCATGACTCTCTTACAAGAGCTACCAGGAATTTTCCATTCGCTTGTATGGGATATTTTGCAAAGTTGTGTTCCTGACCCATGAAAACGCTGAGAGGTACTCAGTATTCCTTTACACAGCTAACTCAGTTCACAATGCTGAACAAGGTGGTAGACCCTTTTCTTTCTAACATTAATGATTCTCTCTCAAATTCAACAGTGCTTCTTCCAATTCCTTTTAGGGGGTTATATTGCACAAAGGTGGTATTCCTCACCCATGAACACACTGAGTTGTAGGCATTATTCCTTGAAAGAAGTATATCAATTCTCCTTGGGAAACAAGGTGCTTGACCCTCCTGTTTCTAACATTCCTACTTCTCTTCCAAGAGTTGGAGGGTTGGTTCCCTTGACTTGAAAGAGGTAATTTTGCACAAACTTGAGGATCCTCACCCATAAAAACACTTAGAGTTAGGCAGTATTCCCTTCAACAGGTAACTCAATTCACAATGCTTAAGAGGGTGCTAGACCCTCTTGCTTCTAACATTAATCATTGTCTTACAAGAGCTACAGTATGCCTCCTTTCACTTGAGAGGCCTATTTTGCAGAACATTGAAGTTTCTCCCCGTGAAAACACTGACAGTTACGCAGTGTTCCCTTAAACAGGTAACTCAATTCACAATGCTTCACAAGTTGCTTGACCCTCTTGCTTGTAACACTTATGGTTCTCTTACAGGAGAAACAGTGCTTCTTCCTTACATTGCAACAGGCCTATTTTGCACAAAGCTACTATTCTTCACACTGTAAAACCTGAGAGACAGGTAGTATTCCTTTGTAAAGCTCACTCAATTCTCACTTTTGAACAACATTCCACACCCTCTTGCTCCTAGAATGAATGGTTTTCATACATCCCAAACTGTTCTTCTTCCATTCAGTTGAATGCAGCTATTTGGCCAAAGGGTGATGTTCCTCACCCATGAAAAAACTCAGAGGTAGTCAGTATTCCTTTCAACAGGTAACTTATTTCTCATAGGAAGACAAGTTGCAAAATATTCCTGTCTCTTACACACTGCATCAGGCCCTGAGCTACTAGTGTGTGTCCCTTTCGCCTGAAGAGCGTATTTTTCAAGGAGTGAATGGTTCTCCATTTTCAAAGGCTTTCATTTGGCAAGCATTCCTTTCACATGCTAATTCAACTCTCACAGGGAAACAATGTGCTTGCAACTCCTGCTGCAAACCTTGACATCTGCTTGCAAGAGACACAGTGCCTGTTCCATTCAGTGGAAAGGTCTATTGGCACAAAGACGGAAATGCTCACACTGTCAAACCCTGACAGATAGGCAGTGTTCCTTTTGAAGGCTAAATCAATTGAAGCTGCCAAACAAAGTGCTAGAGCACCTTTCCTGTAAGCTTTGTGGTTCTTCTACAAGACACCCAGTAATCCTTCCCTTCATTGAAACAGGCAATTTTGCAGCAAAAGGAAGTTCCTCACACTTTCAAACCCTGAGTGGCAGGTGGTCTTCCTTTAAAAACTTCACTCTACTCACACTGTTACACAAGTTGCTAGACCCTCTTGCTTCTACCCTCAAACATTTTCTTAGAAGAGATTCAGAGATTCATCCATTCTCTTCAAAGTGTGATGTTGCACAAAGGTGATACTCCTCATCCCTGGAAACACTAAGTGGTAGGCAGTATTCCCTGAAACAAGTTACTCAAGTGTCATCCGAAGACAATCTGCTTCACCCTCCTGCTTTTAACATTCAGCCTTTTCTTACAACATAAGCACCGCTGGATCCAGTCACTTCAAAGAGGTGATTTTGCACAAAGTTGAAGGTACTCACACATAAAAACACTGAGAGGTATCAGTATGTGCTTAGACAGCTAACTCAGTTGAGAATCCTCAGAGTCCTAGGCTCTCTTCCTGTTAACAGTCCTGTCTCTCTTAGAAGGCCTACAGGGCATCTTCCATTCTCTGGAATGGGGCAATTTGGAAAAAACCTGGAGTCCTCATCCCTGAAAATCTTGAGAGGTAGGTAGTATTCCATGAAACAACTAACTCAATTCACAATGCTGAAGAAAGTGTTTGACCCTCTTCCTTCTAACATTCATGGATTTCTTACAAGAGCTACATTGTTTCTCCATTCACTTCACAGAGTTAATTTTGCACAAAGGTGATCTTCTTAGCACATGAAAACTGACAAGCAGGCCGTATTCCTTTAAAAAGCTAAGTCAATTCACAATGCTAAACAAGTTGCCAAGCCCTGTTGCTTCTAACATTCATGACTCTCTTACAAGAGCTACCAGGAATTTTCCATTTGCTTGTATGGGATATTTTCCAAAGTTGTGTTACTGACCCATGAAAACGCTGAGAGGTACTCAGTATTCCTTTACACAGCTAACTCAGTTCACAATGCTGAACAAGGTGGTAGACCCTTTTCTTTCTAACATTAATGATTCTCTCTCAAATTCGACAGTGCTTCTTCCAATCCCTTTTAGGGGGTTATATTGCACAAAGGTGGTATTCCTCACCCATGAACACACTGAGTTGTAGGCATTATTCCTTGAAAGAAGTATATCAATTGTCCTTGGGAAACAAGGTGCTTGCCCCTCCTGTTTCTAACATTCCTACTTCTCTTCCAAGAGTTAGAGGGTTGGTTCCCTTGACTTGAAAGAGGTAATTTTGCACAAACTTGAGGATCCTCACCCATAAAAACACTGAGAGTTAGGCAGTATTCCCTTCAACAGGTAACTCAATTCACAATGCTTAAGAGGGTGCTAGACCCTCTTGCTTCTAACATTAATCATTGTCTTACAAGAGCTACAGTATGCCTCCTTTCACTTGAGAGGCCTATTTTGCAGAACATTGAAGTTTCTCCCCGTGAAAACACTGACAGTTACGCAGTGTTCCCTTAAACAGGTAACTCAATTCACCATGCTTCACAAGGTGCTTGACCCTCTTGCTTGTAACACTTATGGTTCTCTTACAGGAGAAACAGTGCTTCTTCCTTACATTGCAACAGGCCTATTTTGCACAAAGCTACTATTCTTCACACTGTAAAAGCCTGAGAGACAGGTAGTATTCCTTTGTAAAGCTCACTCAATTCTCACTTTTGAACAACATTCCACACCCTCTTGCTCCTAGAATGAATGGTTTTCATACATCCCAAACTGTTCTTCTTCCATTTAGTTGAATGCAGCTATTTGGCCAAAGGGTGATGTTCCTCACCCATGAAAAAACTCAGAGGTAGTCAGTATTCCTTTCAACAGGTAACTTATTTCTCATAGGAAGACAAGTTGCAAAATATTCCTGTCTCTTACACACTGCATCAGGCCCTGAGCTACTAGTGTGTGTCCCTTTCGCCTGAAGAGCGTATTTTTCAAGGAGTGAATTGTTCTCCATTTTCAAAGGCTTTCATTTGGCAAGCATTCCTTTCACATGCTAATTCAACTCTCACAGGGAAACAATGTGCTTGCAACTCCTGCTGCAAACCTTGACATCTGCTTGCAAGAGACACAGTGCCTGTTCCATTCAGTGGAAAGGTCTCTTGGCACAAAGACGGAAATGCTCACACTGTCAAACCCTGACAGATAGGCAGTGTTCCTTTTGAAGGCTAAATCAATTGAAGCTGCTAAACAAAGTGCTAGAGCACCTTTCCTGTAAGCTTTGTGGTTCTTCTACGAGACACCCAGTAATCCTTCCCTTCATTGAAACAGGCAATTTTGCAGCAAAAGGAAGTTCCTCACACTTTCAAACCCTGAGTGGCAGGTGGTCTTCCTTTAAAAACTTCACTCTACTCACACTGTTACACAAGTTGCTAGACCCTCTTGCTTCTACCCTCAAACATTTTCTTAGAAGAGATTCAGAGATTCTTCCATTCTCTTCAAAGGGTGATGTTGCACAAAGGTGATACTCCTCATCCCTGGAAACACTAAGTGGTAGGCAGTATTCCCTGAAACAAGTTACTCAAGTGTCAACCGAAGATAATCTGCTTCACCCTCCTGCTTTTAACATTCAGCCTTTTCTTACAACATAAGCACCGCTGGATCCAGTCACTTCAAAGAGGTGATTTTGCACAAAGTTGAAGGTACTCACACATAAAAACACTGAGAGGTATCAGTATGTCCTTAGACAGCTAACTCAGTTGAGAATCCTCAGAGTGCTAGGCTCTCTTCCTGTTAACAGTCCTGTCTCTCTTAGAAGGCCTACAGGGCATCTTCCATTCTCTGGAATGGGGCAATTTGGAAAAAACCTGGAGTCCTCATCCCTGAAAATCTTGAGAGGTAGGTAGTATTCCATGAAACAACTAACTCAATTCACAGTGCTGAAGAAAGTGTTTGACCCTCTTCCTTCTAACATTCATGGATTTCTTACAAGAGCTACAGTGTTTCTCCTTTCACTTCACAGAGTTAATTTTGCACAAAGGTGATCTGCTTAGCACATGAAAACTGAAAAGCAGGCAGTATTCCTTTAAAAAGCTAAGTCAATTCACAATGCTAAAGAAGTTGCCAAGCCCTGTTGCTTCTAACATTCATGACTCTCTTACAAGAGCTACCAGGAATTTTCCATTCGCTTGTACGGGATATTTTGCAAAGTTGTGTTCCTGACCCATGAAAACGCTGAGAGGTACTCAGTATTCCTTTACACAGCTAACTCAGTTCACAATGCTGAACAAGGTGGTAGACCCTTTTCTTTCTAACATTAATGATTCTCTCTGAAGTTCGACAGTGCTTCTTCCAATCCCTTTTAGGGGGTTATATTGCACAAAGGTTGTATCCCTCTCCCATGAACACAATGAGTTGTAGGTATTATTCCTTGAAAGAAGTATATCAATTCTCCTTGGGAAACAAGGTGCTTGACCCTCTTGTTTCTAACATTCCTACTTCTCTTCCAAGAGTTAGAGGGTTGGTTCCCTTGACTTGAAAGAGGTAATTTTGCACAAACTTGAGGATCCTCACCCATAAAAACACTGAGAGTTAGGCAGTATTCCCTTCAACAGGTAACTCAATTCACAATGCTTAAGAGGGTGCTAGACCCTCTTGCTTCTAACATTAATCATTGTCTTACAAGAGCTACAGTATGCCTCCTTTCACTTGAGAGGCCTATTTTGCAGAACATTGAAGTTTCTCCCCGTGAAAACACTGACATTTACGCAGTGTTCCCTTAAACAGGTAACTCAATTCACCATGCTTCACAAGGTGCTTGACCCTCTTGCTTGTAACACTTATGGTTCTCTTACAGGAGAAACAGTGCTTCTTCCTTACATTGCAACATGCCTATTTTGCACAAAGCTACTATTCTTCACACTGTAAAAGCCTGAGAGACAGGTAGTATTCCTTTGTAAAGCTCACTCAATTCTCACTTTTGAACAACATTCCACACCCTCTTGCTCCTAGAATGAATGGTTTTCATACATCCCAAACTGTTCTTCTTCCATTCAGTTGAATGCAGCTATTTGGCCCAACGGTGATGTTCCTCACCCATGAAAAAAGTCAGGGGTAGTCAGTATTCCTTTCAAAAGGTAACTCATTTCTCATAGGGAGACAAGTTGCAAAATATTCCTGCCTCTCACACACTGCATCAGGCCCTGAGGTACAAATGTATGTCCATTTCGCCGGAAGCGGGTATTTTTCAAGGAGTGAATGATTCTCCATTGTCAAAGGCTTTCATTTGGCAAGCATTCCTTTCACATGCTAATTCAACTCTCACAGGGAAACAATGTGCTTGCAACTCCTGCTGCAAACCTTGACATCTGCTTGCAAGAGACACAGTGCCTGTTCCATTCAGTGGAAAGGTCTATTCGCACAAAGATGGAAATGCTCACACTGTCAAACCCTGACAGATAGGCAGTGTTCCTTTTGAAGGCTAAATCAATTGAAGCTGCTAAACAAAGTGCTAGAGCAACTTTCCTGTAAGCTTTGTGGTTCTCCTACCAGACACCCAGTAATCCTTCCCTTCATTGAAACAGGCAATTTTGCAGCAAAAGGAAGTTCCTCACACTTTCAAACCCTGAGTGGCAGGTGGTCTTCCTTTGAAAACTTCACTCTACTCACACTGTTACACAAGTTGCTAGACCCTCTTGCTTCTAACCTCAAACATTTTCTTAGAAGACCCTCAGAGATTCTTCCATTCTTTTCAAAGGGTGATGTTGCACAAAGGTGATACTCCTCATCCCTGGAAACACTAAGTGGTAGGCAGTATTCCTTGAAACAAGTTACTCAAGTCTCATCCGAAGACAATCTGCTTCACCCTCCTGCTTGTAACATTCAGCCTTTTCTTACAACATAAGCACCGCTGGATCCAGTCACTTCAAAGAGGTGATTTTGCACAAAGTTGAAGGTACTCACACATAAAAACACTGAGAGGTATCAGTATGTCCTTAGACAGCTAACTCAGTTGAGAATCCTCAGAGTGCTAGGCTCTCTTCCTGTTAACAGTCCTGTCTCTCTTAGAAGGCCTACAGGGCATCTTCCATTCTCTGGAATGGGGCAATTTGGAAAAAACCTGGAGTCCTCATCCCTGAAAATCTTGAGAGGTAGGTAGTATTCCATGAAACAACTAACTCAATTCACAATGCTGAAGAAAGTGTTTGACCCTCTTCCTTCTAACATTCATGGATTTCTTACAAGAGCTACATTGTTTCTCCATTCACTTCACAGAGTTAATTTTGCACAAAGGTGATCTTCTTAGCACATGAAAACTGACAAGCAGGCCGTATTCCTTTAAAAAGCTAAGTCAATTCACAATGCTAAACAAGTTGCCAAGCCCTGTTGCTTCTAACATTCATGACTCTCTTACAAGAGCTACCAGGAATTTTCCATTTGCTTGTATGGGATATTTTGCAAAGTTGTGTTCCTGACCCATGAAAACGCTGAGAGGTACTCAGTATTCCTTTACACAGCTAACTCAGTTCACAATGCTGAACAAGGTGGTAGACCCTTTTCTTTCTAACATTAATGATTCTCTCTCAAATTCGACAGTGCTTCTTCCAATCCCTTTTAGGGGGTTATATTGCACAAAGGTGGTATTCCTCACCCATGAACACACTGAGTTGTAGGCATTATTCCTTGAAAGAAGTATATCAATTGTCCTTGGGAAACAAGGTGCTTGCCCCTCCTGTTTCTAACATTCCTACTTCTCTTCCAAGAGTTAGAGGGTTGGTTCCCTTGACTTGAAAGAGGTAATTTTGCACAAACTTGAGGATCCTCACCCATAAAAACACTGAGAGTTAGGCAGTATTCCCTTCAACAGGTAACTCAATTCACAATGCTTAAGAGGGTGCTAGACCCTCTTGCTTCTAACATTAATCATTGTCTTACAAGAGCTACAGTATGCCTCCTTTCACTTGAGAGGCCTATTTTGCAGAACATTGAAGTTTCTCCCCGTGAAAACACTGACAGTTACGCAGTGTTCCCTTAACCAGGTAACTCAATTCACCATGCTTCACAAGTTGCTTGACCCTCTTGCTTGTAACACTTATGGTTCTCTTACAGGAGAGACAGTGCTTCTTCCTTACCTTGCAACAGGCCTATTTTGCACAAAGCTACTATTCTTCACACTGTAAAAGCCTGAGAGACAGGTAGTATTCCTTTGTAAAGCTCACTCAATTCTCACTTTTGAACAACATTCCAGACCCTCTTGCTCCTAGAATGAATGGTTTTCATACATCCTAAACTGTTCTTCTTCCATTCAGTTGAATGCAGCTATTTGGCCAAACGGTGATGTTCCTCACCCATGAAAAAACTCAGAGGTAGTCAGTATTCCTTTCAACAGGTAACTTATTTCTCATAGGAAGCCAAGTTGCAAAATATTCCTGTCTCTCACACACTGCATCAGGCCCTGAGCTACTACTGTGTGTCCCTTTCGCCTGAAGCGTGTATTTTTCAAGGAGTGAATGGTTCTCCATTTTCAAAGGCTTTCATTTGGCAAGCATTCCTTTCAAATGCTAATTCAACTCTCACAGGGAAATAATGTGCTTGCAACTCCTGCTGCAAACCTTGACATCTGCTTGCAAGAGACACAGTGCCTGTTCCATTCAGTGGAAAGGTCTATTGGCACAAAGACGGAAATGCTCACACTGTCAAACCCTGACAGATAGGCAGTGTCCCTTTTGAAGGCTAAATCAATTGAAGCTGCTAAGCAAAGTGCTAGAGCACCTTTCCTGTAAGCTTTGTGGTTCTCCTACCAGACACCCAGTAATCCTTCCCTTCATTGAAACAGGCAATTTTGCAGCAAAAGGAAGTTCCTCACACTTTCAAACCCTGAGTGGCAGGTGGTCTTCCTTTAAAAACTTCACTCTACTCACACTGTTACACAAGTTGCTAGACCCTCTTGCTTCTACCCTCAAACATTTTCTTAGAAGAGATTCAGAGATTCTTCCATTCTCTTCAAAGGGTGATGTTGCACAAAGGTGATACTCCTCATCCCTGGAAACACTAAGTGGTAGGCAGTATTCCTTGAAACAAGTTACTCAAGTCTCATCCAAAGACAATCTGCTTCACCCTCCTGCTTGTAACATTCAGCCTTTTCTTACAACATAAGCACCGCTGGATCCAGTCACTTCAAAGAGGTGATTTTGCACAAAGTTGAAGGTACTCACACATAAAAACACTGAGAGGTATCAGTATGTCCTTAGACAGCTAACTCAGTTGAGAATCCTCAGAGTGCTAGGCTCTCTTCCTGTTAACAGTCATGTCTCTCTTAGAAGGCCTACAGGGCATCTTCCATTCTCTGGAATAGGGCAATTTGGAAAAAACCTGGAGTCCTCATCCCTGAAAATCTTGAGAGGTAGGTAGTATTCCATGAAACAACTAACTCAATTCACAATGCTGAAGAAGGTGTTTGACCCTCTTCCTTCTAACATTCATGGTTTTCTTACAAGAGCCACAGTGTTTCTCCATTCACTTCACAGAGGCAATTTTGCACAAAGGTGATCTTCTTAGCACATGAAAACTCGGACAAGCAGGCAGTATTCCTTTAAAAAGCTAAGTCAATTCACAATGCTAAACAAGTTGCCAAGCCCTGTTGCTTCTAACATTCATGACTCTCTTACAAGAGCTACCAGGACTCTTCCATTCGCTTGTATGGGATATTTTGCCAAAGTTGTGTTCCTCACCCATGAAAACGCTGAGAGGTACTCAGTATTCCTTTACACAGAAGGTACACAGCTAACTCAGTTCACAATGCTGAACAAGGTGGTAGACACTTTTCTTTCTAACATTAATGATTCTCTCTCAAATTCAACAGTGCTTCTTCCAATCCCTTTTAGCGGGTTATATTGCACAAAGGTGGTATTCCTCACCCATGAACACACTGAGTTGTAGGCATTATTCCTTGAAAGAAGTATATCAATTCTCCTTGGGAAACAAGGTGCTTGACCCTCCTGTTTCTAACATTCCTACTTCTCTTCCAAGAGTTGGAGGGTTCGTTCCCTTGACTTGAAAGAGGTAATTTTGCACAAACTTGAGGATCCTCACCCATAAAAACACTGAGTGTTAGGCAGTATTCCCTTCAACAGGTAACTCAATTCACAATGCTTAAGAGGGTGCTAGACCCTCTTGCTTCTAACATTAATCATTGTCTTACAAGAGCTACAGTATGCCTCCTTTCACTTGAATGGCCTATTTTACAGAACATTGAAGTGTCTCCCCGTGAAAACACTGACAGTTACGCAGTGTTCCCTTAAACAGGTAACTCAATTCACCATGCTTCACAAGTTGCTTGACCCTCTTGCTTGTAACACTTATGGTTCTCTTACAGGAGAAACAGTGCTTCTTCCTTACATTGCAACAGGCCTATTTTGCACAAAGCTACTATTCTTCACACTGTAAAAGCCTGAGAGACAGGTAGTATTCCTTTGTAAAGCTCACTCAATTCTCACTTTTGAACAACATTCCAGACCCTCTTGCTCCTAGAATGAATGGTTTTCATACATCCTAAACTGTTCTTCCATTCAGTTGAATGCAGCTATTTGGCCAAATGGTGATGTTCCTCACCCATGAAAAAACTCAGAGGTAGTCAGTATTCCTTTCAACAGGTAACTTATTTCTCATAGGAAGCCAAGTTGCAAAATATTCCTGTCTCTCACACACTGCATCAGGCCCTGAGCTACTACTGTGTGTCCCTTTCGCCTGAAGCGTGTATTTTTCAAGGAGTGAATGGTTCTCCATTTTCAAAGGCTTTCATTTGGCAAGCATTCCTTTCAAATGCTAATTCAACTCTCACAGGGAAACAATGTGCTTGCAACTCCTGCTGCAAACCTTGACATCTGCTTGCAAGAGACACAGTGCCTGTTCCATTCAGTGGAAAGGTCTATTGGCACAAAGACGGAAATGCTCACACTGTCAAACCCTGACAGATAGGCAGTGTCCCTTTTGAAGGCTAAATCAATTGAAGCTGCTAAGCAAAGTGCTAGAGCACCTTTCCTGTAAGCTTTGTGGTTCTCCTACCAGACACCCAGTAATCCTTCCCTTCATTGAAACAGGCAATTTTGCAGCAAAAGGAAGTTCCTCACACTTTCAAACCCTGAGTGGCAGGTGGTCTTCCTTTAAAAACTTCACTCTACTCACACTGTTACACAAGTTGCTAGACCCTCTTGCTTCTACCCTCAAACATTTTCTTAGAAGAGATTCAGAGATTCTTCCATTCTCTTCAAAGGGTGATGTTGCACAAAGGTGATACTCCTCATCCCTGGAAACACTAAGTGGTAGGCAGTATTCCTTGAAACAAGTTACTCAAGTCTCATCCGAAGACAATCTGCTTCACCCTCCTGCTTGTAACATTCAGCCTTTTCTTACAACATAAGCACCGCTGGATCCAGTCACTTCAAAGAGGTGATTTTGCACAAAGTTGAAGGTACTCACACATAAAAACACTGAGAGGTATCAGTATGTCCTCAGACAGCTAACTCAGTTGAGAATCCTCAGAGTCCTAGGCTCTCTTCCTGTTAACAGTCCTGTCTCTCTTAGAAGGCCTACAGGGCATCTTCCATTCTCTGGAATGGGGCAATTTGGAAAAAACCTGGAGTCCTCATCCCTGAAAATCTTGAGAGGTAGGTAGTATTCCATGAAACAACTAACTCAATTCACAATGCTGAAGAAGGTGTTTGACCCTCTTCCTTCTAACATTCATGGTTTTCTTACAAGAGCCACAGTGTTTCTCCATTCACTTCACAGAGGCAATTTTGCACAAAGGTGATCTTCTTAGCACATGAAAACTCGGACAAGCAGGCAGTATTCCTTTAAAAAGCTAAGTCAATTCACAATGCTAAACAAGTTGCCAAGCCCTCTTGCTTCTAACATTCATGACTCTCTTACAAGAGCTACCAGGACTCTTCCATTCGCTTGTATGGGATATTTTGCCAAAGTTGTGTTCCTGACCCATGAAAACGCTGAGAGGTACTCAGTATTCCTTTACACAGCTAACTCAGTTCACAATGCTGAACAAGGTGGTAGACCCTTTTCTTTCTAACATTAATGATTCTCTCTCAAATTCAACAGTGCTTCTTCCAATCCCTTTTAGCGGGTTATATTGCACAAAGGTGGTATTCCTCACCCATGAACACACTGAGTTGTAGGCATTATTCCTTGAAAGAAGTATATCAATTCTCCTTGGGAAACAAGGTGCTTGACCCTCCTGTTTCTAACATTCCTACTTCTCTTCCAAGAGTTGGAGGGTTGGTTCCCTTGACTTGAAAGAGGTAACTTTGCAGAAACTTGAGGATCCTCACCCATAAAAACACTGAGAGTTAGGCAGTATTCCCTTCAACAGGTAACTCAATTCACAATGCTTAAGAGGGTGCTAGACCCTCTTGCTTCTAACATTAATCATTGTGTTACAAGAGCTACAGTATGCCTCCTTTCACTTGAATGGCCTATTTTACAGAACATTGAAGTTTCTCCCCGTGAAAACACTGACAGTTACGCAGTGTTCCCTTAAACAGGTAACTCAATTCACCATGCTTCACAAGGTGCTTGACCCTCTTGCTTGTAACACTTATGGTTCTCTTACAGGAGAGACAGTGCTTCTTCCTTACCTTGCAACAGGCCTATTTTGCACAAAGCTACTATTCTTCACACTGTAAAAGCCTGAGAGACAGGTAGTATTCCTTTGTAAAGCTCACTCAATTCTCACTTTTGAACAACATTCCAGACCCTCTTGCTCCTAGAATGAATGGTTTTCATACATCCTAAACTGTTCTTCTTCCATTCAGTTGAATGCAGCTATTTGGCCAAACGGTGATGTTCCTCACCCATGAAAAAACTCAGAGGTAGTCAGTATTCCTTTCAACAGGTAACTTATTTCTCATAGGAAGCCAAGTTGCAAAATATTCCTGTCTCTCACACACTGCATCAGGCCCTGAGCTACTACTGTGTGTCCCTTTCACCTGAAGCGTGTATTTTTCAAGGAGTGAATGGTTCTCCATTTTCAAAGGCTTTCATTTGGCAAGCATTCCTTTCAAATGCTAATTCAACTCTCACAGGGAAATAATGTGCTTGCAACTCCTGCTGCAAACCTTGACATCTGCTTGCAAGAGACACAGTGCCTGTTCCATTCAGTGGAAAGGTCCGTTGGCACAAAGACGGAAATGCTCACACTGTCAAACCCTGACAGATAGGCAGTGTCCCTTTTGAAGGCTAAATCAATTGAAGCTGCTAAGCAAAGTGCTAGAGCACCTTTCCTGTAAGCTTTGTGGTTCTCCTACCAGACACCCAGTAATCCTTCCCTTCATTGAAACAGGCAATTTTGCAGCAAAAGGAAGTTCCTCACACTTTCAAACCCTGAGTGGCAGGTGGTCTTCCTTTAAAAACTTCACTCTACTCACACTGTTACACAAGTTGCTAGACCCTCTTGCTTCTACCCTCAAACATTTTCTTAGAAGAGATTCAGAGATTCTTCCATTCTCTTCAAAGGGTGATGTTGCACAAAGGTGATACTCCTCATCCCTGGAAACACTAAGTGGTAGGCAGTATTCCTTGAAACAACTTACTCAAGTCTCATCCGAAGACAATCTGCTTCACCCTCCTGCTTGTAACATTCAGCCTTTTCTTACAACATAAGCACCGCTGGATCCAGTCACTTCAAAGAGGTGATTTTGCACAAAGTTGAAGGTACTCACACATAAAAACACTGAGAGGTATCAGTATGTCCTTAGACAGCTAACTCAGTTGAGAATCCTCAGAGTCCTAGGCTCTCTTCCTGTTAACAGTCCTGTCTCTCTTAGAAGGCCTACAGGGCATCTTACATTCTCTGGAATGGGGCAATTTGGAAAAAACCTGGAGTCCTCATCCCTGAAAATCTTGAGAGGTAGGTAGTATTCCATGAAACAACTAACTCAATTCACAATGCTGAAGAAGGTGTTTGACCCTCTTCCTTCTAACATTCATGGTTTTCTTACAAGAGCCACAGTGTTTCTCCATTCACTTCACAGAGGCAATTTTGCACAAAGGTGATCTTCTTAACACATGAAAACTCGGACAAGCAGGCAGTATTCCTTTAAAAAGCTAAGTCAATTCACAATGCTAAACAAGTTGCCAAGCCCTGTTGCTTCTAACATTCATGACTCTCTTACAAGAGCTACCAGGACTCTTCCATTCGCTTGTATGGGATATTTTGCCAAAGTTGTGTTCCTCACCCATGAAAACGCTGAGAGGTACTCAGTATTCCTTTACACAGAAGGTACACAGCTAACTCAGTTCACAATGCTGAACAAGGTGGTAGACCCTTTTCTTTCTAACATTAATGATTCTCTCTCAAATTCAACAGTGCTTCTTCCAATCCCTTTTAGCGGGTTATATTGCACAAAGGTGGTATTCCTCACCCATGAACACACTGAGTTGTAGGCATTATTCCTTGAAAGAAGTATATCAATTCTCCTTGGGAAACAAGGTGCTTGACCCTCCTGTTTCTAACATTCCTACTTCTCTTCCAAGAGTTGGAGGGTTGGTTCCCTTGACTTGAAAGAGGTAACTTTGCACAAACTTGAGGATCCTCACCCATAAAAACACTGAGAGTTAGGCAGTATTCCCTTCAACAGGTAACTCAATTCACAATGCTTAAGAGGGTGCTAGACCCTCTTGCTTCTAACATTAATCATTGTCTTACAAGAGCTACAGTATGCCTCCTTTCACTTGAATGGCCTATTTTACAGAACATTGAAGTTTCTCCCCGTGAAAACACTGACAGTTACGCAGTGTTCCCTTAAACAGGTAACTCAATTCACCATGCTTCACAAGTTGCTTGACCCTCTTGCTTGTAACACTTATGGTTCTCTTACAGGAGAGACAGTGCTTCTTCCTTACCTTGCAACAGGCCTATTTTGCACAAAGCTACTATTCTTCACACTGTAAAAGCCTGAGAGACAGGTAGTATTCCTTTGCAAAGCTCACTCAATTCTCACTTTTGAACAACATTCCAGACCCTCTTGCTCCTAGAATGAATGGTTTTCATACATCCTAAACTGTTCTTCTTCCATTCAGTTGAATGCAGCTATTTGGCCAAACGGTGATGTTCCTCACCCATGAAAAAACTCAGAGGTAGTCAGTATTCCTTTCAACAGGTAACTTATTTCTCATAGGAAGCCAAGTTGCAAAATATTCCTGTCTCTCACACACTGCATCAGGCCCTGAGCTACTACTGTGTGTCCCTTTCGCCTGAAGCGTGTATTTTTCAAGGAGTGAATGGTTCTCCATTTTCAAAGGCTTTCATTTGGCAAGCATTCCTTTCAAATGCTAATTCAACTCTCACAGGGAAATAATGTGCTTGCAACTCCTGCTGCAAACCTTGACATCTGCTTGCAAGAGACACAGTGCCTGTTCCATTCAGTGGAAAGGTCTATTGGCACAAAGACGGAAATGCTCACACTGTCAAACCCTGACAGATAGGCAGTGTCCCTTTTGAAGGCTAAATCAATTGAAGCTGCTAAGCAAAGTGCTAGAGCACCTTTCCTGTAAGCTTTGTGGTTCTCCTACCAGACACCCAGTAATCCTTCCCTTCATTGAAACAGGCAATTTTGCAGCAAAAGGAAGTTCCTCACACTTTCAAACCCTGAGTGGCAGGTGGTCTTCCTTTAAAAACTTCACTCTACTCACACTGTTACACAAGTTGCTAGACCCTCTTGCTTCTACCCTCAAACATTTTCTTACAAGAGATTCAGAGATTCTTCCATTCTCTTCAAAGGGTGATGTTGCACAAAGGTGATACTCCTCATCCCTGGAAACACTAAGTGGTAGGCAGTATTCCTTGAAACAAGTTACTCAAGTCTCATCCGAAGACAATCTGCTTCACCCTCCTGCTTGTAACATTCAGCCTTTTCTTACAACATAAGCACCGCTGGATCCAGTCACTTCAAAGAGGTGATTTTGCACAAAGTTGAAGGTACTCACACATAAAAACGCTGAGAGGTATCAGTATGTCCTTAGACAGCTAACTCAGTTGAGAATCCTCAGAGTGCTAGGCTCTCTTCCTGTTAACAGTCCTGTCTCTCTTAGAAGGCCTACAGGGCATCTTCCATTCTCTGGAATGAGGCAATTTGGAAAAAACCTGGAGTCCTCATCCCTGAAAATCTTGAGAGGTAGGTAGTATTCCATGAAACAACTAACTCAATTCACAATGCTGAAGAAGGTGTTTGACCCTCTTCCTTCTAACATTCATGGTTTTCTTACAAGAGCCACAGTGTTTCTCCATTCACTTCACAGAGGCAATTTTGCACAAAGGTGATCTTCTTAGCACATGAAAACTCGGACAAGCAGGCAGTATTCCTTTAAAAAGCTAAGTCAATTCACAATGCTAAACAAGTTGCCAAGCCCTCTTGCTTCTAAAATTCATGACTCTCTTACAAGAGCTACAAGGACTCTTCCATTCGCTTGTATGGGATATTTTGCCAAAGTTGTGTTCCTCACCCATGAAAACGCTGAGAGGTACTCAGTATTCCTTTACACAGCTAACTCAGTTCACAATGCTGAACAAGGTGGTAGACCCTTTTCTTTCTAACATTAATGATTCTCTCTCAAAATCAACAGTGCTTCTTCCAATCCCTTTTAGGGGGTTATATTGCACAAAGGTGGTATTCCTCTCCCATGAACACAATGAGTTGTAGGCATTATTCCTTGAAAGAAGTATATCAATTCTCCTTGGGAAACAAGGTGCTTGACCCTCCTGTTTCTAACATTCCTACTTCTCTTCCAAGAGTTGGAGGGTTGGTTCCCTTGACTTGAAAGAGGTAATTTTGCACAAACTTGAGGATCCTCACCCATAAAAACACTGAGAGTTAGGCAGTATTCCCTTCAACAGGTAACTCAATTCACAATGCTTAAGAGGGTGCTAGACCCTCTTGCTTCTAACATTAATCATTGTCTTACAAGAGCTACAGCATGCCTCCTTTCACTTGAGAGGCCTATTGTGCAGAACATTGAAGTTTCTCCCCGTGAAAACACTGACAGTTACGCAGTGTTCCCTTAAACAGGTAACTCAATTCACCATGCTTCACAAGGTGCTTGACCCTCTTGCTTGTAACACTTATGGTTCTCTTACAGGAGAAACAGTGCTTCTTCCTTACATTGCAACAGGCCTATTTTGCACAAAGCTACTATTCTTCACACTGTAAAAGCCTGAGAGACAGGTAGTATTCCTTTGTAAAGCTCACTCAATTCTCACTTTTGAACAACGTTCCAGACCCTCTTGCTCCTAGAATGAATGGTTTTCATACATCCTAAACTGTTCTTCTTCCATTCAGTTGAATGCAGCTATTTGGCCCAACGGTGATGTTCCTCACCCAGGAAAAAAGTCAGGGGTAGTCAGTATTCCTTTCAACAGGTAACTCATTTCTCATAGGGAGACAAGTTGCAAAATATTCCTGCCTCTCACACACTGCTTCAGGCCCTGAGGTACAAGTGTATGTCCATTTCGCCGGAAGCGGGTATTTTTCAAGGAGTGAATGATTCTCCATTGTCAAAGGCTTTCATTTGGCCAGCATTCCTTTCACATGCTAATTCAACTCTCACAGGGAAACAATGTGCTTGCAACTCCTGCTGCAAACCTTGACATCTGCTTGCAAGAGACACAGTGCCTGTTCCATTCAGTGGAAAGGTCTATTGGCACAAAGACGGAAATGCTCACACTGTCAAACCCTGACAGATAGGCAGTGTCCCTTTTGAAGGCTAAATCAATTGAAGCTGCTAAACAAAGTGCTAGAGCACCTTTCCTGTAAGCTTTGTGGTTCTCCTACCAGACACCCAGTAATCCTTCCCTTCATTGAAACAGGCAATTTTGCAGCAAAAGGAAGTTCCTCACACTTTCAAACCCTGAGTGGCAGGTGGTCTTCCTTTAAAAACTTCACTCTACTCACACTGTTACACAAGTTGCTAGACCCTCTTGCTTCTACCCTCAAACATTTTCTTAGAAGAGATTCAGAGATTCTTCCATTCTCTTCAAAGGGTGATGTTGCACAAAGGTGATACTCCTCATCCCTGGAAACACTAAGTGGTAGGCAGTATTCCTTGAAACAAGTTACTCAAGTCTCATCCGAAGACAATCTGCTTCACCCTCCTGCTTGTAACATTCAGCCTTTTCTTACAACATAAGCACCGCTGGATCCAGTCACTTCAAAGAGGTGATTTTGCACAAAGTTGAAGGTACTCACACATAAAAACACTGAGAGGTATCAGTATGTCCTTAGACAGCTAACTCAGTTGAGAATCCTCAGAGTCCTAGGCTCTCTTCCTGTTAACAGTCCTGTCTCTCTTAGAAGGCCTACAGGGCATCTTCCATTCTCTGGAAAGGGGCAATTTGGAAAAAACCTGGAGTCCTCATCCCTGAAAATCTTGAGAGGTAGGTAGTATTCCATGAAACAACTAACTCAATTCACAATGCTGAAGAAGGTGTTTGACCCTCTTCCTTCTAACATTCATGGTTTTCTTACAAGAGCCACAGTGTTTCTCCATTCACTTCACAGAGGCAATTTTGCACAAAGGTGATCTTCTTAGCACATGAAAACTCGGACAAGCAGGCAGTATTCCTTTAAAAAGCTAAGTCAATTCACAATGCTAAACAAGTTGCCAAGCCCTGTTGCTTCTAACATTCATGACTCTCTTACAAGACCTACCAGGACTCTTCCATTCGCTTGTATGGGATATTTTGCCAAAGTTGTGTTCCTCACCCATGAAAACGCTGAGAGGTACTCAGTATTCCTTTACACAGAAGGTACACAGCTAACTCAGTTCACAATGCTGAACAAGGTGGTAGACCCTTTTCTTTCTAACATTAATGATTCTCTCTCAAATTCAACAGTGCTTCTTCCAATCCCTTTTAGCGGGTTATATTGCACAAAGGTGGTATTCCTCACCCATGAACACACTGAGTTGTAGGCATTATTCCTTGAAAGAAGTATATCAATTCTCCTTGGGAAACAAGGTGCTTGACCCTCCTGTTTCTAACATTCCTACTTCTCTTCCAAGAGTTGGAGGGTTGGTTCCCTTGACTTGAAAGAGGTAACTTTGCACAAACTTGAGGATCCTCACCCATAAAAACACTGAGAGTTAGGCAGTATTCCCTTCAACAGGTAACTCAATTCACAATGCTTAAGAGGGTGCTAGACCCTCTTGCTTCTAACATTAATCATTGTGTTACAAGAGCTACAGTATGCCTCCTTTCACTTGAATGGCCTATTTTACAGAACATTGAAGTTTCTCCCCGTGAAAACACTGACAGTTACGCAGTGTTCCCTTAAACAGGTAACTCAATTCACCATGCTTCACAAGTTGCTTGACCCTCTTGCTTGTAACACTTATGGTTCTCTTACAGGAGAGACAGTGCTTCTTCCTTACATTGCAACAGGCCTATTTTGCACAAAGCTACTATTCTTCACACTGTAAAAGCCTGAGAGACAGGTAGTATTCCTTTGTAAATCTCACTCAATTCTCACTTTTGAACAACATTCCAGACCCTCTTGCTCCTAGAATGAATGGTTTTCATACATCCTAAACTGTTCTTCTTCCATTCAGTTGAATGCAGCTATTTGGCCAAACGGTGATGTTCCTCACCCATGAAAAAACTCAGAGGTAGTCAGTATTCCTTTCAACAGGTAACTTATTTCTCATAGGAAGCCAAGTTGCAAAATATTCCTGTCTCTCACACACTGCATCAGGCCCTGAGCTACTACTGTGTGTCCCTTTCACCTGAAGCGTGTATTTTTCAAGGAGTGAATGGTTCTCCATTTTCAAAGGCTTTCATTTGGCAAGCATTCCTTTCAAATGCTAATTCAACTCTCACAGGGAAATAATGTGCTTGCAACTCCTGCTGCAAACCTTGACATCTGCTTGCAAGAGACACAGTGCCTGTTCCATTCAGTGGAAAGGTCTATTGGCACAAAGACGGAAATGCTCACACTGTCAAACCCTGACAGATAGGCAGTGTCCCTTTTGAAGGCTAAATCAATTGAAGCTGCTAAGCAAAGTGCTAGAGCACCTTTCCTGTAAGCTTTGTGGTTCTCCTACCAGACACCCAGTAATCCTTCCCTTCATTGAAACAGGCAATTTTGCAGCAAAAGGAAGTTCCTCACACTTTCAAACCCTGAGTGGCAGGTGGTCTTCCTTTAAAAACTTCACTCTACTCACACTGTTACACAAGTTGCTAGACCCTCTTGCTTCTACCCTCAAACATTTTCTTAGAAGAGATTCAGAGATTCTTCCATTCTCTTCAAAGGGTGATGTTGCACAAAGGTGATACTCCTCATCCCTGGAAACACTAAGTGGTAGGCAGTATTCCTTGAAACAAGTTACTCAAGTCTCATCCGAAGACAATCTGCTTCACCCTCCTGCTTGTAACATTCAGCCTTTTCTTACAACATAAGCACCGCTGGATCCAGTCACTTCAAAGAGGTGATTTTGCACAAAGTTGAAGGTACTCACACATAAAAACACTGAGAGGTATCAGTATGTCCTTAGACAGCTAACTCAGTTGAGAATCCTCAGAGTCCTAGGCTCTCTTCCTGTTAACAGTCCTGTCTCTCTTAGAAGGCCTACAGGGCATCTTCCATTCTCTGGAAAGGGGCAATTTGGAAAAAACCTGGAGTCCTCATCCCTGAAAATCTTGAGAGGTAGGTAGTATTCCATGAAACAACTAACTCAATTCACAATGCTGAAGAAGGTGTTTGACCCTCTTCCTTCTAACATTCATGGTTTTCTTACAAGAGCCACAGTGTTTCTCCATTCACTTCACAGAGGCAATTTTGCACAAAGGTGATCTTCTTAGCACATGAAAACTCGGACAAGCAGGCAGTATTCCTTTAAAAAGCTAAGTCAATTCACAATGCTAAACAAGTTGCCAAGCCCTGTTGCTTCTAACATTCATGACTCTCTTACAAGACCTACCAGGACTCTTCCATTCGCTTGTATGGGATATTTTGCCAAAGTTGTGTTCCTCACCCATGAAAACGCTGAGAGGTACTCAGTATTCCTTTACACAGAAGGTACACAGCTAACTCAGTTCACAATGCTGAACAAGGTGGTAGACCCTTTTCTTTCTAACATTAATGATTCTCTCTCAAATTCAACAGTGCTTCTTCCAATCCCTTTTAGCGGGTTATATTGCACAAAGGTGGTATTCCTCACCCATGAACACACTGAGTTGTAGGCATTATTCCTTGAAAGAAGTATATCAATTCTCCTTGGGAAACAAGGTGCTTGACCCTCCTGTTTCTAACATTCCTACTTCTCTTCCAAGAGTTGGAGGGTTGGTTCCCTTGACTTGAAAGAGGTAACTTTGCACAAACTTGAGGATCCTCACCCATAAAAACACTGAGAGTTAGGCAGTATTCCCTTCAACAGGTAACTCAATTCACAATGCTTAAGAGGGTGCTAGACCCTCTTGCTTCTAACATTAATCATTGTGTTACAAGAGCTACAGTATGCCTCCTTTCACTTGAATGGCCTATTTTACAGAACATTGAAGTTTCTCCCCGTGAAAACACTGACAGTTACGCAGTGTTCCCTTAAACAGGTAACTCAATTCACCATGCTTCACAAGTTGCTTGACCCTCTTGCTTGTAACACTTATGGTTCTCTTACAGGAGAGACAGTGCTTCTTCCTTACATTGCAACAGGCCTATTTTGCACAAAGCTACTATTCTTCACACTGTAAAAGCCTGAGAGACAGGTAGTATTCCTTTGTAAATCTCACTCAATTCTCACTTTTGAACAACATTCCAGACCCTCTTGCTCCTAGAATGAATGGTTTTCATACATCCTAAACTGTTCTTCTTCCATTCAGTTGAATGCAGCTATTTGGCCAAACGGTGATGTTCCTCACCCATGAAAAAACTCAGAGGTAGTCAGTATTCCTTTCAACAGGTAACTTATTTCTCATAGGAAGCCAAGTTGCAAAATATTCCTGTCTCTCACACACTGCATCAGGCCCTGAGCTACTACTGTGTGTCCCTTTCACCTGAAGCGTGTATTTTTCAAGGAGTGAATGGTTCTCCATTTTCAAAGGCTTTCATTTGGCAAGCATTCCTTTCAAATGCTAATTCAACTCTCACAGGGAAATAATGTGCTTGCAACTCCTGCTGCAAACCTTGACATCTGCTTGCAAGAGACACAGTGCCTGTTCCATTCAGTGGAAAGGTCTATTGGCACAAAGACGGAAATGCTCACACTGTCAAACCCTGACAGATAGGCAGTGTCCCTTTTGAAGGCTAAATCAATTGAAGCTGCTAAGCAAAGTGCTAGAGCACCTTTCCTGTAAGCTTTGTGGTTCTCCTACCAGACACCCAGTAATCCTTCCCTTCATTGAAACAGGCAATTTTGCAGCAAAAGGAAGTTCCTCACACTTTCAAACCCTGAGTGGCAGGTGGTCTTCCTTTAAAAACTTCACTCTACTCACACTGTTACACAAGTTGCTAGACCCTCTTGCTTCTACCCTCAAACATTTTCTTAGAAGAGATTCAGAGATTCTTCCATTCTCTTCAAAGGGTGATGTTGCACAAAGGTGATACTCCTCATCCCTGGAAACACTAAGTGGTAGGCAGTATTCCTTGAAACAAGTTACTCAAGTCTCATCCGAAGACAATCTGCTTCACCCTCCTGCTTGTAACATTCAGCCTTTTCTTACAACATAAGCACCGCTGGATCCAGTCACTTCAAAGAGGTGATTTTGCACAAAGTTGAAGGTACTCACACATAAAAACACTGAGAGGTATCAGTATGTCCTTAGACAGCTAACTCAGTTGAGAATCCTCAGAGTCCTAGGCTCTCTTCCTGTTAACAGTCCTGTCTCTCTTAGAAGGCCTACAGGGCATCTTCCATTCTCTGGAAAGGGGCAATTTGGAAAAAACCTGGAGTCCTCATCCCTGAAAATCTTGAGAGGTAGGTAGTATTCCATGAAACAACTAACTCAATTCACAATGCTGAAGAAGGTGTTTGACCCTCTTCCTTCTAACATTCATGGTTTTCTTACAAGAGCCACAGTGTTTCTCCATTCACTTCACAGAGGCAATTTTGCACAAAGGTGATCTTCTTAGCACATGAAAACTCGGACAAGCAGGCAGTATTCCTTTAAAAAGCTAAGTCAATTCACAATGCTAAACAAGTTGCCAAGCCCTGTTGCTTCTAACATTCATGACTCTCTTACAAGACCTACCAGGACTCTTCCATTCGCTTGTATGGGATATTTTGCCAAAGTTGTGTTCCTCACCCATGAAAACGCTGAGAGGTACTCAGTATTCCTTTACACAGAAGGTACACAGCTAACTCAGTTCACAATGCTGAACAAGGTGGTAGACCCTTTTCTTTCTAACATTAATGATTCTCTCTCAAATTCAACAGTGCTTCTTCCAATCCCTTTTAGCGGGTTATATTGCACAAAGGTGGTATTCCTCACCCATGAACACACTGAGTTGTAGGCATTATTCCTTGAAAGAAGTATATCAATTCTCCTTGGGAAACAAGGTGCTTGACCCTCCTGTTTCTAACATTCCTACTTCTCTTCCAAGAGTTGGAGGGTTGGTTCCCTTGACTTGAAAGAGGTAACTTTGCACAAACTTGAGGATCCTCACCCATAAAAACACTGAGAGTTAGGCAGTATTCCCTTCAACAGGTAACTCAATTCACAATGCTTAAGAGGGTGCTAGACCCTCTTGCTTCTAACATTAATCATTGTCTTACAAGAGCTACAGTATGCCTCCTTTCACTTGAATGGCCTATTTTACAGAACATTGAAGTTTCTCCCCGTGAAAACACTGACAGTTACGCAGTGTTCCCTTAAACAGGTAACTCAATTCACCATGCTTCACAAGTTGCTTGACCCTCTTGCTTGTAACACTTATGGTTCTCTTACAGGAGAGACAGTGCTTCTTCCTTACATTGCAACAGGCCTATTTTGCACAAAGCTACTATTCTTCACACTGTAAAAGCCTGAGAGACAGGTAGTATTCCTTTGTAAAGCTCACTCAATTCTCACTTTTGAACAACATTCCAGACCCTCTTGCTCCTAGAATGAATGGTTTTCATACATCCTAAACTGTTCTTCTTCCATTCAGTTGAATGCAGCTATTTGGCCAAACGGTGATGTTCCTCACCCATGAAAAAACTCAGAGGTAGTCAGTATTCCTTTCAACAGGTAACTTATTTCTCATAGGAAGCCAAGTTGCAAAATATTCCTGTCTCTCACACACTGCATCAGGCCCTGAGCTACTACTGTGTGTCCCTTTCGCCTGAAGCGTGTATTTTTCAAGGAGTGAATGGTTCTCCATTTTCAAAGGCTTTCATTTGGCAAGCATTCCTTTCAAATGCTAATTCAACTCTCACAGGGAAATAATGTGCTTGCAACTCCTGCTGCAAACCTTGACATCTGCTTGCAAGAGACACAGTGCCTGTTCCATTCAGTGGAAAGGTCTATTGGCACAAAGACGGAAATGCTCACACTGTCAAACCCTGATAGATAGGCAGTGTCCCTTTTGAAGGCTAAATCAATTGAAGCTGCTAAGCAAAGTGCTAGAGCACCTTTCCTGTAAGCTTTGTGGTTCTCCTACCAGACACCCAGTAATCCTTCCCTTCATTGAAACAGGCAATTTTGCAGCAAAAGGAAGTTCCTCACACTTTCAAACCCTGAGTGGCAGGTGGTCTTCCTTTAAAAACTTCACTCTACTCACACTGTTACACAAGTTGCTAGACCCTCTTGCTTCTACCCTCAAACATTTTCTTAGAAGAGATTCAGAGATTCTTCCATTCTCTTCAAAGGGTGATGTTGCACAAAGGTGATACTCCTCATCCCTGGAAACACTAAGTGGTAGGCAGTATTCCTTGAAACAAGTTACTCAAGTCTCATCCGAAGACAATCTGCTTCACCCTCCTGCTTGTAACATTCATCCTTTTCTTACAACATAAGCACCGCTGGATCCAGTCACTTCAAAGAGGTGATTTTGCACAAAGTTGAAGGTACTCACACATAAAAACACTGAGAGGTATCAGTATGTCCTTAGACAGCTAACTCAGTTGAGAATCCTCAGAGTCCTAGGCTCTCTTCCTGTTAACAGTCCTGTCTCTCTTAGAAGGCCTACAGGGCATCTTCCATTCTCTGGAAAGGGGCAATTTGGAAAAAACCTGGAGTCCTCATCCCTGAAAATCTTGAGAGGTAGGTAGTATTCCATGAAACAACTAACTCAATTCACAATGCTGAAGAAGGTGTTTGACCCTCTTCCTTCTAACATTCATGGTTTTCTTACAAGAGCCACAGTGTTTCTCCATTCACTTCACAGAGGCAATTTTGCACAAAGGTGATCTTCTTAGCACATGAAAACTCGGACAAGCAACCAGTATTCCTTTAAAAAGCTAAGTCAATTCACAATGCTAAACAAGTTGCCAAGCCCTGTTGCTTCTAACATTCATGACTCTCTTACAAGAGCTACCAGGACTCTTCCTTTCGCTTGTATGGGATATTTTGCCAAAGTTGTGTTCCTCACCCATGAAAACGCTGAGAAGTACTCAGTATTCCTTTACACAGAAGGTACACAGCTAACTCAGTTCACAATGCTGAACAAGGTGGTAGACCCTTTTCTTTCTAACATTAATGATTCTCTCTCAAATTCAACAGTGCTTCTTCCAATCCCTTTTAGCGGGTTATATTGCACAAAGGTGGTATTCCTCACCCATGAACACACTGAGTTGTAGGCATTATTCCTTGAAAGAAGTATATCAATTCTCCTTGGGAAACAAGGTGCTTGACCCTCCTGTTTCTAACATTCCTACTTCTCTTCCAAGAGTTGGAGGGTTGGTTCCCTTGACTTGAAAGAGGTAACTTTGCACAAACTTGAGGATCCTCACCCATAAAAACACTGAGAGTTAGGCAGTATTCCCTTCAACAGGTAACTCAATTCACAATGCTTAAGAGGGTGCTAGACCCTCTTGCTTCTAACATTAATCATTGTGTTACAAGAGCTACAGTATGCCTCCTTTCATTTGAATGGCCTATTTTACAGAACATTGAAGTTTCTCCCCGTGAAAACACTGACAGTTACGCAGTGTTCCCTTAAACAGGTAACTCAATTCACCATGCTTCACAAGTTGCTTGACCCTCTTGCTTGTAACACTTATGGTTCTCTTACAGGAGAGACAGTGCTTCTTCCTTACATTGCAACAGGCCTATTTTGCACAAAGCTACTATTCTTCACACTGTAAAAGCCTGAGAGACAGGTAGTATTCCTTTGTAAAGCTCACTCAATTCTCACTTTTGAACAACATTCCAGACCCTCTTGCTCCTAGAATGAATGGTTTTCATACATCCTAAACTGTTCTTCTTCCATTCAGTTGAATGCAGCTATTTGGCCAAACGGTGATGTTCCTCACCCATGAAAAAACTCAGAGGTAGTCAGTATTCCTTTCAACAGGTAACTTATTTCTCATAGGAAGCCAAGTTGCAAAATATTCCTGTCTCTCACACACTGCATCAGGCCCTGAGCTACTACTGTGTGTCCCTTTCACCTGAAGCGTGTATTTTTCAAGGAGTGAATGGTTCTCCATTTTCAAAGGCTTTCATTTGGCAAGCATTCCTTTCAAATGCTAATTCAACTCTCACAGGGAAACAATGTGCTTGCAACTCCTGCTGCAAACCTTGACATCTGCTTGCAAGAGACACAGTGCCTGTTCCATTCAGTGGAAAGGTCTATTGGCACAAAGACGGAAATGCTCACACTGTCAAACCCTGACAGATAGGCAGTGTCCCTTTTGAAGGCTAAATCAATTGAAGCTGCTAAGCAAAGTGCTAGAGCACCTTTCCTGTAAGCTTTGTGGTTCTCCTACCAGACACCCAGTAATCCTTCCCTTCATTGAAACAGGCAATTTTGCAGCAAAAGGAAGTTCCTCACACTTTCAAACCCTGAGTGGCAGGTGGTCTTCCTTTAAAAGCTTCACTCTACTCACACTGTTACACAAGTTGCTAGACCCTCTTGCTTCTACCCTCAAACATTTTCTTACAAGAGATTCAGAGATTCTTCCATTCTCTTCAAAGGGTGATGTTGCACAAAGGTGATACTCCTCATCCCTGGAAACACTAAGTGGTAGGCAGTATTCCTTGAAACAAGTTACTCAAGTCTCATCCGAAGACAATCTGCTTCACCCTCCTGCTTGTAACATTCAGCCTTTTCTTACAACATAAGCACCGCTGGATCCAGTCACTTCAAAGAGGTGATTTTGCACAAAGTTGAAGGTACTCACACATAAAAACGCTGCGAGGTATCAGTATGTCCTTAGACAGCTAACTCAGTTGAGAATCCTCAGAGTGCTAGGCTCTCTTCCTGTTAACAGTCCTGTCTCTCTTAGAAGTCCTACAGGGCATCTTCCATTCTCTGGAATGAGGCAATTTGGAAAAAACCTGGAGTCCTCATCCCTGAAAATCTTGAGAGGTAGGTAGTATTCCATGAAACAACTAACTCAATTCACAATGCTGAAGAAGGTGTTTGACCCTCTTCCTTCTAACATTCATGGTTTTCTTACAAGAGCCACAGTGTTTCTCCATTCACTTCACAGAGGCAATTTTGCACAAAGGTGATCTTCTTAGCACATGAAAACTCGGACAAGCAGGCAGTATTCCTTTAAAAAGCTAAGTCAATTCACAATGCTAAACAAGTTGCCAAGCCCTCTTGCTTCTAAAATTCATGACTCTCTTACAAGAGCTACAAGGACTCTTCCATTCGCTTGTATGGGATATTTTGCCAAAGTTGTGTTCCTCACCCATGAAAACGCTGAGAGGTACTCAGTATTCCTTTACACAGCTAACTCAGTTCACAATGCTGAACAAGGTGGTAGACCCTTTTCTTTCTAACATTAATGATTCTCTCTCAAATTCAACAGTGCTTCTTCCAATCCCTTTTAGGGGGTTATATTGCACAAAGGTGGTATTCCTCTCCCATGAACACAATGAGTTGTAGGCATTATTCCTTGAAAGAAGTATATCAATTCTCCTTGGGAAACAAGGTGCTTGACCCTCCTGTTTCTAACATTCCTACTTCTCTTCCAAGAGTTGGAAGGTTGGTTCCCTTGACTTGAAAGAGGTAATTTTGCACAAACTTGAGGATCCTCACCCATAAAAACACTGAGAGTTAGGCAGTATTCCCTTCAACAGGTAACTCAATTCACAATGCTTAAGAGGGTGCTAGACCCTCTTGCTTCTAACATTAATCATTGTCTTACAAGAGCTACAGTATGCCTCCTTTCACTTGAGAGGCCTATTGTGCAGAACATTGAAGTTTCTCCCCGTGAAAACACTGACAGTTACGCAGTGTTCCCTTAAACAGGTAACTCAATTCACCATGCTTCACAAGGTGCTTGACCCTCTTGCTTGTAACACTTATGGTTCTCTTACAGGAGAAACAGTGCTTCTTCCTTACATTGCAACAGGCCTATTTTGCACAAAGCTACTATTCTTCACACTGTAAAAGCCTGAGAGACAGGTAGTATTCCTTTGTAAAGCTCACTCAATTCTCACTTTTGAACAACGTTCCAGACCCTCTTGCTCCTAGAATGAATGGTTTTCATACATCCTAAACTGTTCTTCTTCCATTCAGTTGAATGCAGCTATTTGGCCCAACGGTGATGTTCCTCACCCAGGAAAAAAGTCAGGGGTAGTCAGTATTCCTTTCAACAGGTAACTCATTTCTCATAGGGAGACAAGTTGCAAAATATTCCTGCCTCTCACACACTGCTTCAGGCCCTGAGGTACAAGTGTATGTCCATTTCGCCGGAAGCGGGTATTTTTCAAGGAGTGAATGATTCTCCATTGTCAAAGGCTTTCATTTGGCCAGCATTCCTTTCACATGCTAATTCAACTCTCACAGGGAAACAATGTGCTTGCAACTCCTGCTGCAAACCTTGACATCTGCTTGCAAGAGACACAGTGCCTGTTCCATTCAGTGGAAAGGTCTATTGGCACAAAGACGGAAATGCTCACACTGTCAAACCCTGACAGATAGGCAGTGTCCCTTTTGAAGGCTAAATCAATTGAAGCTGCTAAACAAAGTGCTAGAGCACCTTTCCTGTAAGCTTTGTGGTTCTCCTACCAGACACCCAGTAATCCTTCCCTTCATTGAAACAGGCAATTTTGCAGCAAAAGGAAGTTCCTCACACTTTCAAACCCTGAGTGGCAGGTGGTCTTCCTTTAAAAACTTCACTCTACTCACACTGTTACACAAGTTGCTAGACCCTCTTGCTTCTACCCTCAAACATTTTCTTAGAAGAGATTCAGAGATTCTTCCATTCTCTTCAAAGGGTGATGTTGCACAAAGGTGATACTCCTCATCCCTGGAAACACTAAGTGGTAGGCAGTATTCCTTGAAACAAGTTACTCAAGTCTCATCCGAAGACAATCTGCTTCACCCTCCTGCTTGTAACATTAAGCCTTTTCTTACAACATAAGCACCGCTGGATCCAGTCACTTCAAAGAGGTGATTTTGCAGAAAGTTGAAGGTACTCACACATAAAAACACTGAGAGGTATCAGTATGTCCTTAGACAGCTAACTCAGTTGAGAATCCTCAGAGTCCTAGGCTCTCTTCCTGTTAACAGTCCTGTCTCTCTTAGAAGGCCTACAGGGCATCTTCCATTCTCTGGAAAGGGGCAATTTGGAAAAAACCTGGAGTCCTCATCCCTGAAAATCTTGAGAGGTAGGTAGTATTCCATGAAACAACTAACTCAATTCACAATGCTGAAGAAGGTGTTTGACCCTCTTCCTTCTAACATTCATGGTTTTCTTACAAGAGCCACAGTGTTTCTCCATTCACTTCACAGAGGCAATTTTGCACAAAGGTGATCTTCTTAGCACATGAAAACTCGGACAAGCAGGCAGTATTCCTTTAAAAAGCTAAGTCAATTCACAATGCTAAACAAGTTGCCAAGCCCTGTTGCTTCTAACATTCATGACTCTCTTACAAGAGCTACCAGGACTCTTCCATTCGCTTGTATGGGATATTTTGCCAAAGTTGTGTTCCTCACCCATGAAAACGCTGAGAGGTACTCAGTATTCCTTTACACAGAAGGTACACAGCTAACTCAGTTCACAATGCTGAACAAGGTGGTAGACCCTTTTCTTTCTAACATTAATGATTCTCTCTCAAATTCAACAGTGCTTCTTCCAATCCCTTTTAGCGGGTTATATTGCACAAAGGTGGTATTCCTCACCCATGAACACACTGAGTTGTAGGCATTATTCCTTGAAAGAAGTATATCAATTCTCCTTGGGAAACAAGGTGCTTGACCCTCCTGTTTCTAACATTCCTACTTCTCTTCCAAGAGTTGGAGGGTTGGTTCCCTTGACTTGAAAGAGGTAACTTTGCACAAACTTGAGGATCCTCACCCATAAAAACACTGAGAGTTAGGCAGTATTCCCTTCAACAGGTAACTCAATTCACAATGCTTAAGAGGGTGCTAGACCCTCTTGCTTCTAACATTAATCATTGTGTTACAAGAGCTACAGTATGCCTCCTTTCACTTGAATGGCCTATTTTACAGAACATTGAAGTTTCTCCCCGTGAAAACACTGACAGTTACGCAGTGTTCCCTTAAACAGGTAACTCAATTCACCATGCTTCACAAGTTGCTTGACCCTCTTGCTTGTAACACTTATGGTTCTCTTACAGGAGAGACAGTGCTTCTTCCTTACATTGCAACAGGCCTATTTTGCACAAAGCTACTATTCTTCACACTGTAAAAGCCTGAGAGACAGGTAGTATTCCTTTGTAAAGCTCACTCAATTCTCACTTTTGAACAACATTCCAGACCCTCTTGCTCCTAGAATGAATGGTTTTCATACATCCTAAACTGTTCTTCTTCCATTCAGTTGAATGCAGCTATTTGGCCAAATGGTGATGTTCCTCACCCATGAAAAAACTCAGAGGTATTCAGTATTCCTTTCAACAGGTAACTTATTTCTCATAGGAAGCCAAGTTGCAAAATATTCCTGTCTCTCACACACTGCATCAGGCCCTGAGCTACTACTGTGTGTCCCTTTCACCTGAAGCGTGTATTTTTCAAGGAGTGAATGGTTCTCCATTTTCAAAGGTTTTCATTTGGCAAGCATTCCTTTCAAATGCTAATTCAACTCTCACAGGGAAATAATGTGCTTGCAACTCCTGCTGCAAACCTTGACATCTGCTTGCAAGAGACACAGTGCCTGTTCCATTCAGTGGAAAGGTCTATTGGCACAAAGACGGAAATGCTCACACTGTCAAACCCTGACAGATAGACAGTGTCCCTTTTGAAGGCTAAATCAATTGAAGCTGCTAAGCAAAGTGCTAGAGCACCTTTCCTGTAAGCTTCGTGGTTCTCCTACCAGACACCCAGTAATCCTTCCCTTCATTGAAACAGGCAATTTTGCAGCAAAAGGAAGTTCCTCACACTTTCAAACCCTGAGTGGCAGGTGGTCTTCCTTTAAAAACTTCACTCTACTCACACTGTTACACAAGTTGCTAGACCCTCTTGCTTCTACCCTCAAACATTTTCTTAGAAGAGATTCAGAGATTCTTCCATTCTCTTCAAAGGGTGATGTTGCACAAAGGTGATACTCCTCATCCCTGGAAACACTAAGTGGTAGGCAGTATTCCTTGAAACAAGTTACTCAAGTCTCATCCGAAGACAATCTGCTTCACCCTCCTGCTTGTAACATTCAGCCTTTTCTTACAACATAAGCACCGCTGGATCCAGTCACTTCAAAGAGGTGATTTTGCACAAAGTTGAAGGTACTCACACATAAAAACACTGAGAGGTATCAGTATGTCCTCAGACAGCTAACTCAGTTGAGAATCCTCAGAGTCCTAGGCTCTCTTCCTGTTAACAGTCCTGTCTCTCTTAGAAGGCCTACAGGGCATCTTCCATTCTCTGGAATGGGGCAATTTGGAAAAAACCTGGAGTCCTCATCCCTGAAAATCTTGAGAGGTAGGTAGTATTCCATGAAACAACTAACTCAATTCACAATGCTGAAGAAGGTGTTTGACCCTCTTCCTTCTAACATTCATGGTTTTCTTACAAGAGCCACAGTGTTTCTCCATTCACTTCACAGAGGCAATTTTGCACAAAGGTGATCTTCTTAGCACATGAAAACTCGGACAAGCAGGCAGTATTCCTTTAAAAAGCTAAGTCAATTCACAATGCTAAACAAGTTGCCAAGCCCTGTTGCTTCTAACATTCATGACTCTCTTACAAGAGCTACCAGGACTCTTCCATTCGCTTGTATGGGATATTTTGCCAAAGTTGTGTTCCTCACCCATGAAAACGCTGAGAGGTACTCAGTATTCCTTTACACAGAAGGTACACAGCTAACTCAGTTCACAATGCTGAACAAGGTGGTAGACCCTTTTCTTTCTAACATTAATGATTCTCTCTCAAATTCAACAGTGCTTCTTCCAATCCCTTTTAGCGGGTTATATTGCACAAAGGTGGTATTCCTCACCCATGAACACACTGAGTTGTAGGCATTATTCCTTGAAAGAAGTATATCAATTCTCCTTGGGAAACAAGGTGCTTGACCCTCCTGTTTCTAACATTCCTACTTCTCTTCCAAGAGTTGGAGGGTTGGTTCCCTTGACTTGAAAGAGGTAACTTTGCACAAACTTGAGGATCCTCACCCATAAAAACACTGAGAGTTAGGCAGTATTCCCTTCAACAGGTAACTCAATTCACAATGCTTAAGAGGGTGCTAGACCCTCTTGCTTCTAACATTAATCATTGTGTTACAAGAGCTACAGTATGCCTCCTTTCACTTGAATGGCCTATTTTACAGAACATTGAAGTTTCTCCCCGTGAAAACACTGACAGTTACGCAGTGTTCCCTTAAACAGGTAACTCAATTCACCATGCTTCACAAGTTGCTTGACCCTCTTGCTTGTAACACTTATGGTTCTCTTACAGGAGAGACAGTGCTTCTTCCTTACATTGCAACAGGCCTATTTTGCACAAAGCTACTATTCTTCACACTGTAAAAGCCTGAGAGACAGGTAGTATTCCTTTGTAAAGCTCACTCAATTCTCACTTTTGAACAACATTCCAGACCCTCTTGCTCCTAGAATGAATGGTTTTCATACATCCTAAACTGTTCTTCTTCCATTCAGTTGAATGCAGCTATTTGGCCAAACGGTGATGTTCCTCACCCATGAAAAAACTCAGAGGTAGTCAGTATTCCTTTCAACAGGTAACTTATTTCTCATAGGAAGCCAAGTTGCAAAATATTCCTGTCTCTCACACACTGCATCAGGCCCTGAGCTACTACTGTGTGTCCCTTTCACCTGAAGCGTGTATTTTTCAAGGAGTGAATGGTTCTCCATTTTCAAAGGCTTTCATTTGGCAAGCATTCCTTTCAAATGCTAATTCAACTCTCACAGGGAAACAATGTGCTTGCAACTCCTGCTGCAAACCTTGACATCTGCTTGCAAGAGACACAGTGCCTGTTCCATTCAGTGGAAAGGTCTATTGGCACAAAGACGGAAATGCTCACACTGTCAAACCCTGACAGATAGGCAGTGTCCCTTTTGAAGGCTAAATCAATTGAAGCTGCTAAGCAAAGTGCTAGAGCACCTTTCCTGTAAGCTTTGTGGTTCTCCTACCAGACACCCAGTAATCCTTCCCTTCATTGAAACAGGCAATTTTGCAGCAAAAGGAAGTTCCTCACACTTTCAAACCCTGAGTGGCAGGTGGTCTTCCTTTAAAAACTTCACTCTACTCACACTGTTACACAAGTTGCTAGACCCTCTTGCTTCTACCCTCAAACATTTTCTTACAAGAGATTCAGAGATTCTTCCATTCTCTTCAAAGGGTGATGTTGCACAAAGGTGATACTCCTCATCCCTGGAAACACTAAGTGGTAGGCAGTATTCCTTGAAACAAGTTACTCAAGTCTCATCCGAAGACAATCTGCTTCACCCTCCTGCTTGTAACATTCAGCCTTTTCTTACAACATAAGCACCGCTGGATCCAGTCACTTCAAAGAGGTGATTTTGCACAAAGTTGAAGGTACTCACACATAAAAACACTGAGAGGTATCAGTATGTCCGTAGACAGCTAACTCAGTTGAGAATCCTCAGAGTCCTAGGCTCTCTTCCTGTTAACAGTCCTGTCTCTCTTAGAAGGCCTACAGGGCATCTTACATTCTCTGGAATGGGGCAATTTGGAAAAAACCTGGAGTCCTCATCCCTGAAAATCTTGAGAGGTAGGTAGTATTCCATGAAACAACTAACTCAATTCACAATGCTGAAGAAGGTGTTTGACCCTCTTCCTTCTAACATTCATGGTTTTCTTACAAGAGCCACAGTGTTTCTCCATTCACTTCACAGAGGCAATTTTGCACAAAGGTGATCTTCTTAGCACATGAAAACTCGGACAAGCAGGCAGTATTCCTTTAAAAAGCTAAGTCAATTCACAATGCTAAACAAGTTGCCAAGCCCTGTTGCTTCTAACATTCATGACTCTCTTACAAGAGCTACCAGGACTCTTCCATTCGCTTGTATGGGATATTTTGCCAAAGTTCTGTTCCTCACCCATGAAAACGCTGAGAGGTACTCAGTATTCCTTTACACAGAAGGTACACAGCTAACTCAGTTCACAATGCTGAACAAGGTGGTAGACCCTTTTCTTTCTAACATTAATGATTCTCTCTCAAATTCAACAGTGCTTCTTCCAATCCCTTTTAGCGGGTTATATTGCACAAAGGTGGTATTCCTCACCCATGAACACACTGAGTTGTAGGCATTATTCCTTGAAAGAAGTATATCAATTCTCCTTGGGAAACAAGGTGCTTGACCCTCCTGTTTCTAACATTCCTACTTCTCTTCCAAGAGTTGGAGGGTTGGTTCCCTTGACTTGAAAGAGGTAACTTTGCACAAACTTGAGGATCCTCACCCATAAAAACACTGAGAGTTAGGCAGTATTCCCTTCAACAGGTAACTCAATTCACAATGCTTAAGAGGGTGCTAGACCCTCTTGCTTCTAACATTAATCATTGTGTTACAAGAGCTACAGTATGCCTCCTTTCACTTGAATGGCCTATTTTACAGAACATTGAAGTTTCTCCCCGTGAAAACACTGACAGTTACGCAGTGTTCCCTTAAACAGGTAACTCAATTCACCATGCTTCACAAGTTGCTTGACCCTCTTGCTTGTAACACTTATGGTTCTCTTACAGGAGAGACAGTGCTTCTTCCTTACATTGCAACAGGCCTATTTTGCACAAAGCTACTATTCTTCACACTGTAAAAGCCTGAGAGACAGGTAGTATTCCTTTGTAAAGCTCACTCAATTCTCACTTTTGAACAACATTCCAGACCCTCTTGCTCCTAGAATGAATGGTTTTCATACATCCTAAACTGTTCTTCTTCCATTCAGTTGAATGCAGCTATTTGGCCAAATGGTGATGTTCCTCACCCATGAAAAAACTCAGAGGTATTCAGTATTCCTTTCAACAGGTAACTTATTTCTCATAGGAAGCCAAGTTGCAAAATATTCCTGTCTCTCACACACTGCATCAGGCCCTGAGCTACTACTGTGTGTCCCTTTCACCTGAAGCGTGTATTTTTCAAGGAGTGAATGGTTCTCCATTTTCAAAGGTTTTCATTTGGGAAGCATTCCTTTCAAATGCTAATTCAACTCTCACAGGGAAATAATGTGCTTGCAACTCCTGCTGCAAACCTTGACATCTGCTTGCAAGAGACACAGTGCCTGTTCCATTCAGTGGAAAGGTCTATTGGCACAAAGACGGAAATGCTCACACTGTCAAACCCTGACAGATAGACAGTGTCCCTTTTGAAGGCTAAATCAATTGAAGCTGCTAAGCAAAGTGCTAGAGCACCTTTCCTGTAAGCTTCGTGGTTCTCCTACCAGACACCCAGTAATCCTTCCCTTCATTGAAACAGGCAATTTTGCAGCAAAAGGAAGTTCCTCACACTTTCAAACCCTGAGTGGCAGGTGGTCTTCCTTTAAAAACTTCACTCTACTCACACTGTTACACAAGTTGCTAGACCCTCTTGCTTCTACCCTCAAACATTTTCTTAGAAGAGATTCAGAGATTCTTCCATTCTCTTCAAAGGGTGATGTTGCACAAAGGTGATACTCTTCATCCCTGGAAACACTAAGTGGTAGGCAGTATTCCTTGAAACAAGTTACTCAAGTCTCATCCGAAGACAATCTGCTTCACCCTCCTGCTTGTAACATTCAGCCTTTTCTTACAACATAAGCACCGCTGGATCCAGTCACTTCAAAGAGGTGATTTTGCACAAAGTTGAAGGTACTCACACATAAAAACACTGAGAGGTATCAGTATGTCCTCAGACAGCTAACTCAGTTGAGAATCCTCAGAGTCCTAGGCTCTCTTCCTGTTAACAGTCCTGTCTCTCTTAGAAGGCCTACAGGGCATCTTCCATTCTCTGGAATGGGGCAATTTGGAAAAAACCTGGAGTCCTCATCCCTGAAAATCTTGAGAGGTAGGTAGTATTCCATGAAACAACTAACTCAATTCACAATGCTGAAGAAGGTGTTTGACCCTCTTCCTTCTAACATTCATGGTTTTCTTACAAGAGCCACAGTGTTTCTCCATTCACTTCACAGAGGCAATTTTGCACAAAGGTGATCTTCTTAGCACATGAAAACTCGGACAAGCAGGCAGTATTCCTTTAAAAAGCTAAGTCAATTCACAATGCTAAACAAGTTGCCAAGCCCTGTTGCTTCTAACATTCATGACTCTCTTACAAGAGCTACCAGGACTCTTCCATTCGCTTGTATGGGATATTTTGCCAAAGTTGTGTTCCTCACCCATGAAAACGCTGAGAGGTACTCAGTATTCCTTTACACAGAAGGTACACAGCTAACTCAGTTCACAATGCTGAACAAGGTGGTAGACCCTTTTCTTTCTAACATTAATGATTCTCTCTCAAATTCAACAGTGCTTCTTCCAATCCCTTTTAGCGGGTTATATTGCACAAAGGTGGTATTCCTCACCCATGAACACACTGAGTTGTAGGCATTATTCCTTGAAAGAAGTATATCAATTCTCCTTGGGAAACAAGGTGCTTGACCCTCCTGTTTCTAACATTCCTACTTCTCTTCCAAGAGTTGGAGGGTTGGTTCCCTTGACTTGAAAGAGGTAACTTTGCACAAACTTGAGGATCCTCACCCATAAAAACACTGAGAGTTAGGCAGTATTCCCTTCAACAGGTAACTCAATTCACAATGCTTAAGAGGGTGCTAGACCCTCTTGCTTCTAACATTAATCATTGTCTTACAAGAGCTACAGTATGCCTCCTTTCACTTGAATGGCCTATTTTACAGAACATTGAAGTTTCTCCCCGTGAAAACACTGACAGTTACGCAGTGTTCCCTTAAACAGGTAACTCAATTCACCATGCTTCACAAGTTGCTTGACCCTCTTGCTTGTAACACTTATGGTTCTCTTACAGGAGAGACAGTGCTTCTTCCTTACATTGCAACAGGCCTATTTTGCACAAAGCTACTATTCTTCACACTGTAAAAGCCTGAGAGACAGGTAGTATTCCTTTGTAAAGCTCACTCAATTCTCACTTTTGAACAACATTCCAGACCCTCTTGCTCCTAGAATGAATGGTTTTCATACATCCTAAACTGTTCTTCTTCCATTCAGTTGAATGCAGCTATTTGGCCAAACGGTGATGTTCCTCACCCATGAAAAAACTCAGAGGTAGTCAGTATTCCTTTCAACAGGTAACTTATTTCTCATAGGAAGCCAAGTTGCAAAATATTCCTGTCTCTCACACACTGCATCAGGCCCTGAGCTACTACTGTGTGTCCCTTTCACCTGAAGCGTGTATTTTTCAAGGAGTGAATGGTTCTCCATTTTCAAAGGCTTTCATTTGGCAAGCATTCCTTTCAAATGCTAATTCAACTCTCACAGGGAAACAATGTGCTTGCAACTCCTGCTGCAAACCTTGACATCTGCTTGCAAGAGACACAGTGCCTGTTCCATTCAGTGGAAAGGTCTATTGGCACAAAGACGGAAATGCTCACACTGTCAAACCCTGACAGATAGGCAGTGTCCCTTTTGAAGGCTAAATCAATTGAAGCTGCTAAGCAAAGTGCTAGAGCACCTTTCCTGTAAGCTTTGTGGTTCTCCTACCAGACACCCAGTAATCCTTCCCTTCATTGAAACAGGCAATTTTGCAGCAAAAGGAAGTTCCTCACACTTTCAAACCCTGAGTGGCAGGTGGTCTTCCTTTAAAAACTTCACTCTACTCACACTGTTACACAAGTTGCTAGACCCTCTTGCTTCTACCCTCAAACATTTTCTTACAAGAGATTCAGAGATTCTTCCATTCTCTTCAAAGGGTGATGTTGCACAAAGGTGATACTCCTCATCCCTGGAAACACTAAGTGGTAGGCAGTATTCCTTGAAACAAGTTACTCAAGTCTCATCCGAAGACAATCTGCTTCACCCTCCTGCTTGTAACATTCAGCCTTTTCTTACAACATAAGCACCGCTGGATCCAGTCACTTCAAAGAGGTGATTTTGCACAAAGTTGAAGGTACTCACACATAAAAACACTGAGAGGTATCAGTATGTCCGTAGACAGCTAACTCAGTTGAGAATCCTCAGAGTCCTAGGCTCTCTTCCTGTTAACAGTCCTGTCTCTCTTAGAAGGCCTACAGGGCATCTTACATTCTCTGGAATGGGGCAATTTGGAAAAAACCTGGAGTCCTCATCCCTGAAAATCTTGAGAGGTAGGTAGTATTCCATGAAACAACTAACTCAATTCACAATGCTGAAGAAGGTGTTTGACCCTCTTCCTTCTAACATTCATGGTTTTCTTACAAGAGCCACAGTGTTTCTCCATTCACTTCACAGAGGCAATTTTGCACAAAGGTGATCTTCTTAGCACATGAAAACTCGGACAAGCAGGCAGTATTCCTTTAAAAAGCTAAGTCAATTCACAATGCTAAACAAGTTGCCAAGCCCTGTTGCTTCTAACATTCATGACTCTCTTACAAGAGCTACCAGGACTCTTCCATTCGCTTGTATGGGATATTTTGCCAAAGTTCTGTTCCTCACCCATGAAAACGCTGAGAGGTACTCAGTATTCCTTTACACAGCCAACTCTGTTCACAATGCTGAACAAGGTGGTAGACCCTTTTCTTTCTAACATTAATGATTCTCTCTCAAATTCAACAGTGCTTCTTCCAATCCCTTTTAGCGGGTTATATTGCACAAAGGTGGTATTCCTCACCCATGAACACACTGAGTTGTAGGCATTATTCCTTGAAAGAAGTATATCAATTCTCCTTGGGAAACAAGGTGCTTGACCCTCCTGTTTCTAACATTCCTACTTCTCTTCCAAGAGTTGGAGGGTTGGTTCCCTTGACTTGAAAGAGGTAACTTTGCACAAACTTGAGGATCCTCACCCATAAAAACACTGAGAGTTAGGCAGTATTCCCTTCAACAGGTAACTCAATTCACAATGCTTAAGAGGGTGCTAGACCCTCTTGCTTCTAACATTAATCATTGTGTTACAAGAGCTACAGTATGCCTCCTTTCACTTGAATGGCCTATTTTACAGAACATTGAAGTTTCTCCCCGTGAAAACACTGACAGTTACGCAGTGTTCCCTTAAACAGGTAACTCAATTCACCATGCTTCACAAGTTGCTTGACCCTCTTGCTTGTAACACTTATGGTTCTCTTACAGGAGAGACAGTGCTTCTTCCTTACATTGCAACAGGCCTATTTTGCACAAAGCTACTATTCTTCACACTGTAAAAGCCTGAGAGACAGGTAGTATTCCTTTGTAAAGCTCACTCAATTCTCACTTTTGAACAACATTCCAGACCCTCTTGCTCCTAGAATGAATGGTTTTCATACATCCTAAACTGTTCTTCTTCCATTCAGTTGAATGCAGCTATTTGGCCAAACGGTGATGTTCCTCACCCATGAAAAAACTCAGAGGTAGTCAGTATTCCTTTCAACAGGTAACTTATTTCTCATAGGAAGCCAAGTTGCAAAATATTCCTGTCTCTCACACACTGCATCAGGCCCTGAGCTACTACTGTGTGTCCCTTTCACCTGAAGCGTGTATTTTTCAAGGAGTGAATGGTTCTCCATTTTCAAAGGCTTTCATTTGGCAAGCATTCCTTTCAAATGCTAATTCAACTCTCACAGGGAAACAATGTGCTTGCAACTCCTGCTGCAAACCTTGACATCTGCTTGCAAGAGACACAGTGCCTGTTCCATTCAGTGGAAAGGTCTATTGGCACAAAGACGGAAATGCTCACACTGTCAAACCCTGACAGATAGGCAGTGTCCCTTTTGAAGGCTAAATCAATTGAAGCTGCTAAGCAAAGTGCTAGAGCACCTTTCCTGTAAGCTTTGTGGTTCTCCTACCAGACACCCAGTAATCCTTCCCTTCATTGAAACAGGCAATTTTGCAGCAAAAGGAAGTTCCTCACACTTTCAAACCCTGAGTGGCAGGTGGTCTTCCTTTAAAAACTTCACTCTACTCACACTGTTACACAAGTTGCTAGACCCTCTTGCTTCTACCCTCAAACATTTTCTTACAAGAGATTCAGAGATTCTTCCATTCTCTTCAAAGGGTGATGTTGCACAAAGGTGATACTCCTCATCCCTGGAAACACTAAGTGGTAGGCAGTATTCCTTGAAACAAGTTACTCAAGTCTCATCCGAAGACAATCTGCTTCACCCTCCTGCTTGTAACATTCAGCCTTTTCTTACAACATAAGCACCGCTGGATCCAGTCACTTCAAAGAGGTGATTTTGCACAAAGTTGAAGGTACTCACACATAAAAACACTGAGAGGTATCAGTATGTCCGTAGACAGCTAACTCAGTTGAGAATCCTCAGAGTCCTAGGCTCTCTTCCTGTTAACAGTCCTGTCTCTCTTAGAAGGCCTACAGGGCATCTTACATTCTCTGGAATGGGGCAATTTGGAAAAAACCTGGAGTCCTCATCCCTGAAAATCTTGAGAGGTAGGTAGTATTCCATGAAACAACTAACTCAATTCACAATGCTGAAGAAGGTGTTTGACCCTCTTCCTTCTAACATTCATGGTTTTCTTACAAGAGCCACAGTGTTTCTCCATTCACTTCACAGAGGCAATTTTGCACAAAGGTGATCTTCTTAGCACATGAAAACTCGGACAAGCAGGCAGTATTCCTTTAAAAAGCTAAGTCAATTCACAATGCTAAACAAGTTGCCAAGCCCTGTTGCTTCTAACATTCATGACTCTCTTACAAGAGCTACCAGGACTCTTCCATTCGCTTGTATGGGATATTTTGCCAAAGTTCTGTTCCTCACCCATGAAAACGCTGAGAGGTACTCAGTATTCCTTTACACAGCCAACTCTGTTCACAATGCTGAACAAGGTGGTAGACCCTTTTCTTTCTAACATTAATGATTCTCTCTCAAATTCAACAGTGCTTCTTCCAATCCCTTTTAGGGGGTTATATTGCACAAAGGTGGTATTCCTCACCCATGAACACACTGAGTTGTAGGCATTATTCCTTGAAAGAAGTATGTCAATTCTCCTTGGGAAACAAGGTGCTTGCCCCTCCTGTTTCTAACATTCCTACTTCTCTTCCAAGAGTTGGAGGGTTGGATCCCTTGACTTGAAAGAGGTAATTTTGCACAAACTTGAGGATCCTCACCCATAAAAACACTGAGAGTTAGGCAGTATTCCCTTCAACAGGTAACTCAATTCACAATGCTTAAGAGGGTGCTAGACCCTCTTGCTTCTAACATTAATCATTGTCTTACAAGAGCTACAGTATGCCTCCTTTCACTTGAATGGCCTATTTTACAGAACATTGAAGTTTCTCCCCGTGAAAACACTGACAGTTACGCAGTGTTCCCTTAAACAGGTAACTCAATTCACCATGCTTCACAAGTTGCTTGACCCTCTTGCTTGTAACACTTATGGTTCTCTTACAGGAGAAACAGTGCTTCTTCCTTACATTGCAACAGGCCTATTTTGCACAAAGCTACTATTCTTCACACTGTAAAAGCCTGAGAGACAGGTAGTATTCCTTTGTAAAGCTCACTCAATTCAGACTTTTGAACAACGTTCCAGACCCTCTTGCTCCTAGAATGAATGGTTTTCATACATCCTAAACTGTTCTTCTTCCATTCAGTTGAACGCAGCTATTTGGCCCAACGGTGATGTTCCTCACCCATGAAAAAAGTCAGGGGTAGTCAGTATTCCTTTCAAAATTAACTCATTTCTCATAGGGAGACAAGTTGCAAAATATTCCTGTCTCTCACACACTGCATTAGGCCCTGAGCTACTAGTGTGTGTCCCTTTCGCCTGAAGAGCGTATTTTTCAAGGAGTGAATGGTTCTCCATTTTCAAAGGCTTTCATTTGGCAAGCATTCCTTTCAAATGCTAATTCAACTCTCACAGGGAAACAATGTGCTTGCAACTCCTGCTGCAAACCTTGACATCTGCTTGCAAGAGACACAGTGCCTGTTCCATTCAGTGGAAAGGTCTATTGGCACAAAGACGGAAATGCTCACACTGTCAAACCCTGACAGATAGGCAGTGTCCCTTTTGAAGGCTAAATCAATTGAAGCTGCTAAACAAAGTGCTAGAGCACCTTTCCTGTAAGCTTTGTGGTTCTCCTACCAGACACCCAGTAATCCTTCCCTTCATTGAAACAGGCAATTTTGCAGCAAAAGGAAGTTCCTCACACTTTCAAACCCTGAGTGGCAGGTGGTCTTCCTTTAAAAACTTCACTCTACTCACACTGTTACACAAGTTGCTAGACCCTCTTGCTTCTACCCTCAAACATTTTCTTAGAAGAGATTCAGAGATTCTTCCATTCTCTTCAAAGGGTGATGTTGCACAAAGGTGATACTCCTCATCCCTGGAAACACTAAGTGGTAGGCAGTATTCCTTGAAACAAGTTACTCAAGTCTCATCCGAAGACAATCTGCTTCACCCTCCTGCTTGTAACATTCAGCCTTTTCTTACACCATAAGCACCGCTGGATCCAGTCACTTCAAAGAGGTGATTTTGCACAAAGTTGAAGGTACTCACACATAAAAACACTGAGAGGTATCAGTATGTCCTTAGACAGCTAACTCAGTTGAGAATCCTCAGAGTGCTAGGCTCTCTTCCTGTTAACAGTCCTGTCTCTCTTAGAAGGCCTACAGGGCATCTTCCATTCTCTGGAATCGGGCAATTTGGAAAAAACCTGGAGTCCTCATCCCTGAAAATCTTGAGAGGTAGGTAGTATTCCATGAAACAACTAACTCAATTCACAATGCTGAAGAAAGTGTTTGACCCTCTTCCTTCTAACATTCATGGATTTCTTAAAAGAGCTACAGTGTTTCTCCATTCACTTCACAGAGGCAATTTTGCACAAAGGTGATCTTCTTAGCACATGAAAACTCGGACAAGCAGGCAGTATTCCTTTAAACAGCTAAGTCAATTCACAATGCTAAACAAGTTGCCAAGCCCTGTTGCTTCTAACATTCATGACTACCAGGAATTTTTCATTCGCTTGTATGGGATATTTTGCAAAGTTGTGTTCCTGACCCATGAAAACGCTGAGAGGTACTCAGTATTCCTTTACACAGCTAACTCTGTTCACAATGCTGAACAAGGTAGTAGACCCTTTTCTTTCTAACATTAATGATTCTCTCTCAAATTCGACAGTGCTTCTTCCAATCCCTTTTAGGGGGTTATATTGCACAAAGGTGGTATTCCTCACCCATGAACACACTGAGTTGTAGGCATTATTCCTTGAAAGAAGTATATCAATTGTCCTTGGGAAACAAGGTGCTTGACCCTCCTGTTTCTAACATTCCTACTTCTCTTCCAAGAGTTGGAGTGTTGGTTCCCTTGACTTGAAAGAGGTAATTTTGCACAAACTTGAGGATCCTCACCCATAAAAACACTGAGAGTTAGGCAGTATTCCCTTCAACAGGTAACTCAATTCACAATGCTTAAGAGGGTGCTAGACCCTCTTGCTTCTAACATTAATCATTGTCTTGCAAGAGCTACAGTATGCCTCCTTTCACTTGAGAGGCCTATTTTGCAGAACATTGAAGTTTCTCCCCGTGAAAACACTGACAGTTACGCAGTGTTCCCTTAAACAGGTAACTCAATTCACCATGCTTCACAAGTTGCTTGACCCTCTTGCTTGTAACACTTATGGTTCTCTTATAGGAGAAACAGTGCTTCTTCCTTACATTGCAACAGGCCTATTTTGCACAAAGCTACTATTCTTCACACTGTAAAAGCCTGAGAGACAGGTAGTATTCCTTTGTAAAGCTCACTCAATTCTCACTTTTGAACAACATTCCAGACCCTCTTGCTCCTAGAATGAATGGTTTTCATACATCCTAAACTGTTCTTCTTCCATTCAGTTGAATGCAGCTATTTGGCCCAACGGTGATGTTCCTCACCCATGAAAAAAGTCAGGGGTAGTCAGTATTCCTTTCAAAAGGTAACTCATTAATCATAGGGAGACAAGTTGCAAAATATTCCTGCCTCTCACACACTGCATCAGGCCCTGAGGTACAAATGTATGTCCATTTCGCCGGAAGCGGGTATTTTTCAAGGAGTGAATGATTCTCCATTGTCAAAGGCTTTCATTTGGCCAGCATTCCTTTCACATGCTAATTCAACTCTCACAGGGAAACAATGTGCTTGCAACTCCTGCTGCAAACCTTGACATCTGCTTGCAAGAGACACAGTGCCTGTTCCATTCAGTGGAAAGGTCTATTGGCACAAAGATGGAAATGCTCACACTGTCAAACCCTGACAGATAGGCAGTGTTCCTTTTGAAGGCTAAATCAATTGAAGCTGCTAAACAAAGTGCTAGAGCAACTTTCCTGTAAGCTTTGTGGTTCTCCTACCAGACACCCAGTAATCCTTCCCTTCATTGAAACAGGCAATTTTGCAGCAAAAGGAAGTTCCTCACACTTTCAAACCCTGAGTGGCAGGTGGTCTTCCTTTGAAAACTTCACTCTACTCACACTGTTACACAAGTTGCTAGACCCTCTTGCTTCTAACCTCAAACATTTTCTTAGAAGAGCCTCAGAGATTCTTCCATTCTTTTCAAAGGGTGATGTTGCACAGAGGTGATACTCCTCATCCCTGGAAACACTAAGTGGTAGGCAGTATTCCTTGAAACAAGTTACTCAAGTCTCATCCGAAGACAATCTGCTTCACCCTCCTGCTTGTAACATTCAGCCTTTTCTTACAACATAAGCACCGCTGGATCCAGTCACTTCAAAGAGGTGATTTTGCACAAAGTTGAAGGTACTCACACATAAAAACACTGAGAGGTATCAGTATGTCCTTAGACAGCTAACTCAGTTGAGAATCCTCAGAGTGCTAGGCTCTCTTCCTGTTAACAGTCCTGTCTCTCTTAGAAGGCCTACAGGGCATCTTCCATTCTCTGGAATGGGGCAATTTGGAAAAAACCTGGAGTCCTCATCCCTGAAAATCTTGAGAGGTAGGTAGTATTCCATGAAACAACTAACTCAATTCACAATGCTGAAGAAAGTGTTTGACCCTCTTCCTTCTAACATTCATGGATTTCTTACAAGAGCTACAGTGTTTCTCCTTTCACTTCACAGAGTTAATTTTGCACAAAGGTGATCTTCTTAGCACATGAAAACTGACAAGCAGGCAGTATTCCTTTAAAAAGCTAAGTCAATTCACAATGCTAAACAAGTTGCCAAGCCCTGTTGCTTCTAACATTCATGACTCTCTTACAAGAGCTACCAGGAATTTTCCATTCGCTTGTATGGGATATTTTGCAAAGTTGTGTTCCTGACCCATGAAAACGCTGAGAGGTACTCAGTATTCCTTTACACAGCTAACTCAGTTCACAATGCTGAACAAGGTGGTAGACCCTTTTCTTTCTAACATTAATGATTCTCTCTCAAATTCAACAGTGCTTCTTCCAATTCCTTTTAGGGGGTTATATTGCACAAAGGTGGTATTCCTCACCCATGAACACACTGAGTTGTAGGCATTATTCCTTGAAAGAAGTATATCAATTCTCCTTGGGAAACAAGGTGCTTGACCCTCCTGTTTCTAACATTCCTACTTCTCTTCCAAGAGTTGGAGGGTTGGTTCCCTTGACTTGAAAGAGGTAATTTTGCACAAACTTGAGGATCCTCACCCATAAAAACACTTAGAGTTAGGCAGTATTCCCTTCAACAGGTAACTCAATTCACAATGCTTAAGAGGGTGCTAGACCCTCTTGCTTCTAACATTAATCATTGTCTTACAAGAGCTACAGTATGCCTCCTTTCACTTGAGAGGCCTATTTTGCAGAACATTGAAGTTTCTCCCCGTGAAAACACTGACAGTTACGCAGTGTTCCCTTAAACAGGTAACTCAATTCACAATGCTTCACAAGTTGCTTGACCCTCTTGCTTGTAACACTTATGGTTCTCTTACAGGAGAAACAGTGCTTCTTCCTTACATTGCAACAGGCCTATTTTGCACAAAGCTACTATTCTTCACACTGTAAAACCTGAGAGACAGGTAGTATTCCTTTGTAAAGCTCACTCAATTCTCACTTTTGAACAACATTCCACACCCTCTTGCTCCTAGAATGAATGGTTTTCATACATCCCAAACTGTTCTTCTTCCATTCAGTTGAATGCAGCTATTTGGCCAAAGGGTGATGTTCCTCACCCATGAAAAAACTCAGAGGTAGTCAGTATTCCTTTCAACAGGTAACTTATTTCTCATAGGAAGACAAGTTGCAAAATATTCCTGTCTCTTACACACTGCATCAGGCCCTGAGCTACTAGTGTGTGTCCCTTTCGCCTGAAGAGCGTATTTTTCAAGGAGTGAATGGTTCTCCATTTTCAAAGGCTTTCATTTGGCAAGCATTCCTTTCACATGCTAATTCAACTCTCACAGGGAAACAATGTGCTTGCAACTCCTGCTGCAAACCTTGACATCTGCTTGCAAGAGACACAGTGCCTGTTCCATTCAGTGGAAAGGTCTATTGGCACAAAGACGGAAATGCTCACACTGTCAAACCCTGACAGATAGGCAGTGTTCCTTTTGAAGGCTAAATCAATTGAAGCTGCCAAACAAAGTGCTAGAGCACCTTTCCTGTAAGCTTTGTGGTTCTTCTACAAGACACCCAGTAATCCTTCCCTTCATTGAAACAGGCAATTTTGCAGCAAAAGGAAGTTCCTCACACTTTCAAACCCTGAGTGGCAGGTGGTCTTCCTTTAAAAACTTCACTCTACTCACACTGTTACACAAGTTGCTAGACCCTCTTGCTTCTACCCTCAAACATTTTCTTAGAAGAGATTCAGAGATTCATCCATTCTCTTCAAAGTGTGATGTTGCACAAAGGTGATACTCCTCATCCCTGGAAACACTAAGTGGTAGGCAGTATTCCCTGAAACAAGTTACTCAAGTGTCATCCGAAGACAATCTGCTTCACCCTCCTGCTTTTAACATTCAGCCTTTTCTTACAACATAAGCACCGCTGGATCCAGTCACTTCAAAGAGGTGATTTTGCACAAAGTTGAAGGTACTCACACATAAAAACACTGAGAGGTATCAGTATGTGCTTAGACAGCTAACTCAGTTGAGAATCCTCAGAGTGCTAGGCTCTCTTCCTGTTAACAGTCCTGTCTCTCTTAGAAGGCCTACAGGGCATCTTCCATTCTCTGGAATGGGGCAATTTGGAAAAAACCTGGAGTCCTCATCCCTGAAAATCTTGAGAGGTAGGTAGTATTCCATGAAACAACTAACTCAATTCACAATGCTGAAGAAAGTGTTTGACCCTCTTCCTTCTAACATTCATGGATTTCTTACAAGAGCTACATTGTTTCTCCATTCACTTCACAGAGTTAATTTTGCACAAAGGTGATCTTCTTAGCACATGAAAACTGACAAGCAGGCCGTATTCCTTTAAAAAGCTAAGTCAATTCACAATGCTAAACAAGTTGCCAAGCCCTGTTGCTTCTAACATTCATGACTCTCTTACAAGAGCTACCAGGAATTTTCCATTTGCTTGTATGGGATATTTTCCAAAGTTGTGTTACTGACCCATGAAAACGCTGAGAGGTACTCAGTATTCCTTTACACAGCTAACTCAGTTCACAATGCTGAACAAGGTGGTAGACCCTTTTCTTTCTAACATTAATGATTCTCTCTCAAATTCGACAGTGCTTCTTCCAATCCCTTTTAGGGGGTTATATTGCACAAAGGTGGTATTCCTCACCCATGAACACACTGAGTTGTAGGCATTATTCCTTGAAAGAAGTATATCAATTGTCCTTGGGAAACAAGGTGCTTGCCCCTCCTGTTTCTAACATTCCTACTTCTCTTCCAAGAGTTAGAGGGTTGGTTCCCTTGACTTGAAAGAGGTAATTTTGCACAAACTTGAGGATCCTCACCCATAAAAACACTGAGAGTTAGGCAGTATTCCCTTCAACAGGTAACTCAATTCACAATGCTTAAGAGGGTGCTAGACCCTCTTGCTTCTAACATTAATCATTGTCTTACAAGAGCTACAGTATGCCTCCTTTCACTTGAGAGGCCTATTTTGCAGAACATTGAAGTTTCTCCCCGTGAAAACACTGACAGTTACGCAGTGTTCCCTTAAACAGGTAACTCAATTCACCATGCTTCACAAGGTGCTTGACCCTCTTGCTTGTAACACTTATGGTTCTCTTACAGGAGAAACAGTGCTTCTTCCTTACATTGCAACAGGCCTATTTTGCACAAAGCTACTATTCTTCACACTGTAAAAGCCTGAGAGACAGGTAGTATTCCTTTGTAAAGCTCACTCAATTCTCACTTTTGAACAACATTCCACACCCTCTTGCTCCTAGAATGAATGGTTTTCATACATCCCAAACTGTTCTTCTTCCATTTAGTTGAATGCAGCTATTTGGCCAAAGGGTGATGTTCCTCACCCATGAAAAAACTCAGAGGTAGTCAGTATTCCTTTCAACAGGTAACTTATTTCTCATAGGAAGACAAGTTGCAAAATATTCCTGTCTCTTACACACTGCATCAGGCCCTGAGCTACTAGTGTGTGTCCCTTTCGCCTGAAGAGCGTATTTTTCAAGGAGTGAATTGTTCTCCATTTTCAAAGGCTTTCATTTGGCAAGCATTCCTTTCACATGCTAATTCAACTCTCACAGGGAAACAATGTGCTTGCAACTCCTGCTGCAAACCTTGACATCTGCTTGCAAGAGACACAGTGCCTGTTCCATTCAGTGGAAAGGTCTCTTGGCACAAAGACGGAAATGCTCACACTGTCAAACCCTGACAGATAGGCAGTGTTCCTTTTGAAGGCTAAATCAATTGAAGCTGCTAAACAAAGTGCTAGAGCACCTTTCCTGTAAGCTTTGTGGTTCTTCTACGAGACACCCAGTAATCCTTCCCTTCATTGAAACAGGCAATTTTGCAGCAAAAGGAAGTTCCTCACACTTTCAAACCCTGAGTGGCAGGTGGTCTTCCTTTAAAAACTTCACTCTACTCACACTGTTACACAAGTTGCTAGACCCTCTTGCTTCTACCCTCAAACATTTTCTTAGAAGAGATTCAGAGATTCTTCCATTCTCTTCAAAGGGTGATGTTGCACAAAGGTGATACTCCTCATCCCTGGAAACACTAAGTGGTAGGCAGTATTCCCTGAAACAAGTTACTCAAGTGTCAACCGAAGATAATCTGCTTCACCCTCCTGCTTTTAACATTCAGCCTTTTCTTACAACATAAGCACCGCTGGATCCAGTCACTTCAAAGAGGTGATTTTGCACAAAGTTGAAGGTACTCACACATAAAAACACTGAGAGGTATCAGTATGTCCTTAGACAGCTAACTCAGTTGAGAATCCTCAGAGTGCTAGGCTCTCTTCCTGTTAACAGTCCTGTCTCTCTTAGAAGGCCTACAGGGCATCTTCCATTCTCTGGAATGGGGCAATTTGGAAAAAACCTGGAGTCCTCATCCCTGAAAATCTTGAGAGGTAGGTAGTATTCCATGAAACAACTAACTCAATTCACAGTGCTGAAGAAAGTGTTTGACCCTCTTCCTTCTAACATTCATGGATTTCTTACAAGAGCTACAGTGTTTCTCCTTTCACTTCACAGAGTTAATTTTGCACAAAGGTGATCTGCTTAGCACATGAAAACTGAAAAGCAGGCAGTATTCCTTTAAAAAGCTAAGTCAATTCACAATGCTAAAGAAGTTGCCAAGCCCTGTTGCTTCTAACATTCATGACTCTCTTACAAGAGCTACCAGGAATTTTCCATTCGCTTGTACGGGATATTTTGCAAAGTTGTGTTCCTGACCCATGAAAACGCTGAGAGGTACTCAGTATTCCTTTACACAGCTAACTCAGTTCACAATGCTGAACAAGGTGGTAGACCCTTTTCTTTCTAACATTAATGATTCTCTCTGAAGTTCGACAGTGCTTCTTCCAATCCCTTTTAGGGGGTTATATTGCACAAAGGTTGTATCCCTCTCCCATGAACACAATGAGTTGTAGGTATTATTCCTTGAAAGAAGTATATCAATTCTCCTTGGGAAACAAGGTGCTTGACCCTCTTGTTTCTAACATTCCTACTTCTCTTCCAAGAGTTAGAGGGTTGGTTCCCTTGACTTGAAAGAGGTAATTTTGCACAAACTTGAGGATCCTCACCCATAAAAACACTGAGAGTTAGGCAGTATTCCCTTCAACAGGTAACTCAATTCACAATGCTTAAGAGGGTGCTAGACCCTCTTGCTTCTAACATTAATCATTGTCTTACAAGAGCTACAGTATGCCTCCTTTCACTTGAGAGGCCTATTTTGCAGAACATTGAAGTTTCTCCCCGTGAAAACACTGACATTTACGCAGTGTTCCCTTAAACAGGTAACTCAATTCACCATGCTTCACAAGGTGCTTGACCCTCTTGCTTGTAACACTTATGGTTCTCTTACAGGAGAAACAGTGCTTCTTCCTTACATTGCAACATGCCTATTTTGCACAAAGCTACTATTCTTCACACTGTAAAAGCCTGAGAGACAGGTAGTATTCCTTTGTAAAGCTCACTCAATTCTCACTTTTGAACAACATTCCACACCCTCTTGCTCCTAGAATGAATGGTTTTCATACATCCCAAACTGTTCTTCTTCCATTCAGTTGAATGCAGCTATTTGGCCCAACGGTGATGTTCCTCACCCATGAAAAAAGTCAGGGGTAGTCAGTATTCCTTTCAAAAGGTAACTCATTTCTCATAGGGAGACAAGTTGCAAAATATTCCTGCCTCTCACACACTGCATCAGGCCCTGAGGTACAAATGTATGTCCATTTCGCCGGAAGCGGGTATTTTTCAAGGAGTGAATGATTCTCCATTGTCAAAGGCTTTCATTTGGCAAGCATTCCTTTCACATGCTAATTCAACTCTCACAGGGAAACAATGTGCTTGCAACTCCTGCTGCAAACCTTGACATCTGCTTGCAAGAGACACAGTGCCTGTTCCATTCAGTGGAAAGGTCTATTCGCACAAAGATGGAAATGCTCACACTGTCAAACCCTGACAGATAGGCAGTGTTCCTTTTGAAGGCTAAATCAATTGAAGCTGCTAAACAAAGTGCTAGAGCAACTTTCCTGTAAGCTTTGTGGTTCTCCTACCAGACACCCAGTAATCCTTCCCTTCATTGAAACAGGCAATTTTGCAGCAAAAGGAAGTTCCTCACACTTTCAAACCCTGAGTGGCAGGTGGTCTTCCTTTGAAAACTTCACTCTACTCACACTGTTACACAAGTTGCTAGACCCTCTTGCTTCTAACCTCAAACATTTTCTTAGAAGACCCTCAGAGATTCTTCCATTCTTTTCAAAGGGTGATGTTGCACAAAGGTGATACTCCTCATCCCTGGAAACACTAAGTGGTAGGCAGTATTCCTTGAAACAAGTTACTCAAGTCTCATCCGAAGACAATCTGCTTCACCCTCCTGCTTGTAACATTCAGCCTTTTCTTACAACATAAGCACCGCTGGATCCAGTCACTTCAAAGAGGTGATTTTGCACAAAGTTGAAGGTACTCACACATAAAAACACTGAGAGGTATCAGTATGTCCTTAGACAGCTAACTCAGTTGAGAATCCTCAGAGTGCTAGGCTCTCTTCCTGTTAACAGTCCTGTCTCTCTTAGAAGGCCTACAGGGCATCTTCCATTCTCTGGAATGGGGCAATTTGGAAAAAACCTGGAGTCCTCATCCCTGAAAATCTTGAGAGGTAGGTAGTATTCCATGAAACAACTAACTCAATTCACAATGCTGAAGAAAGTGTTTGACCCTCTTCCTTCTAACATTCATGGATTTCTTACAAGAGCTACATTGTTTCTCCATTCACTTCACAGAGTTAATTTTGCACAAAGGTGATCTTCTTAGCACATGAAAACTGACAAGCAGGCCGTATTCCTTTAAAAAGCTAAGTCAATTCACAATGCTAAACAAGTTGCCAAGCCCTGTTGCTTCTAACATTCATGACTCTCTTACAAGAGCTACCAGGAATTTTCCATTTGCTTGTATGGGATATTTTGCAAAGTTGTGTTCCTGACCCATGAAAACGCTGAGAGGTACTCAGTATTCCTTTACACAGCTAACTCAGTTCACAATGCTGAACAAGGTGGTAGACCCTTTTCTTTCTAACATTAATGATTCTCTCTCAAATTCGACAGTGCTTCTTCCAATCCCTTTTAGGGGGTTATATTGCACAAAGGTGGTATTCCTCACCCATGAACACACTGAGTTGTAGGCATTATTCCTTGAAAGAAGTATATCAATTGTCCTTGGGAAACAAGGTGCTTGCCCCTCCTGTTTCTAACATTCCTACTTCTCTTCCAAGAGTTAGAGGGTTGGTTCCCTTGACTTGAAAGAGGTAATTTTGCACAAACTTGAGGATCCTCACCCATAAAAACACTGAGAGTTAGGCAGTATTCCCTTCAACAGGTAACTCAATTCACAATGCTTAAGAGGGTGCTAGACCCTCTTGCTTCTAACATTAATCATTGTCTTACAAGAGCTACAGTATGCCTCCTTTCACTTGAGAGGCCTATTTTGCAGAACATTGAAGTTTCTCCCCGTGAAAACACTGACAGTTACGCAGTGTTCCCTTAACCAGGTAACTCAATTCACCATGCTTCACAAGGTGCTTGACCCTCTTGCTTGTAACACTTATGGTTCTCTTACAGGAGAAACAGTGCTTCTTCCTTACATTGCAACATGCCTATTTTGCACAAAGCTACTATTCTTCACACTGTAAAAGCCTGAAAGACAGGTAGCATTCCTTTGTAAAGCTCACTCAATTCTCACTTTTGAACAACATTCCACACCCTCTTGCTCCTAGAATGAATGGTTTTCATACATCCCAAACTGTTCTTCTTCCATTTAGTTGAATGCAGCTATTTGGCCAAAGGGTGATGTTCCTCACCCATGAAAAAACTCAGAGGTAGTCAGTATTCCTTTCAACAGGTAACTTATTTCTCATAGGAAGACAAGTTGCAAAATATTCCTGTCTCTTACACACTGCATCAGGCCCTGAGCTACTAGTGTGTGTCCCTTTCGCCTGAAGAGCGTATTTTTCAAGGAGTGAATTGTTCTCCATTTTCAAAGGCTTTCATTTGGCAAGCATTCCTTTCACATGCTAATTCAACTCTCACAGGGAAACAATGTGCTTGCAACTCCTGCTGCAAACCTTGACATCTGCTTGCAAGAGACACAGTGCCTGTTCCATTCAGTGGAAAGGTCTCTTGGCACAAAGACGGAAATGCTCACACTGTCAAACCCTGACAGATAGGCAGTGTTCCTTTTGAAGGCTAAATCAATTGAAGCTGCTAAACAAAGTGCTAGAGCACCTTTCCTGTAAGCTTTGTGGTTCTTCTACGAGACACCCAGTAATCCTTCCCTTCATTGAAACAGGCAATTTTGCAGCAAAAGGAAGTTCCTCACACTTTCAAACCCTGAGTGGCAGGTGGTCTTCCTTTAAAAACTTCACTCTACTCACACTGTTACACAAGTTGCTAGACCCTCTTGCTTCTACCCTCAAACATTTTCTTAGAAGAGATTCAGAGATTCTTCCATTCTCTTCAAAGGGTGATGTTACACAAAGGTGATACTCCTCATCCCTGGAAACACTAAGTGGTAGGCAGTATTCCCTGAAACAAGTTACTCAAGTGTCATCCGACGATAATCTGCTTCACCCTCCTGCTTTCAACATTCAGCCTTTTCTTACAACATAAGCACCGCTGGATCCAGTCACTTCAAAGAGGTGATTTTGCACAAAGTTGAAGGTACTCACACATAAAAACACTGAGAGGTATCAGTATGTTCTTAGACAGCTAACTCAGTTGAGAATCCTCAGAGTGCTAGGCTCTCTTCCTGTTAACAGTCCTGTCTCTCTTAGAAGGCCTACAGGGCATCTTCCATTCTCTGGAATGGGGCAATTTGGAAAAAACCTGGAGTCCTCATCCCTGAAAATCTTGAGAGGTAGGTAGTATTCCATGAAACAACTAACTCAATTCACAATGCTGAAGAAAGTGTTTGACCCTCTTCCTTCTAACATTCATGGATTTCTTACAAGAGCTACAGTGTTTCTCCTTTCACTTCACAGAGTTAATTTTGCACAAAGGTGATCTTCTTAGCACATGAAAACTGACAAGCAGGCAGTATTCCTTTAAAAAGCTAAGTCAATTCACAATGCTAAAGAAGTTGCCAAGCCCTGTTGCTTCTAACATTCATGACTCTCTTACAAGAGCTACCAGGAATTTTCCATTCGCTTGTATGGGATATTTGCAAAGTTGTGTTCCTGACACATGAAAACGCTGAGAGGTACTCAGTATTCCTTTACACAGCTAACTCAGTTCACAATGCTGAACAAGGTGGTAGACCCTTTTCTTTCTAACATTAATGATTCTCTCTGAAGTTCGACAGTGCTTCTTCCAATCCCTTTTAGGGGGTTATATTGCACAAAGGTTGTATCCCTCTCCCATGAACACAATGAGTTGTAGGTATTATTCCTTGAAAGAAGTATATCAATTCTCCTTGGGAAACAAGGTGCTTGACCCTCCTGTTTCTAACATTCCTACTTCTCTTCCAAGAGTTGGAGGGTTGGTTCCCATGACTTGAAAGAGGTAATTTTGCACAAACTTGAGGATCCTCACCCATAAAAACACTGAGAGTTAGGCAGTATTCCCTTCAACAGGTAACTCAATTCACAATACTTAAGAGGGTGCTAGACCCTCTTGCTTCTAACATTAATCATTGTCTTACAAGAGCTACAGTATGCCTCCTTTCACTTGAGAGGCCTATTTGGCAGAACATTGAAGTTTCTCCCCGTGAAAACACTGACAGTTACGCAGTGTTCCCTTAAACAGGAAACTCAATTCACCATGCTTCACAAGGTGCTTGACCCTCTTGCTTGTAACACTTATGGTTCTCTTACAGGAGAAACAGTGCTTCTTCCTTACATTGCAACAGGCCTATTTTGCACAAAGCTACTATTCTTCACACTGTAAAAGCCTGAGAGACAGGTAGTATTCCTTTGTAAAGCTCACTAAATTCTCAATTTTGAACAACATTCCAGACCCTCTTGCTCCTAGAATGAATGGTTTTCATACATCCTAAACTGTTCTTCTTCCATTCAGTTGAATGCAGCTATTTGGCCAAACGGTGATGTTCCTCACCCATGAAAAAACTCAGAGGTAGTCAGTATTCCTTTCAACAGGTAACTTATTTCTCATAGGAAGACAAGTTGCAAAATATTCCTGTCACTCACACACTGCATCAGGCCCTGAGCTACTAGTGTGTGTCCCTTTCTCCTGAAGAGCGTATTTTTCAAGGAGTGAATGGTTCTCCATTTTCAAAGGCTTTCATTTGGCAAGCATTCCTTTCAAATGCTAATTCAACTCTCACAGGGAAACAATGTGCTTGCAACTCCTGCTGCAAACTTTGACATCTGCTTGCAAGAGACACAGTGCCTGTTCCATTCAGTGGAAAGGTCTATTGGCACAAAGACGGAAATGCTCACACTGTCAAACCCAGACAGATAGGCAGTGTTCCTTTTGAATGCTAAATCAATTGAAGCAGCTAAACAAAGTGCTAGAGCACCTTTCCTGTAAGCTTTGTGGTTCTCCTACCAGACACCCAGTAATCCTTCCCTTCATTGAAAGAGACAATTTTGCAGCAAAAGGAAGTTCCTCACACTTTCAAACCCTGAGTGGCAGGTGGTCTTCCTTTAAAAACTTCACTCTACTCACACTGTTACACAAGTTGCTAGACCCTCTTGCTTCTACCCTCAAACATTTTCTTAGAAGAGATTCAGAGATTCTTACATTCTCTTTAAAGGGTGATGTTGCACAAAGGTGATACTCCTCATCCCTGGAAACACTAAGTGGTAGGCAGTATTCCTTGAAACAAGTTACTCAAGTCTCATCCGAAGACAATCTGCTTCACCCTCCTGCTTGTAACATTCAGGTTTTTCTTACACCATAAGCACTGCTGGATCCAGTCACTTCAAAGAGGTGATTTTGCACAAAGTTGAAGGTACTCACACATAAAAACACTGAGAGGTATCAGTATGTCCTTAGACAGCTAACTCAGTTGAGAATCCTCAGAGTGCTAGGCTCTCTTCCTGTTAACAGTCCTGTCTCTCTTAGAAGGCCTACAGGGCATCTTCCATTCTCTGGAATGGGGCAATTTGGAAAAAACCTGGAGTCCTCATCCCTGAAAATCTTGAGAGGTAGGTAGTATTCCATGAAACAACTGACTCAATTCACAATGCTGAAGGAAGTGTTTGACCCTCTTCCTTCTAACATTCATGGATTTCTTACAAGAGCTACAGTGTTTCTCCTTTCACTTCACACAGTTAATTTTGCACAAAGGTGATCTTCTTAGCACATGAAAACTGACAAGCAGACAGTATTCATTTAAAAAGCTAAGTCAATTCACAATGCTAAAGAAGTTGCGAAGCCCTGTTGCTTCTAACATTCATGACTCTCTTACAAGAGCTACCAGGAATTTTCCATTCGCTTGTATGGGATATTTTGCAAAGTTGTGTTCCTGACCCATGAAAACGCTGAGAGGTACTCAGTATTCCTTTACACAGCTAACTCAGTTCACAATGCTGAACAAGGTGGTAGACCCTTTTCTTTCTAACATTAATGATTCTCTCTCAAATTCAACAGTGCTTCTTCCAATCCCTTTTAGGGGTTATATTGCACAAAGGTGGTATTCCTCACCCATGAACACACTGAGTTGTAGGCATTATTCCTTGAAAGAAGTATATCAATTCTCCTTGGGAAAACAAGGTGCTTGACCCTCCTGTTTCTAACATTCCTACTTCTCTTCCAAGAGTTGGAGGGTTGGTTCCCTTGACTTGAAAGAGGTAATTTTGCACAAACTTGAGGATCCTCACCCATAAAAACACTGAGAGTTAGGCAGTATTCCCTTCAACAGGTAACTCAATTCACAATGCTTAAGAGGGTGCTAGACCCTCTTGCTTCTAACATTAATCATTATCTTACAAGAGCTACAGTATGCCTCCTTTCACTTGAGAGGCCTATTTTGCAGAACATTGAAGTTTCTCCCCGTGAAAACACTGACAGTTACGCAGTGTTCCCTTAAACAGGTAACTCAATTCACCACGCTTCACAAGGTGCTTGACCCTCTTGCTTGTAACACTTATGGTTCTCTTACAGGAGAAACAGTGCTTCTTCCTTACATTGCAACATGCCTATTTTGCACAAAGCTACTATTCTTCACACTGTAAAAGCCTGAAAGACAGGTAGCATTCCTTTGTAAAGCTCACTCAATTCTCACTTTTGAACAACATTCCACACCCTCTTGCTCCTAGAATGAATGGTTTTCATACATCCCAAACTGTTCTTCTTCCATTTAGTTGAATGCAGCTATTTGGCCAAAGGGTGATGTTCCTCACCCATGAAAAAACTCAGAGGTAGTCAGTATTCCTTTCAACAGGTAACTTATTTCTCATAGGAAGACAAGTTGCAAAATATTCCTGTCTCTTACACACTGCATCAGGCCCTGAGCTACTAGTGTGTGTCCCTTTCGCCTGAAGAGCGTATTTTTCAAGGAGTGAATTGTTCTCCATTTTCAAAGGCTTTCATTTGGCAAGCATTCCTTTCACATGCTAATTCAACTCTCACAGGGAAACAATGTGCTTGCAACTCCTGCTGCAAACCTTGACATCTGCTTGCAAGAGACACAGTGCCTGTTCCATTCAGTGGAAAGGTCTCTTGGCACAAAGACGGAAATGCTCACACTGTCAAACCCTGACAGATAGGCAGTGTTCCTTTTGAAGGCTAAATCAATTGAAGCTGCTAAACAAAGTGCTAGAGCACCTTTCCTGTAAGCTTTGTGGTTCTTCTACGAGACACCCAGTAATCCTTCCCTTCATTGAAACAGGCAATTTTGCAGCAAAAGGAAGTTCCTCACACTTTCAAACCCTGAGTGGCAGGTGGTCTTCCTTTAAAAACTTCACTCTACTCACACTGTTACACAAGTTGCTAGACCCTCTTGCTTCTACCCTCAAACATTTTCTTAGAAGAGATTCAGAGATTCTTCCATTCTCTTCAAAGGGTGATGTTGCACAAAGGTGATACTCCTCATCCCTGGAAACACTAAGTGGTAGGCAGTATTCCCTGAAACAAGTTACTCAAGTGTCATCCGACGATAATCTGCTTCACCCTCCTGCTTTCAACATTCAGCCTTTTCTTACAACATAAGCACCGCTGGATCCAGTCACTTCAAAGAGGTGATTTTGCACAAAGTTGAAGGTACTCACACATAAAAACACTGAGAGGTATCAGTATGTTCTTAGACAGCTAACTCAGTTGAGAATCCTCAGAGTGCTAGGCTCTCTTCCTGTTAACAGTCCTGTCTCTCTTAGAAGGCCTACAGGGCATCTTCCATTCTCTGGAATGGGGCAATTTGGAAAAAACCTGGAGTCCTCATCCCTGAAAATCTTGAGAGGTAGGTAGTATTCCATGAAACAACTAACTCAATTCACAATGCTGAAGAAAGTGTTTGACCCTCTTCCTTCTAACATTCATGGATTTCTTACAAGAGCTACAGTGTTTCTCCTTTCACTTCACAGAGTTAATTTTGCACAAAGGTGATCTTCTTAGCACATGAAAACTGACAAGCAGGCAGTATTCCTTTAAAAAGCTAAGTCAATTCACAATGCTAAAGAAGTTGCCAAGCCCTGTTGCTTCTAACATTCATGACTCTCTTACAAGAGCTACCAGGAATTTTCCATTCGCTTGTATGGGATATTTGCAAAGTTGTGTTCCTGACACATGAAAACGCTGAGAGGTACTCAGTATTCCTTTACACAGCTAACTCAGTTCACAATGCTGAACAAGGTGGTAGACCCTTTTCTTTCTAACATTAATGATTCTCTCTGAAGTTCGACAGTGCTTCTTCCAATCCCTTTTAGGGGGTTATATTGCACAAAGGTTGTATCCCTCTCCCATGAACACAATGAGTTGTAGGTATTATTCCTTGAAAGAAGTATATCAATTCTCCTTGGGAAACAAGGTGCTTGACCCTCCTGTTTCTAACATTCCTACTTCTCTTCCAAGAGTTGGAGGGTTGGTTCCCATGACTTGAAAGAGGTAATTTTGCACAAACTTGAGGATCCTCACCCATAAAAACACTGAGAGTTAGGCAGTATTCCCTTCAACAGGTAACTCAATTCACAATACTTAAGAGGGTGCTAGACCCTCTTGCTTCTAACATTAATCATTGTCTTACAAGAGCTACAGTATGCCTCCTTTCACTTGAGAGGCCTATTTGGCAGAACATTGAAGTTTCTCCCCGTGAAAACACTGACAGTTACGCAGTGTTCCCTTAAACAGGAAACTCAATTCACCATGCTTCACAAGGTGCTTGACCCTCTTGCTTGTAACACTTATGGTTCTCTTACAGGAGAAACAGTGCTTCTTCCTTACATTGCAACAGGCCTATTTTGCACAAAGCTACTATTCTTCACACTGTAAAAGCCTGAGAGACAGGTAGTATTCCTTTGTAAAGCTCACTCAATTCTCACTTTTGAACAACATTCCAGACCCTCTTGCTCCTAGAATGAATGGTTTTCATACATCCTAAACTGTTCTTCTTCCATTCAGTTGAATGCAGCTATTTGGCCAAACGGTGATGTTCCTCACCCATGAAAAAAGTCAGGGGTAGTCAGTATTCCTTTCAAAAGGTAACTCATTTCTCATAGGGAGACAAGTTGCAAAATATTCCTGCCTCTCACACACTGCATCAGGCCCTGAGCTACTAGTGTGTGTCCATTTCGCATGAAGAGCGTATTTTTCAAGGAGTTTATGGTTCTCCATTTTCAAAGGCTTTCATTTGGCAAGCATTCCTTTCAAATGCTAATTCAACTCTCACAGGGAAACAATGTGCTTGCAACTCCTGCTGCAAACCTTGACATCTGCTTGCAAGAGACACAGTGCCTGTTCCATTCAGTGGAAAGGTCTATTGGCACAAAGATGGAAATGCTCACACTGTCAAACCCTGACAGATAGGCAGTGTTCCTTTTGAATGCTACATCAATTGAAGCTGCTAAACAAAGTGCTAGAGCAACTTTCCTGTAAGCATTGTGGTTCTCCTACCAGACACCCAGTAATCCTTCCCTTCATTGAAACAGGCAATTTTGCACCAAAAGGAAGTTCCTCACACATTCAAACCCTGAGTGGCAGGTGGTCTTCCTTTGAAAACTTCACTCTACTCACACTGTTACACAAGTTGCTAGACCCTCTTGCTTCTACCCTCAAACATTTTCTTAGAAGAGATTCAGAGATTCTTCCATTCTCTTCAAAGGGTGATGTTGCACAAAGGTGATACTCCTCATCCCTGGAAACACTAAGTGGTAGGCAGTATTCCTTGAAACAAGTTACTCAAGTCTCATCCGAAGATAATCTGCTTCACCCTCTTGCTTGTAACATCCAGCCTTTTCTTACAACATAAGCACCGCTGGATCCAGTCACTTCAAAGAGGTGATTTTGCACAAAGTTGAAGGTACTCACACATAAAAACACTGAGAGGTATCAGTATGTCCTTAGACAGCTAACTCAGTTGAGAATCCTCAGAGTGCTAGGCTCTCTTCCTGTTAACAGTCCTGTCTCTCTTAGAAGGCCTACAGGGCATCTTCCATTCTCTGGAATGGGGCAATTTGGAAAAAACCTGGAGTCCTCATCCCTGAAAATCTTGAGAGGTAGGTAGTATTCCATGAAACAACTAACTCAATTCACAATGCTGAAGGAAGTGTTTGACCCTCTTCCTTCTAACATTCATGGATTTCTTACAAGAGCTGCAGTGTTTCTCCTTTCACTTCACAGAGTTAATTTTGCACAAAGGTGATCTTCTTAGCACATGAAAACTGACAAGCAGGCAGTATTCCTTTAGACAGCTAAGTCAATTCACAATGCTAAACAAGTTGCCAAGCCCTCTTGCTTCTAAAATTCATGACTCTCTTACAAGAGCTACCAGGAATCTTCCATTCGCTTGTATGGGATATTTTGCCAAAGTTGTGTTCCTCACCCATGAAAACGCTGAGAGGTACTCAGTATTCCTTTACACAGCTAACTCAGTTCACAATGCTGAACAAGGTGGTAGACCCTTTTCTTTCTAACATTAATGATTCTCTCTCAAGTTCGACAGTGCTTCTTCCAATCCCTTTTAGGGGGTTATATTGCACAAAGGTGGTATTCCTCTCCCATGAACACAATGAGTTGTGGGCATTATTCCTTGAAAGAAGTATATCAATTCTCCTTGGGAAACAAGGTGCTTGACCCTCCTGTTTCTAACATTCCTACTTCTCTTCCAAGAGTTGGAGGGTTGGTTCCCTTGACTTGAAAGAGGTAATTTTGCACAAACTTGAGGATCCTCACCCATAAAAACACTGAGAGTTAGGCAGTATTCCCTTCAACAGGTAACTCAATTCACAATGCTTAAGAGGGTGCTAGACCCTCTTGCTTCTAACATTAATCATTGTCTTACAAGAGCTACAGTATGCCTCCTTTCACTTGAGAGGCCTATTTTGCAGAACATTGAAGTTTCTCCCCGTGAAAACACTGACAGTTACGCAGTGTTCCCTTAAACAGGTAACTCAATTCACCATGCTTCACAAGGTGCTTGACCCTCTTGCTTGTAACACTTATGGTTCCCTTACAGGAGAAACAGTGCTTCTTCCTTACATTGCAACAGGCCTATTTTGCACAAAGCTACTATTCTTCACACTGTAAAAGCCTGAGAGACAGGTAGTATTCCTTTGTAAAGCTCACTCAATTCTCACTTTTGAACAACGTTCCAGACCCTCTTGCTCCTAGAATGAATGGTTTTCATTCATCCTAAACTGTTCTTCTTCCTTTCAGTTGAATGCAGCTATTTGGCCCAAAGGTGATGTTCCTCACCCATGAAAAAACTCAGGGGTAGTCAGTATTCCTTTCAAAAGGTAACTCATTTCTCATAGGGAGACAAGTTGCAAAATATTCCTGCCTCTCACACACTGCATCAGGCCCTGAGGTACAAGTGTGTGTCCATTTCGCCGGAAGCGGGTATTTTTCAAGGAGTGAATGATTCTCCATTGTCAAAGGCTTTCATTTGGCAAGCATTCCTTTCACATGCTAATTCAACTCTCACAGGGAAACAATGTGCTTGCAACTCCTGCTGCAAACCTTGACATCTGCTTGCAAGAGACACAGTGCCTGTTCCATTCAGTGGAAAGGTCTATTGGCACAAAGATGGAAATGCTCACACTGTCAAACCCTGACAGATAGGCAGTGTTCCTTTTGAATGCTAAATCAATTGAAGCTGCTAAACAAAGTGCTAGAGCACCTTTCCTGTAAGCTTTGTGGTTCTCCTACCAGACACCCAGTAATCCTTCCCTTCATTGAAACAGGCAATTTTGCAGCAAAAGGAAGTTCCTCACACTTTCAAACCCTGAGTGGCAGGTGGTCTTCCTTTAAAAACTTCACTCTACTCACACTGTTACACAAGTTGCTAGACCCTCTTGCTTCTACCCTCAAACATTTTCTTAGAAGAGCCTCAGAGATTCTTCCATTCTCTTCAAAGGGTTTTGTTGCACAAAGGTGATACTCCTCATCCCTGGAAACACTAAGTGGTAGGCAGTATTCCTTGAAACAAGTTACTCAAGTCTCATCCGAAGACAATCTGCTTCACCCTCCTGCTTGTAACATTCAGCCTTTTCTTACAACATAAGCACCGCTGGATCCAGTCACTTCAAAGAGGTGATTTTGCACAAAGTTGAAGGTACTCACACATAAAAACACTGAGAGGTATCAGTATGTCCTCAGACAGCTAACTCAGTTGAGAATCCTCAGAGTGCTAGGCTCTCTTCCTGTTAAGAGTCCTGTCTCTCTTAGAAGGCCTACAGGACATCTTCCATTCTCTGGAATGGGGCAATTTGGAAAAAACCTGGAGTCCTCATCCCTGAAAATCTTGTGAGGTAAGTAGTATTCCATGAAACAACTAACTCAATTCACAATGCTGAAGAAGGTGTTTGACCCTCTTCCTTCTAACATTCATGGTTTTCTTACAAGAGCTACACTGTTTCTCCATTCACTTCACAGAGTTAATTTTGCACAAAGGTGATCTTCTTAGCACATGAAAACTCGGACAAGCAGGCAGTATTCCTTTAAACAGCTAAGTCAATTCACAATGCTAAACAAGTTGCCAAGCCCTCTTGCTGCTAAAATTCATGACTCTCTTACAAGAGCTACCAGGAATCTTCCATTCGCTTGTATGGGATATTTTGCCAAAGTTGTGTTCCTCACCCATGAAAACGCTGAGAGGTACTCAGTATTCCTTTGCACAGCTAACTCAGTTCACAATGCTGAACAAGGTGGTAGACCCTTTTCTTTCTAACATTAATGATTCTCTCTCAAGTTCGACAGTGCTTCTTCCAATCCCTTTTAGGGGGTTATATTGCACAAAGGTGGTATTCCTCACCCATGAACACACTGAGTTGTAGGCATTATTCCTTGAAAGAAGTATATCAATTCTCCTTGGGAAACAAGGTGCTTGACCCTCCTGTTTCTAACATTCCTACTTCTCTTCCAAGAGTTGGAGGGTTGGTTCCCTTGACTTGAAAGAGGTAATTTTGCACAAACTTGAGGATCCTCACCCATAAAAACACTGAGAGTTAGGCAGTATTCCCTTCAACAGGTAACTCAATTCACAATGCTTAAGAGGGTGCTAGACCCTCTTGCTTCTAACATTAATCATTGTCTTACAAGAGCTACAGTATGCCTCCTTTCACTTGAGAGGCCTATTTTGCAGAACATTGAAGTTTCTCCCCATGAAAACACTGACAGTTACGCAGTGTTCCCTTAAACAGGTAACTCAATTCACCATGCTTCACAAGGTGCTTGACCCTCTTGCTTGTAACACTTATGGTTCTCTTACAGGAGAAACAGTGCTTCTTCCTTACATTGCAACAGGCCTATTTTGCACAAAGCTACTATTCTTCACACTGTAAAAGCCTGAGAGACAGGTAGTATTCCTTTGTAAAGCTCACTCAATTCTCACTTTTGAACAACATTCCAGACCCTCTTGCTCCTAGAATGAATGGTTTTCATACATCCTAAACTGTTCTTCTTCCATTCAGTTGAATGCAGCTATTTGGCCCAACGGTGTTGTTCCTCACCCATGAAAAAACTCAGGGGTAGTCAGTATTCCTTTCAAAAGGTAACTCATTTCTCATAGGGAGACAAGTTGCAAAATATTCCTGCCTCTCACACACTGCATCAGGCCCTGAGGTACAAATGTATGTCCATTTCGCCGGAAGCGGGTATTTTTCAAGGAGTGAATGATTCTCCATTGTCAAAGGCTTTCATTTGGCCAGCATTCCTTTCACATGCTAATTCAACTCTCACAGGGAAACAATGTGCTTGCAACTCCTGCTGCAAACCTTGACATCTGCTTGCAAGAGACACAGTGCCTGTTCCATTCAGTGGAAAGGTCTATTGGCACAAAGATGGAAATGCTCACACTGTCAAACCCTGACAGATAGGCAGTGTTCCTTTTGAAGGCTAAATCAATTGAAGCTGCTAAACAAAGTGCTAGAGCAACTTTCCTGTAAGCTTTGTGGTTCTCCTACCAGACACCCAGTAATCCTTCCCTTCATTGAAACAGGCAATTTTGCAGCAAAAGGAAGTTCCTCACACTTTCAAACCCTGAGTGGCAGGTGGTCTTCCTTTGAAAACTTCACTCTACTCACACTGTTACACAAGTTGCTAGACCCTCTTGCTTCTAACCTCAAACATTTTCTTAGAAGAGCCTCAGAGATTCTTCCATTCTTTTCAAAGGGTGATGTTGCACAGAGGTGATACTCCTCATCCCTGGAAACACTAAGTGGTAGGCAGTATTCCTTGAAACAAGTTACTCAAGTCTCATCCGAAGACAATCTGCTTCACCCTCCTGCTTGTAACATTCAGCCTTTTCTTACAACATAAGCACCGCTGGATCCAGTCACTTCAAAGAGGTGATTTTGCACAAAGTTGAAGGTACTCACACATAAAAACACTGAGAGGTATCAGTATGTCCTTAGACAGCTAACTCAGTTGAGAATCCTCAGAGTGCTAGGCTCTCTTCCTGTTAACAGTCCTGTCTCTCTTAGAAGGCCTACAGGGCATCTTCCATTCTCTGGAATGGGGCAATTTGGAAAAAACCTGGAGTCCTCATCCCTGAAAATCTTGAGAGGTAGGTAGTATTCCATGAAACAACTAACTCAATTCACAATGCTGAAGAAAGTGTTTGACCCTCTTCCTTCTAACATTCATGGATTTCTTACAAGAGCTACAGTGTTTCTCCTTTCACTTCACACAGTTAATTTTGCACAAAGGTGATCTTCTTAGCACATGAAAACTGACAAGCAGGCAGTATTCCTTTAAAAAGCTAAGTCAATTCACAATGCTAAACAAGTTGCCAAGCCCTGTTGCTTCTAACATTCATGACTCTCTTACAAGAGCTACCAGGAATTTTCCATTCGCTTGTATGGGATATTTTGCAAAGTTGTGTTCCTGACCCATGAAAACGCTGAGAGGTACTCAGTATTCCTTTACACAGCTAACTCAGTTCACAATGCTGAACAAGGTGGTAGACCCTTTTCTTTCTAACATTAATGATTCTCTCTCAAATTCAACAGTGCTTCTTCCAATTCCTTTTAGGGGGTTATATTGCACAAAGGTGGTATTCCTCACCCATGAACACACTGAGTTGTAGGCATTATTCCTTGAAAGAAGTATATCAATTCTCCTTGGGAAACAAGGTGCTTGACCCTCCTGTTTCTAACATTCCTACTTCTCTTCCAAGAGTTGGAGGGTTGGTTCCCTTGACTTGAAAGAGGTAATTTTGCACAAACTTGAGGATCCTCACCCATAAAAACACTTAGAGTTAGGCAGTATTCCCTTCAACAGGTAACTCAATTCACAATGCTTAAGAGGGTGCTAGACCCTCTTGCTTCTAACATTAATCATTGTCTTACAAGAGCTACAGTATGCCTCCTTTCACTTGAGAGGCCTATTTTGCAGAACATTGAAGTTTCTCCCCGTGAAAACACTGACAGTTACGCAGTGTTCCCTTAAACAGGTAACTCAATTCACAATGCTTCACAAGTTGCTTGACCCTCTTGCTTGTAACACTTATGGTTCTCTTACAGGAGAAACAGTGCTTCTTCCTTACATTGCAACAGGCCTATTTTGCACAAAGCTACTATTCTTCACACTGTAAAACCTGAGAGACAGGTAGTATTCCTTTGTAAAGCTCACTCAATTCTCACTTTTGAACAACATTCCACACCCTCTTGCTCCTAGAATGAATGGTTTTCATACATCCCAAACTGTTCTTCTTCCATTCAGTTGAATGCAGCTATTTGGCCAAAGGGTGATGTTCCTCACCCATGAAAAAACTCAGAGGTAGTCAGTATTCCTTTCAACAGGTAACTTATTTCTCATAGGAAGACAAGTTGCAAAATATTCCTGTCTCTTACACACTGCATCAGGCCCTGAGCTACTAGTGTGTGTCCCTTTCGCCTGAAGAGCGTATTTTTCAAGGAGTGAATGGTTCTCCATTTTCAAAGGCTTTCATTTGGCAAGCATTCCTTTCACATGCTAATTCAACTCTCACAGGGAAACAATGTGCTTGCAACTCCTGCTGCAAACCTTGACATCTGCTTGCAAGAGACACAGTGCCTGTTCCATTCAGTGGAAAGGTCTATTGGCACAAAGACGGAAATGCTCACACTGTCAAACCCTGACAGATAGGCAGTGTTCCTTTTGAAGGCTAAATCAATTGAAGCTGCCAAACAAAGTGCTAGAGCACCTTTCCTGTAAGCTTTGTGGTTCTTCTACAAGACACCCAGTAATCCTTCCCTTCATTGAAACAGGCAATTTTGCAGCAAAAGGAAGTTCCTCACACTTTCAAACCCTGAGTGGCAGGTGGTCTTCCTTTAAAAACTTCACTCTACTCACACTGTTACACAAGTTGCTAGACCCTCTTGCTTCTACCCTCAAACATTTTCTTAGAAGAGATTCAGAGATTCATCCATTCTCTTCAAAGTGTGATGTTGCACAAAGGTGATACTCCTCATCCCTGGAAACACTAAGTGGTAGGCAGTATTCCCTGAAACAAGTTACTCAAGTGTCATCCGAAGACAATCTGCTTCACCCTCCTGCTTTTAACATTCAGCCTTTTCTTACAACATAAGCACCGCTGGATCCAGTCACTTCAAAGAGGTGATTTTGCACAAAGTTGAAGGTACTCACACATAAAAACACTGAGAGGTATCAGTATGTGCTTAGACAGCTAACTCAGTTGAGAATCCTCAGAGTGCTAGGCTCTCTTCCTGTTAACAGTCCTGTCTCTCTTAGAAGGCCTACAGGGCATCTTCCATTCTCTGGAATGGGGCAATTTGGAAAAAACCTGGAGTCCTCATCCCTGAAAATCTTGAGAGGTAGGTAGTATTCCATGAAACAACTAACTCAATTCACAATGCTGAAGAAAGTGTTTGACCCTCTTCCTTCTAACATTCATGGATTTCTTACAAGAGCTACATTGTTTCTCCATTCACTTCACAGAGTTAATTTTGCACAAAGGTGATCTTCTTAGCACATGAAAACTGACAAGCAGGCCGTATTCCTTTAAAAAGCTAAGTCAATTCACAATGCTAAACAAGTTGCCAAGCCCTGTTGCTTCTAACATTCATGACTCTCTTACAAGAGCTACCAGGAATTTTCCATTTGCTTGTATGGGATATTTTCCAAAGTTGTGTTACTGACCCATGAAAACGCTGAGAGGTACTCAGTATTCCTTTACACAGCTAACTCAGTTCACAATGCTGAACAAGGTGGTAGACCCTTTTCTTTCTAACATTAATGATTCTCTCTCAAATTCGACAGTGCTTCTTCCAATCCCTTTTAGGGGGTTATATTGCACAAAGGTGGTATTCCTCACCCATGAACACACTGAGTTGTAGGCATTATTCCTTGAAAGAAGTATATCAATTGTCCTTGGGAAACAAGGTGCTTGCCCCTCCTGTTTCTAACATTCCTACTTCTCTTCCAAGAGTTAGAGGGTTGGTTCCCTTGACTTGAAAGAGGTAATTTTGCACAAACTTGAGGATCCTCACCCATAAAAACACTGAGAGTTAGGCAGTATTCCCTTCAACAGGTAACTCAATTCACAATGCTTAAGAGGGTGCTAGACCCTCTTGCTTCTAACATTAATCATTGTCTTACAAGAGCTACAGTATGCCTCCTTTCACTTGAGAGGCCTATTTTGCAGAACATTGAAGTTTCTCCCCGTGAAAACACTGACAGTTACGCAGTGTTCCCTTAAACAGGTAACTCAATTCACCATGCTTCACAAGGTGCTTGACCCTCTTGCTTGTAACACTTATGGTTCTCTTACAGGAGAAACAGTGCTTCTTCCTTACATTGCAACAGGCCTATTTTGCACAAAGCTACTATTCTTCACACTGTAAAAGCCTGAGAGACAGGTAGTATTCCTTTGTAAAGCTCACTCAATTCTCACTTTTGAACAACATTCCACACCCTCTTGCTCCTAGAATGAATGGTTTTCATACATCCCAAACTGTTCTTCTTCCATTTAGTTGAATGCAGCTATTTGGCCAAAGGGTGATGTTCCTCACCCATGAAAAAACTCAGAGGTAGTCAGTATTCCTTTCAACAGGTAACTTATTTCTCATAGGAAGACAAGTTGCAAAATATTCCTGTCTCTTACACACTGCATCAGGCCCTGAGCTACTAGTGTGTGTCCCTTTCGCCTGAAGAGCGTATTTTTCAAGGAGTGAATTGTTCTCCATTTTCAAAGGCTTTCATTTGGCAAGCATTCCTTTCACATGCTAATTCAACTCTCACAGGGAAACAATGTGCTTGCAACTCCTGCTGCAAACCTTGACATCTGCTTGCAAGAGACACAGTGCCTGTTCCATTCAGTGGAAAGGTCTCTTGGCACAAAGACGGAAATGCTCACACTGTCAAACCCTGACAGATAGGCAGTGTTCCTTTTGAAGGCTAAATCAATTGAAGCTGCTAAACAAAGTGCTAGAGCACCTTTCCTGTAAGCTTTGTGGTTCTTCTACGAGACACCCAGTAATCCTTCCCTTCATTGAAACAGGCAATTTTGCAGCAAAAGGAAGTTCCTCACACTTTCAAACCCTGAGTGGCAGGTGGTCTTCCTTTAAAAACTTCACTCTACTCACACTGTTACACAAGTTGCTAGACCCTCTTGCTTCTACCCTCAAACATTTTCTTAGAAGAGATTCAGAGATTCTTCCATTCTCTTCAAAGGGTGATGTTGCACAAAGGTGATACTCCTCATCCCTGGAAACACTAAGTGGTAGGCAGTATTCCCTGAAACAAGTTACTCAAGTGTCAACCGAAGATAATCTGCTTCACCCTCCTGCTTTTAACATTCAGCCTTTTCTTACAACATAAGCACCGCTGGATCCAGTCACTTCAAAGAGGTGATTTTGCACAAAGTTGAAGGTACTCACACATAAAAACACTGAGAGGTATCAGTATGTCCTTAGACAGCTAACTCAGTTGAGAATCCTCAGAGTGCTAGGCTCTCTTCCTGTTAACAGTCCTGTCTCTCTTAGAAGGCCTACAGGGCATCTTCCATTCTCTGGAATGGGGCAATTTGGAAAAAACCTGGAGTCCTCATCCCTGAAAATCTTGAGAGGTAGGTAGTATTCCATGAAACAACTAACTCAATTCACAGTGCTGAAGAAAGTGTTTGACCCTCTTCCTTCTAACATTCATGGATTTCTTACAAGAGCTACAGTGTTTCTCCTTTCACTTCACAGAGTTAATTTTGCACAAAGGTGATCTGCTTAGCACATGAAAACTGAAAAGCAGGCAGTATTCCTTTAAAAAGCTAAGTCAATTCACAATGCTAAAGAAGTTGCCAAGCCCTGTTGCTTCTAACATTCATGACTCTCTTACAAGAGCTACCAGGAATTTTCCATTCGCTTGTACGGGATATTTTGCAAAGTTGTGTTCCTGACCCATGAAAACGCTGAGAGGTACTCAGTATTCCTTTACACAGCTAACTCAGTTCACAATGCTGAACAAGGTGGTAGACCCTTTTCTTTCTAACATTAATGATTCTCTCTGAAGTTCGACAGTGCTTCTTCCAATCCCTTTTAGGGGGTTATATTGCACAAAGGTTGTATCCCTCTCCCATGAACACAATGAGTTGTAGGTATTATTCCTTGAAAGAAGTATATCAATTCTCCTTGGGAAACAAGGTGCTTGACCCTCTTGTTTCTAACATTCCTACTTCTCTTCCAAGAGTTAGAGGGTTGGTTCCCTTGACTTGAAAGAGGTAATTTTGCACAAACTTGAGGATCCTCACCCATAAAAACACTGAGAGTTAGGCAGTATTCCCTTCAACAGGTAACTCAATTCACAATGCTTAAGAGGGTGCTAGACCCTCTTGCTTCTAACATTAATCATTGTCTTACAAGAGCTACAGTATGCCTCCTTTCACTTGAGAGGCCTATTTTGCAGAACATTGAAGTTTCTCCCCGTGAAAACACTGACATTTACGCAGTGTTCCCTTAAACAGGTAACTCAATTCACCATGCTTCACAAGGTGCTTGACCCTCTTGCTTGTAACACTTATGGTTCTCTTACAGGAGAAACAGTGCTTCTTCCTTACATTGCAACATGCCTATTTTGCACAAAGCTACTATTCTTCACACTGTAAAAGCCTGAGAGACAGGTAGTATTCCTTTGTAAAGCTCACTCAATTCTCACTTTTGAACAACATTCCACACCCTCTTGCTCCTAGAATGAATGGTTTTCATACATCCCAAACTGTTCTTCTTCCATTCAGTTGAATGCAGCTATTTGGCCCAACGGTGATGTTCCTCACCCATGAAAAAAGTCAGGGGTAGTCAGTATTCCTTTCAAAAGGTAACTCATTTCTCATAGGGAGACAAGTTGCAAAATATTCCTGCCTCTCACACACTGCATCAGGCCCTGAGGTACAAATGTATGTCCATTTCGCCGGAAGCGGGTATTTTTCAAGGAGTGAATGATTCTCCATTGTCAAAGGCTTTCATTTGGCAAGCATTCCTTTCACATGCTAATTCAACTCTCACAGGGAAACAATGTGCTTGCAACTCCTGCTGCAAACCTTGACATCTGCTTGCAAGAGACACAGTGCCTGTTCCATTCAGTGGAAAGGTCTATTCGCACAAAGATGGAAATGCTCACACTGTCAAACCCTGACAGATAGGCAGTGTTCCTTTTGAAGGCTAAATCAATTGAAGCTGCTAAACAAAGTGCTAGAGCAACTTTCCTGTAAGCTTTGTGGTTCTCCTACCAGACACCCAGTAATCCTTCCCTTCATTGAAACAGGCAATTTTGCAGCAAAAGGAAGTTCCTCACACTTTCAAACCCTGAGTGGCAGGTGGTCTTCCTTTGAAAACTTCACTCTACTCACACTGTTACACAAGTTGCTAGACCCTCTTGCTTCTAACCTCAAACATTTTCTTAGAAGACCCTCAGAGATTCTTCCATTCTTTTCAAAGGGTGATGTTGCACAAAGGTGATACTCCTCATCCCTGGAAACACTAAGTGGTAGGCAGTATTCCTTGAAACAAGTTACTCAAGTCTCATCCGAAGACAATCTGCTTCACCCTCCTGCTTGTAACATTCAGCCTTTTCTTACAACATAAGCACCGCTGGATCCAGTCACTTCAAAGAGGTGATTTTGCACAAAGTTGAAGGTACTCACACATAAAAACACTGAGAGGTATCAGTATGTCCTTAGACAGCTAACTCAGTTGAGAATCCTCAGAGTGCTAGGCTCTCTTCCTGTTAACAGTCCTGTCTCTCTTAGAAGGCCTACAGGGCATCTTCCATTCTCTGGAATGGGGCAATTTGGAAAAAACCTGGAGTCCTCATCCCTGAAAATCTTGAGAGGTAGGTAGTATTCCATGAAACAACTAACTCAATTCACAATGCTGAAGAAAGTGTTTGACCCTCTTCCTTCTAACATTCATGGATTTCTTACAAGAGCTACATTGTTTCTCCATTCACTTCACAGAGTTAATTTTGCACAAAGGTGATCTTCTTAGCACATGAAAACTGACAAGCAGGCCGTATTCCTTTAAAAAGCTAAGTCAATTCACAATGCTAAACAAGTTGCCAAGCCCTGTTGCTTCTAACATTCATGACTCTCTTACAAGAGCTACCAGGAATTTTCCATTTGCTTGTATGGGATATTTTGCAAAGTTGTGTTCCTGACCCATGAAAACGCTGAGAGGTACTCAGTATTCCTTTACACAGCTAACTCAGTTCACAATGCTGAACAAGGTGGTAGACCCTTTTCTTTCTAACATTAATGATTCTCTCTCAAATTCGACAGTGCTTCTTCCAATCCCTTTTAGGGGGTTATATTGCACAAAGGTGGTATTCCTCACCCATGAACACACTGAGTTGTAGGCATTATTCCTTGAAAGAAGTATATCAATTGTCCTTGGGAAACAAGGTGCTTGCCCCTCCTGTTTCTAACATTCCTACTTCTCTTCCAAGAGTTAGAGGGTTGGTTCCCTTGACTTGAAAGAGGTAATTTTGCACAAACTTGAGGATCCTCACCCATAAAAACACTGAGAGTTAGGCAGTATTCCCTTCAACAGGTAACTCAATTCACAATGCTTAAGAGGGTGCTAGACCCTCTTGCTTCTAACATTAATCATTGTCTTACAAGAGCTACAGTATGCCTCCTTTCACTTGAGAGGCCTATTTTGCAGAACATTGAAGTTTCTCCCCGTGAAAACACTGACAGTTACGCAGTGTTCCCTTAACCAGGTAACTCAATTCACCATGCTTCACAAGGTGCTTGACCCTCTTGCTTGTAACACTTATGGTTCTCTTACAGGAGAAACAGTGCTTCTTCCTTACATTGCAACATGCCTATTTTGCACAAAGCTACTATTCTTCACACTGTAAAAGCCTGAAAGACAGGTAGCATTCCTTTGTAAAGCTCACTCAATTCTCACTTTTGAACAACATTCCACACCCTCTTGCTCCTAGAATGAATGGTTTTCATACATCCCAAACTGTTCTTCTTCCATTTAGTTGAATGCAGCTATTTGGCCAAAGGGTGATGTTCCTCACCCATGAAAAAACTCAGAGGTAGTCAGTATTCCTTTCAACAGGTAACTTATTTCTCATAGGAAGACAAGTTGCAAAATATTCCTGTCTCTTACACACTGCATCAGGCCCTGAGCTACTAGTGTGTGTCCCTTTCGCCTGAAGAGCGTATTTTTCAAGGAGTGAATTGTTCTCCATTTTCAAAGGCTTTCATTTGGCAAGCATTCCTTTCACATGCTAATTCAACTCTCACAGGGAAACAATGTGCTTGCAACTCCTGCTGCAAACCTTGACATCTGCTTGCAAGAGACACAGTGCCTGTTCCATTCAGTGGAAAGGTCTCTTGGCACAAAGACGGAAATGCTCACACTGTCAAACCCTGACAGATAGGCAGTGTTCCTTTTGAAGGCTAAATCAATTGAAGCTGCTAAACAAAGTGCTAGAGCACCTTTCCTGTAAGCTTTGTGGTTCTTCTACGAGACACCCAGTAATCCTTCCCTTCATTGAAACAGGCAATTTTGCAGCAAAAGGAAGTTCCTCACACTTTCAAACCCTGAGTGGCAGGTGGTCTTCCTTTAAAAACTTCACTCTACTCACACTGTTACACAAGTTGCTAGACCCTCTTGCTTCTACCCTCAAACATTTTCTTAGAAGAGATTCAGAGATTCTTCCATTCTCTTCAAAGGGTGATGTTACACAAAGGTGATACTCCTCATCCCTGGAAACACTAAGTGGTAGGCAGTATTCCCTGAAACAAGTTACTCAAGTGTCATCCGACGATAATCTGCTTCACCCTCCTGCTTTCAACATTCAGCCTTTTCTTACAACATAAGCACCGCTGGATCCAGTCACTTCAAAGAGGTGATTTTGCACAAAGTTGAAGGTACTCACACATAAAAACACTGAGAGGTATCAGTATGTTCTTAGACAGCTAACTCAGTTGAGAATCCTCAGAGTGCTAGGCTCTCTTCCTGTTAACAGTCCTGTCTCTCTTAGAAGGCCTACAGGGCATCTTCCATTCTCTGGAATGGGGCAATTTGGAAAAAACCTGGAGTCCTCATCCCTGAAAATCTTGAGAGGTAGGTAGTATTCCATGAAACAACTAACTCAATTCACAATGCTGAAGAAAGTGTTTGACCCTCTTCCTTCTAACATTCATGGATTTCTTACAAGAGCTACAGTGTTTCTCCTTTCACTTCACAGAGTTAATTTTGCACAAAGGTGATCTTCTTAGCACATGAAAACTGACAAGCAGGCAGTATTCCTTTAAAAAGCTAAGTCAATTCACAATGCTAAAGAAGTTGCCAAGCCCTGTTGCTTCTAACATTCATGACTCTCTTACAAGAGCTACCAGGAATTTTCCATTCGCTTGTATGGGATATTTGCAAAGTTGTGTTCCTGACACATGAAAACGCTGAGAGGTACTCAGTATTCCTTTACACAGCTAACTCAGTTCACAATGCTGAACAAGGTGGTAGACCCTTTTCTTTCTAACATTAATGATTCTCTCTGAAGTTCGACAGTGCTTCTTCCAATCCCTTTTAGGGGGTTATATTGCACAAAGGTTGTATCCCTCTCCCATGAACACAATGAGTTGTAGGTATTATTCCTTGAAAGAAGTATATCAATTCTCCTTGGGAAACAAGGTGCTTGACCCTCCTGTTTCTAACATTCCTACTTCTCTTCCAAGAGTTGGAGGGTTGGTTCCCATGACTTGAAAGAGGTAATTTTGCACAAACTTGAGGATCCTCACCCATAAAAACACTGAGAGTTAGGCAGTATTCCCTTCAACAGGTAACTCAATTCACAATACTTAAGAGGGTGCTAGACCCTCTTGCTTCTAACATTAATCATTGTCTTACAAGAGCTACAGTATGCCTCCTTTCACTTGAGAGGCCTATTTGGCAGAACATTGAAGTTTCTCCCCGTGAAAACACTGACAGTTACGCAGTGTTCCCTTAAACAGGAAACTCAATTCACCATGCTTCACAAGGTGCTTGACCCTCTTGCTTGTAACACTTATGGTTCTCTTACAGGAGAAACAGTGCTTCTTCCTTACATTGCAACAGGCCTATTTTGCACAAAGCTACTATTCTTCACACTGTAAAAGCCTGAGAGACAGGTAGTATTCCTTTGTAAAGCTCACTAAATTCTCAATTTTGAACAACATTCCAGACCCTCTTGCTCCTAGAATGAATGGTTTTCATACATCCTAAACTGTTCTTCTTCCATTCAGTTGAATGCAGCTATTTGGCCAAACGGTGATGTTCCTCACCCATGAAAAAACTCAGAGGTAGTCAGTATTCCTTTCAACAGGTAACTTATTTCTCATAGGAAGACAAGTTGCAAAATATTCCTGTCACTCACACACTGCATCAGGCCCTGAGCTACTAGTGTGTGTCCCTTTCTCCTGAAGAGCGTATTTTTCAAGGAGTGAATGGTTCTCCATTTTCAAAGGCTTTCATTTGGCAAGCATTCCTTTCAAATGCTAATTCAACTCTCACAGGGAAACAATGTGCTTGCAACTCCTGCTGCAAACTTTGACATCTGCTTGCAAGAGACACAGTGCCTGTTCCATTCAGTGGAAAGGTCTATTGGCACAAAGACGGAAATGCTCACACTGTCAAACCCAGACAGATAGGCAGTGTTCCTTTTGAATGCTAAATCAATTGAAGCAGCTAAACAAAGTGCTAGAGCACCTTTCCTGTAAGCTTTGTGGTTCTCCTACCAGACACCCAGTAATCCTTCCCTTCATTGAAAGAGACAATTTTGCAGCAAAAGGAAGTTCCTCACACTTTCAAACCCTGAGTGGCAGGTGGTCTTCCTTTAAAAACTTCACTCTACTCACACTGTTACACAAGTTGCTAGACCCTCTTGCTTCTACCCTCAAACATTTTCTTAGAAGAGATTCAGAGATTCTTACATTCTCTTTAAAGGGTGATGTTGCACAAAGGTGATACTCCTCATCCCTGGAAACACTAAGTGGTAGGCAGTATTCCTTGAAACAAGTTACTCAAGTCTCATCCGAAGACAATCTGCTTCACCCTCCTGCTTGTAACATTCAGGTTTTTCTTACACCATAAGCACTGCTGGATCCAGTCACTTCAAAGAGGTGATTTTGCACAAAGTTGAAGGTACTCACACATAAAAACACTGAGAGGTATCAGTATGTCCTTAGACAGCTAACTCAGTTGAGAATCCTCAGAGTGCTAGGCTCTCTTCCTGTTAACAGTCCTGTCTCTCTTAGAAGGCCTACAGGGCATCTTCCATTCTCTGGAATGGGGCAATTTGGAAAAAACCTGGAGTCCTCATCCCTGAAAATCTTGAGAGGTAGGTAGTATTCCATGAAACAACTGACTCAATTCACAATGCTGAAGGAAGTGTTTGACCCTCTTCCTTCTAACATTCATGGATTTCTTACAAGAGCTACAGTGTTTCTCCTTTCACTTCACACAGTTAATTTTGCACAAAGGTGATCTTCTTAGCACATGAAAACTGACAAGCAGACAGTATTCATTTAAAAAGCTAAGTCAATTCACAATGCTAAAGAAGTTGCGAAGCCCTGTTGCTTCTAACATTCATGACTCTCTTACAAGAGCTACCAGGAATTTTCCATTCGCTTGTATGGGATATTTTGCAAAGTTGTGTTCCTGACCCATGAAAACGCTGAGAGGTACTCAGTATTCCTTTACACAGCTAACTCAGTTCACAATGCTGAACAAGGTGGTAGACCCTTTTCTTTCTAACATTAATGATTCTCTCTCAAATTCAACAGTGCTTCTTCCAATCCCTTTTAGGGGTTATATTGCACAAAGGTGGTATTCCTCACCCATGAACACACTGAGTTGTAGGCATTATTCCTTGAAAGAAGTATATCAATTCTCCTTGGGAAAACAAGGTGCTTGACCCTCCTGTTTCTAACATTCCTACTTCTCTTCCAAGAGTTGGAGGGTTGGTTCCCTTGACTTGAAAGAGGTAATTTTGCACAAACTTGAGGATCCTCACCCATAAAAACACTGAGAGTTAGGCAGTATTCCCTTCAACAGGTAACTCAATTCACAATGCTTAAGAGGGTGCTAGACCCTCTTGCTTCTAACATTAATCATTATCTTACAAGAGCTACAGTATGCCTCCTTTCACTTGAGAGGCCTATTTTGCAGAACATTGAAGTTTCTCCCCGTGAAAACACTGACAGTTACGCAGTGTTCCCTTAAACAGGTAACTCAATTCACCACGCTTCACAAGGTGCTTGACCCTCTTGCTTGTAACACTTATGGTTCTCTTACAGGAGAAACAGTGCTTCTTCCTTACATTGCAACATGCCTATTTTGCACAAAGCTACTATTCTTCACACTGTAAAAGCCTGAAAGACAGGTAGCATTCCTTTGTAAAGCTCACTCAATTCTCACTTTTGAACAACATTCCACACCCTCTTGCTCCTAGAATGAATGGTTTTCATACATCCCAAACTGTTCTTCTTCCATTTAGTTGAATGCAGCTATTTGGCCAAAGGGTGATGTTCCTCACCCATGAAAAAACTCAGAGGTAGTCAGTATTCCTTTCAACAGGTAACTTATTTCTCATAGGAAGACAAGTTGCAAAATATTCCTGTCTCTTACACACTGCATCAGGCCCTGAGCTACTAGTGTGTGTCCCTTTCGCCTGAAGAGCGTATTTTTCAAGGAGTGAATTGTTCTCCATTTTCAAAGGCTTTCATTTGGCAAGCATTCCTTTCACATGCTAATTCAACTCTCACAGGGAAACAATGTGCTTGCAACTCCTGCTGCAAACCTTGACATCTGCTTGCAAGAGACACAGTGCCTGTTCCATTCAGTGGAAAGGTCTCTTGGCACAAAGACGGAAATGCTCACACTGTCAAACCCTGACAGATAGGCAGTGTTCCTTTTGAAGGCTAAATCAATTGAAGCTGCTAAACAAAGTGCTAGAGCACCTTTCCTGTAAGCTTTGTGGTTCTTCTACGAGACACCCAGTAATCCTTCCCTTCATTGAAACAGGCAATTTTGCAGCAAAAGGAAGTTCCTCACACTTTCAAACCCTGAGTGGCAGGTGGTCTTCCTTTAAAAACTTCACTCTACTCACACTGTTACACAAGTTGCTAGACCCTCTTGCTTCTACCCTCAAACATTTTCTTAGAAGAGATTCAGAGATTCTTCCATTCTCTTCAAAGGGTGATGTTGCACAAAGGTGATACTCCTCATCCCTGGAAACACTAAGTGGTAGGCAGTATTCCCTGAAACAAGTTACTCAAGTGTCATCCGACGATAATCTGCTTCACCCTCCTGCTTTCAACATTCAGCCTTTTCTTACAACATAAGCACCGCTGGATCCAGTCACTTCAAAGAGGTGATTTTGCACAAAGTTGAAGGTACTCACACATAAAAACACTGAGAGGTATCAGTATGTTCTTAGACAGCTAACTCAGTTGAGAATCCTCAGAGTGCTAGGCTCTCTTCCTGTTAACAGTCCTGTCTCTCTTAGAAGGCCTACAGGGCATCTTCCATTCTCTGGAATGGGGCAATTTGGAAAAAACCTGGAGTCCTCATCCCTGAAAATCTTGAGAGGTAGGTAGTATTCCATGAAACAACTAACTCAATTCACAATGCTGAAGAAAGTGTTTGACCCTCTTCCTTCTAACATTCATGGATTTCTTACAAGAGCTACAGTGTTTCTCCTTTCACTTCACAGAGTTAATTTTGCACAAAGGTGATCTTCTTAGCACATGAAAACTGACAAGCAGGCAGTATTCCTTTAAAAAGCTAAGTCAATTCACAATGCTAAAGAAGTTGCCAAGCCCTGTTGCTTCTAACATTCATGACTCTCTTACAAGAGCTACCAGGAATTTTCCATTCGCTTGTATGGGATATTTGCAAAGTTGTGTTCCTGACACATGAAAACGCTGAGAGGTACTCAGTATTCCTTTACACAGCTAACTCAGTTCACAATGCTGAACAAGGTGGTAGACCCTTTTCTTTCTAACATTAATGATTCTCTCTGAAGTTCGACAGTGCTTCTTCCAATCCCTTTTAGGGGGTTATATTGCACAAAGGTTGTATCCCTCTCCCATGAACACAATGAGTTGTAGGTATTATTCCTTGAAAGAAGTATATCAATTCTCCTTGGGAAACAAGGTGCTTGACCCTCCTGTTTCTAACATTCCTACTTCTCTTCCAAGAGTTGGAGGGTTGGTTCCCATGACTTGAAAGAGGTAATTTTGCACAAACTTGAGGATCCTCACCCATAAAAACACTGAGAGTTAGGCAGTATTCCCTTCAACAGGTAACTCAATTCACAATACTTAAGAGGGTGCTAGACCCTCTTGCTTCTAACATTAATCATTGTCTTACAAGAGCTACAGTATGCCTCCTTTCACTTGAGAGGCCTATTTGGCAGAACATTGAAGTTTCTCCCCGTGAAAACACTGACAGTTACGCAGTGTTCCCTTAAACAGGAAACTCAATTCACCATGCTTCACAAGGTGCTTGACCCTCTTGCTTGTAACACTTATGGTTCTCTTACAGGAGAAACAGTGCTTCTTCCTTACATTGCAACAGGCCTATTTTGCACAAAGCTACTATTCTTCACACTGTAAAAGCCTGAGAGACAGGTAGTATTCCTTTGTAAAGCTCACTCAATTCTCACTTTTGAACAACATTCCAGACCCTCTTGCTCCTAGAATGAATGGTTTTCATACATCCTAAACTGTTCTTCTTCCATTCAGTTGAATGCAGCTATTTGGCCAAACGGTGATGTTCCTCACCCATGAAAAAAGTCAGGGGTAGTCAGTATTCCTTTCAAAAGGTAACTCATTTCTCATAGGGAGACAAGTTGCAAAATATTCCTGCCTCTCACACACTGCATCAGGCCCTGAGCTACTAGTGTGTGTCCATTTCGCATGAAGAGCGTATTTTTCAAGGAGTTTATGGTTCTCCATTTTCAAAGGCTTTCATTTGGCAAGCATTCCTTTCAAATGCTAATTCAACTCTCACAGGGAAACAATGTGCTTGCAACTCCTGCTGCAAACCTTGACATCTGCTTGCAAGAGACACAGTGCCTGTTCCATTCAGTGGAAAGGTCTATTGGCACAAAGATGGAAATGCTCACACTGTCAAACCCTGACAGATAGGCAGTGTTCCTTTTGAATGCTACATCAATTGAAGCTGCTAAACAAAGTGCTAGAGCAACTTTCCTGTAAGCATTGTGGTTCTCCTACCAGACACCCAGTAATCCTTCCCTTCATTGAAACAGGCAATTTTGCACCAAAAGGAAGTTCCTCACACATTCAAACCCTGAGTGGCAGGTGGTCTTCCTTTGAAAACTTCACTCTACTCACACTGTTACACAAGTTGCTAGACCCTCTTGCTTCTACCCTCAAACATTTTCTTAGAAGAGATTCAGAGATTCTTCCATTCTCTTCAAAGGGTGATGTTGCACAAAGGTGATACTCCTCATCCCTGGAAACACTAAGTGGTAGGCAGTATTCCTTGAAACAAGTTACTCAAGTCTCATCCGAAGATAATCTGCTTCACCCTCTTGCTTGTAACATCCAGCCTTTTCTTACAACATAAGCACCGCTGGATCCAGTCACTTCAAAGAGGTGATTTTGCACAAAGTTGAAGGTACTCACACATAAAAACACTGAGAGGTATCAGTATGTCCTTAGACAGCTAACTCAGTTGAGAATCCTCAGAGTGCTAGGCTCTCTTCCTGTTAACAGTCCTGTCTCTCTTAGAAGGCCTACAGGGCATCTTCCATTCTCTGGAATGGGGCAATTTGGAAAAAACCTGGAGTCCTCATCCCTGAAAATCTTGAGAGGTAGGTAGTATTCCATGAAACAACTAACTCAATTCACAATGCTGAAGGAAGTGTTTGACCCTCTTCCTTCTAACATTCATGGATTTCTTACAAGAGCTGCAGTGTTTCTCCTTTCACTTCACAGAGTTAATTTTGCACAAAGGTGATCTTCTTAGCACATGAAAACTGACAAGCAGGCAGTATTCCTTTAGACAGCTAAGTCAATTCACAATGCTAAACAAGTTGCCAAGCCCTCTTGCTTCTAAAATTCATGACTCTCTTACAAGAGCTACCAGGAATCTTCCATTCGCTTGTATGGGATATTTTGCCAAAGTTGTGTTCCTCACCCATGAAAACGCTGAGAGGTACTCAGTATTCCTTTACACAGCTAACTCAGTTCACAATGCTGAACAAGGTGGTAGACCCTTTTCTTTCTAACATTAATGATTCTCTCTCAAGTTCGACAGTGCTTCTTCCAATCCCTTTTAGGGGGTTATATTGCACAAAGGTGGTATTCCTCTCCCATGAACACAATGAGTTGTGGGCATTATTCCTTGAAAGAAGTATATCAATTCTCCTTGGGAAACAAGGTGCTTGACCCTCCTGTTTCTAACATTCCTACTTCTCTTCCAAGAGTTGGAGGGTTGGTTCCCTTGACTTGAAAGAGGTAATTTTGCACAAACTTGAGGATCCTCACCCATAAAAACACTGAGAGTTAGGCAGTATTCCCTTCAACAGGTAACTCAATTCACAATGCTTAAGAGGGTGCTAGACCCTCTTGCTTCTAACATTAATCATTGTCTTACAAGAGCTACAGTATGCCTCCTTTCACTTGAGAGGCCTATTTTGCAGAACATTGAAGTTTCTCCCCGTGAAAACACTGACAGTTACGCAGTGTTCCCTTAAACAGGTAACTCAATTCACCATGCTTCACAAGGTGCTTGACCCTCTTGCTTGTAACACTTATGGTTCCCTTACAGGAGAAACAGTGCTTCTTCCTTACATTGCAACAGGCCTATTTTGCACAAAGCTACTATTCTTCACACTGTAAAAGCCTGAGAGACAGGTAGTATTCCTTTGTAAAGCTCACTCAATTCTCACTTTTGAACAACGTTCCAGACCCTCTTGCTCCTAGAATGAATGGTTTTCATTCATCCTAAACTGTTCTTCTTCCTTTCAGTTGAATGCAGCTATTTGGCCCAAAGGTGATGTTCCTCACCCATGAAAAAACTCAGGGGTAGTCAGTATTCCTTTCAAAAGGTAACTCATTTCTCATAGGGAGACAAGTTGCAAAATATTCCTGCCTCTCACACACTGCATCAGGCCCTGAGGTACAAGTGTGTGTCCATTTCGCCGGAAGCGGGTATTTTTCAAGGAGTGAATGATTCTCCATTGTCAAAGGCTTTCATTTGGCAAGCATTCCTTTCACATGCTAATTCAACTCTCACAGGGAAACAATGTGCTTGCAACTCCTGCTGCAAACCTTGACATCTGCTTGCAAGAGACACAGTGCCTGTTCCATTCAGTGGAAAGGTCTATTGGCACAAAGATGGAAATGCTCACACTGTCAAACCCTGACAGATAGGCAGTGTTCCTTTTGAATGCTAAATCAATTGAAGCTGCTAAACAAAGTGCTAGAGCACCTTTCCTGTAAGCTTTGTGGTTCTCCTACCAGACACCCAGTAATCCTTCCCTTCATTGAAACAGGCAATTTTGCAGCAAAAGGAAGTTCCTCACACTTTCAAACCCTGAGTGGCAGGTGGTCTTCCTTTAAAAACTTCACTCTACTCACACTGTTACACAAGTTGCTAGACCCTCTTGCTTCTACCCTCAAACATTTTCTTAGAAGAGCCTCAGAGATTCTTCCATTCTCTTCAAAGGGTTTTGTTGCACAAAGGTGATACTCCTCATCCCTGGAAACACTAAGTGGTAGGCAGTATTCCTTGAAACAAGTTACTCAAGTCTCATCCGAAGACAATCTGCTTCACCCTCCTGCTTGTAACATTCAGCCTTTTCTTACAACATAAGCACCGCTGGATCCAGTCACTTCAAAGAGGTGATTTTGCACAAAGTTGAAGGTACTCACACATAAAAACACTGAGAGGTATCAGTATGTCCTCAGACAGCTAACTCAGTTGAGAATCCTCAGAGTGCTAGGCTCTCTTCCTGTTAAGAGTCCTGTCTCTCTTAGAAGGCCTACAGGACATCTTCCATTCTCTGGAATGGGGCAATTTGGAAAAAACCTGGAGTCCTCATCCCTGAAAATCTTGTGAGGTAAGTAGTATTCCATGAAACAACTAACTCAATTCACAATGCTGAAGAAGGTGTTTGACCCTCTTCCTTCTAACATTCATGGTTTTCTTACAAGAGCTACACTGTTTCTCCATTCACTTCACAGAGTTAATTTTGCACAAAGGTGATCTTCTTAGCACATGAAAACTCGGACAAGCAGGCAGTATTCCTTTAAACAGCTAAGTCAATTCACAATGCTAAACAAGTTGCCAAGCCCTCTTGCTGCTAAAATTCATGACTCTCTTACAAGAGCTACCAGGAATCTTCCATTCGCTTGTATGGGATATTTTGCCAAAGTTGTGTTCCTCACCCATGAAAACGCTGAGAGGTACTCAGTATTCCTTTGCACAGCTAACTCAGTTCACAATGCTGAACAAGGTGGTAGACCCTTTTCTTTCTAACATTAATGATTCTCTCTCAAGTTCGACAGTGCTTCTTCCAATCCCTTTTAGGGGGTTATATTGCACAAAGGTGGTATTCCTCACCCATGAACACACTGAGTTGTAGGCATTATTCCTTGAAAGAAGTATATCAATTCTCCTTGGGAAACAAGGTGCTTGACCCTCCTGTTTCTAACATTCCTACTTCTCTTCCAAGAGTTGGAGGGTTGGTTCCCTTGACTTGAAAGAGGTAATTTTGCACAAACTTGAGGATCCTCACCCATAAAAACACTGAGAGTTAGGCAGTATTCCCTTCAACAGGTAACTCAATTCACAATGCTTAAGAGGGTGCTAGACCCTCTTGCTTCTAACATTAATCATTGTCTTACAAGAGCTACAGTATGCCTCCTTTCACTTGAGAGGCCTATTTTGCAGAACATTGAAGTTTCTCCCCATGAAAACACTGACAGTTACGCAGTGTTCCCTTAAACAGGTAACTCAATTCACCATGCTTCACAAGGTGCTTGACCCTCTTGCTTGTAACACTTATGGTTCTCTTACAGGAGAAACAGTGCTTCTTCCTTACATTGCAACAGGCCTATTTTGCACAAAGCTACTATTCTTCACACTGTAAAAGCCTGAGAGACAGGTAGTATTCCTTTGTAAAGCTCACTCAATTCTCACTTTTGAACAACATTCCAGACCCTCTTGCTCCTAGAATGAATGGTTTTCATACATCCTAAACTGTTCTTCTTCCATTCAGTTGAATGCAGCTATTTGGCCCAACGGTGTTGTTCCTCACCCATGAAAAAACTCAGGGGTAGTCAGTATTCCTTTCAAAAGGTAACTCATTTCTCATAGGGAGACAAGTTGCAAAATATTCCTGCCTCTCACACTGCATCAGGCCCTGAGGTACAAGTGTGTGTCCATTTCGCCAGAAGCGGGTATTTTTCAAGGAGTGAATGATTCTCCATTGTCAAATTCTTTCATTTGGCAACATTCCTTTCACATGCTAATTCAACTCTCACAGGGAAACAATGTGCTTGCAACTCCTGCTGCAAAGCTTGACATCTGCTTGCAAGAGACACAGTGCCTGTTCCATTCAGTGGAAAGGTCTATTGGCACAAAGACGGAAATGCTCACACTGTCAAACCCTGACAGATAGGCAGTGTTCCTTTTGAAGTCTAAATCAATTGAAGCTGCTAAACAAAGTGCTAGAGCACCTTTCTTGTATTCTTTGTGGTTCTCCTACCAGACACCCAGTAATCCTTCCCTTCATTGAAACAGGCAATTTTGCAGCAAAAGGAAGTTCCTCACACTTTCAAACCCTGAGTGGCAGGTGGTCTTCCTTTAAAAACTTCACTCTACTCACACTGTTACACAAGTTGCTAGACCCTCTTGCTTGTACCCTCAAACATTTTCTTAGAAGAGATTCAGAGATTCTTCCATTCTCTTCAAAGGGTGATGTTGCACAAAGGTGATACTCCTCATCCCTGGAAACACTAAGTGGTAGGCAGTATTCCTTGAAACAAGTTACTCAAGTCTCATCCGAAGACAATCTGCTTCACCCTCCTGCTTGTAACATTCATCCTTTTCTTACAACATAAGCACCGCTGGATCCAGTCACTTCAAAGAGGTGATTTTGCACAAAGTTGAAGGTACTCACACATAAAAACACTGAGAGGTATCAGTATGTCCTTAGACAGCTAACTCAGTTGAGAATCCTCAGAGTGCTAGGCTCTCTTCCTGTTAACAGTCCTGTCTCTCTTAGAAGGCGTACAGGACATCTTCCATTCTCTGGAATGGGGCAATTTGGAAAAAACCTGGGGTCCTCATCCCTGAAAATCTTGAGAGGTAGGTAGTATTCCATGAAACAACTAACTCAATTCACAATGCTGAAGAAAGTGTTTGACCCTCTTCCTTCTAACATTCATGGTTTTCTTACAAGAGCTACAGTGTTTCTCCATTCACTTCACAGAGTTAATTTTGCACAAAGGTGATCTTCTTAGCACATGAAAACTGACAAGCAGGCAGTATTCCTTTAAAAAGCTAAGTCAATTCACAATGCTAAACAAGTTGCCAAGCCCTCTTGCTTCTAACATTCATGACTCTCTTACAAGAGCTACCAGGAATCTTCCGTTCGCTTGTATGGGATATTTTACAAAGTTGTGTTCCTGACCCATGAAAACGCTGAGAGGTACTCAGTATTCCTTTACACAGCTAACTCAGTTCACAATGCTGAACAAGGTGGTAGACCCTTTTCTTTCTAACATTAATGATTCTCTCTCAAATTCAACAGTGCTTCTTCCAATCCCTTTTAGGGGGTTATATTGCACAAAGGTGGTATTCCTCACCCATGAACACACTGAGTTGTAGGCATTATTCCTTGAAAGAAGTATATCAATTCTCCTTGGGAAACAAGGTGCTTGACCCTCCTATTTCTAACATTCCTACTTCTCTTCCAAGAGTTGGAGGGTTGGTTCCCTTGACTTGAAAGAGGTAATTTTGCACAAACTTGAGGATCCTCACCCATAAAAACACTGAGAGTTAGGCAGTATTCCCTTCAACAGGTAACTCAATTCACAATGCTTAAGAGGGTGCTAGACGTTTTGCTTCTAACATTAATCATTGTCTTACAAGAGCTACAGTATGCCTCCTTTCACTTGAGAGGCCTATTTTGCAGAACATTGAAGATTCTCCCCGTGAAAACACTGACAGTTACGCAGTGTTCCCTTAAACAGGTAACTCAATTCACCATGCTTCACAAGTTGCTTGACCCTCTTGCTTGTAACACTTATGGTTCTCTTACAGGAGAAACAGTGCTTCTTCCTTACATTGCAACAGGCCTATTTAGCACAAAGCTACTATTCTTCACATTGTAAAAGCCTGAGAGACAGGTAGTATTCCTTTGTAAAGCTCACTCAATTCTCACTTTTGAACAACATTCCAGACCCTCTTGCTCCTAGAATGAATGGTTTTCATACATCCTAAACTGTTCTTCTTCCATTCAGTTGAATGCAGCTATTTGGCCCAACGGTGATGTTCCTCACCCATGAAAAAACTCAGAGGTAGTCAGTATTCCTTTCAACAGGTAACTTATTTCTCATAGGAAGACAAGGTGCAAAATATTCCTGTCTCTCACACACTGCATCAGGCCCTGAGCTACTAGTGTGTGTCCATTGCGCCTGAAGAGGGTATTTTTCAAGGAGTGAATGGTTCTCCATTTTCAAAGGCTTTCATTTGGCAAGCATTCCTTTCACATGCTAATTCAACTCTCACAGGGAAACAATGTGCTTGCAACTCCTGCTGCAAACCTTGACATCTGCTTGCAAGAGACACAGTGCCTGTTCCATTCAGTGGAAAGGTCTATTGGCACAAAGATGGAAATGCTCACACTGTCAAACCCTGAGAGATAGGCAGTGTTCCTTTTGAAGGCTAAATCAATTGAAGCTGCTAAACAAAGTGCTAGAGCACCTTTCCTGTAAGCTTTGTGGTTCTCCTACCAGACACCCAGTAATCCTTCCCTTCATTGAAACAGGCAATTTTGCAGCAAAAGGAAGTTCCTCACACTTTCAAACCCTGAGTGGCAGGTGGTCTTCCTTTAAAAACTTCACTCTACTCACACTGTTACACAAGTTGCTAGACCCTCTTGATTCTACCCTCAAACATTTTCTTAGAAGAGATTCAGAGATTCTTCCATTCTCTTCAAAGGGTGATGTTGCACAAAGGTGATACTCCTCATCCCTGGAAACACTAAGTGATAGGCAGTATTCCTTGAAACAAGTTACTCAAGTCTCATCCGAAGACAATCTGCTTCACCCTCCTGCTTGTAACATTCATCCTTTTCTTACAACATAAGCACCGCTTTATCCAGTCACTTCAAAGAGGTGATTTTGCACAAAGTTGAAGGTACTCACACATAAAAACACTGAGAGGTATCAGTATGTCCTTAGACAGCTAACTCAGTTGAGAATCCTCAGAGTGCTAGGCTCTCTTCCTGTTAACAGTCCTGTCTCTCTTAGAAGGCCTACAGGGCATCTTCCATTCTCTGGAATGGGGCAATTTGGAAAAAACCTGGAGTCCTCATCCCTGAAAATCTTGAGAGGTAGGTAGTATTCCATGAAACAACTAACTCAATTCACAATGCTGAAGAAAGTGTTTGACCCTCTTCCTTCTAACATTCATGGATTTCTTACAAGAGCTACAGTGTTTCTCCATTCACTTCACAGAGTTAATTTTGCACAAAGGTGATCTTCTTAGCACATGAAAACTCGGACAAGCAGGCAGTATTCCTTTAAACAGCTAAGTCAATTCACAATGCTAAACAAGTTGCCAAGCCCTGTTGCTTCTAACATTCTTGACTCTCTTACAAGAGCTACCAGGAATTTTCCATTCGCTTGTATGGGATATTTTGCAAAGTTGTGTTCCTGACTCATGAAAACGCTGAGAGGTACTCAGTATTCCTTTACACAGCTAACTCAGTTCACAATGCTGAACAAGGTGGTAGACCCTTTTCTTTCTAACATTAATGATTCTCTCTCAAATTCAACAGTGCTTCTTCCAATCCCTTTTAGGGGGTTATATTGCACAAAGGTGGTATTCCTCACCCATGAACACACTGAGTTGTAGGCATTATTCCTTGAAAGAAGTATATCAATTCTCCTTGGGAAACAAGGTGCTTGACCCTCCTGTTTCTAACATTCCTACTTCTCTTCCAAGAGTTGGAGGGTTGGTTCCCTTGACTTGAAAGAGGTAATTTTGCACAAACTTGAGGATCCTCACCCATAAAAACACTGAGAGTTAGGCAGTATTCCCTTCAACAGGTAACTCAATTCACAATGCTTAAGAGGGTGCTAGACCCTCTTGCTTCTAACATTAATCATTGTCTTACAACAGCTACAGTATGCCTCCTTTCACTTGAGAGGCCTATTTTGCAGAACATTGAAGTTTCTCCCTGTGAAAACACTGACAGTTACGCAGTGTTCCCTTAAACAGGTAACTCAATTCACCATGCTTCACAAGGTGCTTGACCCTCTTGCTTGTAACACTTATGGTTCTCTTACAGGAGAAACAGTTCTTCTTCCTTACATTGCAACAGGCCTATTTTGCACAAAGCTACTATTCTTCACACTGTAAAAGGCTGAGAGACAGGCAGTATTCCTTTGTAAAGCTCACTCAATTCTCACTTTTGAACAACGTTCCAGACCCTCTTGCTCCTAGAATGAATGGTTTTCATACATCCTAAACTGTTCTTCTTCCATTCAGTTGAATGCAGCTATTTGGCCCAACGGTGATGTTCCTCACCCATGAAAAAACTCAGGTGTAGTCAGTATTCCTTTCAAAAGGTAACTCATTTCTCATAGGGAGACAAGTTGCAAAATATTCCTGCCTCTCACACACTGCATCAGGCCCTGAGGTACAAGTGTGTGTCCATTTCGCCGGAAGCGGGTATTTTTCAAGGAGTGAATGATTCTCCATTTTCAAAGGCTTTCATTTGGCAAGCATTCCTTTCACATGCTAATTCAACTCTCACAGGGAAACAATGTGCTTGCAACTCCTGCTGCAAACCTTGACATCTGCTTGCAAGAGACACAGTGCCTGTTCCATTCAGTGGAAAGGTCTATTGGCACAAAGACGGAAATGCTCACACTGTAAAACCCTGACAGATAGGCAGTGTTCCTTTTGAAGGCTAAATCAATTGAAGCTGCTGAACAAAGTGGTAGAGCACCTTTCCTGTAAGCTTTGTGGTTCTCCTAGCAGACACCCAGTAATCCTTCCCTTCATTGAAAAAGGCAATTTTGCAGCAAAAGGAAGTTCCTCACACTTTCAAACCCTGAGTGGCAGGTGGTCTTCCTTTAAAAACTTCATTCTACTCACACTGTTACACAAGTTGCTAGACCCTCTTGCTTCTACCCTCAAACATTTTCTTACAAGAGATTCAGAGATTCTTCCATTCTCTTCAAAGGGTGATGTTGCACAAAGGTGATACTCCTCATCCCTGGAAACACTAAGTGGTAGGCAGTATTCCTTGAAACAAGTTACTCAAGTCTCATCCGAAGACAATCTGCTTCACCCTCCTGCTTGTAACATTCAGCCTTTTCTTACAACATAAGCACCGCTGGATCCAGTCACTTCAAAGAGGTGATTTTGCACAAAGTTGAAGGTACTCACACATAAAAACACTGAGAGGTATCAGTATGTCCTTAGACAGCTAACTCAGTTGAGAATCCTCAGAGTGCTAGGCTCTCTTCCTGTTAACAGTCCTGTCTCTCTTAGAAGGCCTACAGGGCATCTTCCATTCTCTGGAATGGGGCAATTTGGAAAAAACCTGGAGTCCTCATCCCTGAAAATATTGAGAGGTAGGTAGTATTCCATGAAACAACTAACTCAATTCACAATGCTGGAGAAGGTGTTTGACCCTCTTCCTTCTAACATTCATGGATTTCTTATAAGAGCTACAGTGTTTCTCCATTCACTTCACAGAGTTAATTTTGCACAAAGGTGATCTTCTTAGCCCATGAAAACTCGGACAAGCAGGCAGTATTCCTTTAAACAGCTAAGTCAATTCACAATGCTAAACAAATTGCCAAGCCCTCTTGCTTCTAAAATTCATGACTCTCTTACAAGAGCTACCAGGAATCTTCCATTCGCTTGTATGTGATATTTTGCCAAAGTTGTGTTCCTCACCCATGAAAACGCTGAGAGGAACTCAGTATTCCTTTGCACAGCTAACTCAGTTCACAATGCTGAACAAGGTGGTAGACCCTTTTCTTTCTAACATTAATGATTCTCTCTCAAGTTCGACAGTGCTTCTTCCAATCCCTTTTAGGCGGTTATATTGCACAAAGGTGGTATTCCTCTCCCATGAACACAATGAGTTGTAGGTATTATTCCTTGAAAGAAGTATATCAATTCTCCTTGGGAAACAAGGTGCTTGACCCTCCTGTTTCTAACATTCCTACTTCTCTTCCAAGCGTTGGAGGGTTGGTTCCCTTGACTTGAAAGAGGTAATTTTGCACAAACTTGAGGATCCTCACCCATAAAAACACTGAGAGTTAGGCAGTATTCCCTTCAACAGGTAACTCAATTCACAATGCTTAAGAGGGTGCTAGACCCTCTTGCTTCTAACATTAATCATTGTCTTACAAGAGCTACAGTATGCCTCCTTTCACTTGAGAGGCCTATTTTGCAGAACATTGAAGTTTCTCCCCGTGAAAACACTGACAGTTACGCAGTGTTCCCTTGAACAGGTAACTCAATTCACCATGCTTCACAAGTTGCTTGACCCTCTTGCTTGTAACACTTATGGTTCTCTTACAGGAGAAACAGTGCTTCTTCCTTACATTGCAACAGGCCTATTTTGCACAAAGCTACTATTCTTCACACTGTAAAAGCCTGAGAGACAGTTAATATTCCTTTGTAAAGCTCACTCAATTCTCAATTTGAACAACATTCCAGACCCTCTTGATCCTAGAATGAATGGTTTTCATACATCCTAAACTGTTCTTCTTCCATTCAGTTGAATGCAGCTATTTGGCCAAACGGTGATGTTCCTCACCCATGAAAAAAGTCAGAGGTAGTCAGTATTCCTTTCAACAGGTAACTTATTTCTCATAGGAAGACAAGTTGCAAAATATTCCTGTCTCTCACACACTGCATCAGGCCCTGAGCTACTAGTGTGTGTCCCTTTCGCCTGAAGAGCGTATTTTTCAAGGAGTGAATGGTTCTCCATTGTCAAAGGCTTTCATTTGGCAAGCATTACTTTCACATGCTAATTCAACTCTCACAGGGAAACAATGTGCTTGCAACTCCTGCTGCAAACCTTGACATCTGCTTGCAAGAGACACAGTGCCTGTTCCATTCAGTGGAAAGGTCTATTGGCATAAAGACGGAAATGCTCACACTGTCAAACCCTGACAGATAGGCAGTGTTCCTTTTGAAGGCTAAATCAATTGAAGCTGCTAAACAAAGTGCTAGAGCACCTTTCCTGTAAGCTTTGTGGTTCTCCTACCAGACACCCAGTAATCCTTCCCTTCATTGAAACAGGCAATTTTGCAGCAAAAGGAAGTTCCTCACACTTTCAAACCCTGAGTGGCAGGTGGTCTTCCTTTAAAAACTTCACTCTACTCACACTGTTACACAAGTTGCTAGACCCTCTTGCTTCTACCCTCAAACATTTTCTTACAAGAGATTCAGAGATTCTTCCATTCTCTTCAAAGGGTGATGTTGCACAAAGGTGATACTCCTCATCCCTGGAAACACTAAGTGGTAGGCAGTATTCCTTGAAACAAGTTACTCAAGTCTCATCTGAAGACAATCTGCTTCACCCTCCTGCTTGTAACATTCAGCCTTTTCTTACAACATAAGCACCGCTGGATCCAGTCACTTCAAAGAGGTGATTTTGCACAAAGTTGAAGGTACTCACACATAAAAACACTGAGAGGTATCAGTATGTCCTTAGACAGCTAACTCAGTTGAGAATCCTCAGAGTGCTAGGCTCTCTTCCTGTTAACAGTCCTGCCTCTCTTAGAAGGCCTACAGGGCATCTTCCATTCTCTGGATTGGGGCAATTTGGAAAAAACCTGGAGTCCTCATCCCTGAAAATCTTGAGAGGTAGGTAGTATTCCATGAAACAACTAACTCAATTCACAATGCTGAAGAAGGTGTTTGACCCTCTTCCTTCTAACATTCATGGTTTTCTTACAAGAGCTACAGTGTTTCTCCATTCACTTCACATAGGCAATTTTGCACCAAGGTGATCTTCTTAGCACATGAAAACTCGGACAAGCAGGCAGTATTCCTTTAAACAGCTAAGTCAATTCACAATGCTAAACAAGTTGCCAAGCCCTCTTGCTTCTAAAATTCATGACTCTCTTACAAGAGCTACCAGGAATCTTCCATTCGCTTGTATGGGATATTTTGCCAAAGTTGTGTTCCTCACCCATGAAAACGCTGAGAGGTACTCAGTATTCCTTTGCACAGCTAACTCAGTTCACAATGCTGAACAAGGTGGTAGACCCTTTTCTTTCTAACATTAATGATTCTCTCTCAAGTTCGACAGTGCTTCTTCCAATCCCTTTTAGGGGGTTATATTGCACAAAGGTGGTATTCCTCTCCCATGAACACAATGAGTTGTAGGTATTATTCCTTGAAAGAAGTATATCAATTCTCCTTGGGAAACAAGGTGCTTGACCCTCCTGTTTCTAACATTCCTACTTCTCTTCCAAGAGTTGGAGGGTTGGTTCCCTTGACTTGAAAGAGGTAATTTTGCACAAACTTGAGGATCCTCACCCATAAAAACACTGAGAGTTAGGCAGTATTCCCTTCAACAGGTAACTCAATTCACAATGCTTAAGAGGGTGCTAGACCCTCTTGCTTCTAACATTAATCATTGTCTTACAAGAGCTACAGTATGCCTCCTTTCACTTGAGAGGCCTATTTTGCAGAACATTGAAGTTTCTCCCCGTGAAAACACTGACAGTTACGCAGTGTTCCCTTGAACAGGTAACTCAATTCACCATGCTTCACAAGTTGCTTGACCCTCTTGCTTGTAACACTTATGGTTCTCTTACAGGAGAAACAGTGCTTCTTCCTTACATTGCAACAGGCCTATTTTGCACAAAGCTACTATTCTTCACACTGTAAAAGCCTGAGAGACAGGTAGTATTCCTTTGTAAAGCTCACTCTATTCTCACTTTTGAACAACATTCCAGACGCTCTTGCTCCTAGAATGAATGGTTTTCATACATCCTAAACTGTTCTTCTTCCTTTCAGTTGAATGCAGCTATTTGGCCAAACGGTGATGTTCCTCACCCATGAAAAAACTCAGAGGTAGTCAGTATTCCTTTCAACAGGTAACTTATTTCTCATAGGAAGACAAGTTGCAAAATATTCCTGTCTCTCACACACTGCATCAGGCCCTGAGCTACTAGTGTGTGTCCCTTTCGCCTGAAGAGCGTATTTTTCAAGGAGTGAATGGTTCTCCATTTTCAAAGGCTTTCATTTGGCAAGCATTCCTTTCACGTGCTAATTCAACTCTCACAGGGAAACAATGTGCTTGCAACTCCTGCTGCAAACCTTGACATCTGCTTGCAAGAGACACAGTGCCTGTTCCATTCAGTGGAAAGGTCTATTGGCACAAAGACGGAAATGCTCACACTGTCAAACCCTGACAGATAGGCAGTGTTCCTTTTGAAGGCTAAATCAATTGAAGCTGCTAAACAAAGTGCTAGAGCACCTTTCCTGTAAGCTTTGTGGTTCTCCTACCAGACACCCAGTAATCCTTCCCTTCATTGAAACAGGCAATTTTGCAGCAAAAGGAAGTTCCTCACACTTTCAAACCCTGAGTGGCAGGTGGTCTTCCTTTAAAAACTTCACTCTACTCACACTGTTACACAAGTTGCTAGACCCTCTTGCTTCTACCCTCAAACATTTTCTTAGAAGAGATTCAGAGATTCTTCCATTCTCTTCAAAGGGTGATGTTGCACAAAGGTGATACTCCTCATCCCTGGAAACACTAAGTGGTAGGCAGTATTCCTTGAAACAAGTTACTCAAGTCTCATCCGAAGACAATCTGCTTCACCCTCCTGCTTGTAACATTCATCCTTTTCTTACAACATAAGCACCGCTTTATCCAGTCACTTCAAAGAGGTGATTTTGCACAAACTTGAAGGTACTCACACATAAAAACACTGAGAGGTATCAGTATGTCCTTAGACAGCTAACTCAGTTGAGAATCCTCAGAGTGCTAGGCTCTCTTCCTGTTAACAGTCCTGTCTCTCTTAGAAGGCCTACAGGGCATCTTCCATTCTCTGGAATGGGGCAATTTGGAAAAAACCTGGAGTCCTCATCCCTGAAAATCTTGAGAGGTAGGTAGTATTCCATGAAACAACTAACTCAATTCACAATGCTGAAGAAGGTGTTTGACCCTCTTCCTTCTAACATTCATGGATTTCTTACAAGAGCTACAGTGTTTCTCCATTCACTTCACAGAGTTAATTTTGCACAAAGGTGATCTTCTTAGCACATGAAAACTGACAAGCAGGCAGTATTCCTTTAAAAAGCTAAGTCAATTCACAATGCTAAACAAGTTGCCAAGCCCTGTTGCTTCTAACATTCATGACTCTCTTACAAGAGCTACCAGGAATTTTCCATTCGCTTGTATGGGATATTTTGCAAAGTTGTGTTCCTGACCCATGAAAACGCTGAGAGGTACTCAGTATTCCTTTACACAGCTAACTCATTTCACAATGCTGAACAAGGTGTTAGACCCTTTCCTTTCTAACATTAATGATTCTCTCTCAAATTCAACAGTGCTTCTTCCAATCCCTTTTATGGGGTTATATGGCACAAAGGTGGTATTCCTCACCCATGAACACACTGAGTTGTAGGCATTATTCCTTGAAAGAAGTATATCAATTCTCCTTGGGAAACAAGGTGCTTGACCCTCCTGTTTCTAACATTCCTACTTCTCTTCCAAGAGTTGGAGGGTTGGTTCCCTTGACTTGAAAGAGGTAATTTTGCACAAACTTGAGGATCCTCACCCATAAAAACACTGAGAGTTAGGCAGTATTCCCTTCAACAGGTAACTCAATTCACAATGCTTAAGAGGGTGCTAGACCCTCTTGCTTCTAACATTAATCATTGTCTTACAAGAGCTACAGTATGCCTCCTTTCACTTGAGAGGCCTATTTTGCAGAACATTGAAGTTTCTCCCCGTGAAAACACTGGCAGTTATGCAGTGTTCCCTTAAACAGGTAACTCAATTTACCATGCTTCACAAGGTGCTTGACCCTCTTGATTGTAACACTTATGGTTCTCTTACAGGAGAAACAGTGCTTCTTCCTTACATTGCAACAGGCCTATTTTGCACAAAGCTACTATTCTTCACACTGTAAAAGCCTGAGAGACAGGTAGTATTCCTTTGTAAAGCTCACTCAATTCTCACTTTTGAACAACATTCCAGACCCTCTTGCTCCTAGAAGGAATGGTTTTCATACATCCCAAACTGTTCTCCTTCCTTTTAGTTGAATGCAGCTATTTGGCCCACGGTGATGATCCTCACCCATGAAAAAACTCAGGGGTAGTCAGTATTCCTTTCAAAAGGTAACTCATTTCTCATAGGGAGACAAATTGCAAAATATTCCTGCCTCTCACACACTGCATCAGGCCCTGAGGTACAAGTGTGTGTCCATTTCGCCGGAAGCGGGTATTTTTCAAGGAGTGAATGATTTTCCGTTGTCAAAGGCTTTCATTTGGCAAGCATTCCTTTCACATGCTAATTCAACTCTCACAGGGAAACAATGTGCTTGTAACTCCTGCTGCAAACCTTGACATCTGCTTGCAAGAGACACAGTGCCTGTTCCATTCAGTGGAAAAGTCTATTGGCACAAAGACGGAAATGCTCACACTGTCAAACCCTGACAGATAGGCAGTGTTCCTTTTGAATGCTAAATCAATTGAATCTGCTAAACAAAGTGCTAGAGCACCTTTCCTGTAAGCTTTGTGTTTCTCCTACCAGACACCCAGTAATCCTTCCCTTCATTGAAACAGGCAATTTTGCAGCAAAAGGAAGTTCCTCACACTTTCAAACCCTGAGTGGCAGGTGGTCTTCCTTTAAAAACTTCACTCTACTCAAACTGTTACACAAGTTGCTAGACCCTCTTGCTTCTACCCTCAAACATTTTCTTAGAAGAGATTCAGAGATTCTTCCATTCTCTTCAAAGGGTGATGTTGCACAAAGGTGATACTCCTCATCCCTGGAAACACTAAGTGGTAGGCAGTATTCCTTGAAACAAGTTACTCAAGTCTCATCCGAAGACAATCTGCTTCACCCTCCTGCTTGTAACATTCATCCTTTTCTTACAACATAAGCACCGCTGGATCCAGTCACTTCAAAGAGGTGATTTTGCACAAAGTTGAAGGTACTCACACATAAAAACACTGAGAGGTATCAGTATGTCCTTAGACAGCTAACTCAGTTGAGAATCCTCAGAGTGCTAGGCTCTCTTCCTGTTAACAGTCCTGTCTCTCTTAGAAGGCCTACAGGGCATCTTCCATTCTCTGGAATGGGGCAATTTGGAAAAAACCTGGAGTCCTCATCCCTGAAAATCTTGAGAGGTAGGTAGTATTCCATGAAACAACTAACTCAATTCACAATGCTGAAGAAGGTGTTTGACCCTCTTCCTTCTAACATTCATGGTTTTCTTACAAGAGCTACAGTGTTTCTCCATTCACTTCACAGAGGCAATTTTGCACAAAGGTGATCTTCTTAGCACATGAAAACTCGGACAAGCAGGCAGTAATCCTTTAAACAGCTAAGTCAATTCACAATGCTAAACAAGTTGCCAAGCCCTCTTGCTTCTAAAATTCATGACTCTCTTACAAGAGCTACCATGAATCTTCCATTCGCTTGTATGGGATATTTTGCCAAAGTTGTGTTCCTCACCCATGAAAACGCTGAGAGGTACTCAGTATTCCTTTGCACAGCTAACTCAGTTCACAATGCTGAACAAGGTGGTAGACCCTTTTCTTTCTAACATTAATGATTCTCTCTCAAGTTCGACAGTGCTTCTTCCAATCCCTTTTAGGGGGTTATATTGCACAAAGGTGGTATTCCTCTCCCATGAACACAATGAGTTGTAGGTATTATTCCTTGAAAGAAGTATATCAATTCTCCTTGGGAAACAAGGTGCTTGACCCTCCTGTTTCTAACATTCCTACTTCTCTTCCAAGAGTTGGAGGGTTGGTTCCCTTGACTTGAAAGAGGTAATTTTGCACAAACTTGAGGATCCTCACCTATAAAAACACTGAGAGTTAGGCAGTATTCCCTTCAACAGGTAACTCAATTCACAATGCTTAAGAGGGTGCTAGACCCTCTTGCTTCTAACATTAATCATTGTCTTACAAGAGCTACAGTATGCCTCCTTTCACTTGAGAGGCCTATTTTGCAGAACATTGAAGTTTCTCCCCGTGAAAACACTGACAGTTACGCAGTGTTCCCTTAAACAGGTAACTCAATTCACCATGCTTCACAAGGTGCTTGACCCTCTTGCTTGTAACACTTATGGTTTTCTTACAGGAGAAACAGTGCTTCTTCCTTACATTGCAACAGGCGTATTTTGCACAAAGCTACTATTCTTTACATTGTAAAAGCCTGAGAGACAGGTAGTATTCCTTTGTAAAGCTCACTCAATTCTCACTTTTGAACAACATTCCAGACCCTGTTGCTCCTAGAATGAATGGTTTTCATACATCCTAAACTGTTCTTCTTCCATTCAGTTGAATGCAGCTATTTGGCCCAACGGTGATGTTCCTCACCCATGAAAAAACTCAGGGGTAGTCAGTATTCCTTTCAAAAGGTAACTCATTTCTCATAGGGAGACAAGTTGCAAAATATTCCTGCCTCTCACACACTGCATCAGGCCCTGAGGTACAAGTGTGTGTCCATTTCGCCGGAAGCGGGTATTTTTCAAGGAGTGAATGATTCTCCATTGTCAAAGGCTTTCATTTGGCAAGCATTCCTTTCACATGCTAATTCAACTCTCACAGGGAAACAATGTGCTTGCAACTCCTGCTGCAAACCTTGACATCTGCTTGCAAGAGACACAGTGCCTGTTCCATTCAGTGGAAAGGTCTATTGGCAAAAAGACGGAAATGCTCACACTGTCAAACCCTGACAGATAGGCAGTGTTCCTTTTGAATGCTAAATCAATTGAAGCTGCTAAACAAACTGCTAGAGCACCTTTCCTGTAAGCTTTGTGGTTCTCCTACCAGACACCCAGTAATCCTTCCCTTCATTGAAACAGGCAATTTTGCAGCAAAAGGAAGTTCCTCACACTTTCAAACCCTGAGTGGCAGGTGGTCTTCCTTTAAAAATTTCACTCTACTCAAACTGTTACACAAGTTGCTAGACCCTCTTGCTTCTACCCTCAAACATTTTCTTAGAAGAGATTCAGAGATTCTTCCATTCTCTTCAAAGGGTGATGTTGCACAAAGGTGATACTCCTCATCCCTGGAAACACTAAGTGGTAGGCAGTATTCCTTGAAACAAGTTACTCAAGTCTCATCCGAAGACAATCTGCTTCACCCTCCTGCTTGTAACATTCAGCCTTTTCTTACAACATAAGCACCGCTGGATCCAGTCACTTCAAAGAGGTGATTTTGCACAAAGTTGAAGGTACTCACACATAAAAACACTGAGAGGTATCAGTATGTCCTTACACAGCTAACTCAGTTGAGAATCCTCAGAGTGCTAGGCTCTCTTCCTGTTAACAGTCCTGTCTCTCTTAGAAGGCCTACAGGGCATCTTCCATTCTATGGAATGGGGCAATTTGGAAAAAACCTGGAGTCCTCATCCCTGAAAATCTTGAGAGGTAGGTAGTATTCCATGAAACAACTAACTCAATTCACAATGCTGAAGAAGGTGTTTGACCCTCTTCCTTCTAACATTCATGGTTTTCTTACAAGAGCTACAGTGTTTCTCCATTCACTTCACAGAGGCAATTTTGCACAAAGGTGATCTTCTTAGCACATGAAAACTCGGACAAGCAGGCAGTAATCCTTTAAACAGCTAAGTCAATTCACAATGCTAAACAAGTTGCCAAGCCCTCTTGCTTCTAAAATTCATGACTCTCTTACAAGAGCTACCAGGAATCTTCCATTCGCTTGTATGGAATATTTTGCCAACGTTGTGTTCCTGACCCATGAAAACGCTGAGAGGTACTCAGTATTCCTTTGCACAGCTAACTCAGTTCACAATGCTGAACAAGGTGGTAGACCCTTTTCTTTCTAACATTAATGATTCTCTCTCAAGTTCGACAGTGCTTCTTCCAATCCCTTTTAGGGGGTTATATTGCACAAAGGTGGTATTCCTCTCCCATGAACACAATGAGTTGTAGGTATTATTCCTTGAAAGAAGTATATCAATTCTCCTTGGGAAACAAGGTGCTTGACCCTCCTGTTTCTAACATTCCTACTTCTCTTCCAAGAGTTGGAGGGTTGGTTCCCTTGACTTGAAAGAGGTAATTTTGCACAAACTTGAGGATCCTCACCCATAAAAACACTGAGAGTTAGGCAGTATTCCCTTCAACAGGTAACTCAATTCACAATGCTTAAGAGGGTGCTAGACCCTCTTGCTTCTAACATTAATCATTGTCTTACAAGAGCTACAGTATGCCTCCTTTCACTTGAGAGGCCTATTTTGCAGAACATTGAAGTTTCTCCCCGTGAAAACACTGACAGTTACGCAGTGTTCCCTTAAACAGGTAACTCAATTCACCATGCTTCACAAGGTGCTTGACCCTCTTGCTTGTAACACTTATGGTTCTCTTACAGGAGAAACAGTGCTTCTTCCTTACATTGCAACAGGCCTATTTTGCACAAAGCTACTATTCTTCACACTGTAAAAGCCTGAGAGACAGGTAGTATTCCTTTGTAAAGCTCACTCAATTCTCACTTTTGAACAACATTCCAGACCCTCTTGCTCCTAGAAGGAATGGTTTTCATACATCCCAAACTGTTCTCCTTCCATTTAGTTGAATGCAGCTATTTGGCCCACGGTGATGATCCTCACCCATGAAAAAACTCAGGGGTAGTCAGTATTCCTTTCAAAAGGTAACTCATTTCTCATAGGGAGACAAGTTGCAAAATATTCCTGCCTCTCACACACTGCATCAGGCCCTGAGGTACAAGTGTGTGTCCATTTCGCCGGAAGCGGGTATTTTTCAAGGAGTGAATGATTTTCCGTTGTCAAAGGCTTTCATTTGGCAAGCATTCCTTTCACATGCTAATTCAACTCTCACAGGGAAACAATGTGCTTGCAACTCCTGCTGCAAACCTTGACATCTGCTTGCAAGAGACACAGTGCCTGTTCCATTCAGTGGAAAGGTCTATTGGCACAAAGACGGAAATGCTCACACTGTCAAACCCTGACAGATAGGCAGTGTTCCTTTTGAATGCTAAATCAATTGAATCTGCTAAACAAAGTGCTAGAGCACCTTTCCTGTAAGCTTTGTGGTTCTCCTACCAGACACCCAGTAATCCTTCCCTTCATTGAAACAGGCAATTTTGCAGCAAAAGGAAGTTCCTCACACTTTCAAACCCTGAGTGGCAGGTGGTCTTCCTTTAAAAACTTCACTCTACTCATACTGTTACACAAGTTGCTAGACCCTCTTGCTTCTACCCTCAAACATTTTCTTAGAAGAGATTCAGAGATTCTTCCATTCTCTTCAAAGGGTGATGTTGCACAAAGGTGATACTCCTCATCCCTGGAAACACTAAGTGGTAGGCAGTATTCCTTGAAACAAGTTACTCAAGTCTCATCCGAAGACAATCTGCTTCACCCTCCTGCTTGTAACATTCATCCTTTTCTTACAACATAAGCACCGCTGGATCCAGTCACTTCAAAGAGGTGATTTTGCACAAAGTTGAAGGTACTCACACATAAAAACACTGAGAGGTATCAGTATGTCCTTAGACAGCTAACTCAGTTGAGAATCCTCAGAGTGCTAGGCTCTCGTCCTGTTAACAGTCCTGTCTCTCTTAGAAGGCCTACAGGGCATCTTCCATTCTCTGGAATGGGGCAATTTGGAAAAAACCTGGAGTCCTCATCCCTGAAAATCTTGAGAGGTAGGTAGTATTCCATGAAACAACTAACTCAATTCACAATGCTGAAGAAGGTGTTTGACCCTCTTCCTTCTAACATTCATGGTTTTCTTACAAGAGCTACAGTGTTTCTCCATTCACTTCACAGAGGCAATTTTGCACAAAGGTGATCTTCTTAGCACATGAAAACTCGGACAAGCAGGCAGTAATCCTTTAAACAGCTAAGTCAATTCACAATGCTAAACAAGTTGCCAAGCCCTCTTGCTTCTAAAATTCATGACTCTCTTACAAGAGCTACCAGGAATCTTCCATTCGCTTGTATGGGATATTTTGCCAACGTTGTGTTCCTGACCCATGAAAACGCTGAGAGGTACTCAGTATTCCTTTGCACAGCTAACTCAGTTCACAATGCTGAACAAGGTGGTAGACCCTTTTCTTTCTAACATTAATGATTCTCTCTCAAGTTCGACAGTGCTTCTTCCAATCCCTTTTAGGGGGTTATATTGCACAAAGGTGGTATTCCTCTCCCATGAACACAATGAGTTGTAGGTATTATTCCTTGAAAGAAGTATATCAATTCTCCTTGGGAAACAAGGTGCTTGAACCTCCTGTTTCTAACATTCCTACTTCTCTTCCAAGAGTTGGAGGGTTGGTTCCCTTGACTTGAAAGAGGTAATTTTGCACAAACTTGAGGATCCTCACCCATAAAAACACTGAGAGTTAGGCAGTATTCCCTTCAACAGGTAACTCAATTCACAATGCTTAAGAGGGTGCTAGACCCTCTTGCTTCTAACATTAATCATTGTCTTACAAGAGCTACAGTATGCCTCCTTTCACTTGAGAGGCCTATTTTGCAGAACATTGAAGTTTCTCCCCGTGAAAACACTGACAGTTACGCAGTGTTCCCTTAAACAGGTAACTCAATTCACCATGCTTCACAAGGTGCTTGACCCTCTTGCTTGTAACACTTATGGTTCTCTTACAGGAGAAACAGTGCTTCTTCCTTACATTGCAACAGGCGTATTTTGCACAAAGCTACTATTCTTTACATTGTAAAAGCCTGAGAGACAGGTAGTATTCCTTTGTAAAGCTCACTCAATTCTCACTTTTGAACAACATTCCAGACCCTCTTGCTCCTAGAATGAATGGTTTTCATACATCCTAAACTGTTCTTCTTCCATTCAGTTGAATGCAGCTATTTGGCCCAACGGTGATGTTCCTCACCCATGAAAAAACTCAGGGGTAGTCAGTATTCCTTTCAAAAGGTAACTCATTTCTCATAGGGAGACAAGTTGCAAAATATTCCTGCCTCTCACACACTGCATCAGGCCCTGAGGTACAAGTGTGTGTCCATTTCGCCGGAAGCGGGTATTTTTCAAGGAGTGAATGATTCTCCATTGTCAAAGGCTTTCATTTGGCAAGCATTCCTTTCACATGCTAATTCAACTCTCACAGGGAAACAATGTGCTTGCAACTCCTGCTGCAAACCTTGACATCTGCTTGCAAGAGACACAGTGCCTGTTCCATTCAGTGGAAAGGTCTATTGGCACAAAGACGGAAATGCTCACACTGTCAAACCCTGACAGATAGGCAGTGTTCCTTTTGAATGCTAAATCAATTGAAGCTGCTAAACAAAGTGCTAGAGCACCTTTCCTGTAAGGTTTGTGGTTCTCCTACCAGACACCCAGTAATCCTTCCCTTCATTGAAACAGGCAATTTTGCAGCAAAAGGAAGTTCCTCACACTTTCAAACCCTGAGTGGCAGGTGGTCTTCCTTTAAAAACTTCACTCTACTCAAACTGTTACACAAGTTGCTAGACCCTCTTGCTTCTACCCTCAAACATTTTCTTAGAAGAGATTCAGAGATTCTTCCATTCTCTTCAAAGGGTGATGTTGCACAAAGGTGATACTCCTCATCCCTGGAAACACTAAGTGGTAGGCAGTATTCCTTGAAACAAGTTACTCAAGTCTCATCCGAAGACAATCTGCTTCACCCTCCTGCTTGTAACATTCATCCTTTTCTTACAACATAAGCACCGCTGGATCCAGTCACTTCAAAGAGGTGATTTTGCACAAAGTTGAAGGTACTCACACATAAAAACACTGAGAGGTATCAGTATGTCCTTAGACAGCTAACTCAGTTGAGAATCCTCAGAGTGCTAGGCTCTCTTCCTGTTAACAGTCCTGTCTCTCTTAGAAGGCCTACAGGGCATCTTCCATTCTCTGGAATGGGGCAATTTGGAAAAAACCTGGAGTCCTCATCCCTGAAAATCTTGAGAGGTAGGTAGTATTCCATGAAACAACTAACTCAATTCACAATGCTGAAGAAGGTGTTTGACCCTCTTCCTTCTAACATTCATGGTTTTCTTACAAGAGCTACACTGTTTCTCCATTCACTTCACAGAGGCAATTTTGCACAAAGGTGATCTTCTTAGCACATGAAAACTCGGACAAGCAGGCAGTAATCCTTTAAACAGCTAAGTCAATTCACAATGCTAAACAAGTTGCCAAGCCCTCTTGCTTCTAAAATTCATGACTCTCTTACAAGAGCTACCATGAATCTTCCATTCGCTTGTATGGGATATTTTGCCAAAGTTGTGTTCCTGACCCATGAAAACGCTGAGAGGTACTCAGTATTCCTTTGCACAGCTAACTCAGTTCACAATGCTGAACAAGGTGGTAGACCCTTTTCTTTCTAACATTAATGATTCTCTCTCAAGTTCGACAGTGCTTCTTCCAATCCCTTTTAGGGGGTTATATTGCACAAAGGTGGTATTCCTCTCCCATGAACACAATGAGTTGTAGGTATTATTCCTTGAAAGAAGTATATCAATTCTCCTTGGGAAACAAGGTGCTTGACCCTCCTGTTTCTAACATTCCTACTTCTCTTCCAAGAGTTGGAGGGTTGGTTCCCTTGACTTGAAAGAGGTAATTTTGCACAAACTTGAGGATCCTCACCCATAAAAACACTGAGAGTTAGGCAGTATTCCCTTCAACAGGTAACTCAATTCACAATGCTTAAGAGGGTGCTAGACCCTCTTGCTTCTAACATTAATCATTGTCTTACAACAGCTACAGTATGCCTCCTTTCACTTGAGAGGCCTATTTTGCAGAACATTGAAATTTCTCCCCGTGAAAACACTGACAGTTACGCAGTGTTCCCTTAAACAGGTAACTCAATTCACCATGCTTCACAAGGTGCTTGACCCTCTTGCTTGTAACACTTATGGTTCTCTTACAGGAGAAACAGTGCTTCTTCCTTACATTGCAACAGGCCTATTTTGCACAAAGCTACTATTCTTCACACTGTAAAAGCCTGAGAGACAGGTAGTATTCCTTTGTAAAGCTCACTCAATTCTCACTTTTGAACAACATTCCAGACCCTCTTGCTCCTAGAAGGAATGGTTTTCATACATCCCAAACTGTTCTCCTTCCATTTAGTTGAATGCAGCTATTTGGCCCACGGTGATGATCCTCACCCATGAAAAAACTCAGGGGTAGTCAGTATTCCTTTCAAAAGGTAACTCATTTCTCATAGGGAGACAAGTTGCAAAATATTCCTGCCTCTCACACACTGCATCAGGCCCTGAGGTACAAGTGTGTGTCCATTTCGCCGGAAGCGGGTATTTTTCAAGGAGTGAATGATTTTCCGTTGTCAAAGGCTTTCATTTGGCAAGCATTCCTTTCACATGCTAATTCAACTCTCACAGGGAAACAATGTGCTTGCAACTCCTGCTGCAAACCTTGACATCTGCTTGCAAGAGACACAGTGCCTGTTCCATTCAGTGGAAAGGTCTATTGGCACAAAGACGGAAATGCTCACACTGTCAAACCCTGACAGATAGGCAGTGTTCCTTTTGAATGCTAAATCAATTGAATCTGCTAAACAAAGTGCTAGAGCACCTTTCCTGTAAGCTTTGTGGTTCTCCTACCAGACACCCAGTAATCCTTCCCTTCATTGAAACAGGCAATTTTGCAGCAAAAGGAAGTTCCTCACACTTTCAAACCCTGAGTGGCAGGTGGTCTTCCTTTAAAAACTTCACTCTACTCATACTGTTACACAAGTTGCTAGACCCTCTTGCTTCTACCCTCAAACATTTTCTTAGAAGAGATTCAGAGATTCTTCCATTCTCTTCAAAGGGTGATGTTGCACAAAGGTGATACTCCTCATCCCTGGAAACACTAAGTGGTAGGCAGTATTCCTTGAAACAAGTTACTCAAGTCTCATCCGAAGACAATCTGCTTCACCCTCCTGCTTGTAACATTCATCCTTTTCTTACAACATAAGCACCGCTGGATCCAGTCACTTCAAAGAGGTGATTTTGCACAAAGTTGAAGGTACTCACACATAAAAACACTGAGAGGTATCAGTATGTCCTTAGACAGCTAACTCAGTTGAGAATCCTCAGAGTGCTAGGCTCTCGTCCTGTTAACAGTCCTGTCTCTCTTAGAAGGCCTACAGGGCATCTTCCATTCTCTGGAATGGGGCAATTTGGAAAAAACCTGGAGTCCTCATCCCTGAAAATCTTGAGAGGTAGGTAGTATTCCATGAAACAACTAACTCAATTCACAATGCTGAAGAAGGTGTTTGACCCTCTTCCTTCTAACATTCATGGTTTTCTTACAAGAGCTACAGTGTTTCTCCATTCACTTCACAGAGGCAATTTTGCACAAAGGTGATCTTCTTAGCACATGAAAACTCGGACAAGCAGGCAGTAATCCTTTAAACAGCTAAGTCAATTCACAATGCTAAACAAGTTGCCAAGCCCTCTTGCTTCTAAAATTCATGACTCTCTTACAAGAGCTACCAGGAATCTTCCATTCGCTTGTATGGGATATTTTGCCAAAGTTGTGTTCCTGACCCATGAAAACGCTGAGAGGTACTCAGTATTCCTTTGCACAGCTAACTCAGTTCACAATGCTGAACAAGGTGGTAGACCCTTTTCTTTCTAACATTAATGATTCTCTCTCAAGTTCGACAGTGCTTCTTCCAATCCCTTTTAGGGGGTTATATTGCACAAAGGTGGTATTCCTCTCCCATGAACACAATGAGTTGTAGGTATTATTCCTTGAAAGAAGTATATCAATTCTCCTTGGGAAACAAGGTGCTTGACCCTCCTGTTTCTAACATTCCTACTTCTCTTCCAAGAGTTGGAGGGTTGGTTCCCTTGACTTGAAAGAGGTAATTTTGCACAAACTTGAGGATCCTCACCCATAAAAACACTGAGAGTTAGGCAGTATTCCCTTCAACAGGTAACTCAATTCACAATGCTTAAGAGGGTGCTAGACCCTCTTGCTTCTAACATTAATCATTGTCTTACAAGAGCTACAGTATGCCTCCTTTCACTTGAGAGGCCTATTTTGCAGAACATTGAAGTTTCTCCCCGTGAAAACACTGACAGTTACGCAGTGTTCCCTTAAACAGGTAACTCAATTCACCATGCTTCACAAGGTGCTTGACCCTCTTGCTTGTAACACTTATGGTTCTCTTACAGGAGAAACAGTGCTTCTTCCTTACATTGCAACAGGCGTATTTTGCACAAAGCTACTATTCTTTACATTGTAAAAGCCTGAGAGACAGGTAGTATTCCTTTGTAAAGCTCACTCAATTCTCACTTTTGAACAACATTCCAGACCCTCTTGCTCCTAGAATGAATGGTTTTCATACATCCTAAACTGTTCTTCTTCCATTCAGTTGAATGCAGCTATTTGGCCCAACGGTGATGTTCCTCACCCATGAAAAAACTCAGGGGTAGTCAGTATTCCTTTCAAAAGGTAACTCATTTCTCATAGGGAGACAAGTTGCAAAATATTCCTGCCTCTCACACACTGCATCAGGCCCTGAGGTACAAGTGTGTGTCCATTTCGCCGGAAGCGGGTATTTTTCAAGGAGTGAATGATTCTCCATTGTCAAAGGCTTTCATTTGGCAAGCATTCCTTTCACATGCTAATTCAACTCTCACAGGGAAACAATGTGCTTGCAACTCCTGCTGCAAACCTTGACATCTGCTTGCAAGAGACACAGTGCCTGTTCCATTCAGTGGAAAGGTCTATTGGCACAAAGACGGAAATGCTCACACTGTCAAACCCTGACAGATAGGCAGTGTTCCTTTTGAATGCTAAATCAATTGAAGCTGCTAAACAAAGTGCTAGAGCACCTTTCCTGTAAGCTTTGTGGTTCTCCTACCAGACACCCAGTAATCCTTCCCTTCATTGAAACAGGCAATTTTGCAGCAAAAGGAAGTTCCTCACACTTTCAAACCCTGAGTGGCAGGTGGTCTTCCTTTAAAAACTTCACTCTACTCAAACTGTTACACAAGTTGCTAGACCCTCTTGCTTCTACCCTCAAACATTTTCTTAGAAGAGATTCAGAGATTCTTCCATTCTCTTCAAAGGGTGATGTTGCACAAAGGTGATACTCCTCATCCCTGGAAACACTAAGTGGTAGGCAGTATTCCTTGAAACAAGTTACTCAAGTCTCATCCGAAGACAATCTGCTTCACCCTCCTGCTTGTAACATTCAGCCTTTTCTTACAACATAAGCACCGCTGGATCCAGTCACTTCAAAGAGGTGATTTTGCACAAAGTTGAAGGTACTCACACATAAAAACACTGAGAGGTATCAGTATGTCCTTAGACAGCTAACTCAGTTGAGAATCCTCAGAGTGCTAGGCTCTCTTCCTGTTAACAGTCCTGTCTCTCTTAGAAGGCCTACAGGGCATCTTCCATTCTCTGGAATGGGGCAATTTGGAAAAAACCTGGAGTCCTCATCCCTGAAAATCTTGAGAGGTAGGTAGTATTCCATGAAACAACTAACTCAATTCACAATGCTGAAGAAGGTGTTTGACCCTCTTCCTTCTAACATTCATGGTTTTCTTACAAGAGCTACACTGTTTCTCCATTCACTTCACAGAGGCAATTTTGCACAAAGGTGATCTTCTTAGCACATGAAAACTCGGACAAGCAGGCAGTAATCCTTTAAACAGCTAAGTCAATTCACAATGCTAAACAAGTTGCCAAGCCCTCTTGCTTCTAACATTCATGACTCTCTTACAACAGCTACCATGAATCTTCCATTCGCTTGTATGGGATATTTTGCCAAAGTTGTGTTCCTGACCCATGAAAACGCTGAGAGGTACTCAGTATTCCTTTGCACAGCTAACTCAGTTCACAATGCTGAACAAGGTGGTAGACCCTTTTCTTTCTAACATTAATGATTCTCTCTCAAGTTCGACAGTGCTTCTTCCAATCCCTTTTAGGGGGTTATATTGCACAAAGGTGGTATTCCTCTCCCATGAACACAATGAGTTGTAGGTATTATTCCTTGAAAGAAGTATATCAATTCTCCTTGGGAAACAAGGTGCTTGACCCTCCTGTTTCTAACATTCCTACTTCTCTTCCAAGAGTTGGAGGGTTGGTTCCCTTGACTTGAAAGAGGTAATTTTGCACAAACTTGAGGATCCTCACCCATAAAAACACTGAGAGTTAGGGAGTATTCCCTTCAACAGGTAACTCAATTCACAATGCTTAAGAGGGTGCTAGACCCTCTTGCTTCTAACATTAATCATTGTCTTACAACAGCTACAGTATGCCTCCTTTCACTTGAGAGGCCTATTTTGCAGAACATTGAAGTTTCTCCCCGTGAAAACACTGACAGTTACGCAGTGTTCCCTTAAACAGGTAACTCAATTCACCATGCTTCACAAGGTGCTTGACCCTCTTGCTTGTAACACTTATGGTTCTCTTACAGGAGAAACAGTTCTTCTTCCTTACATTGCAACAGGCCTATTTTGCACAAAGCTACTATTCTTTACACTGTAAAAGCCTGAGAGACAGGTAGTATTCCTTTGTAAAGCTCACTCAATTCTCACTTTTGAACAACATTCCAGACCCTCTTGCTGCTAGAATGAATGGTTTTCATACATCCTAAACTGTTCTTCTTCCATTCAGTTGAATGCAGCTATTTGGCCCAACGGTGATGTTCCTCACCCATGAAAAAACTCAGGGGTAGTCAGTATTCCTTTCAAAAGGTAACTCATTTCTCATAGGGAGACAAGTTGCAAAATATTCCTGCCTCTCACACACTGCATCAGGCCCTGAGGTGCAAGTGTGTGTCCATTTCGCCGTAAGCGGGTATTTTTCAAGGAGTGAATGATTCTCCATTGTCAAAGGCTTTCATTTGGCAAGCATTCCTTTCACATGCTAATTCAACTCTCACAGGGAAACAATGTGCTTGCAACTCCTGCTGCAAACCTTGACATCTGCTTGCAAGAGACACAGTGCCTGTTCCATTCAGTGGAAAGCTCTATTGGCACAAAGACGGAAATGCTCACACTGTCAAACCCTGACAGATAGGCAGTGTTCCTTTTGAATGCTAAATCAATTGAAGCTGCTAAACAAAGTGCTAGAGCACCTTGCCTGTAAGCTTTGTGGTTCTCCTACCAGACACCCAGTAATCCTTCCCTTCATTGAAACAGGCAATTTTGCAGCAAAAGGAAGTTCCTCACACTTTCAAACCCTGAGTGGCAGGTGGTCTTCCTTTAAAAACTTCCCTCTACTCACACTGTTACACAAGTTGCTAGACCCTCTTGCTTCTACCCTCAAACATTTTCTTAGAAGAGATTCAGAGATTCTTCCATTCTCTTCAAAGGGTGATGTTGCACAAAGGTGATACTCCTCATCCCTGGAAACACTAAGTGGTAGGCAGTATTCCTTGAAACAAGTTACTCAAGTCTCATCCGAAGACAATCTGCTTCACACTGCTGCTTGTAACATTCATCCTTTTCTTACAACATAAGCACCGCTGGATCCAGTCACTTCAAAGAGGTGATTTTGCACAAAGTTGAAGGTACTCACACATAAAAACACTGAGAGGTATCAGTATGTCCTTAGACAGCTAACTCAGTTGAGAATCCTCAGAGTGCTAGGCTCTCTTCCTGTTAACAGTCCTGTCTCTCTTAGAAGGCCTACAGGGCATCTTCCATTCTCTGGAATGGGGCAATTTGGAAAAAACCTGGAGTCCTCATCCCTGAAAATCTTGAGAGGTAGGTAGTATTCCATGAAACAACTAACTCAATTCACAATGCTGAAGAAGGTGTTTGACCCTCTTCCTTCTAACATTCATGGTTTTCTTACAAGAGCTACAGTGTTTCTCCATTCACTTCACAGAGGCAATTTTGCACAAAGGTGATCTTCTTAGCACATGAAAACTCGGACAAGCAGGCAGTAATCCTTTAAACAGCTAAGTCAATTCACAATGCTAAACAAGTTGCCAAGCCCTCTTGCTTCTAAAATTCATGACTCTCTTACAAGAGCTACCAGGAATCTTCCATTCGCTTGTATGGGATATTTTGCCAAAGTTGTGTTCCTGACCCATGAAAACGCTGAGAGGTACTCAGTATTCCTTTGCACAGCTAACTCAGTTCACAATGCTGAACAAGGTGGTAGACCCTTTTCTTTCTAACATTAATGATTCTCTCTCAAGTTCGACAGTGCTTCTTCCAATCCCTTTTAGGGGGTTATATTGCACAAAGGTGGTATTCCTCTCCCATGAACACAATGAGTTGTAGGTATTATTCCTTGAAAGAAGTATATCAATTCTCCTTGGGAAACAAGGTGCTTGACCCTCCTGTTTCTAACATTCCTACTTCTCTTCCAAGAGTTGGAGGGTTGGTTCCCTTGACTTGAAAGAGGTAATTTTGCACAAACTTGAGGATCCTCACCCATAAAAACACTGAGAGTTAGGCAGTATTCCCTTCAACAGGTAACTCAATTCACAATGCTTAAGAGGGTGCTAGACCCTCTTGCTTCTAACATTAATCATTGTCTTACAAGAGCTACAGTATGCCTCCTTTCACTTGAGAGGCCTATTTTGCAGAACATTGAAGTTTCTCCCCGTGAAAACACTGACAGTTACGCAGTGTTCCCTTAAACAGGTAACTCAATTCTCCATGCTTCACAAGTTGCTTGACCCTCTTGCTTGTAACACTTATGGTTCTCTTACAGGAGAAACAGTGCTTCTTCCTTACATTGCAACAGGCGTATTTTGCACAAAGCTACTATTCTTTACATTGTAAAAGCCTGAGAGACAGGTAGTATTCCTTTGTAAAGCTCACTCAATTCTCACTTTTGAACAACATTCCAGACCCTGTTGCTCCTAGAATGAATGGTTTTCATACATCCTAAACTGTTCTTCTTCCATTCAGTTGAATGCAGCTATTTGGCCCAACGGTGATGTTCCTCACCCATGAAAAAACTCAGGGGTAGTCAGTATTCCTTTCAAAAGGTAACTCATTTCTCATAGGGAGACAAGTTGCAAAATATTCCTGCCTCTCACACACTGCATCAGGCCCTGAGGTACAAGTGTGTGTCCATTTCGCCGGAAGCGGGTACTTTTCAAGGAGTGAATGATTCTCCATTGTCAAAGGCTTTCATTTGGCAAGCATTCCTTTCACATGCTAATTCAACTCTCACAGGGAAACAATGTGCTTGCAACTCCTGCTGCAAACCTTGACATCTGCTTGCAAGAGACACAGTGCCTGTTCCATTCAGTGGAAAGGTCTATTGGCACAAAGACGGAAATGCTCACACTGTCAAACCCTGACAGATAGGCAGTGTTCCTTTTGAATGCTAAATCAATTGAAGCTGCTAAACAAAGTGCTAGAGCACCTTTCCTGTAAGCTTTGTGGTTCTCCTACCAGACACCCAGTAATCCTTCCCTTCATTGAAACAGGCAATTTTGCAGCAAAAGGAAGTTCCTCACACTTTCAAACCCTGAGTGGCAGGTGGTCTTCCTTTAAAAACTTCACTCTACTCACACTGTTACACAAGTTGCTAGACCCTCTTGATTCTACCCTCAAACATTTTCTTAGAAGAGATTCAGAGATTCTTCCATTCTCTTCAAAGGGTGATGTTGCACAAAGGTGATACTCCTCATCCCTGGAAACACTAAGTGGTAGGCAGTATTCCTTGAAACAAGTTACTCAAGTCTCATCCGAAGACAATCTGCTTCACCCTCCTGCTTGTAACATTCATCCTTTTCTTACAACGTAAGCACCGCTTTATCCAGTCACTTCAAAGAGGTGATTTTGCACAAAGTTGAAGGTACTCACACATAAAAACACTGAGAGGTATCAGTATGTCCTTAGACAGCTAACTCAGTTGAGAATCCTCAGAGTGCTAGGCTCTCTTCCTGTTAACAGTCCTGTCTCTCTTAGAAGGCCTACAGGGCATCTTCCATTCTCTGGAATGGGGCAATTTGGAAAAAACCTGGAGTCCTCATCCCTGAAAATCTTGAGAGGTAGGTAGTATTCCATGAAACAACTAACTCAATTCACAATGCTGAAGAAAGTGTTTGACCCTCTTCCGTCTAACATTCATGGATTTCTTACAAGAGCTACAGTGTTTCTCCATTCACTTCACAGAGTTAATTTTGCACAAAGGTGATCTTCTTAGCACATGAAAACTGACAAGCAGGCAGTATTCCTTTAAAAAGCTAAGTCAATTCACAATGCTAAACAAGTTGCCAAGCCCTGTTGCTTCTAACATTCATGACTCTCTTACAAGAGCTACCAGGAATTTTCCATTCGCTTGTATGGGATATTTTGCAAAGTTGTGTTCCTCACCCATGAAAACGCTGAGAGGTACTCAGTATTCCTTTACACAGCTAACTCATTTCACAATGCTGAACAAGGTGTTAGACCCTTTTCTTTCTAACATTAATGATTCTCTCTCAAATTCAACAGTACTTCTTCCAATCCCTTTTAGGGGGTTATATTGCACAAAGGTGGTATTCCTCACCCATGAACACACTGAGTTGTAGGCATTATTCCTTGAAAGAAGTATATCAATTCTCCTTGGGAAACAAGGTGCTTGACCCTCCTGTTTCTAACATTCCTACTTGTCTTCCAAGAGTTGGAGGGTTGGTTCCCTTGACTTGAAAGAGGTAATTTTGCACAAACTTGAGGATCCTCACCCATAAAAACACTGAGAGTTAGGCAGTATTCCCTTCAACAGGTAACTCAATTCACAATGCTTAAGAGGGTGCTAGACCCTCTTGCTTCTAACATTAATCATTGTCTTACAAGAGCTACAGTATGCCTCCTTTCACTTGAGAGGCCTATTTTGCAGAACATTGAAGTTTCTCCCCGTGAAAACACTGGCAGTTATGCAGTGTTCCCTTAAACAGGTAACTCAATTTACCATGCTTCACAAGGTGCTTGACCCTCTTGATTGTAACACTTATGGTTCTCTTACAGGAGAAACAGTGCTTCTTCCTTACATTGCAACAGGCCTATTTTGCACAAAGCTACTATTCTTCACACTGTAAAAGCCTGAGAGACAGGTAGTATTCCTTTGTAAAGCTCACTCAATTCTCACTTTTGAACAACATTCCAGACCCTCTTGCTCCTAGAAGGAATGGTTTTCATACATCCTAAACTGTTCTCCTTCCATTTAGTTGAATGCAGCTATTTGGCCCACGGTGATGATCCTCACCCATGAAAAAACTCAGGGGTAGTCAGTATTCCTTTCAAAAGGTAACTCATTTCTCATAGGGAGACAAGTTGCAAAATATTCCTGCCTCTCACACACTGCATCAGGCCCTGAGGTACAAGTGTGTGTCCATTTCGCCGGAAGCGGGTATTTTTCAAGGAGTGAATGATTCTCCATTGTCAAAGGCTTTCATTTGGCAAGCATTCCTTTCACATGCTAATTCAACTCTCACAGGGAAACAATGTGCTTGCAACTCCTGCTGCAAACCTTGACATCTGCTTGCAAGAGACACAGTGCCTGTTCCATTCAGTGGAAAGGTCTATTGGCACAAAGACGGAAATGCTCACACTGTCAAACCCTGACAGATAGGCAGTGTTCCTTTTGAATGCTAAATCAATTGAATCTGCTAAACAAAGTGCTAGAGCACCTTTCCTGTAAGCTTTGTGGTTCTCCTACCAGACACCCAGTAATCCTTCCCTTCATTGAAACAGGCAATTTTGCAGCAAAAGGAAGCTCCTCACACTTTCAAACCCTGAGTGGCAGGTGGTCTTCCTTTAAAAACTTCACTCTACTCATACTGTTACACAAGTTGCTAGACCCTCTTGCTTCTACCCTCCAACATTTTCTTAGAAGAGATTCAGAGATTCTTCCATTCTCTTCAAAGGGTGATGTTGCACAAAGGTGATACTCCTCATCCCTGGAAACACTAAGTGGTAGGCAGTATTCCTTGAAACAAGTTACTCAAGTCTCATCCGAAGACAATCTGCTTCACCCTCCTGCTTGTAACATTCATCCTTTTCTTACAACATAAGCACCGCTGGATCCAGTCACTTCAAAGAGGTGATTTTGCACAAAGTTGAAGGTACTCACACATAAAAACACTGAGAGGTATCAGTATGTCCTTAGACAGCTAACTCAGTTGAGAATCCTCAGAGTGCTAGGCTCTCTTCCTGTTAACAGTCCTGTCTCTCTTAGAAGGCCTACAGGGCATCTTCCATTCTCTGGAATGGGGCAATTTGGAAAAAACCTGGAGTCCTCATCCCTGAAAATCTTGAGAGGTAGGTAGTATTCCATGAAACAACTAACTCAATTCACAATGCTGAAGAAGGTGTTTGACCCTCTTCCTTATAACATTCATGGTTTTCTTACAAGAGCTACAGTGTTTCTCCATTCACTTCACAGAGGCAATTTTGCACAAAGGTGATCTTCTTAGCACATGAAAACTCGGACAAGCAGGCAGTAATCCTTTAAACAGCTAAGTCAATTCACAATGCTAAACAAGTTGCCAAGCCCTCTTGCTTCTAAAATTCATGACTCTCTTACAAGAGCTACCAGGAATCTTCCATTCGCTTGTATGGGATATTTTGCCAAAGTTGTGTTCCTGACCCATGAAAACGCTCAGAGGTACTCAGTATTCCTTTGCACAGCTAACTCAGTTCACAATGCTGAACAAGGTGGTAGACCCTTTTCTTTCTAACATTAATGATTCTCTCTCAAGTTCGACAGTGCTTCTTCCAATCCCTTTTAGGGGGTTATATTGCACAAAGGTGGTATTCCTCTCCCATGAACACAATGAGTTGTAGGTATTATTCCTTGAAAGAAGTATATCAATTCTCCTTGGGAAACAAGGTGCTTGACCCTCCTGTTTCTAACATTCCTACTTCTCTTCCAAGAGTTGGAGGGTTGGTTCCCTTGACTTGAAAGAGGTAATTTTGCACAAACTTGAGGATCCTCACCCATAAAAACACTGAGAGTTAGGCAGTATTCCCTTCAACAGGTAACTCAATTCACAATGCTTAAGAGGGTGCTAGACCCTCTTGCTTCTAACATTAATCATTGTCTTACAAGAGCTACAGTATGCCTCCTTTCACTTGAGAGGCCTATTTTGCAGAACATTGAAGTTTCTCCCCGTGAAAACACTGACAGTTACGCAGTGTTCCCTTAAACAGGTAACTCAATTCACCATGCTTCACAAGGTGCTTGACCCTCTTGCTTGTAACACTTATGGTTCTCTTACAGGAGAAACAGTGCTTCTTCCTTACATTGCAACAGGCGTATTTTGCACAAAGCTACTATTCTTTACATTGTAAAAGCCTGAGAGACAGGTAGTATTCCTTTGTAAAGCTCACTCAATTCTCACTTTTGAACAACATTCCAGACCCTCTTGCTCCTAGAATGAATGGTTTTCATACATCCTAAACTGTTCTTCTTCCATTCAGTTGAATGCAGCTATTTGGCCCAACGGTGATGTTCCTCACCCATGAAAAAACTCAGGGGTAGTCAGTATTCCTTTCAAAAGGTAACTCATTTCTCATAGGGAGACAAGTTGCAAAATATTCCTGCCTCTCACACACTGCATCAGGCCCTGAGGTACAAGTGTGTGTCCATTTCGCCGGAAGCGGGTATTTTTCAAGGAGTGAATGATTCTCCATTGTCAAAGGCTTTCATTTGGCAAGCATTCCTTTCACATGCTAATTCAACTCTCACAGGGAAACAATGTGCTTGCAACTCCTGCTGCAAACCTTGACATCTGCTTGCAAGAGACACAGTGCCTGTTCCATTCAGTGGAAAGGTCTATTGGCACAAAGACGGAAATGCTCACACTGTCAAACCCTGACAGATAGGCAGTGTTCCTTTTGAATGCTAAATCAATTGAATCTGCTAAACAAAGTGCTAGAGCACCTTTCCTGTAAGCTTTGTGGTTCTCCTACCAGACACCCAGTAATCCTTCCCTTCATTGAAACAGGCAATTTTGCAGCAAAAGGAAGTTCCTCACACTTTCAAACCCTGAGTGGCAGGTGGTCTTCCTTTAAAAACTTCACTCTACTCAAACTGTTACACAAGTTGCTAGACCCTCTTGCTTCTACCCTCAAACATTTTCTTAGAAGAGATTCAGAGATTCTTCCATTCTCTTCAAAGGGTGATGTTGCACAAAGGTGATACTCCTCATCCCTGGAAACACTAAGTGGTAGGCAGTATTCCTTGAAACAAGTTACTCAAGTCTCATCCGAAGACAATCTGCTTCACCCTCCTGCTTGTAACATTCATCCTTTTCTTACAACATAAGCACCGCTGGATCCAGTCACTTCAAAGAGGTGATTTTGCACAAACTTGAAGGTACTCACACATAAAAACACTGAGAGGTATCAGTATGTCCTTAGACAGCTAACTCAGTTGAGAATCCTCAGAGTGCTAGGCTCTCTTCCTGTTAACAGTCCTGTCTCTCTTAGAAGGCCTACAGGGCATCTTCCATTCTCTGGAATGGGGCAATTTGGAAAAAACCTGGAGTCCTCATCCCTGAAAATCTTGAGAGGTAGGTAGTATTCCATGAAACAACTAACTCAATTCACAATGCTGAAGAAGGTGTTTGACCCTCTTCCTTCTAACATTCATGGTTTTCTTAGAAGAGCTACAGTGTTTCTCCATTCACTTCACAGAGGCAATTTTGCACAAAGGTGATCTTCTTAGCACATGAAAACTCGGACAAGCAGGCAGTAATCCTTTAAACAGCTAAGTCAATTCACAATGCTAAACAAGTTGCCAAGCCCTCTTGCTTCTAAAATTCATGACTCTCTTACAAGAGCTACCATGAATCTTCCATTCGCTTGTATGGGATATTTTGCCAAAGTTGTGTTCCTGACCCATGAAAACGCTCAGAGGTACTCAGTATTCCTTTGCACAGCTAACTCAGTTCACAATGCTGAACAAGGTGGTAGACCCTTTTCTTTCTAACATTAATGATTCTCTCTCAAGTTCGACAGTGCTTCTTCCAATCCCTTTTAGGGGGTTATATTGCACAAAGGTGGTATTCCTCTCCCATGAACACAAGGAGTTGTAGGTATTATTCCTTGAAAGAAGTATATCAATTCTCCTTGGGAAACAAGGTGCTTGACCCTCCTGTTTCTAACATTCCTACTTCTCTTCCAAGAGTTGGAGGGTTGGTTCCCTTGACTTGAAAGAGGTAATTTTGCACAAACTTGAGGATCCTCACCCATAAAAACACTGAGAGTTAGGCAGTATTCCCTTCAACAGGTAACTCAATTCACAATGCTTAAGAGGGTGCTAGACCCTCTTGCTTCTAACATTAATCATTGTCTTACAAGAGCTACAGTATGCCTCCTTTCACTTGAGAGGCGTATTTTGCAGAACATTGAAGTTTCTCCCCGTGAAAACACTGACAGTTACGCAGTGTTCCCTTAAACAGGTAACTCAATTCACCATGCTTCACAAGGTGCTTGACCCTCTTGCTTGTAACACTTATGGTTCTCTTACAGGAGAAACAGTTCTTCTTCCTTACATTGCAACAGGCCTATTTTGCACAAAGCTACTATTCTTTACACTGTAAAAGCCTGAGAGACAGGTAGTATTCCTTTGTAAAGCTCACTCAATTCTCACTTTTGAACAACATTCCAGACCCTCTTGCTCCTAGAATGAATGGTTTTCATACATCCTAAACTGTTCTTCTTCCATTCAGTTGAATGCAGCTATTTGGCCCAACGGTGATGTTCCTCACCCATGAAAAAACTCAGGGGTAGTCAGTATTCCTTTCAAAAGGTAACTCATTTCTCATAGGGAGACAAGTTGCAAAATATTCCTGCCTCTCACACACTGCATCAGGCCCTGAGGTGCAAGTGTGTGTCCATTTCGCCGGAAGCGGGTATTTTTCAAGGAGTGAATGATTCTCCATTGTCAAAGGCTTTCATTTGGCAAGCATTCCTTTCACATGCTAATTCAACTCTCACAGGGAAACAATGTGCTTGCAACTCCTGCTGCAAACCTTGACATCTGCTTGCAAGAGACACAGTGCCTGTTCCATTCAGTGGAAAGGTCTATTGGCACAAAGACGGAAATGCTCACACTGTCAAACCCTGACAGATAGGCAGTGTTCCTTTTGAATGCTAAATCAATTGAAGCTGCTAAACAAAGTGCTAGAGCACCTTTCCTGTAAGCTTTGTGGTTCTCCTACCAGACACCCAGTAATCCTTCCCTTCATTGAAACAGGCAATTTTGCAGCAAAAGGAAGTTCCTCACACTTTCAAACCCTGAGTGGCAGGTGGTCTTCCTTTAAAAACTTCACTCTACTCACACTGTTACACAAGTTGCTAGACCCTCTTGCTTCTACCCTCAAACATTTTCTTACAAGAGATTCAGAGATTCTTCCATTCTCTTCAAATGGTGATGTTGCACAAAGGTGATACTCCTCATCCCTGGAAACACTAAGTGGTAGGCAGTATTCCTTGAAACAAGTTACTCAAGTCTCATCCGAAGACAATCTGCTTCACCCTCCTGCTTGTAACATTCATCCTTTTCTTACAACATAAGCACCGCTGGATCCAGTCACTTCAAAGAGGTGATTTTGCACAAACTTGAAGGTACTCACACATAAAAACACTGAGAGGTATCAGTATGTCCTTAGACAGCTAACTCAGTTGAGAATCCTCAGAGTGCTAGGCTCTCTTCCTGTTAACAGTCTGGTCTCTCTTAGAAGGCCTACAGGGCATCTTCCATTCTCTGGAATGGGGCAATTTGGAAAAAACCTGGAGTCCTCATCCCTGAAAATCTTGAGAGGTAGGTAGTATTCCATGAAACAACTAACTCAATTCACAATGCTGAAGAAGGTGTTTGACCCTCTTCCTTCTAACATTCATGGTTTTCTTACAAGAGCTACAGTGTTTCTCCATTCACTTCACAGAGGCAATTTTGCACAAAGGTGATCTTCTTAGCACATGAAAACTCGGACAAGCAGGCAGTAATCTTTTAAACAGCTAAGTCAATTCACAATGCTAAACAAGTTGCCAAGCCCTCTTGCTTCTAAAATTCATGACTCTCTTACAAGAGCTACCAGGAATCTTCCATTCGCTTGTATGGGATATTTTGCCAAAGTTGTGTTCCTCACCCATGAAAACGCTGAGAGGTACTCAGTATTCCTTTGCACAGCTAACTCAGTTCACAATGCTGAACAAGGTGGTAGACCCTTTTCTTTCTAACATTAATGATTCTCTCTCAAGTTCGACAGTGCTTCTTCCAATCCCTTTTAGGGGGTTATATTGCACAAAGGTGGTATTCCTCTCCCATGAACACAATGAGTTGTAGGTATTATTCCTTGAAAGAAGTATATCAATTCTCCTTGGGAAACAAGGTGCTTGACCCTCCTGTTTCTAACATTCCTACTTCTCTTCCAAGAGTTGGAGGGTTGGTTCCCTTGACTTGAAAGAGGTAATTTTGCACAAACTTGAGGATCCTCACCCATAAAAACACTGAGAGTTAGGCAGTATTCCCTTCAACAGGTAACTCAATTCACAATGCTTAAGAGGGTGCTAGACCCTCTTGCTTCTAACATTAATCATTGTCTTACAAGAGCTACAGTATGCCTCCTTTCACTTGAGAGGCGTATTTTGCAGAACATTGAAGTTTCTCCCCGTGAAAACACTGATAGTTACGCAGTGTTCCCTTAAACAGGTAACTCAATTCACCATGCTTCACAAGTTGCTTGACCCTCTTGCTTGTAACACTTATGGTTCTCTTACAGGAGAAACAGTGCTTCTTCCTTACATTGCAACAGGCCTATTTTGCACAAAGCTACTATTCTTCACACTGTAAAAGCCTGAGAGACAGGTAGTATTCCTTTGTAAAGCTCACTCAATTCTCACTTTTGAACAACATTCCAGACCCTCTTGCTCCTAGAATGAATGGTTTTCATACATCCTAAACTGTTCTTCTTCCTTTCAGTTGAATGCAGCTATTTGGCCCAACGGTGATGTTCCTCACCCATGAAAAAACTCAGGGGTAGTCAGTATTCCTTTCAAAAGGTAACGCATTTCTCATAGGGAGACAAGTTGCAAAATATTCCTGTCTCTCACACACTGCATCAGGCCCTGAGGTACAAGTGTGTGTCCATTTCGCCGGAAGCGGGTATTTTTCAAGGAGTGAATGATTCTCCATTGTCAAAGGCTTTCATTTGGCAAGCATTCCTTTCACATGCTAATTCAACTCTCACAGGGAAACAATGTGCTTGCAACTCCTGCTGCAAACCTTGACATCTGCTTGCAAGAGACACAGTGCCTGTTCCATTCAGTGGAAAGGACTATTGGCACAAAGACGGAAATGCTCACACTGTCAAACCCTGACAGATAGGCAGTGTTCCTTTTGAAGGCTAAATCAATTGAAGCTGCTAAACAAAGTGCTAGAGCACCTTTCCTGTAAGCTTTGTGGTTCTCCTACCAGACACCCAGTAATCCTTCCCTTCATTGAAACAGGCAATTTTGCAGCAAAAGGAAGTTCCTCACACTTTCAAACGCTGAGTGGCAGGTGGTCTTCCTTTAAAAACTTCACTCTACTCACACTGTTACACAAGTTGCTAGACCCTCTTGCTTCTACCCTCAAACATTTTCTTAGAAGAGCCTCAGAGATTCTTCCATTCTCTTCAAAGGGTGATGTTGCACAAAGGTGATACTCCTCATCCCTGGAAACACTAAGTGGTAGGCAGTATTCCTTGAAACAAGTTACTCAAGTCTCATCCGAAGACAATCTGCTTCACCCTCCTGCTTGTAACATTCAGCCTTTTCTTACAACATAAGCACCGCTGGATCCAGTCACTTCAAAGAGGTGATTTTGCACAAAGTTGAAGGTACTCACACATAAAAACACTGAGAGGTATCAGTATGTCCTTAGACAGCTAACTCAGTTGAGAATCCTCAGATTGCTAGGCTCTCTTCCTGTTAACAGTCCTGTCTCTCTTAGAAGGCCTACAGGGCATCTTCCATTCTCTGGAATGGGGCAATTTGGAAAAAACATGGAGTCCTCATCCCTGAAAATCTTGAGAGGTAGGTAGTATTCCACGAAACAACTAACTCAATTCACAATGCTGAAGAAGGTGTTTGACCCTCTTCCTTCTAACATTCATGGTTTTCTTACAAGAGCTACAGTGTTTCTCCATTCACTTCACAGAGGCAATTTTGCACAAAGGTGATCTTCTTAGCACATGAAAACTCGGACAAGCAGGCAGTATTCCTTTAAACAGCTAAGTCAATTCACAATGCTAAACAAGTTGCCAAGCCCTCTTGCTTCTAAAATTCATGACTCTCTTACAAGAGCTACCAGGAATCTTCCATTCGCTTGTATGGGATATTTTGCCAAAGTTGTGTTCCTCACCCATGAAAACGCTGAGAGGTACTCAGTATTCCTTTGCACAGCTAACTCAGTTCACAATGCTGAACAAGGTGGTAGACCCTTTTCTTTCTAACATTAATGATTCTCTCTCAAGTTCGACAGTGCTTCTTCCAATCCCTTTTAGGGGGTTATATTGCACAAAGGTGGTATTCCTCTCCCATGAACACAATGAGTTGAAGGTATTATTCCTTGAAAGAAGTATATCAATTCTCCTTGCGAAACAAGGTGCTTGACCCTCCTGTTTCTAACATTCCTACTTCTCTTCCAAGAGTTGGAGGGTTGGTTCCCTTGACTTGAAAGAGGTAATTTTGCACAAACTTGAGGATCCTCACCCATAAAAACACTGAGAGTTAGGCAGTATTCCCTTCAACAGGTAACTCAATTCACAATGCTTAAGAGGGTGCTAGACCCTCTTGCTTCTAACATTAATCATTGTCTTACAAGAGCTACAGTATGCCTCGTTTCACTTGAGAGGCCTATTTTGCAGAACATTGAAGTTTCTCCCCGTGAAAACACTGACAGTTACGCAGTGTTCCCTTAAACAGGTAACTCAATTCACCATGCTTCACAAGTTGCTTGACCCTCTTGATTGTAACACTTATGGTTCTCTTACAGGAGAAACAGTGCTTCTTCCTTACATTGCAACAGGCCTATTTTGCCCAAAGCTACTATTCTTCACACTGTAAAAGCCTGAGAGACAGGTAGTATTCCTTTGTAAAGCTCACTCAATTCTCACTTTTGAACAACATTCCAGACCCTCTTGCTCCTAGAATGAATGGTTTTCATACATCCTAAACTGTTCTTCTTCCTTTCAGTTGAATGCAGCTATTTGGCCCAACGGTGATGTTCCTCACCCATGAAAAAACTCAGGGGTAGTCAGTATTCCTTTCAAAAGGTAACGCATTTCTCATAGGGAGACAAGTTGCAAAATATTCCTGTCTCTCACACACTGCATCAGGCCCTGAGGTACAAGTGTGTGTCCATTTCGCCGGAAGCGGGTATTTTTCAAGGAGTGAATGATTCTCCATTGTCAAAGGCTTTCATTTGGCAAGCATTCCTTTCACATGCTAATTCAACTCTCACAGGGAAACAATGTGCTTGCAACTCCTGCTGCAAACCTTGACATCTGCTTGCAAGAGACACAGTGCCTGTTCCATTCAGTGGAAAGGACTATTGGCACAAAGACGGAAATGCTCACACTGTCAAACCCTGACAGATAGGCAGTGTTCCTTTTGAAGGCTAAATCAATTGAAGCTGCTAAACAAAGTGCTAGAGCACCTTTCCTGTAAGCTTTGTGGTTCTCCTACCAGACACCCAGTAATCCTTCCCTTCATTGAAACAGGCAATTTTGCAGCAAAAGGAAGTTCCTCACACTTTCAAACGCTGAGTGGCAGGTGGTCTTCCTTTAAAAACTTCACTCTACTCACACTGTTACACAAGTTGCTAGACCCTCTTGCTTCTACCCTCAAACATTTTCTTAGAAGAGCCTCAGAGATTCTTCCATTCTCTTCAAAGGGTGATGTTGCACAAAGGTGATACTCCTCATCCCTGGAAACACTAAGTGGTAGGCAGTATTCCTTGAAACAAGTTACTCAAGTCTCATCCGAAGACAATCTGCTTCACCCTCCTGCTTGTAACATTCAGCCTTTTCTTACAACATAAGCACCGCTGGATCCAGTCACTTCAAAGAGGTGATTTTGCACAAAGTTGAAGGTACTCACACATAAAAACACTGAGAGGTATCAGTATGTCCTTAGACAGCTAACTCAGTTGAGAATCCTCAGATTGCTAGGCTCTCTTCCTGTTAACAGTCCTGTCTCTCTTAGAAGGCCTACAGGGCATCTTCCATTCTCTGGAATGGGGCAATTTGGAAAAAACATGGAGTCCTCATCCCTGAAAATCTTGAGAGGTAGGTAGTATTCCACGAAACAACTAACTCAATTCACAATGCTGAAGAAGGTGTTTGACCCTCTTCCTTCTAACATTCATGGTTTTCTTACAAGAGCTACAGTGTTTCTCCATTCACTTCACAGAGGCAATTTTGCACAAAGGTGATCTTCTTAGCACATGAAAACTCGGACAAGCAGGCAGTATTCCTTTAAACAGCTAAGTCAATTCACAATGCTAAACAAGTTGCCAAGCCCTCTTGCTTCTAAAATTCATGACTCTCTTACAAGAGCTACCAGGAATCTTCCATTCGCTTGTATGGGATATTTTGCCAAAGTTGTGTTCCTCACCCATGAAAACGCTGAGAGGTACTCAGTATTCCTTTGCACAGCTAACTCAGTTCACAATGCTGAACAAGGTGGTAGACCCTTTTCTTTCTAACATTAATGATTCTCTCTCAAGTTCGACAGTGCTTCTTCCAATCCCTTTTAGGGGGTTATATTGCACAAAGGTGGTATTCCTCTCCCATGAACACAATGAGTTGAAGGTATTATTCCTTGAAAGAAGTATATCAATTCTCCTTGCGAAACAAGGTGCTTGACCCTCCTGTTTCTAACATTCCTACTTCTCTTCCAAGAGTTGGAGGGTTGGTTCCCTTGACTTGAAAGAGGTAATTTTGCACAAACTTGAGGATCCTCACCCATAAAAACACTGAGAGTTAGGCAGTATTCCCTTCAACAGGTAACTCAATTCACAATGCTTAAGAGGGTGCTAGACCCTCTTGCTTCTAACATTAATCATTGTCTTACAAGAGCTACAGTATGCCTCGTTTCACTTGAGAGGCCTATTTTGCAGAACATTGAAGTTTCTCCCCGTGAAAACACTGACAGTTACGCAGTGTTCCCTTAAACAGGTAACTCAATTCACCATGCTTCACAAGTTGCTTGACCCTCTTGATTGTAACACTTATGGTTCTCTTACAGGAGAAACAGTGCTTCTTCCTTACATTGCAACAGGCCTATTTTGCCCAAAGCTACTATTCTTCACACTGTAAAAGCCTGAGAGACAGGTAGTATTCCTTTGTAAAGCTCACTCAATTCTCACTTTTGAACAACATTCCAGACCCTCTTGCACCTAGAAGGAATGGTTTTCATACATCCTAAACTGTTCTTCTTCCATTCAGTTGAATGCAGCTATTTGGCCCAACGGTGATGTTCCTCACCCATGAAAAAACTCAGGGGTAGTCAGTATTCCTTTCAAAAGGTAACGCATTTCTCATAGGGAGACAATTTGCAAAATATTCCGGTCTCTCACACACTGAATCAGGCCCTGAGGTACAAGTGTGTGTCCATTTCGCCGGAAGCGGGTATTTTTCAATGAGTGAATGATTCTCCATTGTCAAAGGCTTTCATTTGGCAAGCATTCCTTTCACATGCTAATTCAACTCTCACAGGGAAACAATGTGCTTGCAACTCCTGCTGCAAACCTTGACATCTGCTTGCAAGAGACACAGTGCCTGTTCCATTCAGTGGAAAGGTCTATTGGCACAAAGACGGAAATGCTCACACTGTCAAACGCTGACAGATAGGCAGTGTTCCTTTTGAAGGCTAAATCAATTGAAGCTGCTAAACAAAGTGCTAGAGCACCTTTCCTGTAAGCTTTGTGGTTCTCCTACCAGACACCCAGTAATCCTTCCCTTCATTGAAACAGGCAATTTTGCAGCAAAAGGAAGTTCCTCACACTTTCAAACCCTGAGTGGCAGGTGGTCTTCCTTTAAAAACTTCACTCCACTCACACTGTTACACAAGTTGCTAGACCCTCTTGCTTCTACCCTCAAACATTTTCTTAGAAGAGATTCAGAGATTCTTCCATTCTCTTCAAAGGGTGATGTTGCACAAAGGTGATACTCCTCATCCCTGGAAACACTAAGTGGTAGGCAGTATTCCTTGAAACAAGTTACTCAAGTCTCATCCGAAGACAATCTGCTTCACCCTCCTGCTTGTAACATTCAGCCTTTTCTTACAACATAAGCACCGCTGGATCCAGTCACTTCAAAGAGGTGATTTTGCACAAAGTTGAAGGTACTCACACATAAAAACACTGAGAGGTATCAGTATGTCCTTAGACAGCTAACTCAGTTGAGAATCCTCAGAGTGCTAGGCTCTCTTCCTGTTAACAGTCCTGTCTCTCTTAGAAGGCCTACAGGGCATCTTCCATTCTCTGGAATGGGGCAATTTGGAAAAAACCTGGAGTCCTCATCCCTGAAAATCTTGAGAGGTAGGTAGTATTCCATGAAACAACTAACTCAATTCACAATGCTGAAGAAGGTGTTTGACCCTCTTCCTTCTAACATTCATGGTTTTCTTACAAGAGCTACAGTGTTTCTCCATTCACTTCACAGAGGCAATTTTGCACAAAGGTAATCTTCTTAGCACATGAAAACTCGGACAAGCAGGCAGTATTATTTTAAACAGCTAAGTCAATTCACAATGCTAAACAAGTTGCCAAGCCCTCTTGCTTCTAAAATTCATGACTCTCTTACAAGAGCTAAAAGGAATCTTCCTTTCGCTTGTATGGGATATTTTGCCAAAGTTGTGTTCCTCACCCATGAAAACGCTGAGAGGTACTCAGCATTCCTTACATAGCTAAATCGGTTCAAAATGCTGAACAAGGTGGTAGACCCTTTTCTTTCTAACATTAATGATTCTCTCTCAAGTTCGACAGTGCTTCTTCCAATCCCTTTTAGGGGGTTATATTGCACAAAGGTGGTATTCCTCTCCCATGAACACAATGAGTTGTAGGTATTATTCCTTGAAAGAAGTATATCAATTCTCCTTGGGAAACAAGGTGCTTGACCCTCCTGTTTCTAACATTCCTACTTCTCTTCCAAGAGTTGGAGGGTTGGTTCCCTTGACTTGAAAGAGGTAATTTTGCACAAACTTGAGGATCCTCACCCATAAAAACACTGAGAGTTAGGCAGTATTCCCTTCAACAGGTAACTCAATTCACAATGCTTAAGAGGGTGCTAGACCCTCTTGCTGGTAACATTAATCATTGTCTTACAAGAGCTACAGTGTGCCTCCTTTCACTTGAGAGGCCTATTTTGCAGAACATTGAAGTTTTTCCCCGTGAAAACACTGACAGTTACGCAGTGTTCCCTTAAACAGGTAACTCAATTCACCATGCTTCACAAGTTGCTTGACCCTCTTGCTTGTAACACTTATGGTTCTCTTACAGGAGAAACAGTGCTTCTTCCTTACATTGCAACAGGCCTATTTTGCACAAAGCTACTATTCTTCACACTGTAAAAGCCTGAGAGACAGGTAGTATTCCTTTGTAAAGCTCACTCAATTCTCACTTTTGAACAACATTCCAGACCCTCTTGCTCCTAGAATGAATGGTTTTCATACATCCTAAACTGTTCTTCTTCCATTCAGTTGAATGCAGCTATTTGGCCAAACGGTGATGTTCCTCACCCATGAAAAAACTCAGAGGTAGTCAGTATTCCTTTCAACAGGAAACTTATTTCTCATAGGAAGACAAGTTGCAAAATATTCCTGTCTCTCACACACTGCATCAGGCCCTGAGCTACTAGTGTGTGTCCCTTTCGCCTGAAGAGCGTATTTTTCAAGGAGTGAATGGTTCTCCATTGTCAAAGGCTTTCATTTGGCAAGCATTCCTTTCACATGCTAATTCAACTCTCACAGGGAAACAATGTGCTTGCAACTCCTGCTGCAAACCTTGACATCTGCTTGCAAGAGACACAGTGCCTGTTCCATTCAGTGGAAAGGTCTATTGGCACAAAGACGGAAATGCTCACACTGTCAAACGCTGACAGATAGGCAGTGTTCCTTTTGAAGGCTAAATCAATTGAAGCTGCTAAACAAAGTGCTAGAGCACCTTTCCTGTAAGCTTTGTGGTTCTCCTACCAGACACCCAGTAATCCTTCCCTTCATTGAAACAGGCAATTTTGCACCAAAAGGAAGTTCCTCACACTTTCAAACCCTGAGTGGCAGGTGGTCTTCCTTTAAAAACTTCACTCTACTCACACTGTTACAGAAGTTGCTAGACCCTCTTGCTTGTACCCTCAAACATTTTCTTAGAAGAGATTCAGAGATTCTTCCATTCTCTTCAAAGGGTGATGTTGCACAAAGGTGATACTCCTCATCCCTGGAAACACTAAGTGGTAGGCAGTATTCCTTGAAACAAGTTACTCAAGTCTCATCCGAAGACAATCTGCTTCACCCTCCTGCTTGTAACATTCATCCTTTTCTTACAACATAAGCACCGCTGGATCCAGTCACTTCAAAGAGGTGATTTTGCACAAAGTTGAAGGTACTCACACATAAAAACACTGAGAGGTATCAGTATGTCCTTAGACAGCTAACTCAGTTGAGAATCCTCAGATTGCTAGGCTCTCTTCCTGTTAACAGTCCTGTCTCTCTTAGAAGGCCTACAGGGCATCTTCCATTCTCTGGAATGGGGCAATTTGGAAAAAACATGGAGTCCTCATCCCTGAAAATCTTGAGAGGTAGGTAGTATTCCACGAAACAACTAACTCAATTCACAATGCTGAAGAAGGTGTTTGACCCTCTTCCTTCTAACATTCATGGTTTTCTTACAAGAGCTACAGTGTTTCTCCATTCACTTCACAGAGGCAATTTTGCACAAAGGTGATCTTCTTAGCACATGAAAACTCGGACAAGCAGGCAGTATTCCTTTAAACAGCTAAGTCAATTCACAATGCTAAACAAGTTGCCAAGCCCTCTTGCTTCTAAAATTCATGACTCTCTTACAAGAGCTACCAGGAATCTTCCATTCGCTTGTATGGGATATTTTGCCAAAGTTGTGTTCCTCACCCATGAAAACGCTGAGAGGTACTCAGTATTCCTTTGCACAGCTAACTCAGTTCACAATGCTGAACAAGGTGGTAGACCCTTTTCTTTCTAACATTAATGATTCTCTCTCAAGTTCGACAGTGCTTCTTCCAATCCCTTTTAGGGGGTTATATTGCACAAAGGTGGTATTCCTCTCCCATGAACACAATGAGTTGAAGGTATTATTCCTTGAAAGAAGTATATCAATTCTCCTTGCGAAACAAGGTGCTTGACCCTCCTGTTTCTAACATTCCTACTTCTCTTCCAAGAGTTGGAGGGTTGGTTCCCTTGACTTGAAAGAGGTAATTTTGCACAAACTTGAGGATCCTCACCCATAAAAACACTGAGAGTTAGGCAGTATTCCCTTCAACAGGTAACTCAATTCACAATGCTTAAGAGGGTGCTAGACCCTCTTGCTTCTAACATTAATCATTGTCTTACAAGAGCTACAGTATGCCTCGTTTCACTTGAGAGGCCTATTTTGCAGAACATTGAAGTTTCTCCCCGTGAAAACACTGACAGTTACGCAGTGTTCCCTTAAACAGGTAACTCAATTCACCATGCTTCACAAGTTGCTTGACCCTCTTGATTGTAACACTTATGGTTCTCTTACAGGAGAAACAGTGCTTCTTCCTTACATTGCAACAGGCCTATTTTGCCCAAAGCTACTATTCTTCACACTGTAAAAGCCTGAGAGACAGGTAGTATTCCTTTGTAAAGCTCACTCAATTCTCACTTTTGAACAACATTCCAGACCCTCTTGCTCCTAGAAGGAATGGTTTTCATACATCCTAAACTGTTCTTCTTCCATTCAGTTGAATGCAGCTATTTGGCCCAACGGTGATGTTCCTCACCCATGAAAAAACTCAGGGGTAGTCAGTATTCCTTTCAAAAGGTAACGCATTTCTCATAGGGAGACAATTTGCAAAATATTCCGGTCTCTCACACACTGAATCAGGCCCTGAGGTACAAGTGTGTGTCCATTTCGCCGGAAGCGGGTATTTTTCAATGAGTGAATGATTCTCCATTGTCAAAGGCTTTCATTTGGCAAGCATTCCTTTCACATGCTAATTCAACTCTCACAGGGAAACAATGTGCTTGCAACTCCTGCTGCAAACCTTGACATCTGCTTGCAAGAGACACAGTGCCTGTTCCATTCAGTGGAAAGGTCTATTGGCACAAAGACGGAAATGCTCACACTGTCAAACGCTGACAGATAGGCAGTGTTCCTTTTGAAGGCTAAATCAATTGAAGCTGCTAAACAAAGTGCTAGAGCACCTTTCCTGTAAGCTTTGTGGTTCTCCTACCAGACACCCAGTAATCCTTCCCTTCATTGAAACAGGCAATTTTGCAGCAAAAGGAAGTTCCTCACACTTTCAAACCCTGAGTGGCAGGTGGTCTTCCTTTAAAAACTTCACTCCACTCACACTGTTACACAAGTTGCTAGACCCTCTTGCTTCTACCCTCAAACATTTTCTTAGAAGAGATTCAGAGATTCTTCCATTCTCTTCAAAGGGTGATGTTGCACAAAGGTGATACTCCTCATCCCTGGAAACACTAAGTGGTAGGCAGTATTCCTTGAAACAAGTTACTCAAGTCTCATCCGAAGACAATCTGCTTCACCCTCCTGCTTGTAACATTCAGCCTTTTCTTACAACATAAGCACCGCTGGATCCAGTCACTTCAAAGAGGTGATTTTGCACAAAGTTGAAGGTACTCACACATAAAAACACTGAGAGGTATCAGTATGTCCTTAGACAGCTAACTCAGTTGAGAATCCTCAGAGTGCTAGGCTCTCTTCCTGTTAACAGTCCTGTCTCTCTTAGAAGGCCTACAGGGCATCTTCCATTCTCTGGAATGGGGCAATTTGGAAAAAACCTGGAGTCCTCATCCCTGAAAATCTTGAGAGGTAGGTAGTATTCCATGAAACAACTAACTCAATTCACAATGCTGAAGAAGGTGTTTGACCCTCTTCCTTCTAACATTCATGGTTTTCTTACAAGAGCTACAGTGTTTCTCCATTCACTTCACAGAGGCAATTTTGCACAAAGGTAATCTTCTTAGCACATGAAAACTCGGACAAGCAGGCAGTATTATTTTAAACAGCTAAGTCAATTCACAATGCTAAACAAGTTGCCAAGCCCTCTTGCTTCTAAAATTCATGACTCTCTTACAAGAGCTAAAAGGAATCTTCCTTTCGCTTGTATGGGATATTTTGCCAAAGTTGTGTTCCTCACCCATGAAAACGCTGAGAGGTACTCAGCATTCCTTACATAGCTAAATCGGTTCAAAATGCTGAACAAGGTGGTAGACCCTTTTCTTTCTAACATTAATGATTCTCTCTCAAGTTCGACAGTGCTTCTTCCAATCCCTTTTAGGGGGTTATATTGCACAAAGGTGGTATTCCTCTCCCATGAACACAATGAGTTGTAGGTATTATTCCTTGAAAGAAGTATATCAATTCTCCTTGGGAAACAAGGTGCTTGACCCTCCTGTTTCTAACATTCCTACTTCTCTTCCAAGAGTTGGAGGGTTGGTTCCCTTGACTTGAAAGAGGTAATTTTGCACAAACTTGAGGATCCTCACCCATAAAAACACTGAGAGTTAGGCAGTATTCCCTTCAACAGGTAACTCAATTCACAATGCTTAAGAGGGTGCTAGACCCTCTTGCTGGTAACATTAATCATTGTCTTACAAGAGCTACAGTGTGCCTCCTTTCACTTGAGAGGCCTATTTTGCAGAACATTGAAGTTTTTCCCCGTGAAAACACTGACAGTTACGCAGTGTTCCCTTAAACAGGTAACTCAATTCACCATGCTTCACAAGTTGCTTGACCCTCTTGCTTGTAACACTTATGGTTCTCTTACAGGAGAAACAGTGCTTCTTCCTTACATTGCAACAGGCCTATTTTGCACAAAGCTACTATTCTTCACACTGTAAAAGCCTGAGAGACAGGTAGTATTCCTTTGTAAAGCTCACTCAATTCTCACTTTTGAACAACATTCCAGACCCTCTTGCTCCTAGAATGAATGGTTTTCATACATCCTAAACTGTTCTTCTTCCATTCAGTTGAATGCAGCTATTTGGCCAAACGGTGATGTTCCTCACCCATGAAAAAACTCAGAGGTAGTCAGTATTCCTTTCAACAGGAAACTTATTTCTCATAGGAAGACAAGTTGCAAAATATTCCTGTCTCTCACACACTGCATCAGGCCCTGAGCTACTAGTGTGTGTCCCTTTCGCCTGAAGAGCGTATTTTTCAAGGAGTGAATGGTTCTCCATTGTCAAAGGCTTTCATTTGGCAAGCATTCCTTTCACATGCTAATTCAACTCTCACAGGGAAACAATGTGCTTGCAACTCCTGCTGCAAACCTTGACATCTGCTTGCAAGAGACACAGTGCCTGTTCCATTCAGTGGAAAGGTCTATTGGCACAAAGACGGAAATGCTCACACTGTCAAACGCTGACAGATAGGCAGTGTTCCTTTTGAAGGCTAAATCAATTGAAGCTGCTAAACAAAGTGCTAGAGCACCTTTCCTGTAAGCTTTGTGGTTCTCCTACCAGACACCCAGTAATCCTTCCCTTCATTGAAACAGGCAATTTTGCACCAAAAGGAAGTTCCTCACACTTTCAAACCCTGAGTGGCAGGTGGTCTTCCTTTAAAAACTTCACTCTACTCACACTGTTACAGAAGTTGCTAGACCCTCTTGCTTGTACCCTCAAACATTTTCTTAGAAGAGATTCAGAGATTCTTCCATTCTCTTCAAAGGGTGATGTTGCACAAAGGTGATACTCCTCATCCCTGGAAACACTAAGTGGTAGGCAGTATTCCTTGAAACAAGTTACTCAAGTCTCATCCGAAGACAATCTGCTTCACCCTCCTGCTTGTAACATTCATCCTTTTCTTACAACATAAGCACCGCTGGATCCAGTCACTTCAAAGAGGTGATTTTGCACAAAGTTGAAGGTACTCACACATAAAAACACTGAGAGGTATCAGTATGTCCTTAGACAGCTAACTCAGTTGAGAATCCTCAGAGTGCTAGGCTCTCTTCCTGTTAACAGTCCTGTCTCTCTTAGAAGGCCTACAGGGCATCTTCCATTCTCTGGAATGGGGCAATTTGGAAAAAACCTGGAGTCCTCATCCCTGAAAATCTTGAGAGGTAGGTAGTATTCCATGAAACAACTAACTCAATTCACAATGCTGAAGAAGGTGTTTGACCCTCTTCCTTCTAACATTCATGGTTTTCTTAGAAGAGCTACAGTGTTTCTCCATTCACTTCACAGAGGCAATTTTGCACAAAGGTAATCTTCTTAGCACATGAAAACTCGGACAAGCAGGCAGTATTCCTTTAAACAGCTAAGTCAATTCACAATGCTAAACAAGTTGCCAAGCCCTCTTGCTTCTAAAATTCATGACTCTCTTACAAGAGCTAAAAGGAATCTTCCTTTCGCTTGTATGGGATATTTTGCCAAAGTTGTGTTCCTCACCCATGAAAACGCTGAGAGGTACTCAGTATTCCTTTACATAGCTAACTCAGTTCAAAATGCTGAACAAGGTGGTAGACCCTTTTCTTTCTAACATTAATGATTCTCTCTCAAGTTCGACAGTGCTTCTTCCAATCCCTTTTAGGGGGTTATATTGCACAAAGGTGGTATTCCTCTCCCATGAACACAATGAGTTGTAGGTATTATTCCTTGAAAGAAGTATATCAATTCTCCTTGGGAAACAAGGTGCTTGACCCTCCTGTTTCTAACATTCCTACTTCTCTTCCAAGAGTTGGAGGGTTGGTTCCCTTGACTTGAAAGAGGTAATTTTGCACAAACTTGAGGATCCTCACCCATAAAAACACTGAGAGTTAGGCAGTATTCCCTTCAACAGGTAACTCAATTCACAATGCTTAAGAGGGTGCTAGACCCTCTTGCTTGTAACATTAATCATTGTCTTACAAGAGCTACAGTGTGCCTCCTTTCACTTGAGAGGCCTATTTTGCAGAACATTGAAGTTTTTCCCCGTGAAAACACTGACAGTTACGCAGTGTTCCCTTAAACAGGTAACTCAATTCACCATGCTTCACAAGTTGCTTGACCCTCTTGCTTGTAACACTTATGGTTCTCTTACAGGAGAAACAGTGCTTCTTCCTTACATTGCAACAGGCCTATTTTGCACAAAGCTACTATTCTTCACACTGTAAAAGCCTGAGAGACAGGTAGTATTCCTTTGTAAAGCTCACTCAATTCTCACTTTTGAACAACATTCCAGACCCTCTTGCTCCTAGAATGAATGGTTTTCATACATCCTAAACTGTTCTTCTTCCATTCAGTTGAATGCAGCTATTTGGCCAAACGGTGATGTTCCTCACCCATGAAAAAACTCAGAGGTAGTCAGTATTCCTTTCAACAGGAAACTTATTTCTCATAGGAAGACAAGTTGCAAAATATTCCTGTCTCTCACACACTGCATCAGGCCCTGAGCTACTAGTGTGTGTCCCTTTCGCCTGAAGAGCGTATTTTTCAAGGAGTGAATGGTTCTCCATTGTCAAAGGCTTTCATTTGGCAAGCATTCCTTTCACATGCTAATTCAACTCTCACAGGGAAACAATGTGCTTGCAACTCCTGCTGCAAACCTTGACATCTGCTTGCAAGAGACACAGTGCCTGTTCCATTCAGTGGAAAGGTCTATTGGCACAAAGACGGAAATGCTCACACTGTCAAACGCTGACAGATAGGCAGTGTTCCTTTTGAAGGCTAAATCAATTGAAGCTGCTAAACAAAGTGCTAGAGCACCTTTCCTGTAAGCTTTGTGGTTCTCCTACCAGACACCCAGTAATCCTTCCCTTCATTGAAACAGGCAATTTTGCACCAAAAGGAAGTTCCTCACACTTTCAAACCCTGAGTGGCAGGTGGTCTTCCTTTAAAAACTTCACTCTACTCACACTGTTACAGAAGTTGCTAGACCCTCTTGCTTGTACCCTCAAACATTTTCTTAGAAGAGATTCAGAGATTCTTCCATTCTCTTCAAAGGGTGATGTTGCACAAAGGTGATACTCCTCATCCCTGGAAACACTAAGTGGTAGGCAGTATTCCTTGAAACAAGTTACTCAAGTCTCATCCGAAGACAATCTGCTTCACCCTCCTGCTTGTAACATTCAGCCTTTTCTTACAACATAAGCACCGCTGGATCCAGTCACTTCAAAGAGGTGATTTTGCACAAAGTTGAAGGTACTCACACATAAAAACACTGAGAGGTATCAGTATGTCCTTAGACAGCTAACTCAGTTGAGAATCCTCAGAGTGCTAGGCTCTCTTCCTGTTAACAGTCCTGTCTCTCTTAGAAGGCCTACAGGGCATCTTCCATTCTCTGGAATGGGGCAATTTGGAAAAAACCTGGAGTCCTCATCCCTGAAAATCTTGAGAGGTAGGTAGTATTCCATGAAACAACTAACTCAATTCACAATGCTGAAGAAGGTGTTTGACCCTCTTCCTTCTAACATTCATGGTTTTCTTAGAAGAGCTACAGTGTTTCTCCATTCACTTCACAGAGGCAATTTTGCACAAAGGTAATCTTCTTAGCACATGAAAACTCGGACAAGCAGGCAGTATTCCTTTAAACAGCTAAGTCAATTCACAATGCTAAACAAGTTGCCAAGCCCTCTTGCTTCTAAAATTCATGACTCTCTTACAAGAGCTAAAAGGAATCTTCCTTTCGCTTGTATGGGATATTTTGCCAAAGTTGTGTTCCTCACCCATGAAAACGCTGAGAGGTACTCAGTATTCCTTTACATAGCTAACTCAGTTCAAAATGCTGAACAAGGTGGTAGACCCTTTTCTTTCTAACATTAATGATTCTCTCTCAAGTTCGACAGTGCTTCTTCCAATCCCTTTTAGGGGGTTATATTGCACAAAGGTGGTATTCCTCTCCCATGAACACAATGAGTTGTAGGTATTATTCCTTGAAAGAAGTATATCAATTCTCCTTGGGAAACAAGGTGCTTGACCCTCCTGTTTCTAACATTCCTACTTCTCTTCCAAGAGTTGGAGGGTTGGTTCCCTTGACTTGAAAGAGGTAATTTTGCACAAACTTGAGGATCCTCACCCATAAAAACACTGAGAGTTAGGCAGTATTCCCTTCAACAGGTAACTCAATTCACAATGCTTAAGAGGGTGCTAGACCCTCTTGCTTGTAACATTAATCATTGTCTTACAAGAGCTACAGTGTGCCTCCTTTCACTTGAGAGGCCTATTTTGCAGAACATTGAAGTTTTTCCCCGTGAAAACACTGACAGTTACGCAGTGTTCCCTTAAACAGGTAACTCAATTCACCATGCTTCACAAGTTGCTTGACCCTCTTGCTTGTAACACTTATGGTTCTCTTACAGGAGAAACAGTGCTTCTTCCTTACATTGCAACAGGCCTATTTTGCACAAAGCTACTATTCTTCACACTGTAAAAGCCTGAGAGACAGGTAGTATTCCTTTGTAAAGCTCACTCAATTCTCACTTTTGAACAACATTCCAGACCCTCTTGCTCCTAGAATGAATGGTTTTCATACATCCTAAACTGTTCTTCTTCCATTCAGTTGAATGCAGCTATTTGGCCAAACGGTGATGTTCCTCACCCATGAAAAAACTCAGAGGTAGTCAGTATTCCTTTCAACAGGAAACTTATTTCTCATAGGAAGACAAGTTGCAAAATATTCCTGTCTCTCACACACTGCATCAGGCCCTGAGCTACTAGTGTGTGTCCCTTTCGCCTGAAGAGCGTATTTTTCAAGGAGTGAATGGTTCTCCATTGTCAAAGGCTTTCATTTGGCAAGCATTCCTTTCACATGCTAATTCAACTCTCACAGGGAAACAATGTGCTTGCAACTCCTGCTGCAAACCTTGACATCTGCTTGCAAGAGACACAGTGCCTGTTCCATTCAGTGGAAAGGTCTATTGGCACAAAGACGGAAATGCTCACACTGTCAAACGCTGACAGATAGGCAGTGTTCCTTTTGAAGGCTAAATCAATTGAAGCTGCTAAACAAAGTGCTAGAGCACCTTTCCTGTAAGCTTTGTGGTTCTCCTACCAGACACCCAGTAATCCTTCCCTTCATTGAAACAGGCAATTTTTTCACCAAAAGGAAGTTCCTCACACTTTCAAACCCTGAGTGGCAGGTGGTCTTCCTTTAAAAACTTCACTCTACTCACACTGTTACACAAGTTGCTAGACCCTCTTGCTTCTACCCTCAAACATTTTCTTACAAGAGATTCAGAGATTCTTCCATTCTCTTCAAAGGGTGATGTTGCACAAAGGTGATACTCCTCATCCCTGGAAACACTAAGTGGTAGGCAGTATTCCTTGAAACAAGTTACTCAAGTCTCATCCGAAGACAATCTGCTTCACCCTCCTGCTTGTAACATTCATCCTTTTCTTACAACATAAGCACCGCTGGATCCAGTCACTTCAAAGAGGTGATTTTGCACAAACTTGAAGGTACTCACACATAAAAACACTGAGAGGTATCAGTATGTCCTTAGACAGCTAACTCAGTTGAGAATCCTCAGAGTGCTAGGCTCTCTTCCTGTTAACAGTCTGGTCTCTCTTAGAAGGCCTACAGGGCATCTTCCATTCTCTGGAATGGGGCAATTTGGAAAAAACTTGGAGTCCTCATCCCTGAAAATCTTGAGAGGTAGGTAGTATTCCATGAAACAACTAACTCAATTCACAATGCTGAAGAAGGTGTTTGACCCTCTTCCTTCTAACATTCATGGTTTTCTTACAAGAGCTACAGTGTTTCTCCATTCACTTCACAGAGGCAATTTTGCACAAAGGTGATCTTAGCACATGAAAACTCGGACAAGCAGGCAGTAATCTTTTAAACAGCTAAGTCAATTCACAATGCTAAACAAGTTGCCAAGCCCTCTTGCTTCTAAAATTCATGACTCTCTTACAAGAGCTACCAGGAATCTTCCATTCGCTTGTATGGGATATTTTGCCAAAGTTGTGTTCCTCACCCATGAAAACGCTGAGAGGTACTCAGTATTCCTTTGCACAGCTAACTCAGTTCACAATGCTGAACAAGGTGGTAGACCCTTTTCTTTCTAACATTAATGATTCTCTCTCAAGTTCGACAGTGCTTCTTCCAATCCCTTTTAGGGGGTTATATTGCACAAAGGTGGTATTCCTCTCCCATGAACACAATGAGTTGAAGGTATTATTCCTTGAAAGAAGTATATCAATTCTCCTTGCGAAACAAGGTGCTTGACCCTCCTGTTTCTAACATTCCTACTTCTCTTCCAAGAGTTGGAGGGTTGGTTCCCTTGACTTGAAAGAGATAATTTTGCACAAACTTGAGGATCCTCACCCATAAAAACACTGAGAGTTAGGCAGTATTCCCTTCAACAGGTAACTCAATTCACAATGCTTAAGAGGGTGCTAGACCCTCTTGCTTCTAACATTAATCATTGTCTTACAAGAGCTACAGTATGCCTCGTTTCACTTGAGAGGCCTATTTTGCAGAACATTGAAGTTTCTCCCCGTGAAAACACTGACAGTTACGCAGTGTTCCCTTAAACAGGTAACTCAATTCACCATGCTTCACAAGTTGCTTGACCCTCTTGATTGTAACACTTATGGTTCTCTTACAGGAGAAACAGTGCTTCTTCCTTACATTGCAACAGGCCTATTTTGCCCAAAGCTACTATTCTTCACACTGTAAAAGCCTGAGAGACAGGTAGTATTCCTTTGTAAAGCTCACTCAATTCTCACTTTTGAACAACATTCCAGACCCTCTTGCTCCTAGAAGGAATGGTTTTCATACATCCTAAACTGTTCTTCTTCCATTCAGTTGAATGCAGCTATTTGGCCCAACGGTGATGTTCCTCACCCATGAAAAAACTCAGGGGTAGTCAGTATTCCTTTCAAAAGGTAACGCATTTCTCATAGGGAGACAATTTGCAAAATATTCCGGTCTCTCACACACTGAATCAGGCCCTGAGCTACTAGTGTGTGTCCCTTTCGCCTGAAGAGCGTATTTTTCAAGGAGTGAATGGTTCTCCATTGTCAAAGGCTTTCATTTGGCAAGCATTCCTTTCACATGCTAATTCAACTCTCACAGGGAAACAATGTGCTTGCAACTCCTGCTGCAAACCTTGACATCTGCTTGCAAGAGACACAGTGCCTGTTCCATTCAGTGGAAAGGTCTATTGGCACAAAGACGGAAATGCTCACACTGTCAAACGCTGACAGATAGGCAGTGTTCCTTTTGAAGGCTAAATCAATTGAAGCTGCTAAACAAAGTGCTAGAGCACCTTTCCTGTAAGCTTTGTGGTTCTCCTACCAGACACCCAGTAATCCTTCCCTTCATTGAAACAGGCAATTTTGCACCAAAAGGAAGTTCCTCACACTTTCAAACCCTGAGTGGCAGGTGGTCTTCCTTTAAAAACTTCACTCTACTCACACTGTTACAGAAGTTGCTAGACCCTCTTGCTTGTACCCTCAAACATTTTCTTAGAAGAGATTCAGAGATTCTTCCATTCTCTTCAAAGGGTGATGTTGCACAAAGGTGATACTCCTCATCCCTGGAAACACTAAGTGGTAGGCAGTATTCCTTGAAACAAGTTACTCAAGTCTCATCCGAAGACAATCTGCTTCACCCTCCTGCTTGTAACATTCATCCTTTTCTTACAACATAAGCACCGCTGGATCCAGTCACTTCAAAGAGGTGATTTTGCACAAACTTGAAGGTACTCACACATAAAAACACTGAGAGGTATCAGTATGTCCTTAGACAGCTAACTCAGTTGAGAATCCTCAGAGTGCTAGGCTCTCTTCCTGTTAACAGTCTGGTCTCTCTTAGAAGGCCTACAGGGCATCTTCCATTCTCTGGAATGGGGCAATTTGGAAAAAACTTGGAGTCCTCATCCCTGAAAATCTTGAGAGGTAGGTAGTATTCCATGAAACAACTAACTCAATTCACAATGCTGAAGAAGGTGTTTGACCCTCTTCCTTCTAACATTCATGGTTTTCTTACAAGAGCTACAGTGTTTCTCCATTCACTTCACAGAGGCAATTTTGCACAAAGGTGATCTTAGCACATGAAAACTCGGACAAGCAGGCAGTAATCTTTTAAACAGCTAAGTCAATTCACAATGCTAAACAAGTTGCCAAGCCCTCTTGCTTCTAAAATTCATGACTCTCTTACAAGAGCTACCAGGAATCTTCCATTCGCTTGTATGGGATATTTTGCCAAAGTTGTGTTCCTCACCCATGAAAACGCTGAGAGGTACTCAGTATTCCTTTGCACAGCTAACTCAGTTCACAATGCTGAACAAGGTGGTAGACCCTTTTCTTTCTAACATTAATGATTCTCTCTCAAGTTCGACAGTGCTTCTTCCAATCCCTTTTAGGGGGTTATATTGCACAAAGGTGGTATTCCTCTCCCATGAACACAATGAGTTGAAGGTATTATTCCTTGAAAGAAGTATATCAATTCTCCTTGCGAAACAAGGTGCTTGACCCTCCTGTTTCTAACATTCCTACTTCTCTTCCAAGAGTTGGAGGGTTGGTTCCCTTGACTTGAAAGAGGTAATTTTGCACAAACTTGAGGATCCTCACCCATAAAAACACTGAGAGTTAGGCAGTATTCCCTTCAACAGGTAACTCAATTCACAATGCTTAAGAGGGTGCTAGACCCTCTTGCTTCTAACATTAATCATTGTCTTACAAGAGCTACAGTATGCCTCGTTTCACTTGAGAGGCCTATTTTGCAGAACATTGAAGTTTCTCCCCGTGAAAACACTGACAGTTACGCAGTGTTCCCTTAAACAGGTAACTCAATTCACCATGCTTCACAAGTTGCTTGACCCTCTTGATTGTAACACTTATGGTTCTCTTACAGGAGAAACAGTGCTTCTTCCTTACATTGCAACAGGCCTATTTTGCCCAAAGCTACTATTCTTCACACTGTAAAAGCCTGAGAGACAGGTAGTATTCCTTTGTAAAGCTCACTCAATTCTCACTTTTGAACAACATTCCAGACCCTCTTGCTCCTAGAAGGAATGGTTTTCATACATCCTAAACTGTTCTTCTTCCATTCAGTTGAATGCAGCTATTTGGCCCAACGGTGATGTTCCTCACCCATGAAAAAACTCAGGGGTAGTCAGTATTCCTTTCAAAAGGTAACGCATTTCTCATAGGGAGACAATTTGCAAAATATTCCGGTCTCTCACACACTGAATCAGGCCCTGAGCTACTAGTGTGTGTCCCTTTCGCCTGAAGAGCGTATTTTTCAAGGAGTGAATGGTTCTCCATTGTCAAAGGCTTTCATTTGGCAAGCATTCCTTTCACATGCTAATTCAACTCTCACAGGGAAACAATGTGCTTGCAACTCCTGCTGCAAACCTTGACATCTGCTTGCAAGAGACACAGTGCCTGTTCCATTCAGTGGAAAGGTCTATTGGCACAAAGACGGAAATGCTCACACTGTCAAACGCTGACAGATAGGCAGTGTTCCTTTTGAAGGCTAAATCAATTGAAGCTGCTAAACAAAGTGCTAGAGCACCTTTCCTGTAAGCTTTGTGGTTCTCCTACCAGACACCCAGTAATCCTTCCCTTCATTGAAACAGGCAATTTTGCACCAAAAGGAAGTTCCTCACACTTTCAAACCCTGAGTGGCAGGTGGTCTTCCTTTAAAAACTTCACTCTACTCACACTGTTACACAAGTTGCTAGACCCTCTTGCTTCTACCCTCAAACATTTTCTTACAAGAGATTCAGAGATTCTTCCATTCTCTTCAAAGGGTGATGTTGCACAAAGGTGATACTCCTCATCCCTGGAAACACTAAGTGGTAGGCAGTATTCCTTGAAACAAGTTACTCAAGTCTCATCCGAAGACAATCTGCTTCACCCTCCTGCTTGTAACATTCAGCCTTTTCTTACAACATAAGTACCGCTGGATCCAGTCACTTCAAAGAGGTGATTTTGCACAAAGTTGAAGGTACTCACACATAAAAACACTGAGAGGTATCAGTATGTCCTTAGACAGCTAACTCAGTTGAGAATCCTCAGAGTGCTAGGCTCTCTTCCTGTTAACAGTCCTGTCTCTCTTAGAAGGCCTACAGGGCATCTTCCATTCTCTGAAATGGGGCAATTTGGAAAAAACCTGGAGTCCTCATCCCTGAAAATCTTGAGAGGTAGGTAGTATTCCATGAAACAACTAACTCAATTCACAATGCTGAAGAAAGTGTTTGACCCTCTTCCTTCTAACATTCATGGTTTTCTTAGAAGAGCTACAGTGTTTCTCCATTCACTTCACAGAGGCAATTTTGCACAAAGGTAATCTTCTTAGCACATGAAAACTCGGACAAGCAGGCAGTATTCCTTTAAACAGCTAAGTCAATTCACAATGCTAAACAAGTTGCCAAGCCCTCTTGCTTCTAAAATTCATGACTCTCTTACAAGAGCTACCAGGAATCTTCCTTTCGCTTGTATGGGATATTTTGCCAAAGTTGTGTTCCTCACCCATGAAAACGCTGAGAGGTACTCAGTATTCCTTTACATAGCTAACTCAGTTCAAAATGCTGAACAAGGTGGTAGACCCTTTTCTTTCTAACATTAATGATTCTCTCTCAAGTTCGACAGTGCTTCTTCCAATCCCTTTTAGGGGGTTATATTGCACAAAGGTGGTATTCCTCTCCCATGAACACAATGAGTTGTAGGTATTATTCCTTGAAAGAAGTATATCAATTCACATGGGAAACAAGGTGCTTGACCCTCCTGTTTCTAACATTCCTACTTCTCTTCCAAGAGTTGGAGGGTTGGTTCCCTTGACTTGAAAGAGGTAATTTTGCACAAACTTGAGGATGCTCACCCATAAAAACACTGAGAGTTAGGCAGTATTCCCTTCAACAGGTAACTCAATTCACAGTGCTTAAGAGGGTGCTAGACCCTCTTGCTTCTAACATTAATCATTGTCTTACAAGAGCTACAGTATGCCTCCTTTAACTTGAGAGGCCTATTTTGCAGAACATTGAAGTTTCTCCCCGTGAAAACACTGACAGTTACGCAGTGTTCCCTTAAACAGGTAACTCAATTCACCATGCTTCACAAGTTGCTTGACCCTCTTGCTTGTAACACTTATGGTTCTCTTACAGGAGAAACAGTGCTTCTTTCTTACATTGCAACAGGCCTATTTTGCACAAAGCTACTATTCTTCACACTGTAAAAGCCTGAGAGACAGGTAGTATTCCTTTGTAAAGCTCACTCAATTCTCACTTTTGAACAAAATTCCAGACCCTCTTGCTCCTAGAATGAATGGTTTTCATACATCCTAAACTGTTCTTCTTCCATTCAGTTGAATGCAGCTATTTGGCCCAACGGTGATGTTCCTCACCCATGAAAAAACTCAGGGGTAGTCAGTATTCCTTTCAAAAGGTAACGCATTTCTCATAGGGAGACAAGTTGCAAAATATTCCTGTCTCTCACACACTGCATCAGGCCCTGAGGTACAAGTGTGTGTCCATTTCGCCGGAAGCGGGAATTTTTCAAGGAGTGAATGATTCTCCATTGTCAAAGGCTTTCATTTGGCAAGCATTCCTTTCACATGCTAATTCAACTCTCACAGGGAAACAATGTGCTTGCAACTCCTGCTGCAAACCTTGACATCTGCTTGCAAGAGACACAGTGCCTGTTCCATTCAGTGGAAAGGTCTATTGGCACAAAGACGGAAATGCTCACACTGTCAAACCCTGACAGATAGGCAGTGTTCCTTTTGAAGGCTAAATCAATTGAAGCTGCTAAACAAAGTGCTAGAGCACCTTTCCTGTAAGCTTTGTGGTTCTCCTACCAGACACCCAGTAATCCTTCCCTTCATTGAAACAGGCAATTTTGCACCAAAAGGAAGTTCCTCACACTTTCAAACCCTGAGTGGCAGGTGGTCTTCCTTTAAAAACTTCACTCTACTCACACTGTTACAGAAGTTGCTAGACCCTCTTGCTTGTACCCTCAAACATTTTCTTAGAAGAGATTCAGAGATTCTTCCATTCTCTTCAAAGGGTGATGTTGCACAAAGGTGATACTCCTCATCCCTGGAAACACTAAGTGGTAGGCAGTATTCCTTGAAACAAGTTACTCAAGTCTCATCCGAAGACAATCTGCTTCACCCTCCTGCTTGTAACATTCATCCTTTTCTTACAACATAAGCACCGCTGGATCCAGTCACTTCAAAGAGGTGATTTTGCACAAAGTTGAAGGTACTCACACATAAAAACACTGAGAGGTATCAGTATGTCCTTAGACAGCTAACTCAGTTGAGAATCCTCAGAGTGCTAGGCTCTCTTCCTGTTAACAGTCCTGTCTCTCTTAGAAGGCCTACAGGGCATCTTCCATTCTCTGGAATAGGGCAATTTGGAAAAAACCTGGAGTCCTCATCCCTGAAAATCTTGAGAGGTAGGTAGTATTCCATGAAACAACTAACTCAATTCACAATGCTGAAGAAGGTGTTTGACCCTCTTCCTTCTAACATTCATGGTTTTCTTAGAAGAGCTACAGTGTTTCTCCATTCACTTCACAGAGGCAATTTTGCACAAAGGTAATCTTCTTAGCACATGAAAACTCGGACAAGCAGGCAGTATTCCTTTAAACAGCTAAGTCAATTCACAATGCTAAACAAGTTGCCAAGCCCTCTTGCTTCTAAAATTCATGACTCTCTTACAAGAGCTACCAGGAATCTTCCATTCGCTTGTATGGGATATTTTGCCAAAGTTGTGTTCCTCACCCATGAAAACGCTGAGAGGTACTCAGTATTCCTTTGCACAGCTAACTCAGTTCACAATGCTGAACAAGGTGGTAGACCCTTTTCTTTCTAACATTAATGATTCTCTCTCAAGTTCGACAGTGCTTCTTCCAATCCCTTTTAGGGGGTTATATTGCACAAAGGTGGTATTCCTCTCCCATGAACACAATGAGTTGTAGGTATTATTCCTTGAAAGAAGTATATCAATTCTCCTTGGGAAACAAGGTGCTTGACCCTCCTGTTTCTAACATTCTACTTCTCTTCCAAGAGTTGGAGGGTTGGTTCCCTTGAGTTGAAAGAGGTAATTTTGCACAAACTTGAGGATCCTCACCCATAAAAACACTGAGAGTTAGGCAGTATTCCCTTCAACAGGTAACTCAATTCACAATGCTTAAGAGGGTGCTAGACCCTCTTGCTTCTAACATTAATCATTTTCTTACAAGAGCTACAGTATGCGTCCTTTCACTTGAGAGGTCTATTTTGCAGAACATTGAAGTTTCTCCCCGTGAAAACACTGACAGTTACGCAGTGTTCCCTTAAACAGGTAACTCAATTCACCATGCTTCACAAGTTGCTTGACCCTCTTGCTTGTAACACTTATGGTTCTCTTACAGGAGAAACAGTGCTTCTTCCTTACATTGCAACAGGCCTATTTTGCACAAAGCTACTATTCTTCACACTGTAAAAGCCTGAGAGACAGGTAGTATTCCTTTGTAAAGCTCACTCAATTCTCACTTTTGAACAACATTCCAGACGCTCTTGCTCCTAGAATGAATGGTTTTCATACATCCTAAACTGTTCTTCTTCCATTCAGTTGAATGCAGCTATTTGGCCAAACGGTGATGTTCCTCACCCATGAAAAAACTCAGAGGTAGTCAGTATTCCTTTCAACAGGTAACTTATTTCTCATAGGAAGACAAGTTGCAAAATATTCCTGTCTCTCACACACTGCATCAGGCCCTGAGCTACTAGTGTGTGTCCCTTTCGCCTGAAGAGCATATTTTTCAAGGAGTGAATGGTTCTCCATTTTCAAAGGCTTTCATTTGGCAAGCATTCCTTTCACATGCTAATTCAACTCTCACAGGGAAACAATGTGCTTGCAACTCCTGCTGCAAACCTTGACATCTGCTTGCAAGAGACACAGTGCCTGTTCCATTCAGTGGAAAGGTCTATTGGCACAAAGACGGAAATGCTCACACTGTCAAACCCTGACAGATAGGCAGTGTTCCTTTTGAAGGCTAAATCAATTGAAGCTGCTAAACAAAGTGCTAGAGCACCTTTCCTGTAAGCTTTGTGGTTCTCCTACCAGACACCCAGTAATCCTTCCCTTCATTGAAACAGGCAATTTTGCAGCAAAAGGAAGTTCCTCACACTTTCAAACCCTGAGTGGCAGGTGGTCTTCCTTTAAAAACTTCACTCTACTCACACTGTTACACAAGTTGCTAGACCCTCTTGATTCTACCCTCAAACATTTTCTTAGAAGAGATTCAGAGATTCTTCCATTCTCTTCAAAGGGTGATGTTGCACAAAGGTGATACTCCTCATCCCTGGAAACACTAAGTGGTAGGCAGTATTCCTTGAAACAAGTTACTCAAGTCTCATCCGAAGACAATCTGCTTCACCCTCCTGCTTGTAACATTCATCCTTTTCTTACAACATAAGCACCGCTGGATCCAGTCACTTCAAAGAGGTGATTTTGCACAAAGTTGAAGGTACTCACACATAAAAACACTGAGAGGTATCAGTATGTCCTTAGACAGCTAACTCAGTTGAGAATCCTCAGAGTGCTAGGCTCTCTTCCTGTTAACAGTCCTGTCTCTCTTAGAAGGCCTACAGGGCATCTTCCATTCTCTGGAATGGGGCAATTTGGAAAAAACCTGGAGTCCTCATCCCTGAAAATCTTGAGAGGTAGGTAGTATTCCATGAAACAACTAACTCAATTCACAATGCTGAAGAAGGTGTTTGACCCTCTTCCTTCTAACATTCATGGTTTTCTTAGAAGAGCTACAGTGTTTCTCCATTCACTTCACAGAGGCAATTTTGCACAAAGGTAATCTTCTTAGCACATGAAAACTCGGACAAGCAGGCAGTATTCCTTTAAACAGCTAAGTCAATTCACAATGCTAAACAAGTTGCCAAGCCCTCTTGCTTCTAAAATTCATGACTCTCTTACAAGAGCTAAAAGGAATCTTCCTTTCGCTTGTATGGGATATTTTGCCAAAGTTGTGTTCCTCACCCATGAAAACGCTGAGAGGTACTCAGTATTCCTTTACATAGCTAACTCAGTTCAAAATGCTGAACAAGGTGGTAGACCCTTTTCTTTCTAACATTAATGATTCTCTCTCAAGTTCGACAGTGCTTCTTCCAATCCCTTTTAGGGGGTTATATTGCACAAAGGTGGTATTCCTCTCCCATGAACACAATGAGTTGTAGGTATTATTCCTTGAAAGAAGTATATCAATTCTCCTTGGGAAACAAGGTGCTTGACCCTCCTGTTTCTAACATTCCTACTTCTCTTCCAAGAGTTGGAGGGTTGGTTCCCTTGACTTGAAAGAGGTAATTTTGCACAAACTTGAGGATCCTCACCCATAAAAACACTGAGAGTTAGGCAGTATTCCCTTCAACAGGTAACTCAATTCACAATGCTTAAGAGGGTGCTAGACCCTCTTGCTTGTAACATTAATCATTGTCTTACAAGAGCTACAGTGTGCCTCCTTTCACTTGAGAGGCCTATTTTGCAGAACATTGAAGTTTTTCCCCGTGAAAACACTGACAGTTACGCAGTGTTCCCTTAAACAGGTAACTCAATTCACCATGCTTCACAAGTTGCTTGACCCTCTTGCTTGTAACACTTATGGTTCTCTTACAGGAGAAACAGTGCTTCTTCCTTACATTGCAACAGGCCTATTTTGCACAAAGCTACTATTCTTCACACTGTAAAAGCCTGAGAGACAGGTAGTATTCCTTTGTAAAGCTCACTCAATTCTCACTTTTGAACAACATTCCAGACCCTCTTGCTCCTAGAATGAATGGTTTTCATACATCCTAAACTGTTCTTCTTCCATTCAGTTGAATGCAGCTATTTGGCCAAACGGTGATGTTCCTCACCCATGAAAAAACTCAGAGGTAGTCAGTATTCCTTTCAACAGGAAACTTATTTCTCATAGGAAGACAAGTTGCAAAATATTCCTGTCTCTCACACACTGCATCAGGCCCTGAGCTACTAGTGTGTGTCCCTTTCGCCTGAAGAGCGTATTTTTCAAGGAGTGAATGGTTCTCCATTGTCAAAGGCTTTCATTTGGCAAGCATTCCTTTCACATGCTAATTCAACTCTCACAGGGAAACAATGTGCTTGCAACTCCTGCTGCAAACCTTGACATCTGCTTGCAAGAGACACAGTGCCTGTTCCATTCAGTGGAAAGGTCTATTGGCACAAAGACGGAAATGCTCACACTGTCAAACGCTGACAGATAGGCAGTGTTCCTTTTGAAGGCTAAATCAATTGAAGCTGCTAAACAAAGTGCTAGAGCACCTTTCCTGTAAGCTTTGTGGTTCTCCTACCAGACACCCAGTAATCCTTCCCTTCATTGAAACAGGCAATTTTGCACCAAAAGGAAGTTCCTCACACTTTCAAACCCTGAGTGGCAGGTGGTCTTCCTTTAAAAACTTCACTCTACTCACACTGTTACAGAAGTTGCTAGACCCTCTTGCTTGTACCCTCAAACATTTTCTTAGAAGAGATTCAGAGATTCTTCCATTCTCTTCAAAGGGTGATGTTGCACAAAGGTGATACTCCTCATCCCTGGAAACACTAAGTGGTAGGCAGTATTCCTTGAAACAAGTTACTCAAGTCTCATCCGAAGACAATCTGCTTCACCCTCCTGCTTGTAACATTCAGCCTTTTCTTACAACATAAGCACCGCTGGATCCAGTCACTTCAAAGAGGTGATTTTGCACAAAGTTGAAGGTACTCACACATAAAAACACTGAGAGGTATCAGTATGTCCTTAGACAGCTAACTCAGTTGAGAATCCTCAGAGTGCTAGGCTCTCTTCCTGTTAACAGTCCTGTCTCTCTTAGAAGGCCTACAGGGCATCTTCCATTCTCTGGAATGGGGCAATTTGGAAAAAACCTGGAGTCCTCATCCCTGAAAATCTTGAGAGGTAGGTAGTATTCCATGAAACAACTAACTCAATTCACAATGCTGAAGAAGGTGTTTGACCCTCTTCCTTCTAACATTCATGGTTTTCTTAGAAGAGCTACAGTGTTTCTCCATTCACTTCACAGAGGCAATTTTGCACAAAGGTAATCTTCTTAGCACATGAAAACTCGGACAAGCAGGCAGTATTCCTTTAAACAGCTAAGTCAATTCACAATGCTAAACAAGTTGCCAAGCCCTCTTGCTTCTAAAATTCATGACTCTCTTACAAGAGCTAAAAGGAATCTTCCTTTCGCTTGTATGGGATATTTTGCCAAAGTTGTGTTCCTCACCCATGAAAACGCTGAGAGGTACTCAGTATTCCTTTACATAGCTAACTCAGTTCAAAATGCTGAACAAGGTGGTAGACCCTTTTCTTTCTAACATTAATGATTCTCTCTCAAGTTCGACAGTGCTTCTTCCAATCCCTTTTAGGGGGTTATATTGCACAAAGGTGGTATTCCTCTCCCATGAACACAATGAGTTGTAGGTATTATTCCTTGAAAGAAGTATATCAATTCTCCTTGGGAAACAAGGTGCTTGACCCTCCTGTTTCTAACATTCCTACTTCTCTTCCAAGAGTTGGAGGGTTGGTTCCCTTGACTTGAAAGAGGTAATTTTGCACAAACTTGAGGATCCTCACCCATAAAAACACTGAGAGTTAGGCAGTATTCCCTTCAACAGGTAACTCAATTCACAATGCTTAAGAGGGTGCTAGACCCTCTTGCTTGTAACATTAATCATTGTCTTACAAGAGCTACAGTGTGCCTCCTTTCACTTGAGAGGCCTATTTTGCAGAACATTGAAGTTTTTCCCCGTGAAAACACTGACAGTTACGCAGTGTTCCCTTAAACAGGTAACTCAATTCACCATGCTTCACAAGTTGCTTGACCCTCTTGCTTGTAACACTTATGGTTCTCTTACAGGAGAAACAGTGCTTCTTCCTTACATTGCAACAGGCCTATTTTGCACAAAGCTACTATTCTTCACACTGTAAAAGCCTGAGAGACAGGTAGTATTCCTTTGTAAAGCTCACTCAATTCTCACTTTTGAACAACATTCCAGACCCTCTTGCTCCTAGAATGAATGGTTTTCATACATCCTAAACTGTTCTTCTTCCATTCAGTTGAATGCAGCTATTTGGCCAAACGGTGATGTTCCTCACCCATGAAAAAACTCAGAGGTAGTCAGTATTCCTTTCAACAGGAAACTTATTTCTCATAGGAAGACAAGTTGCAAAATATTCCTGTCTCTCACACACTGCATCAGGCCCTGAGCTACTAGTGTGTGTCCCTTTCGCCTGAAGAGCGTATTTTTCAAGGAGTGAATGGTTCTCCATTGTCAAAGGCTTTCATTTGGCAAGCATTCCTTTCACATGCTAATTCAACTCTCACAGGGAAACAATGTGCTTGCAACTCCTGCTGCAAACCTTGACATCTGCTTGCAAGAGACACAGTGCCTGTTCCATTCAGTGGAAAGGTCTATTGGCACAAAGACGGAAATGCTCACACTGTCAAACGCTGACAGATAGGCAGTGTTCCTTTTGAAGGCTAAATCAATTGAAGCTGCTAAACAAAGTGCTAGAGCACCTTTCCTGTAAGCTTTGTGGTTCTCCTACCAGACACCCAGTAATCCTTCCCTTCATTGAAACAGGCAATTTTTTCACCAAAAGGAAGTTCCTCACACTTTCAAACCCTGAGTGGCAGGTGGTCTTCCTTTAAAAACTTCACTCTACTCACACTGTTACACAAGTTGCTAGACCCTCTTGCTTCTACCCTCAAACATTTTCTTACAAGAGATTCAGAGATTCTTCCATTCTCTTCAAAGGGTGATGTTGCACAAAGGTGATACTCCTCATCCCTGGAAACACTAAGTGGTAGGCAGTATTCCTTGAAACAAGTTACTCAAGTCTCATCCGAAGACAATCTGCTTCACCCTCCTGCTTGTAACATTCATCCTTTTCTTACAACATAAGCACCGCTGGATCCAGTCACTTCAAAGAGGTGATTTTGCACAAACTTGAAGGTACTCACACATAAAAACACTGAGAGGTATCAGTATGTCCTTAGACAGCTAACTCAGTTGAGAATCCTCAGAGTGCTAGGCTCTCTTCCTGTTAACAGTCTGGTCTCTCTTAGAAGGCCTACAGGGCATCTTCCATTCTCTGGAATGGGGCAATTTGGAAAAAACTTGGAGTCCTCATCCCTGAAAATCTTGAGAGGTAGGTAGTATTCCATGAAACAACTAACTCAATTCACAATGCTGAAGAAGGTGTTTGACCCTCTTCCTTCTAACATTCATGGTTTTCTTACAAGAGCTACAGTGTTTCTCCATTCACTTCACAGAGGCAATTTTGCACAAAGGTGATCTTAGCACATGAAAACTCGGACAAGCAGGCAGTAATCTTTTAAACAGCTAAGTCAATTCACAATGCTAAACAAGTTGCCAAGCCCTCTTGCTTCTAAAATTCATGACTCTCTTACAAGAGCTACCAGGAATCTTCCATTCGCTTGTATGGGATATTTTGCCAAAGTTGTGTTCCTCACCCATGAAAACGCTGAGAGGTACTCAGTATTCCTTTGCACAGCTAACTCAGTTCACAATGCTGAACAAGGTGGTAGACCCTTTTCTTTCTAACATTAATGATTCTCTCTCAAGTTCGACAGTGCTTCTTCCAATCCCTTTTAGGGGGTTATATTGCACAAAGGTGGTATTCCTCTCCCATGAACACAATGAGTTGAAGGTATTATTCCTTGAAAGAAGTATATCAATTCTCCTTGCGAAACAAGGTGCTTGACCCTCCTGTTTCTAACATTCCTACTTCTCTTCCAAGAGTTGGAGGGTTGGTTCCCTTGACTTGAAAGAGATAATTTTGCACAAACTTGAGGATCCTCACCCATAAAAACACTGAGAGTTAGGCAGTATTCCCTTCAACAGGTAACTCAATTCACAATGCTTAAGAGGGTGCTAGACCCTCTTGCTTCTAACATTAATCATTGTCTTACAAGAGCTACAGTATGCCTCGTTTCACTTGAGAGGCCTATTTTGCAGAACATTGAAGTTTCTCCCCGTGAAAACACTGACAGTTACGCAGTGTTCCCTTAAACAGGTAACTCAATTCACCATGCTTCACAAGTTGCTTGACCCTCTTGATTGTAACACTTATGGTTCTCTTACAGGAGAAACAGTGCTTCTTCCTTACATTGCAACAGGCCTATTTTGCCCAAAGCTACTATTCTTCACACTGTAAAAGCCTGAGAGACAGGTAGTATTCCTTTGTAAAGCTCACTCAATTCTCACTTTTGAACAACATTCCAGACCCTCTTGCTCCTAGAAGGAATGGTTTTCATACATCCTAAACTGTTCTTCTTCCATTCAGTTGAATGCAGCTATTTGGCCCAACGGTGATGTTCCTCACCCATGAAAAAACTCAGGGGTAGTCAGTATTCCTTTCAAAAGGTAACGCATTTCTCATAGGGAGACAATTTGCAAAATATTCCGGTCTCTCACACACTGAATCAGGCCCTGAGCTACTAGTGTGTGTCCCTTTCGCCTGAAGAGCGTATTTTTCAAGGAGTGAATGGTTCTCCATTGTCAAAGGCTTTCATTTGGCAAGCATTCCTTTCACATGCTAATTCAACTCTCACAGGGAAACAATGTGCTTGCAACTCCTGCTGCAAACCTTGACATCTGCTTGCAAGAGACACAGTGCCTGTTCCATTCAGTGGAAAGGTCTATTGGCACAAAGACGGAAATGCTCACACTGTCAAACGCTGACAGATAGGCAGTGTTCCTTTTGAAGGCTAAATCAATTGAAGCTGCTAAACAAAGTGCTAGAGCACCTTTCCTGTAAGCTTTGTGGTTCTCCTACCAGACACCCAGTAATCCTTCCCTTCATTGAAACAGGCAATTTTGCACCAAAAGGAAGTTCCTCACACTTTCAAACCCTGAGTGGCAGGTGGTCTTCCTTTAAAAACTTCACTCTACTCACACTGTTACAGAAGTTGCTAGACCCTCTTGCTTGTACCCTCAAACATTTTCTTAGAAGAGATTCAGAGATTCTTCCATTCTCTTCAAAGGGTGATGTTGCACAAAGGTGATACTCCTCATCCCTGGAAACACTAAGTGGTAGGCAGTATTCCTTGAAACAAGTTACTCAAGTCTCATCCGAAGACAATCTGCTTCACCCTCCTGCTTGTAACATTCATCCTTTTCTTACAACATAAGCACCGCTGGATCCAGTCACTTCAAAGAGGTGATTTTGCACAAACTTGAAGGTACTCACACATAAAAACACTGAGAGGTATCAGTATGTCCTTAGACAGCTAACTCAGTTGAGAATCCTCAGAGTGCTAGGCTCTCTTCCTGTTAACAGTCTGGTCTCTCTTAGAAGGCCTACAGGGCATCTTCCATTCTCTGGAATGGGGCAATTTGGAAAAAACTTGGAGTCCTCATCCCTGAAAATCTTGAGAGGTAGGTAGTATTCCATGAAACAACTAACTCAATTCACAATGCTGAAGAAGGTGTTTGACCCTCTTCCTTCTAACATTCATGGTTTTCTTACAAGAGCTACAGTGTTTCTCCATTCACTTCACAGAGGCAATTTTGCACAAAGGTGATCTTAGCACATGAAAACTCGGACAAGCAGGCAGTAATCTTTTAAACAGCTAAGTCAATTCACAATGCTAAACAAGTTGCCAAGCCCTCTTGCTTCTAAAATTCATGACTCTCTTACAAGAGCTACCAGGAATCTTCCATTCGCTTGTATGGGATATTTTGCCAAAGTTGTGTTCCTCACCCATGAAAACGCTGAGAGGTACTCAGTATTCCTTTGCACAGCTAACTCAGTTCACAATGCTGAACAAGGTGGTAGACCCTTTTCTTTCTAACATTAATGATTCTCTCTCAAGTTCGACAGTGCTTCTTCCAATCCCTTTTAGGGGGTTATATTGCACAAAGGTGGTATTCCTCTCCCATGAACACAATGAGTTGAAGGTATTATTCCTTGAAAGAAGTATATCAATTCTCCTTGCGAAACAAGGTGCTTGACCCTCCTGTTTCTAACATTCCTACTTCTCTTCCAAGAGTTGGAGGGTTGGTTCCCTTGACTTGAAAGAGGTAATTTTGCACAAACTTGAGGATCCTCACCCATAAAAACACTGAGAGTTAGGCAGTATTCCCTTCAACAGGTAACTCAATTCACAATGCTTAAGAGGGTGCTAGACCCTCTTGCTTCTAACATTAATCATTGTCTTACAAGAGCTACAGTATGCCTCGTTTCACTTGAGAGGCCTATTTTGCAGAACATTGAAGTTTCTCCCCGTGAAAACACTGACAGTTACGCAGTGTTCCCTTAAACAGGTAACTCAATTCACCATGCTTCACAAGTTGCTTGACCCTCTTGATTGTAACACTTATGGTTCTCTTACAGGAGAAACAGTGCTTCTTCCTTACATTGCAACAGGCCTATTTTGCCCAAAGCTACTATTCTTCACACTGTAAAAGCCTGAGAGACAGGTAGTATTCCTTTGTAAAGCTCACTCAATTCTCACTTTTGAACAACATTCCAGACCCTCTTGCTCCTAGAAGGAATGGTTTTCATACATCCTAAACTGTTCTTCTTCCATTCAGTTGAATGCAGCTATTTGGCCCAACGGTGATGTTCCTCACCCATGAAAAAACTCAGGGGTAGTCAGTATTCCTTTCAAAAGGTAACGCATTTCTCATAGGGAGACAATTTGCAAAATATTCCGGTCTCTCACACACTGAATCAGGCCCTGAGCTACTAGTGTGTGTCCCTTTCGCCTGAAGAGCGTATTTTTCAAGGAGTGAATGGTTCTCCATTGTCAAAGGCTTTCATTTGGCAAGCATTCCTTTCACATGCTAATTCAACTCTCACAGGGAAACAATGTGCTTGCAACTCCTGCTGCAAACCTTGACATCTGCTTGCAAGAGACACAGTGCCTGTTCCATTCAGTGGAAAGGTCTATTGGCACAAAGACGGAAATGCTCACACTGTCAAACGCTGACAGATAGGCAGTGTTCCTTTTGAAGGCTAAATCAATTGAAGCTGCTAAACAAAGTGCTAGAGCACCTTTCCTGTAAGCTTTGTGGTTCTCCTACCAGACACCCAGTAATCCTTCCCTTCATTGAAACAGGCAATTTTGCACCAAAAGGAAGTTCCTCACACTTTCAAACCCTGAGTGGCAGGTGGTCTTCCTTTAAAAACTTCACTCTACTCACACTGTTACACAAGTTGCTAGACCCTCTTGCTTCTACCCTCAAACATTTTCTTACAAGAGATTCAGAGATTCTTCCATTCTCTTCAAAGGGTGATGTTGCACAAAGGTGATACTCCTCATCCCTGGAAACACTAAGTGGTAGGCAGTATTCCTTGAAACAAGTTACTCAAGTCTCATCCGAAGACAATCTGCTTCACCCTCCTGCTTGTAACATTCAGCCTTTTCTTACAACATAAGTACCGCTGGATCCAGTCACTTCAAAGAGGTGATTTTGCACAAAGTTGAAGGTACTCACACATAAAAACACTGAGAGGTATCAGTATGTCCTTAGACAGCTAACTCAGTTGAGAATCCTCAGAGTGCTAGGCTCTCTTCCTGTTAACAGTCCTGTCTCTCTTAGAAGGCCTACAGGGCATCTTCCATTCTCTGAAATGGGGCAATTTGGAAAAAACCTGGAGTCCTCATCCCTGAAAATCTTGAGAGGTAGGTAGTATTCCATGAAACAACTAACTCAATTCACAATGCTGAAGAAAGTGTTTGACCCTCTTCCTTCTAACATTCATGGTTTTCTTAGAAGAGCTACAGTGTTTCTCCATTCACTTCACAGAGGCAATTTTGCACAAAGGTAATCTTCTTAGCACATGAAAACTCGGACAAGCAGGCAGTATTCCTTTAAACAGCTAAGTCAATTCACAATGCTAAACAAGTTGCCAAGCCCTCTTGCTTCTAAAATTCATGACTCTCTTACAAGAGCTACCAGGAATCTTCCTTTCGCTTGTATGGGATATTTTGCCAAAGTTGTGTTCCTCACCCATGAAAACGCTGAGAGGTACTCAGTATTCCTTTACATAGCTAACTCAGTTCAAAATGCTGAACAAGGTGGTAGACCCTTTTCTTTCTAACATTAATGATTCTCTCTCAAGTTCGACAGTGCTTCTTCCAATCCCTTTTAGGGGGTTATATTGCACAAAGGTGGTATTCCTCTCCCATGAACACAATGAGTTGTAGGTATTATTCCTTGAAAGAAGTATATCAATTCACATGGGAAACAAGGTGCTTGACCCTCCTGTTTCTAACATTCCTACTTCTCTTCCAAGAGTTGGAGGGTTGGTTCCCTTGACTTGAAAGAGGTAATTTTGCACAAACTTGAGGATGCTCACCCATAAAAACACTGAGAGTTAGGCAGTATTCCCTTCAACAGGTAACTCAATTCACAGTGCTTAAGAGGGTGCTAGACCCTCTTGCTTCTAACATTAATCATTGTCTTACAAGAGCTACAGTATGCCTCCTTTAACTTGAGAGGCCTATTTTGCAGAACATTGAAGTTTCTCCCCGTGAAAACACTGACAGTTACGCAGTGTTCCCTTAAACAGGTAACTCAATTCACCATGCTTCACAAGTTGCTTGACCCTCTTGCTTGTAACACTTATGGTTCTCTTACAGGAGAAACAGTGCTTCTTTCTTACATTGCAACAGGCCTATTTTGCACAAAGCTACTATTCTTCACACTGTAAAAGCCTGAGAGACAGGTAGTATTCCTTTGTAAAGCTCACTCAATTCTCACTTTTGAACAAAATTCCAGACCCTCTTGCTCCTAGAATGAATGGTTTTCATACATCCTAAACTGTTCTTCTTCCATTCAGTTGAATGCAGCTATTTGGCCCAACGGTGATGTTCCTCACCCATGAAAAAACTCAGGGGTAGTCAGTATTCCTTTCAAAAGGTAACGCATTTCTCATAGGGAGACAAGTTGCAAAATATTCCTGTCTCTCACACACTGCATCAGGCCCTGAGGTACAAGTGTGTGTCCATTTCGCCGGAAGCGGGAATTTTTCAAGGAGTGAATGATTCTCCATTGTCAAAGGCTTTCATTTGGCAAGCATTCCTTTCACATGCTAATTCAACTCTCACAGGGAAACAATGTGCTTGCAACTCCTGCTGCAAACCTTGACATCTGCTTGCAAGAGACACAGTGCCTGTTCCATTCAGTGGAAAGGTCTATTGGCACAAAGACGGAAATGCTCACACTGTCAAACCCTGACAGATAGGCAGTGTTCCTTTTGAAGGCTAAATCAATTGAAGCTGCTAAACAAAGTGCTAGAGCACCTTTCCTGTAAGCTTTGTGGTTCTCCTACCAGACACCCAGTAATCCTTCCCTTCATTGAAACAGGCAATTTTGCACCAAAAGGAAGTTCCTCACACTTTCAAACCCTGAGTGGCAGGTGGTCTTCCTTTAAAAACTTCACTCTACTCACACTGTTACAGAAGTTGCTAGACCCTCTTGCTTGTACCCTCAAACATTTTCTTAGAAGAGATTCAGAGATTCTTCCATTCTCTTCAAAGGGTGATGTTGCACAAAGGTGATACTCCTCATCCCTGGAAACACTAAGTGGTAGGCAGTATTCCTTGAAACAAGTTACTCAAGTCTCATCCGAAGACAATCTGCTTCACCCTCCTGCTTGTAACATTCATCCTTTTCTTACAACATAAGCACCGCTGGATCCAGTCACTTCAAAGAGGTGATTTTGCACAAAGTTGAAGGTACTCACACATAAAAACACTGAGAGGTATCAGTATGTCCTTAGACAGCTAACTCAGTTGAGAATCCTCAGAGTGCTAGGCTCTCTTCCTGTTAACAGTCCTGTCTCTCTTAGAAGGCCTACAGGGCATCTTCCATTCTCTGGAATAGGGCAATTTGGAAAAAACCTGGAGTCCTCATCCCTGAAAATCTTGAGAGGTAGGTAGTATTCCATGAAACAACTAACTCAATTCACAATGCTGAAGAAGGTGTTTGACCCTCTTCCTTCTAACATTCATGGTTTTCTTAGAAGAGCTACAGTGTTTCTCCATTCACTTCACAGAGGCAATTTTGCACAAAGGTAATCTTCTTAGCACATGAAAACTCGGACAAGCAGGCAGTATTCCTTTAAACAGCTAAGTCAATTCACAATGCTAAACAAGTTGCCAAGCCCTCTTGCTTCTAAAATTCATGACTCTCTTACAAGAGCTACCAGGAATCTTCCATTCGCTTGTATGGGATATTTTGCCAAAGTTGTGTTCCTCACCCATGAAAACGCTGAGAGGTACTCAGTATTCCTTTGCACAGCTAACTCAGTTCACAATGCTGAACAAGGTGGTAGACCCTTTTCTTTCTAACATTAATGATTCTCTCTCAAGTTCGACAGTGCTTCTTCCAATCCCTTTTAGGGGGTTATATTGCACAAAGGTGGTATTCCTCTCCCATGAACACAATGAGTTGTAGGTATTATTCCTTGAAAGAAGTATATCAATTCTCCTTGGGAAACAAGGTGCTTGACCCTCCTGTTTCTAACATTCTACTTCTCTTCCAAGAGTTGGAGGGTTGGTTCCCTTGAGTTGAAAGAGGTAATTTTGCACAAACTTGAGGATCCTCACCCATAAAAACACTGAGAGTTAGGCAGTATTCCCTTCAACAGGTAACTCAATTCACAATGCTTAAGAGGGTGCTAGACCCTCTTGCTTCTAACATTAATCATTTTCTTACAAGAGCTACAGTATGCGTCCTTTCACTTGAGAGGTCTATTTTGCAGAACATTGAAGTTTCTCCCCGTGAAAACACTGACAGTTACGCAGTGTTCCCTTAAACAGGTAACTCAATTCACCATGCTTCACAAGTTGCTTGACCCTCTTGCTTGTAACACTTATGGTTCTCTTACAGGAGAAACAGTGCTTCTTCCTTACATTGCAACAGGCCTATTTTGCACAAAGCTACTATTCTTCACACTGTAAAAGCCTGAGAGACAGGTAGTATTCCTTTGTAAAGCTCACTCAATTCTCACTTTTGAACAACATTCCAGACGCTCTTGCTCCTAGAATGAATGGTTTTCATACATCCTAAACTGTTCTTCTTCCATTCAGTTGAATGCAGCTATTTGGCCAAACGGTGATGTTCCTCACCCATGAAAAAACTCAGAGGTAGTCAGTATTCCTTTCAACAGGTAACTTATTTCTCATAGGAAGACAAGTTGCAAAATATTCCTGTCTCTCACACACTGCATCAGGCCCTGAGCTACTAGTGTGTGTCCCTTTCGCCTGAAGAGCATATTTTTCAAGGAGTGAATGGTTCTCCATTTTCAAAGGCTTTCATTTGGCAAGCATTCCTTTCACATGCTAATTCAACTCTCACAGGGAAACAATGTGCTTGCAACTCCTGCTGCAAACCTTGACATCTGCTTGCAAGAGACACAGTGCCTGTTCCATTCAGTGGAAAGGTCTATTGGCACAAAGACGGAAATGCTCACACTGTCAAACCCTGACAGATAGGCAGTGTTCCTTTTGAAGGCTAAATCAATTGAAGCTGCTAAACAAAGTGCTAGAGCACCTTTCCTGTAAGCTTTGTGGTTCTCCTACCAGACACCCAGTAATCCTTCCCTTCATTGAAACAGGCAATTTTGCAGCAAAAGGAAGTTCCTCACACTTTCAAACCCTGAGTGGCAGGTGGTCTTCCTTTAAAAACTTCACTCTACTCACACTGTTACACAAGTTGCTAGACCCTCTTGATTCTACCCTCAAACATTTTCTTAGAAGAGATTCAGAGATTCTTCCATTCTCTTCAAAGGGTGATGTTGCACAAAGGTGATACTCCTCATCCCTGGAAACACTAAGTGGTAGGCAGTATTCCTTGAAACAAGTTATTCAAGTCTCATCCGAAGACAATCTGCTTCACCCTCCTGCTTGTAACATTCCTCCTTTTCTTACAACATAAGCACCGCTTTATCCAGTCACTTCAAAGAGGTGATTTTGCAAGAAGTTGAAGGTACTCACACATAAAAACACTGAGAGGTATCACTATGTCCTTAGACAGCTAACTCAGTTGAGAATCCTCAGAGTGCTAGGCTCTCTTCCTGTTAACAGTCCTGTCTCTCTTAGAAGGCCTACAGGGCATCTTCCATTCTCTGGAATGGGGCAATTTGGAAAAAACCTGGAGTCCTCATCCCTGAAAATCTTGAGAGGTAGGTAGTATTCCATGAAACAACTAACTCAATTCACAATGCTGAAGAAAGTGTTTGACCCTCTTCCGTCTAACATTCATGGATTTCTTACAAGAGCTACAGTGTTTCTCCATTCACTTCACAGAGTTAATTTTGCACAAAGGTGATCTTCTTAGCACATGAAAACTGACAAGCAGGCAGTATTCCTTTAAAAAGCTAAGTCAATTCACAATGCTAAACAAGTTGCCAAGCCCTGTTGCTTCTAACATTCATGACTCTCTTACAAGAGCTACCAGGAATTTTCCATTCGCTTGTATGGGATATTTTGCAAAGTTGTGTTCCTGACCCATGAAAACGCTGAGAGGTACTCAGTATTCCTTTACAAAGCTAACTCAGTTCACAATGCTGAACAAGGTGTTAGACCCTTTTCTTTCTAACATTAATGATTCTCTCTCAAATTCAACAGTGCTTCTTCCAATCCCTTTTAGGGGGTTATATTGCACAAAGGTGGTATTCCTCACCCATGAACACACTGAGTTGTAGGCATTATTCCTTGAAAGAAGTATATCAATTCCCCTTGGGAAACAAGGTGCTTGACCCTCCTGTTTCTAACATTCCTACTTGTCTTCCAAGAGTTGGAGGGTTGGTTCCCTTGACTTGAAAGAGGTAATTTTGCACAAACTTGAGGATCCTCACCCATAAAAACACTGAGAGTTAGGCAGTATTCCCTTCAACAGGTAACTCAATTCACAATGCTTAAGAGGGTGCTAGACCCTCTTGCTTCTAACATTAATCATTGTCTTACAAGAGCTACAGTATGCCTCCTTTCACTTGAGAGGCCTATTTTGCAGAACATTGAAGTTTCTCCCCGTGAAAACACTGACAGTTACGCAGTGTTAACTTAAACAGGTAACTCAATTCACCATGCTTCACAAGGTGCTTGACCCTCTTGCTTGTAACACTTATGGTTCTCTTACAGGAGAAACAGTGCTTCTTCCTTACATTGCAACAGGCCTATTTTGCACAAAGCTACTATTCTTCACACTGTAAAAGCCTGAGAGACAGGTAGTATTCCTTTGTAAAGCTCACTCAATTCTCACTTTTGAACAACATTCCAGACCCTCTTGCTCCTAGAATGAATGGTTTTCATACATCCTAAACTGTTCTTCTTCCATTCAGTTGAATGCAGCTATTTGGCCAAACGGTGATGTTCCTCACCCATGAAAAAACTCAGAGGTAGTCAGTATTCCTTTCAACAGGTAACTTATTTCTCATAGGAAGCCAAGTTGCAAAATATTCCTGTCTGTCACACACTGCATCAGGCCCTGAGCTACTAGTGTGTGTCCCTTTCGCCTGAAGAGCGTATTTTTCAAGGAGTGAATGGTTCTCCATTTTCAAAGGCTTTCATTTGGCATGCATTCCTTTCACATGCTAATTCAACTCTCACAGGGAAACAATGTGCTTGCAACTCCTGCTGCAAAGCTTGACATCTGCTTGCAAGAGACACAGTGCCTGTTCCATTCAGTGGAAAGGTCTATTGGCACAAAGACGGAAATGCTCACACTGTCAAACCCTGACAGATAGGCAGTGTCCCTTTTGAAGGCTAAATCAATTGAAGCTGCTAAACAAAGTGCTAGAGCACCTTTCCTGTAAGCTTTGTGGTTCTCCTACCAGACACCCAGTAATCCTTCCCTTCATTGAAACAGGCAATTTTGCACCAAAAGGAAGTTCCTCACACTTTCAAACCCTGAGTGGCAGGTGGTCTTCCTTTAAAAACTTCACTCTACTCACACTGTTACACAAGTTGCTAGACCCTCTTGCTTCTACCCTCAAACATTTTCTTACAAGAGATTCAGAGATTCTTCCATTCTCTTCAAAGGGTGATGTTGCACAAAGGTGATACTCCTCATCCCTGGAAACACTAAGTGGTAGGCAGTATTCCTTGAAACAAGTTACTCAAGTCTCATCCGAAGACAATCTGCTTCACCCTCCTGCTTGTAACATTCATCCTTTTCTTACAACATAAGCACCGCTGGATCCAGTCACTTCAAAGAGGTGATTTTGCACAAAGTTGAAGGTACTCACACATAAAAACACTGAGAGGTATCAGTATGTCCTTAGACAGCTAACTCAGTTGAGAATCCTCAGAGTGCTAGGCTCTCTTCCTGTTAACAGTCCTGTCTCTCTTAGAAGGCCTACAGGGCATCTTCCATTCTCTGGAATGGGGCAATTTGGAAAAAACCTGGAGTCCTCATCCCTGAAAATCTTGAGAGGTAGGTAGTATTCCATGAAACAACTAACTCAATTCACAATGCTGAAGAAGGTGTTTGACCCTCTTCCTTCTAACATTCATGGTTTTCTTACAAGAGCTACAGTGTTTCTCCATTCACTTCACAGAGGCAATTTTGCACAAAGGTGATGTTCTTAGCACATGAAAACTCGGACAAGCAGGCAGTATTCCTTTAAACAGCTAAGTCAATTCACAATGCTAAACAAGTTGCCAAGCCCTGTTGCTTCTAACATTCATGACTCTCTTACAAGAGCTACCAGGAATTTTCCATTCGCTTGTATGGGATATTTTGCAAAGTTGTGTTCCTGACCCATGAAAACGCTGAGAGGTACTCAGTATTCCTTTGCACAGCTAACTCAGTTCACAATGCTGAACAAGGTGGTAGACCCTTTTCTTTCTAACATTAATGATTCTCTCTCAAGTTCGACAGTGCTTCTTCCAATCCCTTTTAGGGGGTTATATTGCACAAAGGTGGTATTCCTCTCCCATGAACACAATGAGTTGTAGGTATTATTCCTTGAAAGAAGTATATCAATTCTCCTTGGGAAACAAGGTGCTTGACCCTCCTGTTTCTAACATTCCTACTTCTCTTCCAAGAGTTGGAGGGTTGTTTCCCTTGACTTGAAAGAGGTAATTTTGCACAAATTTGAGGATCCTCACCCATAAAAACACTGAGAGTTTGGCAGTATTCCCTTCAACAGGTAACTCAATTCACAATGCTTAAGAGGGTGCTAGACCCTCTTGCTTCTAACATTAATCATTGTCTTACAAGAGCTACAGTATGCCTCCTTTCACTTGAGAGGCCTATTTTGCAGAACATTGAAGTTTCTCCCCGTGAAAACACTGGCAGTTATGCAGTGTTCCCTTAAACAGGTAACTCAATTTACCATGCTTCACAAGGTGCTTGACCCTCTTGATTGTAACACTTATGGTTCTCTTACAGGAGAAACAGTGCTTCTTCCTTACATTGCAACAGGCCTATTTTGCACAAAGCTACTATTCTTCACACTGTAAAAGCCTGAGAGACAGGTAGTATTCCTTTGTAAAGCTCACTCAATTCTCACTTTTGAACAACATTCCAGACGCTCTTGCTCCTAGAATGAATGGTTTTCATACATCCTAAACTGTTCTTCTTCCATTCAGTTGAATGCAGCTATTTGGCCAAACGGTGATGTTCCTCACCCATGAAAAAACTCAGAGGTAGTCAGTATTCCTTTCAACAGGTAACTTATTTCTCATAGGAAGACAAGTTGCAAAATATTCCTGTCTCTCACACACTGCATCAGGCCCTGAGCTACTAGTGTGTGTCCCTTTCGCCTGAAGAGCGTATTTTTCAAGGAGTGAATGGTTCTCCATTTTCAAAGGCTTTCATTTGGCAAGCATTCCTTTCACATGCTAATTCAACTCTCACAGGGAAACAATGTGCTTGCAACTCCTGCTGCAAACCTTGACATCTGCTTGCAAGAGACACAGTGCCTGTTCCATTCAGTGGAAAGGTCTATTGGCACAAAGACGGAAATGCTCACACTGTCAAACCCTGACAGATAGGCAGTGTTCCTTTTGAAGGCTAAATCAATTGAAGCTGCTAAACAAAGTGCTAGAGCACCTTGCCTGTAAGCTTTGTGGTTCTCCTACCAGACACCCAGTAATCCTTCCCTTCATTGAAACAGGCAATTTTGCACCAAAAGGAAGTTCCTCACACTTTCAAACCCTGAGTGGCAGGTGGTCTTCCTTTAAAAACTTCACTCTACTCACACTGTTACACAAGTTGCTAGACCCTCTTGCTTCTACCCTCAAACATTTTCTTAGAAGAGATTCAGAGATTCTTCCATTCTCTTCAAAGGGTGATGTTGCACAAAGGTGATACTCCTCATCCCTGGAAACACTAAGTGGTAGGCAGTATTCCTTGAAACAAGTTACTCAAGTCTCATCCGAAGACAATCTGCTTCACCCTCCTGCTTGTAACATTCAGCCTTTTCTTACAACATAAGCACCGCTGGATCCAGTCACTTCAAAGAGGTGATTTTGCACAAAGTTGAAGGTACTCACACATAAAAACACTGAGAGGTATCAGTATGTCCTTAGAGAGCTAACTCAGTTGAGAATCCTCAGAGTGCTAGGCTCTCTTCCTGTTAACAGTCCTGTCTCTCTTAGAAGGCCTACAGGGCATCTTCCATTCTCTGGAATGGGGCAATTTGGAAAAAACCTGGAGTCCTCATCCCTGAAAATCTTGAGAGGTAGGTAGTATTCCATGAAACAACTAACTCAATTCACAATGCTGAAGAAGGTGTTTGACCCTCTTCCTTCTAACATTCATGGTTTTCTTACAAGAGCTACAGTGTTTCTCCATTCACTTCACAGAGGCAATTTTGCACAAAGGTGATCTTCTTAGCACATGAAAACTCGGACAAGCAGGCAGTATTCCTTTAAACAGCTAAGTCAATTCACAATGCTAAACAAGTTGCCAAGCCCTCTTGCTTCTAACATTCATGACTCTCTTACAAGAGCTACCAGGAATTTTCCTTTCGCTTGTATGGGATATTTTGCAAAGTTGTGTTCCTGACCCATGAAAACGCTGAGAGGTACTCAGTATTCCTTTGCACAGCTAACTCAGTTCACAATGCTGAACAAGGTGGTAGACCCTTTTCTTTCTAACATTAATGATTCTCTCTCAAGTTCGACAGTGCTTCTTCCAATCCCTTTTAGGGGGTTATATTGCACAAAGGTGGTATTCCTCTCCCATGAACACAATGAGTTGTAGGTATTATTCCTTGAAAGAAGTATATCAATTCTCCTTGGGAAACAAGGTGCTTGACCCTCCTGTTTCTAACATTCCTACTTCTCTTCCAAGAGTTGGAGGGTTGTTTCCCTTGACTTGAAAGAGGTAATTTTGCACAAATTTGAGGATCCTCACCCATAAAAACACTGAGAGTTAGGCAGTATTCCCTTCAACAGGTAACTCAATTCACAATGCTTAAGAGGGTGCTAGACCCTCTTGCTTCTAACATTAATCATTGTCTTACAAGAGCTACAGTATGCCTCCTTTCACTTGACAGGCCTATTTTGCAGAACATTGAAGTTTCTCCCCGTGAAAACACTGGCAGTTATGCAGTGTTCCCTTAAACAGGTATCTCAATTTACCATGCTTCACAAGGTGCTTGACCCTCTTGATTGTAACACTTATGGTTCTCTTACAGGAGAAACAGTGCTTCTTCCTTACATTGCAACAGGCCTATTTTGCCCAAAGCTACTATTCTTCACACTGTAAAAGCCTGAGAGACAGGTAGTATTCCTTTGTAAAGCTCACTCAATTCTCACTTTTGAACAACATTCCAGACCCTCTTGCTCCTAGAATGAATGGTTTTCATACATCCCAAACTGTTCTCCTTCCATTTAGTTGAATGCAGCTATTTGGCCCACGGTGATGATCCTCACCCATGAAAAAACTCAGGGGTAGTCAGTATTCCTTTCAAAAGGTAACTCATTTCTCATAGGGAGACAAGTTGCAAAATATTCCTGCCTCTCACACACTGCATCAGGCCCTGAGGTACAAGTGTGTGTCCATTTCGCCGGAAGCGGGTATTTTTCAAGGAGTGAATGATTCTCCATTGTCAAAGGCTTTCATTTGGCAAGCATTCCTTTCACATGCTAATTCAACTCTCACAGGGAAACAATGTGCTTGCAACTCCTGCTGCAAACCTTGACATCTGCTTGCAAGAGACACAGTGCCTGTTCCATTCAGTGGAAAGGTCAATTGGCACAAAGACGGAAATGCTCACACTGTCAAACCCTGACAGATAGGCAGTGTTCCTTTTGAATGCTAAATCAATTGAAGCTGCTAAACAAAGTGCTAGAGCACCTTGCCTGTAAGCTTTGTGGTTCTCCTACCAGACACCCAGTAATCCTTCCCTTTATTGAAACAGGCAATTTTGCAGCAAAAGGAAGTTCCTCACACTTTCAAACCCTGAGTGGCAGGTGGTCTTCCTTTAAAAACTTCACTCTACTCACACTGTTACACAAGTTGCTAGACCCTCTTGCTTCTACCCTCAAACATTTTCTTAGAAGAGATTCAGAGATTCTTCCATTCTCTTCAAAGGGTGATGTTGCACAAAGGTGATACTCCTCATCCCTGGAAACACTAAGTGGTAGGCAGTATTCCTTGAAACAAGTTACTCAAGTCTCATCCGAAGACAATCTGCTTCACCCTGCTGCTTGTAACATTCATCCTTTTCTTACAACATAAGCACCGCTGGATCCAGTCACTTCAAAGAGGTGATTTTGCACAAAGTTGAAGGTACTCACACATAAAAACACTGAGAGGTATCAGTATGTCCTTAGACAGCTAACTCAGTTGAGAATCCTCAGAGTGCTAGGCTCTCTTCCTGTTAACAGTCCAGTCTCTCTTAGAAGGCCTACAGGGCATCTTCCATTCTCTGGAATGGGGCAATTTGGAAAAAACCTGGAGTCCTCATCCCTGAAAATCTTGAGAGGTAGGTAGTATTCCATGAAACAACTAACTCAATTCACAATGCTGAAGAAGGTGTTTGACCCTCTTCCTTCTAACATTCATGGTTTTCTTACAAGAGCTACAGTGTTTCTCCATTCACTTCACAGAGGCAATTTTGCACAAAGGTGATCTTCTTAGCACATGAAAACTCGGACAAGCAGGCAGTAATCCTTTAAACAGCTAAGTCAATTCACAATGCTAAACAAGTTGCCAAGCCCTCTTGCTTCTAAAATTCATGACTCTCTTACAAGAGCTACCAGGAATCTTCCATTCGCTTGTATGGGATATTTTGCCAAAGTTGTGTTCCTCACCCATGAAAACGCTGAGAGGTACTCAGTATTCCTTTGCACAGCTAACTCAGTTCACAATGCTGAACAAGGTGGTAGACCCTTTTCTTTCTAACATTAATGATTCTCTCTCAAGTTCGACAGTGCTTCTTCCAATCCCTTTTAGGGGGTTATATTGCACAAAGGTGGTATTCCTCTCCCATGAACACAATGAGTTGTAGGTATTATTCCTTGAAAGAAGTATATCAATTCTCCTTGGGAAACAAGGTGCTTGACCCTCCTGTTTCTAACATTCCTACTTCTCTTCCAAGAGTTGGAGGGTTGTTTCCCTTGACTTGAAAGAGGTAATTTTGCACAAACTTGAGGATCCTCACCCATAAAAACACTGAGAGTTAGGCAGTATTCCCTTCAACAGGTCACTCAATTCACAATGCTTAAGAGGGTGCTAGACCCTCTTGCTTCTAACATTAATCATTGTCTTACAAGAGCTACAGTATGCCTCCTTTCACTTGAGAGGCCTATTTTGCAGAACATTGAAGTTTCTCCCCGTGAAAACACTGACAGTTACGCAGTGTTCCCTTAAACAGGTAACTCAATTCACCATGCTTCACAAGTTGCTTGACCCTCTTGCTTGTAACACTTATGGTTCTCTTACAGGAGAAACAGTGCTTCTTCCTTACATTGCAACAGGCCTATTTTGCACAAAGCTACTATTCTTCACACTGTAAAATCCTGAGAGACAGGTAGTATTCCTTTGTAAAGCGCACTCAATTCTCACTTTTGAACAACATTCCAGACCCTCTTGCTCCTAGAATGAATGGTTTTCATACATCCTAAACTGTTCTTCTTCCATTCAGTTGAATGCAGCTATTTGGCCCAACGGTGATGTTCCTCACCCATGAAAAAACTCAGGGGTAGTCAGTATTCCTTTCAAAAGGTAACTCATTTCTCATAGGGAGACAAGTTGCAAAATATTCCTGCCTCTCACACACTGCATCAGGCCCTGAGGTACAAGTGTGTGTCCATTTCGCCGGAAGCGGGTATTTTTCAAGGAGTGAATGATTCTCCATTGTCAAAGGCTTTCATTTGGCAAGCATTCCTTTCACATGCTAATTCAACTCTCACAGGGAAACAATGTGCTTGCAACTCCTGCTGCAAACCTTGACATCTGCTTGCAAGAGACACAGTGCCTGTTCCATTCAGTGGAAAGGTCTATTGGCACAAAGACGGAAATGCTCACACTGTCAAACCCTGACAGATAGGCAGTGTTCCTTTTGAATGCTAAATCAATTGAAGCTGCTAAACAAAGTGCTAGAGCACCTTGCCTGTAAGCTTTGTGGTTCTCCTACCAGACACCCAGTAATCCTTCCCTTCATTGAAACAGGCAATTTTGCAGCAAAAGGAAGTTCCTCACACTTTCAAACCCTGAGTGGCAGGTGGTCTTCCTTTAAAAACTTCACTCTACTCACACTGTTACACAAGTTGCTAGACCCTCTTGCTTCTACCCTCAAACATTTTCTTAGAAGAGATTCAGAGATTCTTCCATTCTCTTCAAAGGGTGATGTTGCACAAAGGTGATACTCCTCATCCCTGGAAACACTAAGTGGTAGGCAGTATTCCTTGAAACAAGTTACTCAAGTCTCATCCGAAGACAATCTGCTTCACCCTCCTGCTTGTAACATTCATCCTTTTCTTACAACATAAGCACCGCTGGATCCAGTCACTTCAAAGAGGTGATTTTGCACAAAGTTGAAGGTACTCACACATAAAAACACTGAGAGGTATCAGTATGTCCTTAGACAGCTAACTCAGTTGAGAATCCTCAGAGTGCTAGGCTCTCTTCCTGTTAACAGTCCTGTCTCTCTTAGAAGGCCTACAGGGCATCTTCCATTCTCTGGAATGGGGCAATTTGGAAAAAACCTGGAGTCCTCATCCCTGAAAATCTTGAGAGGTAGGTAGTATTCCATGAAACAACTAACTCAATTCACAATGCTGAAGAAGGTGTTTGACCCTCTTCCTTCTAACATTCATGGTTTTCTTACAAGAGCTACAGTGTTTCTCCATTCACTTCACAGAGGCAATTTTGCACAAAGGTGATCTTCTTAGCACATGAAAACTCGGACAAGCAGGCAGTAATCCTTTAAACAGCTAAGTCAATTCACAATGCTAAACAAGTTGCCAAGCCCTCTTGCTTCTAAAATTCATGACTCTCTTACAAGAGCTACCAGGAATCTTCCATTCGCTTGTATGGGATATTTTGCCAAAGTTGTGTTCCTCACCCATGAAAACGCTGAGAGGTACTCAGTATTCCTTTGCACAGCTAACTCAGTTCACAATGCTGAACAAGGTGTTAGACCTTTTCTTTCTAACATTAATGATTCTCTCTCAAGTTCGACAGTGCTTCTTCCAATCCCTTTTAGGGGGTTATATTGCACAAAGGTGGTATTCCTCTCCCATGAACACAATGAGTTGTAGGTATTATTCCTTGAAAGAAGTATATCAATTCTCCTTGGGAAACAAGGTGCTTGACCCTCCTGTTTCTAACATTCCTACTTCTCTTCCAAGAGTTGGAGGGTTGTTTCCCTTGACTTGAAAGAGGTAATTTTGCACAAACTTGAGGATCCTCACCCATAAAAACACTGAGAGTTAGGCAGTATTCCCTTCAACAGGTCACTCAATTCACAATGCTTAAGAGGGTGCTAGACCCTCTTGCTTCTAACATTAATCATTGTCTTACAAGAGCTACAGTATGCCTCCTTTCACTTGAGAGGCCTATTTTGCAGAACATTGAAGTTTCTCCCCGTGAAAACACTGACAGTTACGCAGTGTTCCCTTAAACAGGTAACTCAATTCACCATGCTTCACAAGTTGCTTGACCCTCTTGCTTGTAACACTTATGGTTCTCTTACAGGAGAAACAGTGCTTCTTCCTTACATTGCAACAGGCCTATTTTGCACAAAGCTACTATTCTTCACACTGTAAAATCCTGAGAGACAGGTAGTATTCCTTTGTAAAGCGCACTCAATTCTCACTTTTGAACAACATTCCAGACCCTCTTGCTCCTAGAATGAATGGTTTTCATACATCCTAAACTGTTCTTCTTCCATTCAGTTGAATGCAGCTATTTGGCCCAACGGTGATGTTCCTCACCCATGAAAAAACTCAGGGGTAGTCAGTATTCCTTTCAAAACGTAACTCATTTCTCATAGGGAGACAAGTTGCAAAATATTCCTGCCTCTCACACACTGCATCAGGCCCTGAGGTACAAGTGTGTGTCCCTTTCGCCGGAAGCGGGTATTTTTCAAGGAGTGAATGATTCTCCATTGTCAAAGGCTTTCATTTGGCAAGCATTCCTTTCACATGCTAATTCAACTCTCACAGGGAAACAATGTGCTTGCAACTCCTGCTGCAAACCTTGACATCTGCTTGCAAGAGACACAGTGCCTGTTCCATTCAGTGGAAAGGTCTATTGGCACAAAGACGGAAATGCTCACACTGTCAAACCCTGACAGATAGGCAGTGTTCCTTTTGAATGCTAAATCAATTGAAGCTGCTAAACAAAGTGCTAGAGCACCTTGCCTGTAAGCTTTGTGGTTCTCCTACCAGACACCCAGTAATCCTTCCCTTCATTGAAACAGGCAATTTTGCAGCAAAAGGAAGTTCCTCACACTTTCAAACCCTGAGTGGCAGGTGGTCTTCCTTTAAAAACTTCACTCTACTCACACTGTTACACAAGTTGCTAGACCCTCTTGCTTCTACCCTCAAACATTTTCTTAGAAGAGATTCAGAGATTCTTCCATTCTCTTCAAAGGGTGATGTTGCACAAAGGTGATACTCCTCATCCCTGGAAACACTAAGTGGTAGGCAGTATTCCTTGAAACAAGTTACTCAAGTCTCATCCGAAGACAATCTGCTTCACCCTCCTGCTTGTAACATTCATCCTTTTCTTACAACATAAGCACCGCTGGATCCAGTCACTTCAAAGAGGTGATTTTGCACAAAGTTGAAGGTACTCACACATAAAAACACTGAGAGGTATCAGTATGTCCTTAGACAGCTAACTCAGTTGAGAATCCTCAGAGTGCTAGGCTCTCTTCCTGTTAACAGTCCTGTCTCTCTTAGAAGGCCTACAGGGCATCTTCCATTCTCTGGAATGGGGCAATTTGGAAAAAACCTGGAGTCCTCATCCCTGAAAATCTTGAGAGGTAGGTAGTATTCCATGAAACAACTAACTCAATTCACAATGCTGAAGAAGGTGTTTGACCCTCTTCCTTCTAACATTCATGGTTTTCTTTCAAGAGCTACAGTGTTTCTCCATTCACTTCACAGAGGCAATTTTGCACAAAGGTGATCTTCTTAGCACATGAAAACTGACAAGCAGGCAGTATTCCTTTAAAAACCTAAGTCAATTCACAATGACAAACAAGTTGCCAAGCCCTCTTGCTTCTAAAATTCATGACTCTCTTACAAGAGCTACCAGGAATCTTCCATTCCCTTGTATGGGATATTTTGCCAAAGTTGTGTTCCTCACCCATGAAAACGATGAGAGGTACTCAGTATTCCTTTACACAGCTAACTCAGTTCACAATGCTGAACAAGGTGGTAGACCCTTTTCTTTTTAACATTAATGATTCTCTCTCAAGTTCGACAGTGCTTCTTCCAATCCCTTCTAGGGGGTTATATTGCACAAAGGTGGTATTCCTCTTCCATGAACACAATGAGTTGTAGGTATTATTCCTTGAAAGAAGTATATCAATTCTCCTTGGGAAACAAGGTGCTTGACCCTCGTGTTTCTAACATTCCTACTTCTCTTCCAAGAGTTGGAGGGTTGGTTCCCTTGACTTGAAAGAGGTAATTTTGCACAAACTTGAGGATCCTCACCCATAAAAACACTGAGAGTTAGGCATTATTCCCTTCAACAGGTAACTCAATTCACAATGCTTAAGAGGGTGCTACACCCTCTTGCTTCTAACATTAATCATTGTCTTACAAGAGCTACAGTATGCCTCCTTTCACTTGAGAGGCCTATTTTGCAGAACATTGAAGTTTCTCCCCGTGAAAACACAGACAGTTATGCAGTGTTCACTTAAACAGGTAATTCAATTCACCATGCTTCACAAGGTGCTTGACCCTCTTGCTTGTAACACTTATGGTTCTCTTACAGGAGAAACAGTGCTTCTTCCTTACTTTGCAACAGGCCTATTTTGCACAAAGCTACTATTCTTCACACTGTAAAAGCCTGAGAGACAGGTAGTATTCCTTTGTAAAGCTCACTCAATTCTCACTTTTGAACAACATTCCAGACCCTCTTGCTCCTAGAATGAATGGTTTTCATACATCCTAAACTGTTTCCCTTTCAAAAACCTAAGTCACAGGAAGTATTCCTTCAAAAACCAGCTCAATTCTCTCAGTGAAACAAGCTCCTAGATGCTGCAGTTTTGAACATAGATGGTTTTCTTTGGACAGATACATGTCTTTGTTCACCTCAGCTGAATAGACCTATTTGTTACAAAGAGAGCCTCTCTCCACCTTGAAAAACCTAAGTTGCCAAAGTGTTCATTTTCTATGTACTGAATACTCAGAGGGAAACAATGTGCTACATGTTGCAGCTTCTAGCATTGATGGTTTTCTGGAGATATAAATCTGTTTCTTCACATCAGCTGAATGGTCTTATTTGAATAAAGGTAAACTTATCTCAACCTTGAAACATACGTTGCAGGAACGTAGAACGTTCAGAAACATACTCCACTGTCACAGGGAAATAATGTGCTAGAAGCTCCTGCTTCTACTACAGATGATTTCCTTTCTAGAGATACATGTGTTTCTTCCAATCAGCTGAAAAGACCTAATTGAAAAAAGCGAGATTTCTCCACCTTCAAAATTCTCATTGGCAGAAAGTATTCCTTAGGAAAATAAACTACTCTCCGTCAGAGAAACAACAGCAAGATACTGAAGCTTGTCACATAGACAGTTTTCTTTTCTATGGAGAGATTTCTTTGCTCTTTCAACTAAGGTTCATCGGCCTAGTTGGAACACAGAAAGCCAATCACCACATTGAAAAACTTACGTTCCCATATGTATTCCTTTGAAAAACGAAATCCATTTTCATCAGAAAACAATGTACGAGATGCTTAGCTTCTACAATACATGGTTCTCTTGGAGAGATAAATGTGTTGCTTCAACTCAGCTGAATTTGCCTCTTTGGAACAATGTGATCTCATGTGAACCTTGGAAAACGTCCGATGCGGGAAGTAGTCCTTGCAAAACCGTACTCAATTTTCTCAGGAGACAATGGGCTAGATGCTCCTATTTCTGAAACAGACGGTTTTCTTTCAAGTTATGCATGTGTTTCTTTAAATTAGCTGGCTAGGCCTATTTTGAACAAAGAGATTTTATCTCCATATTGAGAAACTGAAGTTGCTCTAGGTATTTCATTGACAAACTACACTCAATCTGACAAGGAAACAATGTGTTAGATATTCCTTCTGGTAACATAGATGGTTTTCTTCGGAGAGAAACACGTGTTTGTTCAAATCAGCTGAAAAGGCCTCCATGATACAAAGGGAGCCTATCTCCATCCTGAAAAACCTAAGTTGGAAGAAGTATTCCTTTTAAATCTACTGACTACTCACATGGAAACAATATGCTAGATGCTGCAGCTTGTAGTTAGATGGTTTTCTTTGGAGAGACACATGTGTTTCTTCACCTCAGCTGAATTGACCTGTTTTGAACCAAGAGAGTCTACCTCCACCTTGAAAATCCTAAGTTGCAGGACGTATTTCTTTGAAAAAACTGGCAAAAGTCTCCCAGGGTAACAATGTTCTCATTCTCCAGTGTCAAACAGAGATGGTTTTCTTTCAGGAGATACATGTGTTCCTTTAAGTCATAGAGAAAGGCCTATTTTGTAACAAAGAGCCCATATCCACACTGAACGACCTATGTTGCACGAGGTATTCCTTTCCAAAACTATCTCGATTCTCACAGGGAAGCAATGTGCTAGATGTTGCTGCTTGTAACATATAATGTTTCTTGGGAGAGATCCCTTTGTCTTCAACTCAGCTGAATAGGCCAACGTAGAAAAAAGGGAGCCTATCTCCACCGTGAGAAACCATGCTGCAGGAAGTATTCCAATTAAAAACAAACTTATCTCACAGGGAAACAATGTGCTACCATTCCTGCTTCCAACAGAGATGGTGTTCTTTGGAGAGGTATGTGTGTTTCTTGAAATCTGCGGAATAGGCCTATTGGAAACAAAATGAGCCTATGTCTACATTGAAAGACCTAAACTGCCTGAAGTACTCCTTTCAAATATTAACTCAGCTCTCTCACAGAATCAATGTGCTACATGCTGCAGCGTTTAATCTAGATGGTTTCCTTTTAGAGATACATGTGTTTCTTCAATTCACCTGATTGTGTGTATTGGGAACAAAGTGAGCCAACCCACCCTTGGAAAACGTAAGTTGCAGGAAGTCTTTCTTTGACAAACTTACTAAATTCTCACAGGGAAACAATGCCCGAATATTCCTGCTTCCAACAGAGATGGCTTTCTTTGGAGAGATATATGTGTTTCTTCAAATGTGCTGAATAGGCCTACTTGGAACAAAGTGTGCCTATCTCTACATTGAAAATCCTCAGTTGCCCGAAGTACTCCTTTCAAGTACTAACTCAGATCTCACAGAGAAACCATGTGCTACATGCTGCAGCTTCTAATCCCGATGGTTTCCTTTTAGAAATACATGTGTTTCTTCAATTCACATGAAGGTGTGTATTGGGAACAAAGTGAGTCAACCCAACCTTGGAAAACGTAAATTGCAGGAAGTATTCCCTTGCAAAACCTATTCAATTCGAAGTTGGAAACAATATGGGGGATGCTCCTTCTTCCACAGAGATGTTTTCTTTGAGAGACACACGTGTTTCTTCAAGTTAGCTGGACAGGCCTATTTGCTTACTGACTGTAACATATAAGATTTCTTTGGAGAGATACATGTGTTTCTTCAATGCAGCTGAAAAATGCCAATGTGGAAATAAGGGAGCCTCTCTCCACCATGAAGCACCCTGTTGCAGGAAGTATTCCATTTACAAACAAACACAATCTCCCAGGGAGACAATGTGCTATTACTCATGCTTCCAGCAGAGATGGTTTTTTTGGAGAAATATATGTGTTTCTTCAAATCTGCTGAACAGGCCTATTAGGAACAAAGAGAGCTTATGTCTACATTGAAAAAGCTAAATTGCCTGAAGTACTCCTTTCAAATATTAACTCAGCTGTCACAGGGAAACAATGAGCTGCACGGTACAGCTTCTACCATAGATGGTTTCCTTTTAGAGGTACGTGTGTTTCTTCAACTCACCTGCCTGTGTCTATCTGGAAAAAAGTGAGCCTATCCCAACCTTGAAAACCCTAAGCTGTAGGAAGTATTCCTATGCAAAGCCTTCTCAATTCTTACTGGGATACAATGTGGTGGATTCTCCTGCTTCTCACACAGATGTTTTCTGTCAAAAGACACATGTGTTTGTTCAAATTAGCCGGGGAGGCCTATTTGGAACAAACAACCCTTTGTTCCCCTTGCAAATTCTGAATGGTGGGAAGAAATTCTTTTAAAATACTCATTTTTAACAGGGAAGCAATGTGCTAGATGTTGAAGATTGTAACATAGATAGTTTTCTTTGCAGAGACACTGATGTTTTTACAACTTAGCTCACAAGCCTACGTGGAAGATAGAGAGCCTATCTCCCTTTGAAAAACGTAAGTTGCCCAAAGTATTCCTTTTAAAATGAAACTCAATTCTCTGAGGGAAAGAATGTGCTATATGCTCCTGATTCTGACTCAAGTGGTTTCTTTTGAGATACATGAGTTCCTTTAACTCTGCTGAAAGGGCCTATTTGGAACAAACAGCCTATCTCCACCTTGAATTTCAAAGATGCAGGAAGTACTGCTTTCAAAAACTTACTGGTTTTTACACGGGTAAACAATGAAGTACATGGCGAAGTTTGTAATCTAGTTGGTTTTCGTTTAGTGCTCCATGTGTTTCTTGAACTCATCTGAATAGGCCCATTTGGAACAAAGAGAGCCTACGTTCACTTTGAAAAATGTAATTTATAGGAAGTACTCCTATCAATAATTAACTCTCTTCTCAGAGGTATACTAGGTCCTAGATTCTATAGCTTGTATCACAGATAGTTTACTGTCAAGAGATAAATGTGTTTCTTCAACTTGCCTGAATAGGCCTATTTCAAAAAAAAGAGCTGATTTTCCCTTTGAAAAACCTAAGTCACAGGAAGTATTCCTTCTAAAACCAGCTCAATTCTCGCAGTGAAACAAGCTCCTAGATGCTGCAGTTTTGAACATAGATGGTTTTCTTTGGACAGATACATGTCTTTGTTCACCTCAGCTGAATAGACCTATTTGTTACAAAGAGAGCCTCTCTCCACCTTGAAAAACCTAAGTTGCCAAAGTGTTCATTTTCTATGTACTGAATACTCAGAGGGAAACAATGTGCTACATGTTGCAGCTTCTAGCATTGATGGTTTTCTGGAGATATAAATCTGTTTCTTCACATCAGCTGAATGGTCTTATTTGAAAAAAGGTAAACTTATCTCAACCTTGAAACATACGTTGCTGGAAAGTAGGACGTTCAGGAACATACTCCACTGTCACAGGGAAATAATGTGCTAGAAGCTCCTGCTTCTACTACACATGATTTCCTTTCTAGAGATACATGTGTTTCTTCCAATTAGCTGAAAAGACCTAATTGAAAAAAGCGAGATTTCTCCACCTTCAAAATTCTCACTGGCAGAGAGTATTTCTTAGGAAAATTAACTACTCTCCATCAGAGAAACAACAGCAAGATACTGAAGCTTGTCACATAGACAGTTTTCTTTTCTTTGGAGAGATTTCTTTGCTCTTTCAACTCAGGTTCGTAGGCCTAGTTGGAACACAGAAAGCCAATCTCCACATTGAAAAACCTACGTTCCCATATGTATTCCTTTGAAAAACGAAATCCATTTTCATCAGAAAACAATGTACGAGATGCTGAGCTTCTACAATACATGGTTCTCTTGGAGAGATAAATGTGTTGCTTCAACTCAGCTGAATTTGCCTCTTTGGAACAATGTGATGTCATGTGAACCTTGGAAAACGTCCGTCGCGGGAAGTAGTCCTTGCAAAACCGTACTCAATTTTCTCAGGAGACAATGGGCTAGATGCTCCTATTTCTGAAACAGACGGTTTTCTTTCAAGTTATGCATGTGTTTCTTTAAATTAGCTGGCTAGGCCTATTTTGAACAAAGAGATTTTATCTCCATATTGAGAAACTGAAGTTGCTCTAGGTATTTCATTGACAAACTACACTCAATCTGACAAGGAAACAATGTGTTAGATATTCCTTCTGGTAACATAGATGGTTTTCTTCGGAGAGAAACACGTGTTTGTTCAAATCAGCTGAAAAGGCCTCCATGATACAAAGGGAGCCTATCTCCATCCTGAAAAACCTAAGTTGCAAGAAGTATTCCTTTTAAATCTACTGACTACTCACATGGAAACAATATGCTAGATGCTGCAGCTTGTAGTTAGACGGTTTTCTTTGGAGAGACACATGTGTTTCTTCACCTCAGCTGAATTGACCTGTTTTGAACCAAGAGAGTCTACCTCCACCTTGAAAATCCTAACTTGCAGGAAGTATTTCTTTGAAAAAACTGGCAAAAGTCTCCCAGGGTGACAATGTTCTTATTCTCCAGGGTCAAACAGAGATGGTTTTCTTTCAGGAGATACATGTGTTCCTTTAAGTCATATAGAAAGGCCTATTTTGTAACAAAGAGCCCATATCCACATTGAATGACCTATGTTGCAGGAGGAATTCCTTTCCAAATCTATCTCGGTTCTCACAGGGAAGCAATGTGCTAGATGTTGCTGCTTGTAACATATAATGTTTCTTGGGAGAGATCCCTTTGTCTTCAACTCAGCTGAACAGGCCAACGTAGAAAAAAGGGAGCCTATCTCCACCGTGAGAAACCATGCTGCAGGAAGTATTCCAATCAAAAACAAACTTATCTCACAGGGAAACAATGTGCTACCATTCCTGCTTCCAACAGAGATGGTGTTCTTTCGAGAGGTATGTGTGTTTCTTGAAATCTGCGGAATAGGCCTATTGGAAACAAAGTGAGCCTATGTCTACATTGAAAGACCTAAACTGCCTGAAGTACTCCTTTCAAATAGTAACTCAGCTCTCTCACAGAATCAATGTGCTACATGCTGCAGCGTCTAATCTAGATGGTTTCCTTTTAGAGATACATGTGTTTCTTCAATTCACCTGATTGTGTGTATTGGGAACAAAGTGAGCCAACCCACCCTTGGAAAACGTAAGTTGCAGGAAGTCTTTCTTTGACAAACTTACTAAATTCTCACAGGGAAACAATGCCCGAATATTCCTGCTTCCAACAGAGATGGCTTTCTTTGGAGAGATATATGTGTTTCTTCAAATGTGCTGAATAGGCCTACTTGGAACAAAGTGTGCCTATCTCTACATTGAAAATCCTCAGTTGCCCGAAGTACTCCTTTCAAGTACAAACTCAGATCTCACAGAGAAACCATGTGCTACATGCTGCAGCTTCTAATCCCGATGGTTTCCTTTTAGAAATACATGTGTTTCTTCAATTCACATGAAGGTGTGTATTGGGAACAAAGTGAGTCAACCCAACCTTGGAAAACGTAAATTGCAGGAAGTATTCCCTTGCAAAACCTATTCAATTCGAAGTTGGAAACAATATGGGGGATGCTCCTTCTTCCACAGAGATGTTTTCTTTGAGAGACACACGTGTTTCTTCAAGTTAGCTGGACAGGCCTATTTGCTTACTGACTGTAACATATAAGATTTCTTTGGAGAGATACATGTGTTTCTTCAATGCAGCTGAAAAATGCCAATGTGGAAATAAGGGAGCCTCTCTCCACCATGAAGCACCCTGTTGCAGGAAGTATTCCATTTACAAACAAACACAATCTCCCAGGGAGACAATGTGCTATTACTCATGCTTCCAGCAGAGATGGTTTTTTTGGAGAAATATATGTGTTTCTTCAAATCTGCTGAACAGGCCTATTAGGAACAAAGAGAGCCTATGTCTACATTGAAAAAGCTAAATTGCCTGAAGTACTCCTTTCAAATATTAACTCAGCTGTCACAGGGAAACAATGAGCTGCACGGTACAGCTTCTAACATAGATGGTTTCCTTTTAGAGGTACGTGTGTTTCTTCAACTCACCTGCCTGTGTCTATCTGGCAAAAAGTGAGCCTATCCCAACCTTGAAAACCCTAAGCTGTAGGAAGTATTCCTATGCAAAGCCTTCTCAATTCTTAGTGGGATACAATGTGGTGGATTCTCCTGCTTCTCACACAGATGTTTTCTGTCAAAAGACACATGTGTTTGTTCAAATTAGCCGGGGAGGCCTATTTGGAACAAACAACCCTTTGTTCCCCTTGCAAATTCTGAATGGTGGGAAGAAATTCTTTTAAAATACTCATTTTTAACAGGGAAGCAATGTGCTAGATGTTGAAGATTGTAACATAGATAGTTTTCTTTGCAGAGACACTGATGTTTTTACAACTTAGCTCACAGGCCTACGTGGAAGATAGAGAGCCTATCTCCCTTTGAAAAACGTAAGTTGCCCAAAGTATTCCTTTTAAAATGAAACTCAATTCTCTGAGGGAAAGAATGTGCTATATGCTCCTGATTCTGACTCAAGTGGTTTCTTTTGAGATACATGAGTTCCTTTAACTCTGCTGAAAGGGCCTATTTGGAACAAACAGCCTATCTCCACCTTGAATTTCAAAGATGCAGGAAGTACTGCTTTCAAAAACTTACTGGTTTTTACACGGGTAAACAATGAAGTACATGGCGAAGTTTGTAATCTAGTTGGTTTTCGTTTAGTGCTCCATGTGTTTCTTGAACTCATCTGAATTGGCCCATTTGGAACAAAGAGAGCCTACGTTCACTTTGAAAAATGTAATTTATAGGAAGTACTCCTATCAATAATTAACTCTCTTCTCAGAGGTATACTAGGTCCTAGATTCTATAGCTTGTATCACAGATAGTTTACTGTCAAGAGATAAATGTGTTTCTTCAACTTGCCTGAATAGGCCTATTTCAAAAAAAAGAGCTGATTTTCCCTTTGAAAAACCTAAGTCACAGGAAGTATTCCTTCAAAAACCAGCTCAATTCTCGCAGTGAAACAAGCTCCTAGATGCTGCAGTTTTGAACATAGATGGTTTTCTTTGGACAGATACATGTCTTTGTTCACCTCAGCTGAATAGACCTATTTGTTACAAAGAGAGCCTCTCTCCACCTTGAAAAACCTAAGTTGCCAAAGTGTTCATTTTCTATGTACTGAATACTCAGAGGGAAACAATGTGCTACATGTTGCAGCTTCTAGCATTGATGGTTTTCTGGAGATATAAATCTGTTTCTTCACATCAGCTGAATGGTCTTATTTGAAAAAAGGTAAACTTATCTCAACCTTGAAACATACGTTGCTGGAAAGTAGGACGTTCAGGAACATACTCCACTGTCACAGGGAAATAATGTGCTAGAAGCTCCTGCTTCTACTACACATGATTTCCTTTCTAGAGATACATGTGTTTCTTCCAATTAGCTGAAAAGACCTAATTGAAAAAAGCGAGATTTCTCCACCTTCAAAATTCTCACTGGCAGAGAGTATTTCTTAGGAAAATTAACTACTCTCCATCAGAGAAACAACAGCAAGATACTGAAGCTTGTCACATAGACGGTTTTCTTTTCTTTGGAGAGATTTCTTTGCTCTTTCAACTCAGGTTCGTAGGCCTAGTTGGAACACAGAAAGCCAATCTCCACATTGAAAAACCTACGTTCCCATATGTATTCCTTTGAAAAACGTAATCCATTTTCATCAGAAAACAATGTACGAGATGCTGAGCTTCTACAATACATGGTTCTCTTGGAGAGATAAATGTGTTGCTTCAACTCAGCTGAATTTGCCTCTTTGGAACAATGTGATCTCATGTGAACCTTGGAAAACGTCCGTCGCGGGAAGTAGTCCTTGCAAAACCGTACTCAATTTTCTCAGGAGACAATGGGCTAGATGCTCCTATTTCTGAAACAGACGGTTTTCTTTCAAGTTATGCATGTGTTTCTTTAAATTAGCGGGCTAGGCCTATTTTGAACGAAGAGATCTTATCTCCATATTGAGAAACTGAAGTTGCTCTAGGTATTTCATTGACAAACTACACTCAATCTGACAAGGAAACAATGTGTTAGATATTCCTTCTGGTAACATAGATGGTTTTCTTCGGAGAGAAACACGTGTTTGTTCAAATCAGCTGAAAAGGCCTCCATGATACAAAGGGAGCCTATCTCCATCCTGAAAAACCTAAGTTGCAAGAAGTATTCCTTTTAAATCTACTGACTACTCACATGGAAACAATATGCTAGATGCTGCAGCTTGTAGTTAGACGGTTTTCTTTGGAGAGACACATGTGTTTCTTCACCTCAGCTGAATTGACCTGTTTGGAACCAAGAGAGTCTACCTCCACCTTGAAAATCCTAACTTGCAGGAAGTATTTCTTTGAAAAAACTGGCAAAAGTCTCCCAGGGTGACAATGTTCTTATTCTCCAGGGTCAAACAGAGATGGTTTTCTTTCAGGAGATACATGTGTTCCTTTAAGTCATATAGAAAGGCCTATTTTGTAACAAAGAGCCCATATCCACATTGAATGACCTATGTTGCAGGAGGAATTCCTTTCCAAATCTATCTCGGTTCTCACAGGGAAGCAATGTGCTAGATGTTGCTGCTTGTAACATATAATGTTTCTTGGGAGAGATCCCTTTGTCTTCAACTCAGCTGAACAGGCCAACGTAGAAAAAAGGGAGCCTATCTCCACCGTGAGAAACCATGCTGCAGGAAGTATTCCAATCAAAAACAAACTTATCTCACAGGGAAACAATGTGCTACCATTCCTGCTTCCAACAGAGATGGTGTTCTTTCGAGAGGTATGTGTGTTTCTTGAAATCTGCGGAATAGGCCTATTGGAAACAAAGTGAGCCTATGTCTACATTGAAAGACCTAAACTGCCTGAAGTACTCCTTTCAAATAGTAACTCAGCTCTCTCACAGAATCAATGTGCTACATGCTGCAGCGTCTAATCTAGATGGTTTCCTTTTAGAGATACATGTGTTTCTTCAATTCACCTGATTGTGTGTATTGGGAACAAAGTGAGCCAACCCACCCTTGGAAAACGTAAGTTGCAGGAAGTCTTTCTTTGACAAACTTACTAAATTCTCACAGGGAAACAATGCCCGAATATTCCTGCTTCCAACAGAGATGGCTTTCTTTGGAGAGATATATGTGTTTCTTCAAATGTGCTGAATAGGCCTACTTGGAACAAAGTGTGCCTATCTCTACATTGAAAATCCTCAGTTGCCCGAAGTACTCCTTTCAAGTACAAACTCAGATCTCACAGAGAAACCATGTGCTACATGCTGCAGCTTCTAATCCCGATGGTTTCCTTTTAGAAATACATGTGTTTCTTCAATTCACATGAAGGTGTGTATTGGGAACAAAGTGAGTCAACCCAACCTTGGAAAACGTAAATTGCAGGAAGTATTCCCTTGCAAAACCTATTCAATTCGAAGTTGGAAACAATATGGGGGATGCTCCTTCTTCCACAGAGATGTTTTCTTTGAGAGACACACGTGTTTCTTCAAGTTAGCTGGACAGGCCTATTTGCTTACTGACTGTAACATATAAGATTTCTTTGGAGAGATACATGTGTTTCTTCAATGCAGCTGAAAAATGCCAATGTGGAAATAAGGGAGCCTCTCTCCACCATGAAGCACCCTGTTGCAGGAAGTATTCCATTTACAAACAAACACAATCTCCCAGGGAGACAATGTGCTATTACTCATGCTTCCAGCAGAGATGGTTTTTTTGGAGAAATATATGTGTTTCTTCAAATCTGCTGAACAGGCCTATTAGGAACAAAGAGAGCCTATGTCTACATTGAAAAAGCTAAATTGCCTGAAGTACTCCTTTCAAATATTAACTCAGCTGTCACAGGGAAACAATGAGCTGCACGGTACAGCTTCTAACATAGATGGTTTCCTTTTAGAGGTACGTGTGTTTCTTCAACTCACCTGCCTGTGTCTATCTGGAAAAAAGTGAGCCTATCCCAACCTTGAAAACCCTAAGCTGTAGGAAGTATTCCTATGCAAAGCCTTCTCAATTCTTACTGGGATACAATGTGGTGGATTCTCCTGCTTCTCACACAGATGTTTTCTGTCAAAAGACACATGTGTTTGTTCAAATTAGCCGGGGAGGCCTATTTGGAACAAACAACCCTTTGTTCCCCTTGCAAATTCTGAATGGTGGGAAGAAATTCTTTTAAAATACTCATTTTTAACAGGGAAGCAATGTGCTAGATGTTGAAGATTGTAACATAGATAGTTTTCTTTGCAGAGACACTGATGTTTTTACAACTTAGCTCACAGGCCTACGTGGAAGATAGAGAGCCTATCTCCCTTTGAAAAACGTAAGTTGCCCAAAGTATTCCTTTTAAAATGAAACTCAATTCTCTGAGGGAAAGAATGTGCTATATGCTCCTGATTCTGACTCAAGTGGTTTCTTTTGAGATACATGAGTTCCTTTAACTCTGCTGAAAGGGCCTATTTGGAACAAACAGCCTATCTCCACCTTGAATTTCAAAGATGCAGGAAGTACTGCTTTCAAAAACTTACTGGTTTTTACACGGGTAAACAATGAAGTACATGGCGAAGTTTGTAATCTAGTTGGTTTTCGTTTAGTGCTCCATGTGTTTCTTGAACTCATCTGAATTGGCCCATTTGGAACAAAGAGAGCCTACGTTCACTTTGAAAAATGTAATTTATAGGAAGTACTCCTATCAATAATTAACTCTCTTCTCAGAGGTATACTAGGTCCTAGATTCTATAGCTTGTATCACAGATAGTTTACTGTCAAGAGATAAATGTGTTTCTTCAACTTGCCTGAATAGGCCTATTTCAAAAAAAAGAGCTGATTTTCCCTTTGAAAAACCTAAGTCACAGGAAGTATTCCTTCAAAAACCAGCTCAATTCTCGCAGTGAAACAAGCTCCTAGATGCTGCAGTTTTGAACATAGATGGTTTTCTTTGGACAGATACATGTCTTTGTTCACCTCAGCTGAATAGACCTATTTGTTACAAAGAGAGCCTCTCTCCACCTTGAAAAACCTAAGTTGCCAAAGTGTTCATTTTCTATGTACTGAATACTCAGAGGGAAACAATGTGCTACATGTTGCAGCTTCTAGCATTGATGGTTTTCTGGAGATATAAATCTGTTTCTTCACATCAGCTGAATGGTCTTATTTGAAAAAAGGTAAACTTATCTCAACCTTGAAACATACGTTGCTGGAAAGTAGGACGTTCAGGAACATACTCCACTGTCACAGGGAAATAATGTGCTAGAAGCTCCTGCTTCTACTACACATGATTTCCTTTCTAGAGATACATGTGTTTCTTCCAATTAGCTGAAAAGACCTAATTGAAAAAAGCGAGATTTCTCCACCTTCAAAATTCTCACTGGCAGAGAGTATTTCTTAGGAAAATTAACTACTCTCCATCAGAGAAACAACAGCAAGATACTGAAGCTTGTCACATAGACGGTTTTCTTTTCTTTGGAGAGATTTCTTTGCTCTTTCAACTCAGGTTCGTAGGCCTAGTTGGAACACAGAAAGCCAATCTCCACATTGAAAAACCTACGTTCCCATATGTATTCCTTTGAAAAACGAAATCCATTTTCATCAGAAAACAATGTACGAGATGCTGAGCTTCTACAATACATGGTTCTCTTGGAGAGATAAATGTGTTGCTTCAACTCAGCTGAATTTGCCTCTTTGGAACAATGTGATGTCATGTGAACCTTGGAAAACGTCCGTCGCGGGAAGTAGTCCTTGCAAAACCGTACTCAATTTTCTCAGGAGACAATGGGCTAGATGCTCCTATTTCTGAAACAGACGGTTTTCTTTCAAGTTATGCATGTGTTTCTTTAAATTAGCTGGCTAGGCCTATTTTGAACAAAGAGATCTTATCTCCATATTGAGAAACTGAAGTTGCTCTAGGTATTTCATTGACAAACTACACTCAATCTGACAAGGAAACAATGTGTTAGATATTCCTTCTGGTAACATAGATGGTTTTCTTCGGAGAGAAACACGTGTTTGTTCAAATCAGCTGAAAAGGCCTCCATGATACAAAGGGAGCCTATCTCCATCCTGAAAAACCTAAGTTGCAAGAAGTATTCCTTTTAAATCTACTGACTACTCACATGGAAACAATATGCTAGATGCTGCAGCTTGTAGTTAGACGGTTTTCTTTGGAGAGACACATGTGTTTCTTCACCTCAGCTGAATTGACCTGTTTTGAACCAAGAGAGTCTACCTCCACCTTGAAAATCCTAACTTGCAGGAAGTATTTCTTTGAAAAAACTGGCAAAAGTCTCCCAGGGTGACAATGTTCTTATTCTCCAGGGTCAAACAGAGATGGTTTTCTTTCAGGAGATACATGTGTTCCTTTAAGTCATATAGAAAGGCCTATTTTGTAACAAAGAGCCCATATCCACATTGAATGACCTATGTTGCAGGAGGAATTCCTTTCCAAATCTATCTCGGTTCTCACAGGGAAGCAATGTGCTAGATGTTGCTGCTTGTAACATATAATGTTTCTTGGGAGAGATCCCTTTGTCTTCAACTCAGCTGAACAGGCCAACGTAGAAAAAAGGGAGCCTATCTCCACCGTGAGAAACCATGCTGCAGGAAGTATTCCAATCAAAAACAAACTTATCTCACAGGGAAACAATGTGCTACCATTCCTGCTTCCAACAGAGATGGTGTTCTTTCGAGAGGTATGTGTGTTTCTTGAAATCTGCGGAATAGGCCTATTGGAAACAAAGTGAGCCTATGTCTACATTGAAAGACCTAAACTGCCTGAAGTACTCCTTTCAAATAGTAACTCAGCTCTCTCACAGAATCAATGTGCTACATGCTGCAGCGTCTAATCTAGATGGTTTCCTTTTAGAGATACATGTGTTTCTTCAATTCACCTGATTGTGTGTATTGGGAACAAAGTGAGCCAACCCACCCTTGGAAAACGTAAGTTGCAGGAAGTCTTTCTTTGACAAACTTACTAAATTCTCACAGGGAAACAATGCCCGAATATTCCTGCTTCCAACAGAGATGGCTTTCTTTGGAGAGATATATGTGTTTCTTCAAATGTGCTGAATAGGCCTACTTGGAACAAAGTGTGCCTATCTCTACATTGAAAATCCTCAGTTGCCCGAAGTACTCCTTTCAAGTACAAACTCAGATCTCACAGAGAAACCATGTGCTACATGCTGCAGCTTCTAATCCCGATGGTTTCCTTTTAGAAATACATGTGTTTCTTCAATTCACATGAAGGTGTGTATTGGGAACAAAGTGAGTCAACCCAACCTTGGAAAACGTAAATTGCAGGAAGTATTCCCTTGCAAAACCTATTCAATTCGAAGTTGGAAACAATATGGGGGATGCTCCTTCTTCCACAGAGATGTTTTCTTTGAGAGACACACGTGTTTCTTCAAGTTAGCTGGACAGGCCTATTTGCTTACTGACTGTAACATATAAGATTTCTTTGGAGAGATACATGTGTTTCTTCAATGCAGCTGAAAAATGCCAATGTGGAAATAAGGGAGCCTCTCTCCACCATGAAGCACCCTGTTGCAGGAAGTATTCCATTTACAAACAAACACAATCTCCCAGGGAGACAATGTGCTATTACTCATGCTTCCAGCAGAGATGGTTTTTTTGGAGAAATATATGTGTTTCTTCAAATCTGCTGAACAGGCCTATTAGGAACAAAGAGAGCCTATGTCTACATTGAAAAAGCTAAATTGCCTGAAGTACTCCTTTCAAATATTAACTCAGCTGTCACAGGGAAACAATGAGCTGCACGGTACAGCTTCTAACATAGATGGTTTCCTTTTAGAGGTACGTGTGTTTCTTCAACTCACCTGCCTGTGTCTATCTGGCAAAAAGTGAGCCTATCCCAACCTTGAAAACCCTAAGCTGTAGGAAGTATTCCTATGCAAAGCCTTCTCAATTCTTACTGGGATACAGTGTGGTGGATTCTCCTGCTTCTCACACAGATGTTTTCTGTCAAAAGACACATGTGTTTGTTCAAATTAGCCGGGGAGGCCTATTTGGAACAAACAACCCTTTGTTCCCCTTGCAAATTCTGAATGGTGGGAAGAAATTCTTTTAAAATACTCATTTTTAACAGGGAAGCAATGTGCTAGATGTTGAAGATTGTAACATAGATAGTTTTCTTTGCAGAGACACTGATGTTTTTACAACTTAGCTCACAGGCCTACGTGGAAGATAGAGAGCCTATCTCCCTTTGAAAAACGTAAGTTGCCCAAAGTATTCCTTTTAAAATGAAACTCAATTCTCTGAGGGAAAGAATGTGCTATATGCTCCTGATTCTGACTCAAGTGGTTTCTTTTGAGATACATGAGTTCCTTTAACTCTGCTGAAAGGGCCTATTTGGAACAAACAGCCTATCTCCACCTTGAATTTCAAAGATGCAGGAAGTACTGCTTTCAAAAACTTACTGGTTTTTACACGGGTAAACAATGAAGTACATGGCGAAGTTTGTAATCTAGTTGGTTTTCGTTTAGTGCTCCATGTGTTTCTTGAACTCATCTGAATAGGCCCATTTGGAACAAAGAGAGCCTACGTTCACTTTGAAAAATGTAATTTATAGGAAGTACTCCTATCAATAATTAACTCTCTTCTCAGAGGTATACTAGGTCCTAGATTCTATAGCTTGTATCACAGATAGTTTACTGTCAAGAGATAAATGTGTTTCTTCAACTTGCCTGAATATTCCTATTTCAAAAAAAAGAGCTGATTTTCCCTTTGAAAAACCTAAGTCACAGGAAGTATTCCTTCAAAAACCAGCTCAATTCTCGCAGTGAAACAAGCTCCTAGATACTGCAGTTTTGAACATAGATGGTTTTCTTTGGACAGATACATGTCTTTGTTCACCTCAGCTGAATAGACCTATTTGTTACAAAGAGAGCCTCTCTCCACCTTGAAAAACCTAAGTTGCCAAAGTGTTCATTTTCTATGTACTGAATACTCAGAGGGAAACAATGTGCTACATGTTGCAGCTTCTAGCATTGATGGTTTTCTGGAGATATAAATCTGTTTCTTCACATCAGCTGAATGGTCATATTTGAAAAAAGGTAAACTTATCTCAACCTTGAAACATACGTTGCTGGAAAGTAGGACGTTCAGGAACATACTCCACTGTCACAGGGAAATAATGTGCTAGAAGCTCCTGCTTCTACTACACATGATTTCCTTTCTAGAGATACATGTGTTTCTTCCAATTAGCTGAAAAGACCTAATTGAAAAAAGCGAGATTTCTCCACCTTCAAAATTCTCACTGGCAGAGAGTATTTCTTAGGAAAATTAACTACTCTCCATCAGAGAAACAACAGCAAGATACTGAAGCTTGTCACATAGACGGTTTTCTTTTCTTTGGAGAGATTTCTTTGCTCTTTCAACTCAGGTTCGTAGGCCTAGTTGGAACACAGAAAGCCAATCTCCACATTGAAAAACCTACGTTCCCATATGTATTCCTTTGAAAAACGTAATCCATTTTCATCAGAAAACAATGTACGAGATGCTGAGCTTCTACAATACATGGTTCTCTTGGAGAGATAAATGTGTTGCTTCAACTCAGCTGAATTTGCCTCTTTGGAACAATGTGATCTCATGTGAACCTTGGAAAACGTCCGTCGCGGGAAGTAGTCCTTGCAAAACCGTACTCAATTTTCTCAGGAGACAATGGGCTAGATGCTCCTATTTCTGAAACAGACGGTTTTCTTTCAAGTTATGCATGTGTTTCTTTAAATTAGCTGGCTAGGCCTATTTTGAACAAAGAGATCTTATCTCCATATTGAGAAACTGAAGTTGCTCTAGGTATTTCATTGACAAACTACACTCAATCTGACAAGGAAACAATGTGTTAGATATTCCTTCTGGTAACATAGATGGTTTTCTTCGGAGAGAAACACGTGTTTGTTCAAATCAGCTGAAAAGGCCTCCATGATACAAAGGGAGCCTATCTCCATCCTGAAAAACCTAAGTTGCAAGAAGTATTCCTTTTAAATCTACTGACTACTCACATGGAAACAATATGCTAGATGCTGCAGCTTGTAGTTAGACGGTTTTCTTTGGAGAGACACATGTGTTTCTTCACCTCAGCTGAATTGACCTGTTTGGAACCAAGAGAGTCTACCTCCACCTTGAAAATCCTAACTTGCAGGAAGTATTTCTTTGAAAAAACTGGCAAAAGTCTCCCAGGGTGACAATGTTCTTATTCTCCAGGGTCAAACAGAGATGGTTTTCTTTCAGGAGATACATGTGTTCCTTTAAGTCATATAGAAAGGCCTATTTTGTAACAAAGAGCCCATATCCACATTGAATGACCTATGTTGCAGGAGGAATTCCTTTCCAAATCTATCTCGGTTCTCACAGGGAAGCAATGTGCTAGATGTTGCTGCTTGTAACATATAATGTTTCTTGGGAGAGATCCCTTTGTCTTCAACTCAGCTGAACAGGCCAACGTAGAAAAAAGGGAGCCTATCTCCACCGTGAGAAACCATGCTGCAGGAAGTATTCCAATCAAAAACAAACTTATCTCACAGGGAAACAATGTGCTACCATTCCTGCTTCCAACAGAGATGGTGTTCTTTCGAGAGGTATGTGTGTTTCTTGAAATCTGCGGAATAGGCCTATTGGAAACAAAGTGAGCCTATGTCTACATTGAAAGACCTAAACTGCCTGAAGTACTCCTTTCAAATAGTAACTCAGCTCTCTCACAGAATCAATGTGCTACATGCTGCAGCGTCTAATCTAGATGGTTTCCTTTTAGAGATACATGTGTTTCTTCAATTCACCTGATTGTGTGTATTGGGAACAAAGTGAGCCAACCCACCCTTGGAAAACGTAAGTTGCAGGAAGTCTTTCTTTGACAAACTTACTAAATTCTCACAGGGAAACAATGCCCGAATATTCCTGCTTCCAACAGAGATGGCTTTCTTTGGAGAGATATATGTGTTTCTTCAAATGTGCTGAATAGGCCTACTTGGAACAAAGTGTGCCTATCTCTACATTGAAAATCCTCAGTTGCCCGAAGTACTCCTTTCAAGTACAAACTCAGATCTCACAGAGAAACCATGTGCTACATGCTGCAGCTTCTAATCCCGATGGTTTCCTTTTAGAAATACATGTGTTTCTTCAATTCACATGAAGGTGTGTATTGGGAACAAAGTGAGTCAACCCAACCTTGGAAAACGTAAATTGCAGGAAGTATTCCCTTGCAAAACCTATTCAATTCGAAGTTGGAAACAATATGGGGGATGCTCCTTCTTCCACAGAGATGTTTTCTTTGAGAGACACACGTGTTTCTTCAAGTTAGCTGGACAGGCCTATTTGCTTACTGACTGTAACATATAAGATTTCTTTGGAGAGATACATGTGTTTCTTCAATGCAGCTGAAAAATGCCAATGTGGAAATAAGGGAGCCTCTCTCCACCATGAAGCACCCTGTTGCAGGAAGTATTCCATTTACAAACAAACACAATCTCCCAGGGAGACAATGTGCTATTACTCATGCTTCCAGCAGAGATGGTTTTTTTGGAGAAATATATGTGTTTCTTCAAATCTGCTGAACAGGCCTATTAGGAACAAAGAGAGCCTATGTCTACATTGAAAAAGCTAAATTGCCTGAAGTACTCCTTTCAAATATTAACTCAGCTGTCACAGGGAAACAATGAGCTGCACGGTACAGCTTCTAACATAGATGGTTTCCTTTTAGAGGTACGTGTGTTTCTTCAACTCACCTGCCTGTGTCTATCTGGAAAAAAGTGAGCCTATCCCAACCTTGAAAACCCTAAGCTGTAGGAAGTATTCCTATGCAAAGCCTTCTCAATTCTTACTGGGATACAGTGTGGTGGATTCTCCTGCTTCTCACACAGATGTTTTCTGTCAAAAGACACATGTGTTTGTTCAAATTAGCCGGGGAGGCCTATTTGGAACAAACAACCCTTTGTTCCCCTTGCAAATTCTGAATGGTGGGAAGAAATTCTTTTAAAATACTCATTTTTAACAGGGAAGCAATGTGCTAGATGTTGAAGATTGTAACATAGATAGTTTTCTTTGCAGAGACACTGATGTTTTTACAACTTAGCTCACAGGCCTACGTGGAAGATAGAGAGCCTATCTCCCTTTGAAAAACGTAAGTTGCCCAAAGTATTCCTTTTAAAATGAAACTCAATTCTCTGAGGGAAAGAATGTGCTATATGCTCCTGATTCTGACTCAAGTGGTTTCTTTTGAGATACATGAGTTCCTTTAACTCTGCTGAAAGGGCCTATTTGGAACAAACAGCCTATCTCCACCTTGAATTTCAAAGATGCAGGAAGTACTGCTTTCAAAAACTTACTGGTTTTTACACGGGTAAACAATGAAGTACATGGCGAAGTTTGTAATCTAGTTGGTTTTCGTTTAGTGCTCCATGTGTTTCTTGAACTCATCTGAATAGGCCCATTTGGAACAAAGAGAGCCTACGTTCACTTTGAAAAATGTAATTTATAGGAAGTACTCCTATCAATAATTAACTCTCTTCTCAGAGGTATACTAGGTCCTAGATTCTATAGCTTGTATCACAGATAGTTTACTGTCAAGAGATAAATGTGTTTCTTCAACTTGCCTGAATAGGCCTATTTCAAAAAAAAGAGCTGATTTTCCCTTTGAAAAACCTAAGTCACAGGAAGTATTCCTTCAAAAACCAGCTCAATTCTCGCAGTGAAACAAGCTCCTAGATGCTGCAGTTTTGAACATAGATGGTTTTCTTTGGACAGATACATGTCTTTGTTCACCTCAGCTGAATAGACCTATTTGTTACAAAGAGAGCCTCTCTCCACCTTGAAAAACCTAAGTTGCCAAAGTGTTCATTTTCTATGTACTGAATACTCAGAGGGAAACAATGTGCTACATGTTGCAGCTTCTAGCATTGATGGTTTTCTGGAGATATAAATCTGTTTCTTCACATCAGCTGAATGGTCTTATGTGAAAAAAGGTAAACTTATCTCAACCTTGAAACATACGTTGCTGGAAAGTAGGACGTTCAGGAACATACTCCACTGTCACAGGGAAATAATGTGCTAGAAGCTCCTGCTTCTACTACACATGATTTCCTTTCTAGAGATACATGTGTTTCTTCCAATTAGCTGAAAAGACCTAATTGAAAAAAGCGAGATTTCTCCACCTTCAAAATTCTCACTGGCAGAGAGTATTTCTTAGGAAAATTAACTACTCTCCATCAGAGAAACAACAGCAAGATACTGAAGCTTGTCACATAGACGGTTTTCTTTTCTTTGGAGAGATTTCTTTGCTCTTTCAACTCAGGTTCGTAGGCCTAGTTGGAACACAGAAAGCCAATCTCCACATTGAAAAACCTACGTTCCCATATGTATTCCTTTGAAAAACGAAATCCATTTTCATCAGAAAACAATGTACGAGATGCTGAGCTTCTACAATACATGGTTCTCTTGGAGAGATAAATGTGTTGCTTCAACTCAGCTGAATTTGCCTCTTTGGAACAATGTGATGTCATGTGAACCTTGGAAAACGTCCGTCGCGGGAAGTAGTCCTTGCAAAACCGTACTCAATTTTCTCAGGAGACAATGGGCTAGATGCTCCTATTTCTGAAACAGACGGTTTTCTTTCAAGTTATGCATGTGTTTCTTTAAATTAGCTGGCTAGGCCTATTTTGAACAAAGAGATCTTATCTCCATATTGAGAAACTGAAGTTGCTCTAGGTATTTCATTGACAAACTACACTCAATCTGACAAGGAAACAATGTGTTAGATATTCCTTCTGGTAACATAGATGGTTTTCTTCGGAGAGAAACACGTGTTTGTTCAAATCAGCTGAAAAGGCCTCCATGATACAAAGGGAGCCTATCTCCATCCTGAAAAACCTAAGTTGCAAGAAGTATTCCTTTTAAATCTACTGACTACTCACATGGAAACAATATGCTAGATGCTGCAGCTTGTAGTTAGACGGTTTTCTTTGGAGAGACACATGTGTTTCTTCACCTCAGCTGAATTGACCTGTTTTGAACCAAGAGAGTCTACCTCCACCTTGAAAATCCTAACTTGCAGGAAGTATTTCTTTGAAAAAACTGGCAAAAGTCTCCCAGGGTGACAATGTTCTTATTCTCCAGGGTCAAACAGAGATGGTTTTCTTTCAGGAGATACATGTGTTCCTTTAAGTCATATAGAAAGGCCTATTTTGTAACAAAGAGCCCATATCCACATTGAATGACCTATGTTGCAGGAGGAATTCCTTTCCAAATCTATCTCGGTTCTCACAGGGAAGCAATGTGCTAGATGTTGCTGCTTGTAACATATAATGTTTCTTGGGAGAGATCCCTTTGTCTTCAACTCAGCTGAACAGGCCAACGTAGAAAAAAGGGAGCCTATCTCCACCGTGAGAAACCATGCTGCAGGAAGTATTCCAATCAAAAACAAACTTATCTCACAGGGAAACAATGTGCTACCATTCCTGCTTCCAACAGAGATGGTGTTCTTTCGAGAGGTATGTGTGTTTCTTGAAATCTGCGGAATAGGCCTATTGGAAACAAAGTGAGCCTATGTCTACATTGAAAGACCTAAACTGCCTGAAGTACTCCTTTCAAATAGTAACTCAGCTCTCTCACAGAATCAATGTGCTACATGCTGCAGCGTCTAATCTAGATGGTTTCCTTTTAGAGATACATGTGTTTCTTCAATTCACCTGATTGTGTGTATTGGGAACAAAGTGAGCCAACCCACCCTTGGAAAACGTAAGTTGCAGGAAGTCTTTCTTTGACAAACTTACTAAATTCTCACAGGGAAACAATGCCCGAATATTCCTGCTTCCAACAGAGATGGCTTTCTTTGGAGAGATATATGTGTTTCTTCAAATGTGCTGAATAGGCCTACTTGGAACAAAGTGTGCCTATCTCTACATTGAAAATCCTCAGTTGCCCGAAGTACTCCTTTCAAGTACAAACTCAGATCTCACAGAGAAACCATGTGCTACATGCTGCAGCTTCTAATCCCGATGGTTTCCTTTTAGAAATACATGTGTTTCTTCAATTCACATGAAGGTGTGTATTGGGAACAAAGTGAGTCAACCCAACCTTGGAAAACGTAAATTGCAGGAAGTATTCCCTTGCAAAACCTATTCAATTCGAAGTTGGAAACAATATGGGGGATGCTCCTTCTTCCACAGAGATGTTTTCTTTGAGAGACACACGTGTTTCTTCAAGTTAGCTGGACAGGCCTATTTGCTTACTGACTGTAACATATAAGATTTCTTTGGAGAGATACATGTGTTTCTTCAATGCAGCTGAAAAATGCCAATGTGGAAATAAGGGAGCCTCTCTCCACCATGAAGCACCCTGTTGCAGGAAGTATTCCATTTACAAACAAACACAATCTCCCAGGGAGACAATGTGCTATTACTCATGCTTCCAGCAGAGATGGTTTTTTTGGAGAAATATATGTGTTTCTTCAAATCTGCTGAACAGGCCTATTAGGAACAAAGAGAGCCTATGTCTACATTGAAAAAGCTAAATTGCCTGAAGTACTCCTTTCAAATATTAACTCAGCTGTCACAGGGAAACAATGAGCTGCACGGTACAGCTTCTAACATAGATGGTTTCCTTTTAGAGGTACGTGTGTTTCTTCAACTCACCTGCCTGTGTCTATCTGGAAAAAAGTGAGCCTATCCCAACCTTGAAAACCCTAAGCTGTAGGAAGTATTCCTATGCAAAGCCTTCTCAATTCTTACTGGGATACAATGTGGTGGATTCTCCTGCTTCTCACACAGATGTTTTCTGTCAAAAGACACATGTGTTTGTTCAAATTAGCCGGGGAGGCCTATTTGGAACAAACAACCCTTTGTTCCCCTTGCAAATTCTGAATGGTGGGAAGAAATTCTTTTAAAATACTCATTTTTAACAGGGAAGCAATGTGCTAGATGTTGAAGATTGTAACATAGATAGTTTTCTTTGCAGAGACACTGATGTTTTTACAACTTAGCTCACAGGCCTACGTGGAAGATAGAGAGCCTATCTCCCTTTGAAAAACGTAAGTTGCCCAAAGTATTCCTTTTAAAATGAAACTCAATTCTCTGAGGGAAAGAATGTGCTATATGCTCCTGATTCTGACTCAAGTGGTTTCTTTTGAGATACATGAGTTCCTTTAACTCTGCTGAAAGGGCCTATTTGGAACAAACAGCCTATCTCCACCTTGAATTTCAAAGATGCAGGAAGTACTGCTTTCAAAAACTTACTGGTTTTTACACGGGTAAACAATGAAGTACATGGCGAAGTTTGTAATCTAGTTGGTTTTCGTTTAGTGCTCCATGTGTTTCTTGAACTCATCTGAATTGGCCCATTTGGAACAAAGAGAGCCTACGTTCACTTTGAAAAATGTAATTTATAGGAAGTACTCCTATCAATAATTAACTCTCTTCTCAGAGGTATACTAGGTCCTAGATTCTATAGCTTGTATCACAGATAGTTTACTGTCAAGAGATAAATGTGTTTCTTCAACTTGCCTGAATAGGCCTATTTCAAAAAAAAGAGCTGATTTTCCCTTTGAAAAACCTAAGTCACAGGAAGTATTCCTTCAAAAACCAGCTCAATTCTCGCAGTGAAACAAGCTCCTAGATGCTGCAGTTTTGAACATAGATGGTTTTCTTTGGACAGATACATGTCTTTGTTCACCTCAGCTGAATAGACCTATTTGTTACAAAGAGAGCCTCTCTCCACCTTGAAAAACCTAAGTTGCCAAAGTGTTCATTTTCTATGTACTGAATACTCAGAGGGAAACAATGTGCTACATGTTGCAGCTTCTAGCATTGATGGTTTTCTGGAGATATAAATCTGTTTCTTCACATCAGCTGAATGGTCTTATTTGAAAAAAGGTAAACTTATCTCAACCTTGAAACATACGTTGCTGGAAAGTAGGACGTTCAGGAACATACTCCACTGTCACAGGGAAATAATGTGCTAGAAGCTCCTGCTTCTACTACAGATGATTTCCTTTCTAGAGATACATGTGTTTCTTCCAATTAGCTGAAAAGACCTAATTGAAAAAAGCGAGATTTCTCCACCTTCAAAATTCTCACTGGCAGAGAGTATTTCTTAGGAAAATTAACTACTCTCCATCAGAGAAACAACAGCAAGATACTGAAGCTTGTCACACAGACGGTTTTCTTTTGTTTGGAGAGATTTCTTTGCTCTTTCAACTCAGGTTCGTAGGCCTAGTTGGAACACAGAAAGCCAATCTCCACATTGAAAAACCTACGTTCCCATATGTATTCCTTTGAAAAACGTAATCCATTTTCATCAGAAAACAATGTACGAGATGCTGAGCTTCTACAATACATGGTTCTCTTGGAGAGATAAATGTGTTGCTTCAACTCAGCTGAATTTGCCTCTTTGGAATAATGTGATGTCATGTGAACCTTGGAAAACGTCCGTCGCGGGAAGTAGTCCTTGCAAAACCGTACTCAATTTCCTCAGGAGACAATGGGCTAGATGCTCCTATTTCTGAAACAGACGGTTTTCTTTCAAGTTATGCATGTGTTTCTTTAAATTAGCGGGCTAGGCCTATTTTGAACAAAGAGATTTTATCTCCATATTGAGAAACTGAAGTTGCTCTAGGTATTTCATTGACAAACTACACTCAATCTGACAAGGAAACAATGTGTTAGATATTCCTTCTGGTAACATAGATGGTTTTCTTCGGAGAGAAACACGTGTTTGTTCAAATCAGCTGAAAAGGCCTCCATGATACAAAGGGAGCCTATCTCCATCCTGAAAAACCTAAGTTGCAAGAAGTATTCCTTTTAAATCTACTGACTACTCACATGGAAACAATATGCTAGATGCTGCAGCTTGTAGTTAGACGGTTTTCTTTGGAGAGACACATGTGTTTCTTCACCTCAGCTGAATTGACCTGTTTTGAACCAAGAGAGTCTACCTCCACCTTGAAAATCCTAACTTGCAGGAAGTATTTCTTTGAAAAAACTGGCAAAAGTCTCCCAGGGTGACAATGTTCTTATTCTCCAGGGTCAAACAGAGATGGTTTTCTTTCAGGAGATACATGTGTTCCTTTAAGTCATATAGAAAGGCCTATTTTGTAACAAAGAGCCCATATCCACATTGAATGACCTATGTTGCAGGAGGTATTCCTTTCCAAATCTATCTCGGTTCTCACAGGGAAGCAATGTGCTAGATGTTGCTGCTTGTAACATATAATGTTTCTTGGGAGAGATCCCTTTGTCTTCAACTCAGCTGAACAGGCCAACGTAGAAAAAAGGGAGCCTATCTCCACCGTGAGAAACCATGCTGCAGGAAGTATTCCAATCAAAAACAAACTTATCTCACAGGGAAACAATGTGCTACCATTCCTGCTTCCAACAGAGATGGTGTTCTTTCGAGAGGTATGTGTGTTTCTTGAAATCTGCGGAATAGGCCTATTGGAAACAAAGTGAGCCTATGTCTACATTGAAAGACCTAAACTGCCTGAAGTACTCCTTTCAAATAGTAACTCAGCTCTCTCACAGAATCAATGTGCTACATGCTGCAGCGTCTAATCTAGATGGTTTCCTTTTAGAGATACATGTGTTTCTTCAATTCACCTGATTGTGTGTATTGGGAACAAAGTGAGCCAACCCACCCTTGGAAAACGTAAGTTGCAGGAAGTCTTTCTTTGACAAACTTACTAAATTCTCACAGGGAAACAATGCCCGAATATTCCTGCTTCCAACAGAGATGGCTTTCTTTGGAGAGATATATGTGTTTCTTCAAATGTGCTGAATAGGCCTACTTGGAACAAAGTGTGCCTATCTCTACATTGAAAATCCTCAGTTGCCCGAAGTATTCCTTTCAAGTACTAACTCAGATCTCACAGAGAAACCATGTGCTACATGCTGCAGCTTCTAATCCCGATGGTTTCCTTTTAGAAATACATGTGTTTCTTCAATTCACATGAAGGTGTGTATTGGGAACAAAGTGAGTCAACCCAACCTTGGAAAATGTAAATTGCAGGAAGTATTCCCTTGCAAAACCTATTCAATTCGAAGTTGGAAACAATATGGGGGATGCTCCTTCTTCCACAGAGATGTTTTCTTTGAGAGACACACGTGTTTCTTCAAGTTAGCTGGACAGGCCTATTTGCTTACTGACTGTAACATATAAGATTTCTTTGGAGAGATACATGTGTTTCTTCAATGCAGCTGAAAAATGCCAATGTGGAAATAAGGGAGCCTCTCTCCACCATGAAGCACCCTGTTGCAGGAAGTATTCCATTTACAAACAAACACAATCTCCCAGGGAGACAATGTGCTATTACTCATGCTTCCAGCAGAGATGGTTTTTTTGGAGAAATATATGTGTTTCTTCAAATCTGCTGAACAGGCCTATTAGGAACAAAGAGAGCCTATGTCTACATTGAAAAAGCTAAATTGCCTGAAGTACTCCTTTCAAATATTAACTCAGCTGTCACAGGGAAACAATGAGCTGCACGGTACAGCTTCTAACATAGATGGTTTCCTTTTAGAGGTACGTGTGTTTCTTCAACTCACCTGCCTGTGTCTATCTGGAAAAAAGTGAGCCTATCCCAACCTTGAAAACCCTAAGCTGTAGGAAGTATTCCTATGCAAAGCCTTCTCAATTCTTACTGGGATACAGTGTGGTGGATTCTCCTGCTTCTCACACAGATGTTTTCTGTCAAAAGACACATGTGTTTGTTCAAATTAGCCGGGGAGGCCTATTTGGAACAAACAACCCTTTGTTCCCCTTGCAAATTCTGAATGGTGGGAAGAAATTCTTTTAAAATACTCATTTTTAACAGGGAAGCAATGTGCTAGATGTTGAAGATTGTAACATAGATAGTTTTCTTTGCAGAGACACTGATGTTTTTACAACTTAGCTCACAGGCCTACGTGGAAGATAGAGAGCCTATCTCCCTTTGAAAAACGTAAGTTGCCCAAAGTATTCCTTTTAAAATGAAACTCAATTGTCTGAGGGAAAGAATGTGCTATATGCTCCTGATTCTGACTCAAGTGGTTTCTTTTGAGATACATGAGTTCCTTTAACTCTGCTGAAAGGGCCTATTTGGAACAAACAGCCTATCTCCACCTTGAATTTCAAAGATGCAGGAAGTACTGCTTTCAAAAACTTACTGGTTTTTACACGGGTAAACAATGAAGTACATGGCGAAGTTTGTAATCTAGTTGGTTTTCGTTTAGTGCTCCATGTGTTTCTTGAACTCATCTGAATAGGCCCATTTGGAACAAAGAGAGCCTACGTTCACTTTGAAAAATGTAATTTATAGGAAGTACTCCTATCAATAATTAACTCTCTTCTCAGAGGTATACTAGGTCCTAGATTCTATAGCTTGTATCACAGATAGTTTACTGTCAAGAGATAAATGTGTTTCTTCAACTTGCCTGAATAGGCCTATTTCAAAAAAAAGAGCTGATTTTCCCTTTGAAAAACCTAAGTCACAGGAAGTATTCCTTCAAAAACCAGCTCAATTCTCGCAGTGAAACAAGCTCCTAGATGCTGCAGTTTTGAACATAGATGGTTTTCTTTGGACAGATACATGTCTTTGTTCACCTCAGCTGAATAGACCTATTTGTTACAAAGAGAGCCTCTCTCCACCTTGAAAAACCTAAGTTGCCAAAGTGTTCATTTTCTATGTACTGAATACTCAGAGGGAAACAATGTGCTACATGTTGCAGCTTCTAGCATTGATGGTTTTCTGGAGATATAAATCTGTTTCTTCACATCAGCTGAATGGTCTTATTTGAAAAAAGGTAAACTTATCTCAACCTTGAAACATACGTTGCTGGAAAGTAGGACGTTCAGGAACATACTCCACTGTCACAGGGAAATAATGTGCTAGAAGCTCCTGCTTCTACTACAGATGATTTCCTTTCTAGAGATACATGTGTTTCTTCCAATTAGCTGAAAAGACCTAATTGAAAAAAGCGAGATTTCTCCACCTTCAAAATTCTCACTGGCAGAGAGTATTTCTTAGGAAAATTAACTACTCTCCATCAGAGAAACAACAGCAAGATACTGAAGCTTGTCACATAGACGGTTGTCTTTTCTTTGGAGAGATTTCTTTGCTCTTTCAACTCAGTTTCGTAGGCCTAGTTGGAACACAGAAAGCCAATCTCCACATTGAAAAACCTACGTTCCCATATGTATTCCTTTGAAAAACGAAATCCATTTTCATCAGAAAACAATGTACGAGATGCTGAGCTTCTACAATACATGGTTCTCTTGGAGAGATAAATGTGTTGCTTCAACTCAGCTGAATTTGCCTCTTTGGAACAATGTGATGTCATGTGAACCTTGGAAAACGTCCGTCGCGGGAAGTAGTCCTTGCAAAACCGTACTCAATTTTCTCAGGAGACAATGGGCTAGATGCTCCTATTTCTGAAACAGACGGTTTTCTTTCAAGTTATGCATGTGTTTCTTTAAATTAGCTGGCTAGGCCTATTTTGAACAAAGAGATCTTATCTCCATATTGAGAAACTGAAGTTGCTCTAGGTATTTCATTGACAAACTACACTCAATCTGACAAGGAAACAATGTGTTAGATATTCCTTCTGGTAACATAGATGGTTTTCTTCGGAGAGAAACACGTGTTTGTTCAAATCAGCTGAAAAGGCCTCCATGATACAAAGGGAGCCTATCTCCATCCTGAAAAACCTAAGTTGCAAGAAGTATTCCTTTTAAATCTACTGACTACTCACATGGAAACAATATGCTAGATGCTGCAGCTTGTAGTTAGACGGTTTTCTTTGGAGAGACACATGTGTTTCTTCACCTCAGCTGAATTGACCTGTTTTGAACCAAGAGAGTCTACCTCCACCTTGAAAATCCTAACTTGCAGGAAGTATTTCTTTGAAAAAACTGGCAAAAGTCTCCCAGGGTGACAATGTTCTTATTCTCCAGGGTCAAACAGAGATGGTTTTCTTTCAGGAGATACATGTGTTCCTTTAAGTCATATAGAAAGGCCTATTTTGTAACAAAGAGCCCATATCCACATTGAATGACCTATGTTGCAGGAGGAATTCCTTTCCAAATCTATCTCGGTTCTCACAGGGAAGCAATGTGCTAGATGTTGCTGCTTGTAACATATAATGTTTCTTGGGAGAGATCCCTTTGTCTTCAACTCAGCTGAACAGGCCAACGTAGAAAAAAGGGAGCCTATCTCCACCGTGAGAAACCATGCTGCAGGAAGTATTCCAATCAAAAACAAACTTATCTCACAGGGAAACAATGTGCTACCATTCCTGCTTCCAACAGAGATGGTGTTCTTTCGAGAGGTATGTGTGTTTCTTGAAATCTGCGGAATAGGCCTATTGGAAACAAAGTGAGCCTATGTCTACATTGAAAGACCTAAACTGCCTGAAGTACTCCTTTCAAATAGTAACTCAGCTCTCTCACAGAATCAATGTGCTACATGCTGCAGCGTCTAATCTAGATGGTTTCCTTTTAGAGATACATGTGTTTCTTCAATTCACCTGATTGTGTGTATTGGGAACAAAGTGAGCCAACCCACCCTTGGAAAACGTAAGTTGCAGGAAGTCTTTCTTTGACAAACTTACTAAATTCTCACAGGGAAACAATGCCCGAATATTCCTGCTTCCAACAGAGATGGCTTTCTTTGGAGAGATATATGTGTTTCTTCAAATGTGCTGAATAGGCCTACTTGGAACAAAGTGTGCCTATCTCTACATTGAAAATCCTCAGTTGCCCGAAGTACTCCTTTCAAGTACAAACTCAGATCTCACAGAGAAACCATGTGCTACATGCTGCAGCTTCTAATCCCGATGGTTTCCTTTTAGAAATACATGTGTTTCTTCAATTCACATGAAGGTGTGTATTGGGAACAAAGTGAGTCAACCCAACCTTGGAAAACGTAAATTGCAGGAAGTATTCCCTTGCAAAACCTATTCAATTCGAAGTTGGAAACAATATGGGGGATGCTCCTTCTTCCACAGAGATGTTTTCTTTGAGAGACACACGTGTTTCTTCAAGTTAGCTGGACAGGCCTATTTGCTTACTGACTGTAACATATAAGATTTCTTTGGAGAGATACATGTGTTTCTTCAATGCAGCTGAAAAATGCCAATGTGGAAATAAGGGAGCCTCTCTCCACCATGAAGCACCCTGTTGCAGGAAGTATTCCATTTACAAACAAACACAATCTCCCAGGGAGACAATGTGCTATTACTCATGCTTCCAGCAGAGATGGTTTTTTTGGAGAAATATATGTGTTTCTTCAAATCTGCTGAACAGGCCTATTAGGAACAAAGAGAGCCTATGTCTACATTGAAAAAGCTAAATTGCCTGAAGTACTCCTTTCAAATATTAACTCAGCTGTCACAGGGAAACAATGAGCTGCACGGTACAGCTTCTAACATAGATGGTTTCCTTTTAGAGGTACGTGTGTTTCTTCAACTCACCTGCCTGTGTCTATCTGGAAAAAAGTGAGCCTATCCCAACCTTGAAAACCCTAAGCTGTAGGAAGTATTCCTATGCAAAGCCTTCTCAATTCTTACTGGGATACAGTGTGGTGGATTCTCCTGCTTCTCACACAGATGTTTTCTGTCAAAAGACACATGTGTTTGTTCAAATTAGCCGGGGAGGCCTATTTGGAACAAACAACCCTTTGTTCCCCTTGCAAATTCTGAATGGTGGGAAGAAATTCTTTTAAAATACTCATTTTTAACAGGGAAGCAATGTGCTAGATGTTGAAGATTGTAACATAGATAGTTTTCTTTGCAGAGACACTGATGTTTTTACAACTTAGCTCACAGGCCTACGTGGAAGATAGAGAGCCTATCTCCCTTTGAAAAACGTAAGTTGCCCAAAGTATTCCTTTTAAAATGAAACTCAATTGTCTGAGGGAAAGAATGTGCTATATGCTCCTGATTCTGACTCAAGTGGTTTCTTTTGAGATACATGAGTTCCTTTAACTCTGCTGAAAGGGCCTATTTGGAACAAACAGCCTATCTCCACCTTGAATTTCAAAGATGCAGGAAGTACTGCTTTCAAAAACTTACTGGTTTTTACACGGGTAAACAATGAAGTACATGGCGAAGTTTGTAATCTAGTTGGTTTTCGTTTAGTGCTCCATGTGTTTCTTGAACTCATCTGAATAGGCCCATTTGGAACAAAGAGAGCCTACGTTCACTTTGAAAAATGTAATTTATAGGAAGTACTCCTATCAATAATTAACTCTCTTCTCAGAGGTATACTAGGTCCTAGATTCTATAGCTTGTATCACAGATAGTTTACTGTCAAGAGATAAATGTGTTTCTTCAACTTGCCTGAATAGGCCTATTTCAAAAAAAAGAGCTGATTTTCCCTTTGAAAAACCTAAGTCACAGGAAGTATTCCTTCAAAAACCAGCTCAATTCTCGCAGTGAAACAAGCTCCTAGATGCTGCAGTTTTGAACATAGATGGTTTTCTTTGGACAGATACATGTCTTTGTTCACCTCAGCTGAATAGACCTATTTGTTACAAAGAGAGCCTCTCTCCACCTTGAAAAACCTAAGTTGCCAAAGTGTTCATTTTCTATGTACTGAATACTCAGAGGGAAACAATGTGCTACATGTTGCAGCTTCTAGCATTGATGGTTTTCTGGAGATATAAATCTGTTTCTTCACATCAGCTGAATGGTCTTATTTGAAAAAAGGTAAACTTATCTCAACCTTGAAACATACGTTGCTGGAAAGTAGGACGTTCAGGAACATACTCCACTGTCACAGGGAAATAATGTGCTAGAAGCTCCTGCTTCTACTACAGATGATTTCCTTTCTAGAGATACATGTGTTTCTTCCAATTAGCTGAAAAGACCTAATTGAAAAAAGCGAGATTTCTCCACCTTCAAAATTCTCACTGGCAGAGAGTATTTCTTAGGAAAATTAACTACTCTCCATCAGAGAAACAACAGCAAGATACTGAAGCTTGTCACATAGACGGTTGTCTTTTCTTTGGAGAGATTTCTTTGCTCTTTCAACTCAGTTTCGTAGGCCTAGTTGGAACACAGAAAGCCAATCTCCACATTGAAAAACCTACGTTCCCATATGTATTCCTTTGAAAAACGAAATCCATTTTCATCAGAAAACAATGTACGAGATGCTGAGCTTCTACAATACATGGTTCTCTTGGAGAGATAAATGTGTTGCTTCAACTCAGCTGAATTTGCCTCTTTGGAACAATGTGATGTCATGTGAACCTTGGAAAACGTCCGTCGCGGGAAGTAGTCCTTGCAAAACCGTACTCAATTTTCTCAGGAGACAATGGGCTAGATGCTCCTATTTCTGAAACAGACGGTTTTCTTTCAAGTTATGCATGTGTTTCTTTAAATTAGCTGGCTAGGCCTATTTTGAACAAAGAGATCTTATCTCCATATTGAGAAACTGAAGTTGCTCTAGGTATTTCATTGACAAACTACACTCAATCTGACAAGGAAACAATGTGTTAGATATTCCTTCTGGTAACATAGATGGTTTTCTTCGGAGAGAAACACGTGTTTGTTCAAATCAGCTGAAAAGGCCTCCATGATACAAAGGGAGCCTATCTCCATCCTGAAAAACCTAAGTTGCAAGAAGTATTCCTTTTAAATCTACTGACTACTCACATGGAAACAATATGCTAGATGCTGCAGCTTGTAGTTAGACGGTTTTCTTTGGAGAGACACATGTGTTTCTTCACCTCAGCTGAATTGACCTGTTTTGAACCAAGAGAGTCTACCTCCACCTTGAAAATCCTAACTTGCAGGAAGTATTTCTTTGAAAAAACTGGCAAAAGTCTCCCAGGGTGACAATGTTCTTATTCTCCAGGGTCAAACAGAGATGGTTTTCTTTCAGGAGATACATGTGTTCCTTTAAGTCATATAGAAAGGCCTATTTTGTAACAAAGAGCCCATATCCACATTGAATGACCTATGTTGCAGGAGAAATTCCTTTCCAAATCTATCTCGGTTCTCACAGGGAAGCAATGTGCTAGATGTTGCTGCTTGTAACATATAATGTTTCTTGGGAGAGATCCCTTTGTCTTCAACTCAGCTGAACAGGCCAACGTAGAAAAAAGGGAGCCTATCTCCACCGTGAGAAACCATGCTGCAGGAAGTATTCCAATCAAAAACAAACTTATCTCACAGGGAAACAATGTGCTACCATTCCTGCTTCCAACAGAGATGGTGTTCTTTCGAGAGGTATGTGTGTTTCTTGAAATCTGCGGAATAGGCCTATTGGAAACAAAGTGAGCCTATGTCTACATTGAAAGACCTAAACTGCCTGAAGTACTCCTTTCAAATAGTAACTCAGCTCTCTCACAGAATCAATGTGCTACATGCTGCAGCGTCTAATCTAGATGGTTTCCTTTTAGAGATACATGTGTTTCTTCAATTCACCTGATTGTGTGTATTGGGAACAAAGTGAGCCAACCCACCCTTGGAAAACGTAAGTTGCAGGAAGTCTTTCTTTGACAAACTTACTAAATTCTCACAGGGAAACAATGCCCGAATATTCCTGCTTCCAACAGAGATGGCTTTCTTTGGAGAGATATATGTGTTTCTTCAAATGTGCTGAATAGGCCTACTTGGAACAAAGTGTGCCTATCTCTACATTGAAAATCCTCAGTTGCCCGAAGTATTCCTTTCAAGTACTAACTCAGATCTCACAGAGAAACCATGTGCTACATGCTGCAGCTTCTAATCCCGATGGTTTCCTTTTAGAAATACATGTGTTTCTTCAATTCACATGAAGGTGTGTATTGGGAACAAAGTGAGTCAACCCAACCTTGGAAAATGTAAATTGCAGGAAGTATTCCCTTGCAAAACCTATTCAATTCGAAGTTGGAAACAATATGGGGGATGCTCCTTCTTCCACAGAGATGTTTTCTTTGAGAGACACACGTGTTTCTTCAAGTTAGCTGGACAGGCCTATTTGCTTACTGACTGTAACATATAAGATTTCTTTGGAGAGATACATGTGTTTCTTCAATGCAGCTGAAAAATGCCAATGTGGAAATAAGGGAGCCTCTCTCCACCATGAAGCACCCTGTTGCAGGAAGTATTCCATTTACAAACAAACACAATCTCCCAGGGAGACAATGTGCTATTACTCATGCTTCCAGCAGAGATGGTTTTTTTGGAGAAATATATGTGTTTCTTCAAATCTGCTGAACAGGCCTATTAGGAACAAAGAGAGCCTATGTCTACATTGAAAAAGCTAAATTGCCTGAAGTACTCCTTTCAAATATTAACTCAGCTGTCACAGGGAAACAATGAGCTGCACGGTACAGCTTCTAACATAGATGGTTTCCTTTTAGAGGTACGTGTGTTTCTTCAACTCACCTGCCTGTGTCTATCTGGAAAAAAGTGAGCCTATCCCAACCTTGAAAACCCTAAGCTGTAGGAAGTATTCCTATGCAAAGCCTTCTCAATTCTTACTGGGATACAGTGTGGTGGATTCTCCTGCTTCTCACACAGATGTTTTCTGTCAAAAGACACATGTGTTTGTTCAAATTAGCCGGGGAGGCCTTTTTGGAACAAACAACCCTTTGTTCCCCTTGCAAATTCTGAATGGTGGGAAGAAATTCTTTTAAAATACTCATTTTTAACAGGGAAGCAATGTGCTAGATGTTGAAGATTGTAACATAGATAGTTTTCTTTGCAGAGACACTGATGTTTTTACAACTTAGCTCACAGGCCTACGTGGAAGATAGAGAGCCTATCTCCCTTTGAAAAACGTAAGTTGCCCAAAGTATTCCTTTTAAAATGAAACTCAATTGTCTGAGGGAAAGAATGTGCTATATGCTCCTGATTCTGACTCAAGTGGTTTCTTTTGAGATACATGAGTTCCTTTAACTCTGCTGAAAGGGCCTATTTGGAACAAACAGCCTATCTCCACCTTGAATTTCAAAGATGCAGGAAGTACTGCTTTCAAAAACTTACTGGTTTTTACACGGGTAAACAATGAAGTACATGGCGAAGTTTGTAATCTAGTTGGTTTTCGTTTAGTGCTCCATGTGTTTCTTGAACTCATCTGAATAGGCCCATTTGGAACAAAGAGAGCCTACGTTCACTTTGAAAAATGTAATTTATAGGAAGTACTCCTATCAATAATTAACTCTCTTCTCAGAGGTATACTAGGTCCTAGATTCTATAGCTTGTATCACAGATAGTTTACTGTCAAGAGATAAATGTGTTTCTTCAACTTGCCTGAATAGGCCTATTTCAAAAAGAAGAGCTGATTTTCCCTTTGAAAAACCTAAGTCACAGGAAGTATTCCTTCAAAAACCAGCTCAATTCTCGCAGTGAAACAAGCTCCTAGATGCTGCAGTTTTGAACATAGATGGTTTTCTTTGGACAGATACATGTCTTTGTTCACCTCAGCTGAATAGACCTATTTGTTACAAAGAGAGCCTCTCTCCACCTTGAAAAACCTAAGTTGCCAAAGTGTTCATTTTCTATGTACTGAATACTCAGAGGGAAACAATGTGCTACATGTTGCAGCTTCTAGCATTGATGGTTTTCTGGAGATATAAATCTGTTTCTTCACATCAGCTGAATGGTCTTATTTGAAAAAAGGTAAACTTATCTCAACCTTGAAACATACGTTGCTGGAAAGTAGGACGTTCAGGAACATACTCCACTGTCACAGGGAAATAATGTGCTAGAAGCTCCTGCTTCTACTACACATGATTTCCTTTCTAGAGATACATGTGTTTCTTCCAATTAGCTGAAAAGACCTAATTGAAAAAAGCGAGATTTCTCCACCTTCAAAATTCTCACTGGCAGAGAGTATTTCTTAGGAAAATTAACTACTCTCCATCAGAGAAACAACAGCAAGATACTGAAGCTTGTCACATAGACAGTTTTCTTTTCTTTGGAGAGATTTCTTTGCTCTTTCAACTCAGGTTCGTAGGCCTAGTTGGAACACAGAAAGCCAATCTCCACATTGAAAAACCTACGTTCCCATATGTATTCCTTTGAAAAACGAAATCCATTTTCATCAGAAAACAATGTACGAGATGCTGAGCTTCTACAATACATGGTTCTCTTGGAGAGATAAATGTGTTGCTTCAACTCAGCTGAATTTGCCTCTTTGGAACAATGTGATGTCATGTGAACCTTGGAAAACGTCCGTCGCGGGAAGTAGTCCTTGCAAAACCGTACTCAATTTTCTCAGGAGACAATGGGCTAGATGCTCCTATTTCTGAAACAGACGGTTTTCTTTCAAGTTATGCATGTGTTTCTTTAAATTAGCTGGCTAGGCCTATTTTGAACAAAGAGATCTTATCTCCATATTGAGAAACTGAAGTTGCTCTAGGTATTTCATTGACAAACTACACTCAATCTGACAAGGAAACAATGTGTTAGATATTCCTTCTGGTAACATAGATGGTTTTCTTCGGAGAGAAACACGTGTTTGTTCAAATCAGCTGAAAAGGCCTCCATGATACAAAGGGAGCCTATCTCCATCCTGAAAAACCTAAGTTGCAAGAAGTATTCCTTTTAAATCTACTGACTACTCACATGGAAACAATATGCTAGATGCTGCAGCTTGTAGTTAGACGGTTTTCTTTGGAGAGACACATGTGTTTCTTCACCTCAGCTGAATTGACCTGTTTTGAACCAAGAGAGTCTACCTCCACCTTGAAAATCCTAACTTGCAGGAAGTATTTCTTTGAAAAAACTGGCAAAAGTCTCCCAGGGTGACAATGTTCTTATTCTCCAGGGTCAAACAGAGATGGTTTTCTTTCAGGAGATACATGTGTTCCTTTAAGTCATATAGAAAGGCCTATTTTGTAACAAAGAGCCCATATCCACATTGAATGACCTATGTTGCAGGAGGAATTCCTTTCCAAATCTATCTCGGTTCTCACAGGGAAGCAATGTGCTAGATGTTGCTGCTTGTAACATATAATGTTTCTTGGGAGAGATCCCTTTGTCTTCAACTCAGCTGAACAGGCCAACGTAGAAAAAAGGGAGCCTATCTCCACCGTGAGAAACCATGCTGCAGGAAGTATTCCAATCAAAAACAAACTTATCTCACAGGGAAACAATGTGCTACCATTCCTGCTTCCAACAGAGATGGTGTTCTTTCGAGAGGTATGTGTGTTTCTTGAAATCTGCGGAATAGGCCTATTGGAAACAAAGTGAGCCTATGTCTACATTGAAAGACCTAAACTGCCTGAAGTACTCCTTTCAAATAGTAACTCAGCTCTCTCACAGAATCAATGTGCTACATGCTGCAGCGTCTAATCTAGATGGTTTCCTTTTAGAGATACATGTGTTTCTTCAATTCACCTGATTGTGTGTATTGGGAACAAAGTGAGCCAACCCACCCTTGGAAAACGTAAGTTGCAGGAAGTCTTTCTTTGACAAACTTACTAAATTCTCACAGGGAAACAATGCCCGAATATTCCTGCTTCCAACAGAGATGGCTTTCTTTGGAGAGATATATGTGTTTCTTCAAATGTGCTGAATAGGCCTACTTGGAACAAAGTGTGCCTATCTCTACATTGAAAATCCTCAGTTGCCCAAAGTACTCCTTTCAAGTACAAACTCAGATCTCACAGAGAAACCATGTGCTACATGCTGCAGCTTCTAATCCCGATGGTTTCCTTTTAGAAATACATGTGTTTCTTCAATTCACATGAAGGTGTGTATTGGGAACAAAGTGAGTCAACCCAACCTTGGAAAACGTAAATTGCAGGAAGTATTCCCTTGCAAAACCTATTCAATTCGAAGTTGGAAACAATATGGGGGATGCTCCTTCTTCCACAGAGATGTTTTCTTTGAGAGACACACGTGTTTCTTCAAGTTAGCTGGACAGGCCTATTTGCTTACTGACTGTAACATATAAGATTTCTTTGGAGAGATACATGTGTTTCTTCAATGCAGCTGAAAAATGCCAATGTGGAAATAAGGGAGCCTCTCTCCACCATGAAGCACCCTGTTGCAGGAAGTATTCCATTTACAAACAAACACAATCTCCCAGGGAGACAATGTGCTATTACTCATGCTTCCAGCAGAGATGGTTTTTTTGGAGAAATATATGTGTTTCTTCAAATCTGCTGAACAGGCCTATTAGGAACAAAGAGAGCCTATGTCTACATTGAAAAAGCTAAATTGCCTGAAGTACTCCTTTCAAATATTAACTCAGCTGTCACAGGGAAACAATGAGCTGCACGGTACAGCTTCTAACATAGATGGTTTCCTTTTAGAGGTACGTGTGTTTCTTCAACTCACCTGCCTGTGTCTATCTGGAAAAAAGTGAGCCTATCCCAACCTTGAAAACCCTAAGCTGTAGGAAGTATTCCTATGCAAAGCCTTCTCAATTCTTACTGGGATACAATGTGGTGGATTCTCCTGCTTCTCACACAGATGTTTTCTGTCAAAAGACACATGTGTTTGTTCAAATTAGCCGGGGAGGCCTATTTGGAACAAACAACCCTTTGTTCCCCTTGCAAATTCTGAATGATGGGAAGAAATTCTTTTAAAATACTCATTTTTAACAGGGAAGCAATGTGCTAGATGTTGAAGATTGTAACATAGATAGTTTCCTTTGCAGAGACACTGATGTTTTTACAACTTAGCTCACAGGCCTACGTGGAAGATAGAGAGCCTATCTCCCTTTGAAAAACGTAAGTTGCCCAAAGTATTCCTTTTAAAATGAAACTCAATTGTCTGAGGGAAAGAATGTGCTATATGCTCCTGATTCTGACTCAAGTGGTTTCTTTTGAGATACATGAGTTCCTTTAACTCTGCTGAAAGGGCCTATTTGGAACAAACAGCCTATCTCCACCTTGAATTTCAAAGATGCAGGAAGTACTGCTTTCAAAAACTTACTGGTTTTTACACGGGTAAACAATGAAGTACATGGCGAAGTTTGTAATCTAGTTGGTTTTCGTTTAGTGCTCCATGTGTTTCTTGAACTCATCTGAATAGGCCCATTTGGAACAAAGAGAGCCTACGTTCACTTTGAAAAATGTAATTTATAGGAAGTACTCCTATCAATAATTACCTCTCTTCTCAGAGGTATACTAGGTCCTAGATTCTATAGCTTGTATCACAGATAGTTTACTGTCAAGAGATAAATGTGTTTCTTCAACTTGCCTGAATAGGCCTATTTCAAAAAAAAGAGCTGATTTTCCCTTTGAAAAACCTAAGTCACAGGAAGTATTCCTTCAAAAACCAGCTCAATTCTCGCAGTGAAACAAGCTCCTAGATGCTGCAGTTTTGAACATAGATGGTTTTCTTTGGACAGATACATGTCTTTGTTCACCTCAGCTGAATAGACCTATTTGTTACAAAGAGAGCCTCTCTCCACCTTGAAAAACCTAAGTTGCCAAAGTGTTCATTTTCTATGTACTGAATACTCAGAGGGAAACAATGTGCTACATGTTGCAGCTTCTAGCATTGATGGTTTTCTGGAGATATAAATCTGTTTCTTCACATCAGCTGAATGGTCTTATTTGAAAAAAGGTAAACTTATCTCAACCTTGAAACATACGTTGCTGGAAAGTAGGACGTTCAGGAACATACTCCACTGTCACAGGGAAATAATGTGCTAGAAGCTCCTGCTTCTACTACAGATGATTTCCTTTCTAGAGATACATGTGTTTCTTCCAATTAGCTGAAAAGACCTAATTGAAAAAAGCGAGATTTCTCCACCTTCAAAATTCTCACTGGCAGAGAGTATTTCTTAGGAAAATTAACTACTCTCCATCAGAGAAACAACAGCAAGATACTGAAGCTTGTCACATAGACGGTTGTCTTTTCTTTGGAGAGATTTCTTTGCTCTTTCAACTCAGTTTCGTAGGCCTAGTTGGAACACAGAAAGCCAATCTCCACATTGAAAAACCTACGTTCCCATATGTATTCCTTTGAAAAACGAAATCCATTTTCATCAGAAAACAATGTACGAGATGCTGAGCTTCTACAATACATGGTTCTCTTGGAGAGATAAATGTGTTGCTTCAACTCAGCTGAATTTGCCTCTTTGGAACAATGTGATGTCATGTGAACCTTGGAAAACGTCCGTCGCGGGAAGTAGTCCTTGCAAAACCGTACTCAATTTTCTCAGGAGACAATGGGCTAGATGCTCCTATTTCTGAAACAGACGGTTTTCTTTCAAGTTATGCATGTGTTTCTTTAAATTAGCTGGCTAGGCCTATTTTGAACAAAGAGATCTTATCTCCATATTGAGAAACTGAAGTTGCTCTAGGTATTTCATTGACAAACTACACTCAATCTGACAAGGAAACAATGTGTTAGATATTCCTTCTGGTAACATAGATGGTTTTCTTCGGAGAGAAACACGTGTTTGTTCAAATCAGCTGAAAAGGCCTCCATGATACAAAGGGAGCCTATCTCCATCCTGAAAAACCTAAGTTGCAAGAAGTATTCCTTTTAAATCTACTGACTACTCACATGGAAACAATATGCTAGATGCTGCAGCTTGTAGTTAGACGGTTTTCTTTGGAGAGACACATGTGTTTCTTCACCTCAGCTGAATTGACCTGTTTTGAACCAAGAGAGTCTACCTCCACCTTGAAAATCCTAACTTGCAGGAAGTATTTCTTTGAAAAAACTGGCAAAAGTCTCCCAGGGTGACAATGTTCTTATTCTCCAGGGTCAAACAGAGATGGTTTTCTTTCAGGAGATACATGTGTTCCTTTAAGTCATATAGAAAGGCCTATTTTGTAACAAAGAGCCCATATCCACATTGAATGACCTATGTTGCAGGAGAAATTCCTTTCCAAATCTATCTCGGTTCTCACAGGGAAGCAATGTGCTAGATGTTGCTGCTTGTAACATATAATGTTTCTTGGGAGAGATCCCTTTGTCTTCAACTCAGCTGAACAGGACAACGTAGAAAAAAGGGAGCCTATCTCCACCGTGAGAAACCATGCTGCAGGAAGTATTCCAATCAAAAACAAACTTATCTCACAGGGAAACAATGTGCTACCATTCCTGCTTCCAACAGAGATGGTGTTCTTTCGAGAGGTATGTGTGTTTCTTGAAATCTGCGGAATAGGCCTATTGGAAACAAAGTGAGCCTATGTCTACATTGAAAGACCTAAACTGCCTGAAGTACTCCTTTCAAATAGTAACTCAGCTCTCTCACAGAATCAATGTGCTACATGCTGCAGCGTCTAATCTAGATGGTTTCCTTTTAGAGATACATGTGTTTCTTCAATTCACCTGATTGTGTGTATTGGGAACAAAGTGAGCCAACCCACCCTTGGAAAACGTAAGTTGCAGGAAGTCTTTCTTTGACAAACTTACTAAATTCTCACAGGGAAACAATGCCCGAATATTCCTGCTTCCAACAGAGATGGCTTTCTTTGGAGAGATATATGTGTTTCTTCAAATGTGCTGAATAGGCCTACTTGGAACAAAGTGTGCCTATCTCTACATTGAAAATCCTCAGTTGCCCGAAGTATTCCTTTCAAGTACTAACTCAGATCTCACAGAGAAACCATGTGCTACATGCTGCAGCTTCTAATCCCGATGGTTTCCTTTTAGAAATACATGTGTTTCTTCAATTCACATGAAGGTGTGTATTGGGAACAAAGTGAGTCAACCCAACCTTGGAAAATGTAAATTGCAGGAAGTATTCCCTTGCAAAACCTATTCAATTCGAAGTTGGAAACAATATGGGGGATGCTCCTTCTTCCACAGAGATGTTTTCTTTGAGAGACACACGTGTTTCTTCAAGTTAGCTGGACAGGCCTATTTGCTTACTGACTGTAACATATAAGATTTCTTTGGAGAGATACATGTGTTTCTTCAATGCAGCTGAAAAATGCCAATGTGGAAATAAGGGAGCCTCTCTCCACCATGAAGCACCCTGTTGCAGGAAGTATTCCATTTACAAACAAACACAATCTCCCAGGGAGACAATGTGCTATTACTCATGCTTCCAGCAGAGATGGTTTTTTTGGAGAAATATATGTGTTTCTTCAAATCTGCTGAACAGGCCTATTAGGAACAAAGAGAGCCTATGTCTACATTGAAAAAGCTAAATTGCCTGAAGTACTCCTTTCAAATATTAACTCAGCTGTCACAGGGAAACAATGAGCTGCACGGTACAGCTTCTAACATAGATGGTTTCCTTTTAGAGGTACGTGTGTTTCTTCAACTCACCTGCCTGTGTCTATCTGGAAAAAAGTGAGCCTATCCCAACCTTGAAAACCCTAAGCTGTAGGAAGTATTCCTATGCAAAGCCTTCTCAATTCTTACTGGGATACAGTGTGGTGGATTCTCCTGCTTCTCACACAGATGTTTTCTGTCAAAAGACACATGTGTTTGTTCAAATTAGCCGGGGAGGCCTTTTTGGAACAAACAACCCTTTGTTCCCCTTGCAAATTCTGAATGGTGGGAAGAAATTCTTTTAAAATACTCATTTTTAACAGGGAAGCAATGTGCTAGATGTTGAAGATTGTAACATAGATAGTTTTCTTTGCAGAGACACTGATGTTTTTACAACTTAGCTCACAGGCCTACGTGGAAGATAGAGAGCCTATCTCCCTTTGAAAAACGTAAGTTGCCCAAAGTATTCCTTTTAAAATGAAACTCAATTGTCTGAGGGAAAGAATGTGCTATATGCTCCTGATTCTGACTCAAGTGGTTTCTTTTGAGATACATGAGTTCCTTTAACTCTGCTGAAAGGGCCTATTTGGAACAAACAGCCTATCTCCACCTTGAATTTCAAAGATGCAGGAAGTACTGCTTTCAAAAACTTACTGGTTTTTACACGGGTAAACAATGAAGTACATGGCGAAGTTTGTAATCTAGTTGGTTTTCGTTTAGTGCTCCATGTGTTTCTTGAACTCATCTGAATAGGCCCATTTGGAACAAAGAGAGCCTACGTTCACTTTGAAAAATGTAATTTATAGGAAGTACTCCTATCAATAATTAACTCTCTTCTCAGAGGTATACTAGGTCCTAGATTCTATAGCTTGTATCACAGATAGTTTACTGTCAAGAGATAAATGTGTTTCTTCAACTTGCCTGAATAGGCCTATTTCAAAAAGAAGAGCTGATTTTCCCTTTGAAAAACCTAAGTCACAGGAAGTATTCCTTCAAAAACCAGCTCAATTCTCGCAGTGAAACAAGCTCCTAGATGCTGCAGTTTTGAACATAGATGGTTTTCTTTGGACAGATACATGTCTTTGTTCACCTCAGCTGAATAGACCTATTTGTTACAAAGAGAGCCTCTCTCCACCTTGAAAAACCTAAGTTGCCAAAGTGTTCATTTTCTATGTACTGAATACTCAGAGGGAAACAATGTGCTACATGTTGCAGCTTCTAGCATTGATGGTTTTCTGGAGATATAAATCTGTTTCTTCACATCAGCTGAATGGTCTTATTTGAAAAAAGGTAAACTTATCTCAACCTTGAAACATACGTTGCTGGAAAGTAGGACGTTCAGGAACATACTCCACTGTCACAGGGAAATAATGTGCTAGAAGCTCCTGCTTCTACTACACATGATTTCCTTTCTAGAGATACATGTGTTTCTTCCAATTAGCTGAAAAGACCTAATTGAAAAAAGCGAGATTTCTCCACCTTCAAAATTCTCACTGGCAGAGAGTATTTCTTAGGAAAATTAACTACTCTCCATCAGAGAAACAACAGCAAGATACTGAAGCTTGTCACATAGACAGTTTTCTTTTCTTTGGAGAGATTTCTTTGCTCTTTCAACTCAGGTTCGTAGGCCTAGTTGGAACACAGAAAGCCAATCTCCACATTGAAAAACCTACGTTCCCATATGTATTCCTTTGAAAAACGAAATCCATTTTCATCAGAAAACAATGTACGAGATGCTGAGCTTCTACAATACATGGTTCTCTTGGAGAGATAAATGTGTTGCTTCAACTCAGCTGAATTTGCCTCTTTGGAACAATGTGATGTCATGTGAACCTTGGAAAACGTCCGTCGCGGGAAGTAGTCCTTGCAAAACCGTACTCAATTTTCTCAGGAGACAATGGGCTAGATGCTCCTATTTCTGAAACAGACGGTTTTCTTTCAAGTTATGCATGTGTTTCTTTAAATTAGCTGGCTAGGCCTATTTTGAACAAAGAGATCTTATCTCCATATTGAGAAACTGAAGTTGCTCTAGGTATTTCATTGACAAACTACACTCAATCTGACAAGGAAACAATGTGTTAGATATTCCTTCTGGTAACATAGATGGTTTTCTTCGGAGAGAAACACGTGTTTGTTCAAATCAGCTGAAAAGGCCTCCATGATACAAAGGGAGCCTATCTCCATCCTGAAAAACCTAAGTTGCAAGAAGTATTCCTTTTAAATCTACTGACTACTCACATGGAAACAATATGCTAGATGCTGCAGCTTGTAGTTAGACGGTTTTCTTTGGAGAGACACATGTGTTTCTTCACCTCAGCTGAATTGACCTGTTTTGAACCAAGAGAGTCTACCTCCACCTTGAAAATCCTAACTTGCAGGAAGTATTTCTTTGAAAAAACTGGCAAAAGTCTCCCAGGGTGACAATGTTCTTATTCTCCAGGGTCAAACAGAGATGGTTTTCTTTCAGGAGATACATGTGTTCCTTTAAGTCATATAGAAAGGCCTATTTTGTAACAAAGAGCCCATATCCACATTGAATGACCTATGTTGCAGGAGAAATTCCTTTCCAAATCTATCTCGGTTCTCACAGGGAAGCAATGTGCTAGATGTTGCTGCTTGTAACATATAATGTTTCTTGGGAGAGATCCCTTTGTCTTCAACTCAGCTGAACAGGACAACGTAGAAAAAAGGGAGCCTATCTCCACCGTGAGAAACCATGCTGCAGGAAGTATTCCAATCAAAAACAAACTTATCTCACAGGGAAACAATGTGCTACCATTCCTGCTTCCAACAGAGATGGTGTTCTTTCGAGAGGTATGTGTGTTTCTTGAAATCTGCGGAATAGGCCTATTGGAAACAAAGTGAGCCTATGTCTACATTGAAAGACCTAAACTGCCTGAAGTACTCCTTTCAAATAGTAACTCAGCTCTCTCACAGAATCAATGTGCTACATGCTGCAGCGTCTAATCTAGATGGTTTCCTTTTAGAGATACATGTGTTTCTTCAATTCACCTGATTGTGTGTATTGGGAACAAAGTGAGCCAACCCACCCTTGGAAAACGTAAGTTGCAGGAAGTCTTTCTTTGACAAACTTACTAAATTCTCACAGGGAAACAATGCCCGAATATTCCTGCTTCCAACAGAGATGGCTTTCTTTGGAGAGATATATGTGTTTCTTCAAATGTGCTGAATAGGCCTACTTGGAACAAAGTGTGCCTATCTCTACATTGAAAATCCTCAGTTGCCCGAAGTATTCCTTTCAAGTACTAACTCAGATCTCACAGAGAAACCATGTGCTACATGCTGCAGCTTCTAATCCCGATGGTTTCCTTTTAGAAATACATGTGTTTCTTCAATTCACATGAAGGTGTGTATTGGGAACAAAGTGAGTCAACCCAACCTTGGAAAATGTAAATTGCAGGAAGTATTCCCTTGCAAAACCTATTCAATTCGAAGTTGGAAACAATATGGGGGATGCTCCTTCTTCCACAGAGATGTTTTCTTTGAGAGACACACGTGTTTCTTCAAGTTAGCTGGACAGGCCTATTTGCTTACTGACTGTAACATATAAGATTTCTTTGGAGAGATACATGTGTTTCTTCAATGCAGCTGAAAAATGCCAATGTGGAAATAAGGGAGCCTCTCTCCACCATGAAGCACCCTGTTGCAGGAAGTATTCCATTTACAAACAAACACAATCTCCCAGGGAGACAATGTGCTATTACTCATGCTTCCAGCAGAGATGGTTTTTTTGGAGAAATATATGTGTTTCTTCAAATCTGCTGAACAGGCCTATTAGGAACAAAGAGAGCCTATGTCTACATTGAAAAAGCTAAATTGCCTGAAGTACTCCTTTCAAATATTAACTCAGCTGTCACAGGGAAACAATGAGCTGCACGGTACAGCTTCTAACATAGATGGTTTCCTTTTAGAGGTACGTGTGTTTCTTCAACTCACCTGCCTGTGTCTATCTGGAAAAAAGTGAGCCTATCCCAACCTTGAAAACCCTAAGCTGTAGGAAGTATTCCTATGCAAAGCCTTCTCAATTCTTACTGGGATACAGTGTGGTGGATTCTCCTGCTTCTCACACAGATGTTTTCTGTCAAAAGACACATGTGTTTGTTCAAATTAGCCGGGGAGGCCTTTTTGGAACAAACAACCCTTTGTTCCCCTTGCAAATTCTGAATGGTGGGAAGAAATTCTTTTAAAATACTCATTTTTAACAGGGAAGCAATGTGCTAGATGTTGAAGATTGTAACATAGATAGTTTTCTTTGCAGAGACACTGATGTTTTTACAACTTAGCTCACAGGCCTACGTGGAAGATAGAGAGCCTATCTCCCTTTGAAAAACGTAAGTTGCCCAAAGTATTCCTTTTAAAATGAAACTCAATTGTCTGAGGGAAAGAATGTGCTATATGCTCCTGATTCTGACTCAAGTGGTTTCTTTTGAGATACATGAGTTCCTTTAACTCTGCTGAAAGGGCCTATTTGGAACAAACAGCCTATCTCCACCTTGAATTTCAAAGATGCAGGAAGTACTGCTTTCAAAAACTTACTGGTTTTTACACGGGTAAACAATGAAGTACATGGCGAAGTTTGTAATCTAGTTGGTTTTCGTTTAGTGCTCCATGTGTTTCTTGAACTCATCTGAATAGGCCCATTTGGAACAAAGAGAGCCTACGTTCACTTTGAAAAATGTAATTTATAGGAAGTACTCCTATCAATAATTAACTCTCTTCTCAGAGGTATACTAGGTCCTAGATTCTATAGCTTGTATCACAGATAGTTTACTGTCAAGAGATAAATGTGTTTCTTCAACTTGCCTGAATAGGCCTATTTCAAAAAGAAGAGCTGATTTTCCCTTTGAAAAACCTAAGTCACAGGAAGTATTCCTTCAAAAACCAGCTCAATTCTCGCAGTGAAACAAGCTCCTAGATGCTGCAGTTTTGAACATAGATGGTTTTCTTTGGACAGATACATGTCTTTGTTCACCTCAGCTGAATAGACCTATTTGTTACAAAGAGAGCCTCTCTCCACCTTGAAAAACCTAAGTTGCCAAAGTGTTCATTTTCTATGTACTGAATACTCAGAGGGAAACAATGTGCTACATGTTGCAGCTTCTAGCATTGATGGTTTTCTGGAGATATAAATCTGTTTCTTCACATCAGCTGAATGGTCTTATTTGAAAAAAGGTAAACTTATCTCAACCTTGAAACATACGTTGCTGGAAAGTAGGACGTTCAGGAACATACTCCACTGTCACAGGGAAATAATGTGCTAGAAGCTCCTGCTTCTACTACACATGATTTCCTTTCTAGAGATACATGTGTTTCTTCCAATTAGCTGAAAAGACCTAATTGAAAAAAGCGAGATTTCTCCACCTTCAAAATTCTCACTGGCAGAGAGTATTTCTTAGGAAAATTAACTACTCTCCATCAGAGAAACAACAGCAAGATACTGAAGCTTGTCACATAGACAGTTTTCTTTTCTTTGGAGAGATTTCTTTGCTCTTTCAACTCAGGTTCGTAGGCCTAGTTGGAACACAGAAAGCCAATCTCCACATTGAAAAACCTACGTTCCCATATGTATTCCTTTGAAAAACGAAATCCATTTTCATCAGAAAACAATGTACGAGATGCTGAGCTTCTACAATACATGGTTCTCTTGGAGAGATAAATGTGTTGCTTCAACTCAGCTGAATTTGCCTCTTTGGAACAATGTGATGTCATGTGAACCTTGGAAAACGTCCGTCGCGGGAAGTAGTCCTTGCAAAACCGTACTCAATTTTCTCAGGAGACAATGGGCTAGATGCTCCTATTTCTGAAACAGACGGTTTTCTTTCAAGTTATGCATGTGTTTCTTTAAATTAGCTGGCTAGGCCTATTTTGAACAAAGAGATCTTATCTCCATATTGAGAAACTGAAGTTGCTCTAGGTATTTCATTGACAAACTACACTCAATCTGACAAGGAAACAATGTGTTAGATATTCCTTCTGGTAACATAGATGGTTTTCTTCGGAGAGAAACACGTGTTTGTTCAAATCAGCTGAAAAGGCCTCCATGATACAAAGGGAGCCTATCTCCATCCTGAAAAACCTAAGTTGCAAGAAGTATTCCTTTTAAATCTACTGACTACTCACATGGAAACAATATGCTAGATGCTGCAGCTTGTAGTTAGACGGTTTTCTTTGGAGAGACACATGTGTTTCTTCACCTCAGCTGAATTGACCTGTTTTGAACCAAGAGAGTCTACCTCCACCTTGAAAATCCTAACTTGCAGGAAGTATTTCTTTGAAAAAACTGGCAAAAGTCTCCCAGGGTGACAATGTTCTTATTCTCCAGGGTCAAACAGAGATGGTTTTCTTTCAGGAGATACATGTGTTCCTTTAAGTCATATAGAAAGGCCTATTTTGTAACAAAGAGCCCATATCCACATTGAATGACCTATGTTGCAGGAGGAATTCCTTTCCAAATCTATCTCGGTTCTCACAGGGAAGCAATGTGCTAGATGTTGCTGCTTGTAACATATAATGTTTCTTGGGAGAGATCCCTTTGTCTTCAACTCAGCTGAACAGGCCAACGTAGAAAAAAGGGAGCCTATCTCCACCGTGAGAAACCATGCTGCAGGAAGTATTCCAATCAAAAACAAACTTATCTCACAGGGAAACAATGTGCTACCATTCCTGCTTCCAACAGAGATGGTGTTCTTTCGAGAGGTATGTGTGTTTCTTGAAATCTGCGGAATAGGCCTATTGGAAACAAAGTGAGCCTATGTCTACATTGAAAGACCTAAACTGCCTGAAGTACTCCTTTCAAATAGTAACTCAGCTCTCTCACAGAATCAATGTGCTACATGCTGCAGCGTCTAATCTAGATGGTTTCCTTTTAGAGATACATGTGTTTCTTCAATTCACCTGATTGTGTGTATTGGGAACAAAGTGAGCCAACCCACCCTTGGAAAACGTAAGTTGCAGGAAGTCTTTCTTTGACAAACTTACTAAATTCTCACAGGGAAACAATGCCCGAATATTCCTGCTTCCAACAGAGATGGCTTTCTTTGGAGAGATATATGTGTTTCTTCAAATGTGCTGAATAGGCCTACTTGGAACAAAGTGTGCCTATCTCTACATTGAAAATCCTCAGTTGCCCGAAGTACTCCTTTCAAGTACAAACTCAGATCTCACAGAGAAACCATGTGCTACATGCTGCAGCTTCTAATCCCGATGGTTTCCTTTTAGAAATACATGTGTTTCTTCAATTCACATGAAGGTGTGTATTGGGAACAAAGTGAGTCAACCCAACCTTGGAAAACGTAAATTGCAGGAAGTATTCCCTTGCAAAACCTATTCAATTCGAAGTTGGAAACAATATGGGGGATGCTCCTTCTTCCACAGAGATGTTTTCTTTGAGAGACACACGTGTTTCTTCAAGTTAGCTGGACAGGCCTATTTGCTTACTGACTGTAACATATAAGATTTCTTTGGAGAGATACATGTGTTTCTTCAATGCAGCTGAAAAATGCCAATGTGGAAATAAGGGAGCCTCTCTCCACCATGAAGCACCCTGTTGCAGGAAGTATTCCATTTACAAACAAACACAATCTCCCAGGGAGACAATGTGCTATTACTCATGCTTCCAGCAGAGATGGTTTTTTTGGAGAAATATATGTGTTTCTTCAAATCTGCTGAACAGGCCTATTAGGAACAAAGAGAGCCTATGTCTACATTGAAAAAGCTAAATTGCCTGAAGTACTCCTTTCAAATATTAACTCAGCTGTCACAGGGAAACAATGAGCTGCACGGTACAGCTTCTAACATAGATGGTTTCCTTTTAGAGGTACGTGTGTTTCTTCAACTCACCTGCCTGTGTCTATCTGGAAAAAAGTGAGCCTATCCCAACCTTGAAAACCCTAAGCTGTAGGAAGTATTCCTATGCAAAGCCTTCTCAATTCTTACTGGGATACAATGTGGTGGATTCTCCTGCTTCTCACACAGATGTTTTCTGTCAAAAGACACATGTGTTTGTTCAAATTAGCCGGGGAGGCCTATTTGGAACAAACAACCCTTTGTTCCCCTTGCAAATTCTGAATGATGGGAAGAAATTCTTTTAAAATACTCATTTTTAACAGGGAAGCAATGTGCTAGATGTTGAAGATTGTAACATAGATAGTTTCCTTTGCAGAGACACTGATGTTTTTACAACTTAGCTCACAGGCCTACGTGGAAGATAGAGAGCCTATCTCCCTTTGAAAAACGTAAGTTGCCCAAAGTATTCCTTTTAAAATGAAACTCAATTCTCTGAGGGAAAGAATGTGCTATATGCTCCTGATTCTGACTCAAGTGGTTTCTTTTGAGATACATGAGTTCCTTTAACTCTGCTGAAAGGGCCTATTTGGAACAAACAGCCTATCTCCACCTTGAATTTCAAAGATGCAGGAAGTACTGCTTTCAAAAACTTACTGGTTTTTACACGGGTAAACAATGAAGTACATGGCGAAGTTTGTAATCTAGTTGGTTTTCGTTTAGTGCTCCATGTGTTTCTTGAACTCATCTGAATAGGCCCATTTGGAACAAAGAGAGCCTACGTTCACTTTGAAAAATGTAATTTATAGGAAGTACTCCTATCAATAATTAACTCTCTTCTCAGAGGTATACTAGGTCCTAGATTCTATAGCTTGTATCACAGATAGTTTACTGTCAAGAGATAAATGTGTTTCTTCAACTTGCCTGAATAGGCCTATTTCAAAAAAAAAGAGCTGATTTTCCCTTTGAAAAACCTAAGTCACAGGAAGTATTCCTTCAAAAACCAGCTCAATTCTCGCAGTGAAACAAGCTCCTAGATGCTGCAGTTTTGAACATAGATGGTTTTCTTTGGACAGATACATGTCTTTGTTCACCTCAGCTGAATAGACCTATTTGTTACAAAGAGAGCCTCTCTCCACCTTGAAAAACCTAAGTTGCCAAAGTGTTCATTTTCTATGTACTGAATACTCAGAGGGAAACAATGTGCTACATGTTGCAGCTTCTAGCATTGATGGTTTTCTGGAGATATAAATCTGTTTCTTCACATCAGCTGAATGGTCTTATTTGAAAAAAGGTAAACTTATCTCAACCTTGAAACATACGTTGCTGGAAAGTAGGACGTTCAGGAACATACTCCACTGTCACAGGGAAATAATGTGCTAGAAGCTCCTGCTTCTACTACAGATGATTTCCTTTCTAGAGATACATGTGTTTCTTCCAATTAGCTGAAAAGACCTAATTGAAAAAAGCGAGATTTCTCCACCTTCAAAATTCTCACTGGCAGAGAGTATTTCTTAGGAAAATTAACTACTCTCCATCAGAGAAACAACAGCAAGATACTGAAGCTTGTCACATAGACGGTTGTCTTTTCTTTGGAGAGATTTCTTTGCTCTTTCAACTCAGTTTCGTAGGCCTAGTTGGAACACAGAAAGCCAATCTCCACATTGAAAAACCTACGTTCCCATATGTATTCCTTTGAAAAACGAAATCCATTTTCATCAGAAAACAATGTACGAGATGCTGAGCTTCTACAATACATGGTTCTCTTGGAGAGATAAATGTGTTGCTTCAACTCAGCTGAATTTGCCTCTTTGGAACAATGTGATGTCATGTGAACCTTGGAAAACGTCCGTCGCGGGAAGTAGTCCTTGCAAAACCGTACTCAATTTTCTCAGGAGACAATGGGCTAGATGCTCCTATTTCTGAAACAGACGGTTTTCTTTCAAGTTATGCATGTGTTTCTTTAAATTAGCTGGCTAGGCCTATTTTGAACAAAGAGATCTTATCTCCATATTGAGAAACTGAAGTTGCTCTAGGTATTTCATTGACAAACTACACTCAATCTGACAAGGAAACAATGTGTTAGATATTCCTTCTGGTAACATAGATGGTTTTCTTCGGAGAGAAACACGTGTTTGTTCAAATCAGCTGAAAAGGCCTCCATGATACAAAGGGAGCCTATCTCCATCCTGAAAAACCTAAGTTGCAAGAAGTATTCCTTTTAAATCTACTGACTACTCACATGGAAACAATATGCTAGATGCTGCAGCTTGTAGTTAGACGGTTTTCTTTGGAGAGACACATGTGTTTCTTCACCTCAGCTGAATTGACCTGTTTTGAACCAAGAGAGTCTACCTCCACCTTGAAAATCCTAACTTGCAGGAAGTATTTCTTTGAAAAAACTGGCAAAAGTCTCCCAGGGTGACAATGTTCTTATTCTCCAGGGTCAAACAGAGATGGTTTTCTTTCAGGAGATACATGTGTTCCTTTAAGTCATATAGAAAGGCCTATTTTGTAACAAAGAGCCCATATCCACATTGAATGACCTATGTTGCAGGAGGAATTCCTTTCCAAATCTATCTCGGTTCTCACAGGGAAGCAATGTGCTAGATGTTGCTGCTTGTAACATATAATGTTTCTTGGGAGAGATCCCTTTGTCTTCAACTCAGCTGAACAGGCCAACGTAGAAAAAAGGGAGCCTATCTCCACCGTGAGAAACCATGCTGCAGGAAGTATTCCAATCAAAAACAAACTTATCTCACAGGGAAACAATGTGCTACCATTCCTGCTTCCAACAGAGATGGTGTTCTTTCGAGAGGTATGTGTGTTTCTTGAAATCTGCGGAATAGGCCTATTGGAAACAAAGTGAGCCTATGTCTACATTGAAAGACCTAAACTGCCTGAAGTACTCCTTTCAAATAGTAACTCAGCTCTCTCACAGAATCAATGTGCTACATGCTGCAGCGTCTAATCTAGATGGTTTCCTTTTAGAGATACATGTGTTTCTTCAATTCACCTGATTGTGTGTATTGGGAACAAAGTGAGCCAACCCACCCTTGGAAAACGTAAGTTGCAGGAAGTCTTTCTTTGACAAACTTACTAAATTCTCACAGGGAAACAATGCCCGAATATTCCTGCTTCCAACAGAGATGGCTTTCTTTGGAGAGATATATGTGTTTCTTCAAATGTGCTGAATAGGCCTACTTGGAACAAAGTGTGCCTATCTCTACATTGAAAATCCTCAGTTGCCCGAAGTACTCCTTTCAAGTACAAACTCAGATCTCACAGAGAAACCATGTGCTACATGCTGCAGCTTCTAATCCCGATGGTTTCCTTTTAGAAATACATGTGTTTCTTCAATTCACATGAAGGTGTGTATTGGGAACAAAGTGAGTCAACCCAACCTTGGAAAACGTAAATTGCAGGAAGTATTCCCTTGCAAAACCTATTCAATTCGAAGTTGGAAACAATATGGGGGATGCTCCTTCTTCCACAGAGATGTTTTCTTTGAGAGACACACGTGTTTCTTCAAGTTAGCTGGACAGGCCTATTTGCTTACTGACTGTAACATATAAGATTTCTTTGGAGAGATACATGTGTTTCTTCAATGCAGCTGAAAAATGCCAATGTGGAAATAAGGGAGCCTCTCTCCACCATGAAGCACCCTGTTGCAGGAAGTATTCCATTTACAAACAAACACAATCTCCCAGGGAGACAATGTGCTATTACTCATGCTTCCAGCAGAGATGGTTTTTTTGGAGAAATATATGTGTTTCTTCAAATCTGCTGAACAGGCCTATTAGGAACAAAGAGAGCCTATGTCTACATTGAAAAAGCTAAATTGCCTGAAGTACTCCTTTCAAATATTAACTCAGCTGTCACAGGGAAACAATGAGCTGCACGGTACAGCTTCTAACATAGATGGTTTCCTTTTAGAGGTACGTGTGTTTCTTCAACTCACCTGCCTGTGTCTATCTGGAAAAAAGTGAGCCTATCCCAACCTTGAAAACCCTAAGCTGTAGGAAGTATTCCTATGCAAAGCCTTCTCAATTCTTACTGGGATACAATGTGGTGGATTCTCCTGCTTCTCACACAGATGTTTTCTGTCAAAAGACACATGTGTTTGTTCAAATTAGCCGGGGAGGCCTATTTGGAACAAACAACCCTTTGTTCCCCTTGCAAATTCTGAATGATGGGAAGAAATTCTTTTAAAATACTCATTTTTAACAGGGAAGCAATGTGCTAGATGTTGAAGATTGTAACATAGATAGTTTCCTTTGCAGAGACACTGATGTTTTTACAACTTAGCTCACAGGCCTACGTGGAAGATAGAGAGCCTATCTCCCTTTGAAAAACGTAAGTTGCCCAAAGTATTCCTTTTAAAATGAAACTCAATTCTCTGAGGGAAAGAATGTGCTATATGCTCCTGATTCTGACTCAAGTGGTTTCTTTTGAGATACATGAGTTCCTTTAACTCTGCTGAAAGGGCCTATTTGGAACAAACAGCCTATCTCCACCTTGAATTTCAAAGATGCAGGAAGTACTGCTTTCAAAAACTTACTGGTTTTTACACGGGTAAACAATGAAGTACATGGCGAAGTTTGTAATCTAGTTGGTTTTCGTTTAGTGCTCCATGTGTTTCTTGAACTCATCTGAATAGGCCCATTTGGAACAAAGAGAGCCTACGTTCACTTTGAAAAATGTAATTTATAGGAAGTACTCCTATCAATAATTAACTCTCTTCTCAGAGGTATACTAGGTCCTAGATTCTATAGCTTGTATCACAGATAGTTTACTGTCAAGAGATAAATGTGTTTCTTCAACTTGCCTGAATAGGCCTATTTCAAAAAAAAAGAGCTGATTTTCCCTTTGAAAAACCTAAGTCACAGGAAGTATTCCTTCAAAAACCAGCTCAATTCTCGCAGTGAAACAAGCTCCTAGATGCTGCAGTTTTGAACATAGATGGTTTTCTTTGGACAGATACATGTCTTTGTTCACCTCAGCTGAATAGACCTATTTGTTACAAAGAGAGCCTCTCTCCACCTTGAAAAACCTAAGTTGCCAAAGTGTTCATTTTCTATGTACTGAATACTCAGAGGGAAACAATGTGCTACATGTTGCAGCTTCTAGCATTGATGGTTTTCTGGAGATATAAATCTGTTTCTTCACATCAGCTGAATGGTCTTATTTGAAAAAAGGTAAACTTATCTCAACCTTGAAACATACGTTGCTGGAAAGTAGGACGTTCAGGAACATACTCCACTGTCACAGGGAAATAATGTGCTAGAAGCTCCTGCTTCTACTACAGATGATTTCCTTTCTAGAGATACATGTGTTTCTTCCAATTAGCTGAAAAGACCTAATTGAAAAAAGCGAGATTTCTCCACCTTCAAAATTCTCACTGGCAGAGAGTATTTCTTAGGAAAATTAACTACTCTCCATCAGAGAAACAACAGCAAGATACTGAAGCTTGTCACATAGACGGTTGTCTTTTCTTTGGAGAGATTTCTTTGCTCTTTCAACTCAGTTTCGTAGGCCTAGTTGGAACACAGAAAGCCAATCTCCACATTGAAAAACCTACGTTCCCATATGTATTCCTTTGAAAAACGAAATCCATTTTCATCAGAAAACAATGTACGAGATGCTGAGCTTCTACAATACATGGTTCTCTTGGAGAGATAAATGTGTTGCTTCAACTCAGCTGAATTTGCCTCTTTGGAACAATGTGATGTCATGTGAACCTTGGAAAACGTCTGTCGCGGGAAGTAGTCCTTGCAAAACCGTACTCAATTTTCTCAGGAGACAATGGGCTAGATGCTCCTATTTCTGAAACAGACGGTTTTCTTTCAAGTTATGCATGTGTTTCTTTAAATTAGCTGGCTAGGCCTATTTTGAACAAAGAGATCTTATCTCCATATTGAGAAACTGAAGTTGCTCTAGGTATTTCATTGACAAACTACACTCAATCTGACAAGGAAACAATGTGTTAGATATTCCTTCTGGTAACATAGATGGTTTTCTTCGGAGAGAAACACGTGTTTGTTCAAATCAGCTGAAAAGGCCTCCATGATACAAAGGGAGCCTATCTCCATCCTGAAAAACCTAAGTTGCAAGAAGTATTCCTTTTAAATCTACTGACTACTCACATGGAAACAATATGCTAGATGCTGCAGCTTGTAGTTAGACGGTTTTCTTTGGAGAGACACATGTGTTTCTTCACCTCAGCTGAATTGACCTGTTTTGAACCAAGAGAGTCTACCTCCACCTTGAAAATCCTAACTTGCAGGAAGTATTTCTTTGAAAAAACTGGCAAAAGTCTCCCAGGGTGACAATGTTCTTATTCTCCAGGGTCAAACAGAGATGGTTTTCTTTCAGGAGATACATGTGTTCCTTTAAGTCATATAGAAAGGCCTATTTTGTAACAAAGAGCCCATATCCACATTGAATGACCTATGTTGCAGGAGGAATTCCTTTCCAAATCTATCTCGGTTCTCACAGGGAAGCAATGTGCTAGATGTTGCTGCTTGTAACATATAATGTTTCTTGGGAGAGATCCCTTTGTCTTCAACTCAGCTGAACAGGCCAACGTAGAAAAAAGGGAGCCTATCTCCACCGTGAGAAACCATGCTGCAGGAAGTATTCCAATCAAAAACAAACTTATCTCACAGGGAAACAATGTGCTACCATTCCTGCTTCCAACAGAGATGGTGTTCTTTCGAGAGGTATGTGTGTTTCTTGAAATCTGCGGAATAGGCCTATTGGAAACAAAGTGAGCCTATGTCTACATTGAAAGACCTAAACTGCCTGAAGTACTCCTTTCAAATAGTAACTCAGCTCTCTCACAGAATCAATGTGCTACATGCTGCAGCGTCTAATCTAGATGGTTTCCTTTTAGAGATACATGTGTTTCTTCAATTCACCTGATTGTGTGTATTGGGAACAAAGTGAGCCAACCCACCCTTGGAAAACGTAAGTTGCAGGAAGTCTTTCTTTGACAAACTTACTAAATTCTCACAGGGAAACAATGCCCGAATATTCCTGCTTCCAACAGAGATGGCTTTCTTTGGAGAGATATATGTGTTTCTTCAAATGTGCTGAATAGGCCTACTTGGAACAAAGTGTGCCTATCTCTACATTGAAAATCCTCAGTTGCCCGAAGTACTCCTTTCAAGTACAAACTCAGATCTCACAGAGAAACCATGTGCTACATGCTGCAGCTTCTAATCCCGATGGTTTCCTTTTAGAAATACATGTGTTTCTTCAATTCACATGAAGGTGTGTATTGGGAACAAAGTGAGTCAACCCAACCTTGGAAAACGTAAATTGCAGGAAGTATTCCCTTGCAAAACCTATTCAATTCGAAGTTGGAAACAATATGGGGGATGCTCCTTCTTCCACAGAGATGTTTTCTTTGAGAGACACACGTGTTTCTTCAAGTTAGCTGGACAGGCCTATTTGCTTACTGACTGTAACATATAAGATTTCTTTGGAGAGATACATGTGTTTCTTCAATGCAGCTGAAAAATGCCAATGTGGAAATAAGGGAGCCTCTCTCCACCATGAAGCACCCTGTTGCAGGAAGTATTCCATTTACAAACAAACACAATCTCCCAGGGAGACAATGTGCTATTACTCATGCTTCCAGCAGAGATGGTTTTTTTGGAGAAATATATGTGTTTCTTCAAATCTGCTGAACAGGCCTATTAGGAACAAAGAGAGCCTATGTCTACATTGAAAAAGCTAAATTGCCTGAAGTACTCCTTTCAAATATTAACTCAGCTGTCACAGGGAAACAATGAGCTGCACGGTACAGCTTCTAACATAGATGGTTTCCTTTTAGAGGTACGTGTGTTTCTTCAACTCACCTGCCTGTGTCTATCTGGAAAAAAGTGAGCCTATCCCAACCTTGAAAACCCTAAGCTGTAGGAAGTATTCCTATGCAAAGCCTTCTCAATTCTTACTGGGATACAATGTGGTGGATTCTCCTGCTTCTCACACAGATGTTTTCTGTCAAAAGACACATGTGTTTGTTCAAATTAGCCGGGGAGGCCTATTTGGAACAAACAACCCTTTGTTCCCCTTGCAAATTCTGAATGGTGGGAAGAAATTCTTTTAAAATACTCATTTTTAACAGGGAAGCAATGTGCTAGATGTTGAAGATTGTAACATAGATAGTTTTCTTTGCAGAGACACTGATGTTTTTACAACTTAGCTCACAGGCCTACGTGGAAGATAGAGAGCCTATCTCCCTTTGAAAAACGTAAGTTGCCCAAAGTATTCCTTTTAAAATGAAACTCAATTCTCTGAGGGAAAGAATGTGCTATATGCTCCTGATTCTGACTCAAGTGGTTTCTTTTGAGATACATGAGTTCCTTTAACTCTGCTGAAAGGGCCTATTTGGAACAAACAGCCTATCTCCACCTTGAATTTCAAAGATGCAGGAAGTACTGCTTTCAAAAACTTACTGGTTTTTACACGGGTAAACAATGAAGTACATGGCGAAGTTTGTAATCTAGTTGGTTTTCGTTTAGTGCTCCATGTGTTTCTTGAACTCATCTGAATAGGCCCATTTGGAACAAAGAGAGCCTACGTTCACTTTGAAAAATGTAATTTATAGGAAGTACTCCTATCAATAATTAACTCTCTTCTCAGAGGTATACTAGGTCCTAGATTCTATAGCTTGTATCACAGATAGTTTACTGTCAAGAGATAAATGTGTTTCTTCAACTTGCCTGAATAGGCCTATTTCAAAAAAAAAGAGCTGATTTTCCCTTTGAAAAACCTAAGTCACAGGAAGTATTCCTTCAAAAACCAGCTCAATTCTCGCAGTGAAACAAGCTCCTAGATGCTGCAGTTTTGAACATAGATGGTTTTCTTTGGACAGATACATGTCTTTGTTCACCTCAGCTGAATAGACCTATTTGTTACAAAGAGAGCCTCTCTCCACCTTGAAAAACCTAAGTTGCCAAAGTGTTCATTTTCTATGTACTGAATACTCAGAGGGAAACAATGTGCTACATGTTGCAGCTTCTAGCATTGATGGTTTTCTGGAGATATAAATCTGTTTCTTCACATCAGCTGAATGGTCTTATTTGAAAAAAGGTAAACTTATCTCAACCTTGAAACATACGTTGCTGGAAAGTAGGACGTTCAGGAACATACTCCACTGTCACAGGGAAATAATGTGCTAGAAGCTCCTGCTTCTACTACAGATGATTTCCTTTCTAGAGATACATGTGTTTCTTCCAATTAGCTGAAAAGACCTAATTGAAAAAAGCGAGATTTCTCCACCTTCAAAATTCTCACTGGCAGAGAGTATTTCTTAGGAAAATTAACTACTCTCCATCAGAGAAACAACAGCAAGATACTGAAGCTTGTCACATAGACGGTTGTCTTTTCTTTGGAGAGATTTCTTTGCTCTTTCAACTCAGTTTCGTAGGCCTAGTTGGAACACAGAAAGCCAATCTCCACATTGAAAAACCTACGTTCCCATATGTATTCCTTTGAAAAACGAAATCCATTTTCATCAGAAAACAATGTACGAGATGCTGAGCTTCTACAATACATGGTTCTCTTGGAGAGATAAATGTGTTGCTTCAACTCAGCTGAATTTGCCTCTTTGGAACAATGTGATGTCATGTGAACCTTGGAAAACGTCCGTCGCGGGAAGTAGTCCTTGCAAAACCGTACTCAATTTTCTCAGGAGACAATGGGCTAGATGCTCCTATTTCTGAAACAGACGGTTTTCTTTCAAGTTATGCATGTGTTTCTTTAAATTAGCTGGCTAGGCCTATTTTGAACAAAGAGATCTTATCTCCATATTGAGAAACTGAAGTTGCTCTAGGTATTTCATTGACAAACTACACTCAATCTGACAAGGAAACAATGTGTTAGATATTCCTTCTGGTAACATAGATGGTTTTCTTCGGAGAGAAACACGTGTTTGTTCAAATCAGCTGAAAAGGCCTCCATGATACAAAGGGAGCCTATCTCCATCCTGAAAAACCTAAGTTGCAAGAAGTATTCCTTTTAAATCTACTGACTACTCACATGGAAACAATATGCTAGATGCTGCAGCTTGTAGTTAGACGGTTTTCTTTGGAGAGACACATGTGTTTCTTCACCTCAGCTGAATTGACCTGTTTTGAACCAAGAGAGTCTACCTCCACCTTGAAAATCCTAACTTGCAGGAAGTATTTCTTTGAAAAAACTGGCAAAAGTCTCCCAGGGTGACAATGTTCTTATTCTCCAGGGTCAAACAGAGATGGTTTTCTTTCAGGAGATACATGTGTTCCTTTAAGTCATATAGAAAGGCCTATTTTGTAACAAAGAGCCCATATCCACATTGAATGACCTATGTTGCAGGAGGAATTCCTTTCCAAATCTATCTCGGTTCTCACAGGGAAGCAATGTGCTAGATGTTGCTGCTTGTAACATATAATGTTTCTTGGGAGAGATCCCTTTGTCTTCAACTCAGCTGAACAGGCCAACGTAGAAAAAAGGGAGCCTATCTCCACCGTGAGAAACCATGCTGCAGGAAGTATTCCAATCAAAAACAAACTTATCTCACAGGGAAACAATGTGCTACCATTCCTGCTTCCAACAGAGATGGTGTTCTTTCGAGAGGTATGTGTGTTTCTTGAAATCTGCGGAATAGGCCTATTGGAAACAAAGTGAGCCTATGTCTACATTGAAAGACCTAAACTGCCTGAAGTACTCCTTTCAAATAGTAACTCAGCTCTCTCACAGAATCAATGTGCTACATGCTGCAGCGTCTAATCTAGATGGTTTCCTTTTAGAGATACATGTGTTTCTTCAATTCACCTGATTGTGTGTATTGGGAACAAAGTGAGCCAACCCACCCTTGGAAAACGTAAGTTGCAGGAAGTCTTTCTTTGACAAACTTACTAAATTCTCACAGGGAAACAATGCCCGAATATTCCTGCTTCCAACAGAGATGGCTTTCTTTGGAGAGATATATGTGTTTCTTCAAATGTGCTGAATAGGCCTACTTGGAACAAAGTGTGCCTATCTCTACATTGAAAATCCTCAGTTGCCCGAAGTACTCCTTTCAAGTACAAACTCAGATCTCACAGAGAAACCATGTGCTACATGCTGCAGCTTCTAATCCCGATGGTTTCCTTTTAGAAATACATGTGTTTCTTCAATTCACATGAAGGTGTGTATTGGGAACAAAGTGAGTCAACCCAACCTTGGAAAACGTAAATTGCAGGAAGTATTCCCTTGCAAAACCTATTCAATTCGAAGTTGGAAACAATATGGGGGATGCTCCTTCTTCCACAGAGATGTTTTCTTTGAGAGACACACGTGTTTCTTCAAGTTAGCTGGACAGGCCTATTTGCTTACTGACTGTAACATATAAGATTTCTTTGGAGAGATACATGTGTTTCTTCAATGCAGCTGAAAAATGCCAATGTGGAAATAAGGGAGCCTCTCTCCACCATGAAGCACCCTGTTGCAGGAAGTATTCCATTTACAAACAAACACAATCTCCCAGGGAGACAATGTGCTATTACTCATGCTTCCAGCAGAGATGGTTTTTTTGGAGAAATATATGTGTTTCTTCAAATCTGCTGAACAGGCCTATTAGGAACAAAGAGAGCCTATGTCTACATTGAAAAAGCTAAATTGCCTGAAGTACTCCTTTCAAATATTAACTCAGCTGTCACAGGGAAACAATGAGCTGCACGGTACAGCTTCTAACATAGATGGTTTCCTTTTAGAGGTACGTGTGTTTCTTCAACTCACCTGCCTGTGTCTATCTGGAAAAAAGTGAGCCTATCCCAACCTTGAAAACCCTAAGCTGTAGGAAGTATTCCTATGCAAAGCCTTCTCAATTCTTACTGGGATACAATGTGGTGGATTCTCCTGCTTCTCACACAGATGTTTTCTGTCAAAAGACACATGTGTTTGTTCAAATTAGCCGGGGAGGCCTATTTGGAACAAACAACCCTTTGTTCCCCTTGCAAATTCTGAATGATGGGAAGAAATTCTTTTAAAATACTCATTTTTAACAGGGAAGCAATGTGCTAGATGTTGAAGATTGTAACATAGATAGTTTTCTTTGCAGAGACACTGATGTTTTTACAACTTAGCTCACAGGCCTACGTGGAAGATAGAGAGCCTATCTCCCTTTGAAAAACGTAAGTTGCCCAAAGTATTCCTTTTAAAATGAAACTCAATTCTCTGAGGGAAAGAATGTGCTATATGCTCCTGATTCTGACTCAAGTGGTTTCTTTTGAGATACATGAGTTCCTTTAACTCTGCTGAAAGGGCCTATTTGGAACAAACAGCCTATCTCCACCTTGAATTTCAAAGATGCAGGAAGTACTGCTTTCAAAAACTTACTGGTTTTTACACGGGTAAACAATGAAGTACATGGCGAAGTTTGTAATCTAGTTGGTTTTCGTTTAGTGCTCCATGTGTTTCTTGAACTCATCTGAATAGGCCCATTTGGAACAAAGAGAGCCTACGTTCACTTTGAAAAATGTAATTTATAGGAAGTACTCCTATCAATAATTAACTCTCTTCTCAGAGGTATACTAGGTCCTAGATTCTATAGCTTGTATCACAGATAGTTTACTGTCAAGAGATAAATGTGTTTCTTCAACTTGCCTGAATAGGCCTATTTCAAAAAAAAAGAGCTGATTTTCCCTTTGAAAAACCTAAGTCACAGGAAGTATTCCTTCAAAAACCAGCTCAATTCTCGCAGTGAAACAAGCTCCTAGATGCTGCAGTTTTGAACATAGATGGTTTTCTTTGGACAGATACATGTCTTTGTTCACCTCAGCTGAATAGACCTATTTGTTACAAAGAGAGCCTCTCTCCACCTTGAAAAACCTAAGTTGCCAAAGTGTTCATTTTCTATGTACTGAATACTCAGAGGGAAACAATGTGCTACATGTTGCAGCTTCTAGCATTGATGGTTTTCTGGAGATATAAATCTGTTTCTTCACATCAGCTGAATGGTCTTATTTGAAAAAAGGTAAACTTATCTCAACCTTGAAACATACGTTGCTGGAAAGTAGGACGTTCAGGAACATACTCCACTGTCACAGGGAAATAATGTGCTAGAAGCTCCTGCTTCTACTACAGATGATTTCCTTTCTAGAGATACATGTGTTTCTTCCAATTAGCTGAAAAGACCTAATTGAAAAAAGCGAGATTTCTCCACCTTCAAAATTCTCACTGGCAGAGAGTATTTCTTAGGAAAATTAACTACTCTCCATCAGAGAAACAACAGCAAGATACTGAAGCTTGTCACATAGACGGTTGTCTTTTCTTTGGAGAGATTTCTTTGCTCTTTCAACTCAGTTTCGTAGGCCTAGTTGGAACACAGAAAGCCAATCTCCACATTGAAAAACCTACGTTCCCATATGTATTCCTTTGAAAAACGAAATCCATTTTCATCAGAAAACAATGTACGAGATGCTGAGCTTCTACAATACATGGTTCTCTTGGAGAGATAAATGTGTTGCTTCAACTCAGCTGAATTTGCCTCTTTGGAACAATGTGATGTCATGTGAACCTTGGAAAACGTCCGTCGCGGGAAGTAGTCCTTGCAAAACCGTACTCAATTTTCTCAGGAGACAATGGGCTAGATGCTCCTATTTCTGAAACAGACGGTTTTCTTTCAAGTTATGCATGTGTTTCTTTAAATTAGCTGGCTAGGCCTATTTTGAACAAAGAGATCTTATCTCCATATTGAGAAACTGAAGTTGCTCTAGGTATTTCATTGACAAACTACACTCAATCTGACAAGGAAACAATGTGTTAGATATTCCTTCTGGTAACATAGATGGTTTTCTTCGGAGAGAAACACGTGTTTGTTCAAATCAGCTGAAAAGGCCTCCATGATACAAAGGGAGCCTATCTCCATCCTGAAAAACCTAAGTTGCAAGAAGTATTCCTTTTAAATCTACTGACTACTCACATGGAAACAATATGCTAGATGCTGCAGCTTGTAGTTAGACGGTTTTCTTTGGAGAGACACATGTGTTTCTTCACCTCAGCTGAATTGACCTGTTTTGAACCAAGAGAGTCTACCTCCACCTTGAAAATCCTAACTTGCAGGAAGTATTTCTTTGAAAAAACTGGCAAAAGTCTCCCAGGGTGACAATGTTCTTATTCTCCAGGGTCAAACAGAGATGGTTTTCTTTCAGGAGATACATGTGTTCCTTTAAGTCATATAGAAAGGCCTATTTTGTAACAAAGAGCCCATATCCACATTGAATGACCTATGTTGCAGGAGGAATTCCTTTCCAAATCTATCTCGGTTCTCACAGGGAAGCAATGTGCTAGATGTTGCTGCTTGTAACATATAATGTTTCTTGGGAGAGATCCCTTTGTCTTCAACTCAGCTGAACAGGCCAACGTAGAAAAAAGGGAGCCTATCTCCACCGTGAGAAACCATGCTGCAGGAAGTATTCCAATCAAAAACAAACTTATCTCACAGGGAAACAATGTGCTACCATTCCTGCTTCCAACAGAGATGGTGTTCTTTCGAGAGGTATGTGTGTTTCTTGAAATCTGCGGAATAGGCCTATTGGAAACAAAGTGAGCCTATGTCTACATTGAAAGACCTAAACTGCCTGAAGTACTCCTTTCAAATAGTAACTCAGCTCTCTCACAGAATCAATGTGCTACATGCTGCAGCGTCTAATCTAGATGGTTTCCTTTTAGAGATACATGTGTTTCTTCAATTCACCTGATTGTGTGTATTGGGAACAAAGTGAGCCAACCCACCCTTGGAAAACGTAAGTTGCAGGAAGTCTTTCTTTGACAAACTTACTAAATTCTCACAGGGAAACAATGCCCGAATATTCCTGCTTCCAACAGAGATGGCTTTCTTTGGAGAGATATATGTGTTTCTTCAAATGTGCTGAATAGGCCTACTTGGAACAAAGTGTGCCTATCTCTACATTGAAAATCCTCAGTTGCCCGAAGTACTCCTTTCAAGTACAAACTCAGATCTCACAGAGAAACCATGTGCTACATGCTGCAGCTTCTAATCCCGATGGTTTCCTTTTAGAAATACATGTGTTTCTTCAATTCACATGAAGGTGTGTATTGGGAACAAAGTGAGTCAACCCAACCTTGGAAAACGTAAATTGCAGGAAGTATTCCCTTGCAAAACCTATTCAATTCGAAGTTGGAAACAATATGGGGGATGCTCCTTCTTCCACAGAGATGTTTTCTTTGAGAGACACACGTGTTTCTTCAAGTTAGCTGGACAGGCCTATTTGCTTACTGACTGTAACATATAAGATTTCTTTGGAGAGATACATGTGTTTCTTCAATGCAGCTGAAAAATGCCAATGTGGAAATAAGGGAGCCTCTCTCCACCATGAAGCACCCTGTTGCAGGAAGTATTCCATTTACAAACAAACACAATCTCCCAGGGAGACAATGTGCTATTACTCATGCTTCCAGCAGAGATGGTTTTTTTGGAGAAATATATGTGTTTCTTCAAATCTGCTGAACAGGCCTATTAGGAACAAAGAGAGCCTATGTCTACATTGAAAAAGCTAAATTGCCTGAAGTACTCCTTTCAAATATTAACTCAGCTGTCACAGGGAAACAATGAGCTGCACGGTACAGCTTCTAACATAGATGGTTTCCTTTTAGAGGTACGTGTGTTTCTTCAACTCACCTGCCTGTGTCTATCTGGAAAAAAGTGAGCCTATCCCAACCTTGAAAACCCTAAGCTGTAGGAAGTATTCCTATGCAAAGCCTTCTCAATTCTTACTGGGATACAGTGTGGTGGATTCTCCTGCTTCTCACACAGATGTTTTCTGTCAAAAGACACATGTGTTTGTTCAAATTAGCCGGGGAGGCCTATTTGGAACAAACAACCCTTTGTTCCCCTTGCAAATTCTGAATGATGGGAAGAAATTCTTTTAAAATACTCATTTTTAACAGGGAAGCAATGTGCTAGATGTTGAAGATTGTAACATAGATAGTTTTCTTTGCAGAGACACTGATGTTTTTACAACTTAGCTCACAGGCCTACGTGGAAGATAGAGAGCCTATCTCCCTTTGAAAAACGTAAGTTGCCCAAAGTATTCCTTTTAAAATGAAACTCAATTCTCTGAGGGAAAGAATGTGCTATATGCTCCTGATTCTGACTCAAGTGGTTTCTTTTGAGATACATGAGTTCCTTTAACTCTGCTGAAAGGGCCTATTTGGAACAAACAGCCTATCTCCACCTTGAATTTCAAAGATGCAGGAAGTACTGCTTTCAAAAACTTACTGGTTTTTACACGGGTAAACAATGAAGTACATGGCGAAGTTTGTAATCTAGTTGGTTTTCGTTTAGTGCTCCATGTGTTTCTTGAACTCATCTGAATAGGCCCATTTGGAACAAAGAGAGCCTACGTTCACTTTGAAAAATGTAATTTATAGGAAGTACTCCTATCAATAATTAACTCTCTTCTCAGAGGTATACTAGGTCCTAGATTCTATAGCTTGTATCACAGATAGTTTACTGTCAAGAGATAAATGTGTTTCTTCAACTTGCCTGAATAGGCCTATTTCAAAAAAAAAGAGCTGATTTTCCCTTTGAAAAACCTAAGTCACAGGAAGTATTCCTTCAAAAACCAGCTCAATTCTCGCAGTGAAACAAGCTCCTAGATGCTGCAGTTTTGAACATAGATGGTTTTCTTTGGACAGATACATGTCTTTGTTCACCTCAGCTGAATAGACCTATTTGTTACAAAGAGAGCCTCTCTCCACCTTGAAAAACCTAAGTTGCCAAAGTGTTCATTTTCTATGTACTGAATACTCAGAGGGAAACAATGTGCTACATGTTGCAGCTTCTAGCATTGATGGTTTTCTGGAGATATAAATCTGTTTCTTCACATCAGCTGAATGGTCTTATTTGAAAAAAGGTAAACTTATCTCAACCTTGAAACATACGTTGCTGGAAAGTAGGACGTTCAGGAACATACTCCACTGTCACAGGGAAATAATGTGCTAGAAGCTCCTGCTTCTACTACAGATGATTTCCTTTCTAGAGATACATGTGTTTCTTCCAATTAGCTGAAAAGACCTAATTGAAAAAAGCGAGATTTCTCCACCTTCAAAATTCTCACTGGCAGAGAGTATTTCTTAGGAAAATTAACTACTCTCCATCAGAGAAACAACAGCAAGATACTGAAGCTTGTCACATAGACGGTTGTCTTTTCTTTGGAGAGATTTCTTTGCTCTTTCAACTCAGTTTCGTAGGCCTAGTTGGAACACAGAAAGCCAATCTCCACATTGAAAAACCTACGTTCCCATATGTATTCCTTTGAAAAACGAAATCCATTTTCATCAGAAAACAATGTACGAGATGCTGAGCTTCTACAATACATGGTTCTCTTGGAGAGATAAATGTGTTGCTTCAACTCAGCTGAATTTGCCTCTTTGGAACAATGTGATCTCATGTGAACCTTGGAAAACGTCCGTCGCGGGAAGTAGTCCTTGCAAAACCGTACTCAATTTTCTCAGGAGACAATGGGCTAGATGCTCCTATTTCTGAAACAGACGGTTTTCTTTCAAGTTATGCATGTGTTTCTTTAAATTAGCTGGCTAGGCCTATTTTGAACAAAGAGATCTTATCTCCATATTGAGAAACTGAAGTTGCTCTAGGTATTTCATTGACAAACTACACTCAATCTGACAAGGAAACAATGTGTTAGATATTCCTTCTGGTAACATAGATGGTTTTCTTCGGAGAGAAACACGTGTTTGTTCAAATCAGCTGAAAAGGCCTCCATGATACAAAGGGAGCCTATCTCCATCCTGAAAAACCTAAGTTGCAAGAAGTATTCCTTTTAAATCTACTGACTACTCACATGGAAACAATATGCTAGATGCTGCAGCTTGTAGTTAGACGGTTTTCTTTGGAGAGACACATGTGTTTCTTCACCTCAGCTGAATTGACCTGTTTTGAACCAAGAGAGTCTACCTCCACCTTGAAAATCCTAACTTGCAGGAAGTATTTCTTTGAAAAAACTGGCAAAAGTCTCCCAGGGTGACAATGTTCTTATTCTCCAGGGTCAAACAGAGATGGTTTTCTTTCAGGAGATACATGTGTTCCTTTAAGTCATATAGAAAGGCCTATTTTGTAACAAAGAGCCCATATCCACATTGAATGACCTATGTTGCAGGAGGAATTCCTTTCCAAATCTATCTCGGTTCTCACAGGGAAGCAATGTGCTAGATGTTGCTGCTTGTAACATATAATGTTTCTTGGGAGAGATCCCTTTGTCTTCAACTCAGCTGAACAGGCCAACGTAGAAAAAAGGGAGCCTATCTCCACCGTGAGAAACCATGCTGCAGGAAGTATTCCAATCAAAAACAAACTTATCTCACAGGGAAACAATGTGCTACCATTCCTGCTTCCAACAGAGATGGTGTTCTTTCGAGAGGTATGTGTGTTTCTTGAAATCTGCGGAATAGGCCTATTGGAAACAAAGTGAGCCTATGTCTACATTGAAAGACCTAAACTGCCTGAAGTACTCCTTTCAAATAGTAACTCAGCTCTCTCACAGAATCAATGTGCTACATGCTGCAGCGTCTAATCTAGATGGTTTCCTTTTAGAGATACATGTGTTTCTTCAATTCACCTGATTGTGTGTATTGGGAACAAAGTGAGCCAACCCACCCTTGGAAAACGTAAGTTGCAGGAAGTCTTTCTTTGACAAACTTACTAAATTCTCACAGGGAAACAATGCCCGAATATTCCTGCTTCCAACAGAGATGGCTTTCTTTGGAGAGATATATGTGTTTCTTCAAATGTGCTGAATAGGCCTACTTGGAACAAAGTGTGCCTATCTCTACATTGAAAATCCTCAGTTGCCCGAAGTATTCCTTTCAAGTACTAACTCAGATCTCACAGAGAAACCATGTGCTACATGCTGCAGCTTCTAATCCCGATGGTTTCCTTTTAGAAATACATGTGTTTCTTCAATTCACATGAAGGTGTGTATTGGGAACAAAGTGAGTCAACCCAACCTTGGAAAATGTAAATTGCAGGAAGTATTCCCTTGCAAAACCTATTCAATTCGAAGTTGGAAACAATATGGGGGATGCTCCTTCTTCCACAGAGATGTTTTCTTTGAGAGACACACGTGTTTCTTCAAGTTAGCTGGACAGGCCTATTTGCTTACTGACTGTAACATATAAGATTTCTTTGGAGAGATACATGTGTTTCTTCAATGCAGCTGAAAAATGCCAATGTGGAAATAAGGGAGCCTCTCTCCACCATGAAGCACCCTGTTGCAGGAAGTATTCCATTTACAAACAAACACAATCTCCCAGGGAGACAATGTGCTATTACTCATGCTTCCAGCAGAGATGGTTTTTTTGGAGAAATATATGTGTTTCTTCAAATCTGCTGAACAGGCCTATTAGGAACAAAGAGAGCCTATGTCTACATTGAAAAAGCTAAATTGCCTGAAGTACTCCTTTCAAATATTAACTCAGCTGTCACAGGGAAACAATGAGCTGCACGGTACAGCTTCTAACATAGATGGTTTCCTTTTAGAGGTACGTGTGTTTCTTCAACTCACCTGCCTGTGTCTATCTGGAAAAAAGTGAGCCTATCCCAACCTTGAAAACCCTAAGCTGTAGGAAGTATTCCTATGCAAAGCCTTCTCAATTCTTACTGGGATACAGTGTGGTGGATTCTCCTGCTTCTCACACAGATGTTTTCTGTCAAAAGACACATGTGTTTGTTCAAATTAGCCGGGGAGGCCTATTTGGAACAAACAACCCTTTGTTCCCCTTGCAAATTCTGAATGGTGGGAAGAAATTCTTTTAAAATACTCATTTTTAACAGGGAAGCAATGTGCTAGATGTTGAAGATTGTAACATAGATAGTTTTCTTTGCAGAGACACTGATGTTTTTACAACTTAGCTCACAGGCCTACGTGGAAGATAGAGAGCCTATCTCCCTTTGAAAAACGTAAGTTGCCCAAAGTATTCCTTTTAAAATGAAACTCAATTGTCTGAGGGAAAGAATGTGCTATATGCTCCTGATTCTGACTCAAGTGGTTTCTTTTGAGATACATGAGTTCCTTTAACTCTGCTGAAAGGGCCTATTTGGAACAAACAGCCTATCTCCACCTTGAATTTCAAAGATGCAGGAAGTACTGCTTTCAAAAACTTACTGGTTTTTACACGGGTAAACAATGAAGTACATGGCGAAGTTTGTAATCTAGTTGGTTTTCGTTTAGTGCTCCATGTGTTTCTTGAACTCATCTGAATAGGCCCATTTGGAACAAAGAGAGCCTACGTTCACTTTGAAAAATGTAATTTATAGGAAGTACTCCTATCAATAATTAACTCTCTTCTCAGAGGTATACTAGGTCCTAGATTCTATAGCTTGTATCACAGATAGTTTACTGTCAAGAGATAAATGTGTTTCTTCAACTTGCCTGAATAGGCCTATTTCAAAAAAAAGAGCTGATTTTCCCTTTGAAAAACCTAAGTCACAGGAAGTATTCCTTCAAAAACCAGCTCAATTCTCGCAGTGAAACAAGCTCCTAGATGCTGCAGTTTTGAACATAGATGGTTTTCTTTGGACAGATACATGTCTTTGTTCACCTCAGCTGAATAGACCTATTTGTTACAAAGAGAGCCTCTCTCCACCTTGAAAAACCTAAGTTGCCAAAGTGTTCATTTTCTATGTACTGAATACTCAGAGGGAAACAATGTGCTACATGTTGCAGCTTCTAGCATTGATGGTTTTCTGGAGATATAAATCTGTTTCTTCACATCAGCTGAATGGTCTTATTTGAAAAAAGGTAAACTTATCTCAACCTTGAAACATACGTTGCTGGAAAGTAGGACGTTCAGGAACATACTCCACTGTCACAGGGAAATAATGTGCTAGAAGCTCCTGCTTCTACTACAGATGATTTCCTTTCTAGAGATACATGTGTTTCTTCCAATTAGCTGAAAAGACCTAATTGAAAAAAGCGAGATTTCTCCACCTTCAAAATTCTCACTGGCAGAGAGTATTTCTTAGGAAAATTAACTACTCTCCATCAGAGAAACAACAGCAAGATACTGAAGCTTGTCACATAGACAGTTTTCTTTTCTTTGGAGAGATTTCTTTGCTCTTTCAACTCAGGTTCGTAGGCCTAGTTGGAACACAGAAAGCCAATCTCCACATTGAAAAACCTACGTTCCCATATGTATTCCTTTGAAAAACGAAATCCATTTTCATCAGAAAACAATGTACGAGATGCTGAGCTTCTACAATACATGGTTCTCTTGGAGAGATAAATGTGTTGCTTCAACTCAGCTGAATTTGCCTCTTTGGAACAATGTGATGTCATGTGAACCTTGGAAAACGTCCGTCGCGGGAAGTAGTCCTTGCAAAACCGTACTCAATTTTCTCAGGAGACAATGGGCTAGATGCTCCTATTTCTGAAACAGACGGTTTTCTTTCAAGTTATGCATGTGTTTCTTTAAATTAGCTGGCTAGGCCTATTTTGAACAAAGAGATCTTATCTCCATATTGAGAAACTGAAGTTGCTCTAGGTATTTCATTGACAAACTACACTCAATCTGACAAGGAAACAATGTGTTAGATATTCCTTCTGGTAACATAGATGGTTTTCTTCGGAGAGAAACACGTGTTTGTTCAAATCAGCTGAAAAGGCCTCCATGATACAAAGGGAGCCTATCTCCATCCTGAAAAACCTAAGTTGCAAGAAGTATTCCTTTTAAATCTACTGACTACTCACATGGAAACAATATGCTAGATGCTGCAGCTTGTAGTTAGACGGTTTTCTTTGGAGAGACACATGTGTTTCTTCACCTCAGCTGAATTGACCTGTTTTGAACCAAGAGAGTCTACCTCCACCTTGAAAATCCTAACTTGCAGGAAGTATTTCTTTGAAAAAACTGGCAAAAGTCTCCCAGGGTGACAATGTTCTTATTCTCCAGGGTCAAACAGAGATGGTTTTCTTTCAGGAGATACATGTGTTCCTTTAAGTCATATAGAAAGGCCTATTTTGTAACAAAGAGCCCATATCCACATTGAATGACCTATGTTGCAGGAGGAATTCCTTTCCAAATCTATCTCGGTTCTCACAGGGAAGCAATGTGCTAGATGTTGCTGCTTGTAACATATAATGTTTCTTGGGAGAGATCCCTTTGTCTTCAACTCAGCTGAACAGGCCAACGTAGAAAAAAGGGAGCCTATCTCCACCGTGAGAAACCATGCTGCAGGAAGTATTCCAATCAAAAACAAACTTATCTCACAGGGAAACAATGTGCTACCATTCCTGCTTCCAACAGAGATGGTGTTCTTTCGAGAGGTATGTGTGTTTCTTGAAATCTGCGGAATAGGCCTATTGGAAACAAAGTGAGCCTATGTCTACATTGAAAGACCTAAACTGCCTGAAGTACTCCTTTCAAATAGTAACTCAGCTCTCTCACAGAATCAATGTGCTACATGCTGCAGCGTCTAATCTAGATGGTTTCCTTTTAGAGATACATGTGTTTCTTCAATTCACCTGATTGTGTGTATTGGGAACAAAGTGAGCCAACCCACCCTTGGAAAACGTAAGTTGCAGGAAGTCTTTCTTTGACAAACTTACTAAATTCTCACAGGGAAACAATGCCCGAATATTCCTGCTTCCAACAGAGATGGCTTTCTTTGGAGAGATATATGTGTTTCTTCAAATGTGCTGAATAGGCCTACTTGGAACAAAGTGTGCCTATCTCTACATTGAAAATCCTCAGTTGCCCGAAGTACTCCTTTCAAGTACAAACTCAGATCTCACAGAGAAACCATGTGCTACATGCTGCAGCTTCTAATCCCGATGGTTTCCTTTTAGAAATACATGTGTTTCTTCAATTCACATGAAGGTGTGTATTGGGAACAAAGTGAGTCAACCCAACCTTGGAAAACGTAAATTGCAGGAAGTATTCCCTTGCAAAACCTATTCAATTCGAAGTTGGAAACAATATGGGGGATGCTCCTTCTTCCACAGAGATGTTTTCTTTGAGAGACACACGTGTTTCTTCAAGTTAGCTGGACAGGCCTATTTGCTTACTGACTGTAACATATAAGATTTCTTTGGAGAGATACATGTGTTTCTTCAATGCAGCTGAAAAATGCCAATGTGGAAATAAGGGAGCCTCTCTCCACCATGAAGCACCCTGTTGCAGGAAGTATTCCATTTACAAACAAACACAATCTCCCAGGGAGACAATGTGCTATTACTCATGCTTCCAGCAGAGATGGTTTTTTTGGAGAAATATATGTGTTTCTTCAAATCTGCTGAACAGGCCTATTAGGAACAAAGAGAGCCTATGTCTACATTGAAAAAGCTAAATTGCCTGAAGTACTCCTTTCAAATATTAACTCAGCTGTCACAGGGAAACAATGAGCTGCACGGTACAGCTTCTAACATAGATGGTTTCCTTTTAGAGGTACGTGTGTTTCTTCAACTCACCTGCCTGTGTCTATCTGGAAAAAAGTGAGCCTATCCCAACCTTGAAAACCCTAAGCTGTAGGAAGTATTCCTATGCAAAGCCTTCTCAATTCTTACTGGGATACAATGTGGTGGATTCTCCTGCTTCTCACACAGATGTTTTCTGTCAAAAGACACATGTGTTTGTTCAAATTAGCCGGGGAGGCCTATTTGGAACAAACAACCCTTTGTTCCCCTTGCAAATTCTGAATGATGGGAAGAAATTCTTTTAAAATACTCATTTTTAACAGGGAAGCAATGTGCTAGATGTTGAAGATTGTAACATAGATAGTTTTCTTTGCAGAGACACTGATGTTTTTACAACTTAGCTCACAGGCCTACGTGGAAGATAGAGAGCCTATCTCCCTTTGAAAAACGTAAGTTGCCCAAAGTATTCCTTTTAAAATGAAACTCAATTGTCTGAGGGAAAGAATGTGCTATATGCTCCTGATTCTGACTCAAGTGGTTTCTTTTGAGATACATGAGTTCCTTTAACTCTGCTGAAAGGGCCTATTTGGAACAAACAGCCTATCTCCACCTTGAATTTCAAAGATGCAGGAAGTACTGCTTTCAAAAACTTACTGGTTTTTACACGGGTAAACAATGAAGTACATGGCGAAGTTTGTAATCTAGTTGGTTTTCGTTTAGTGCTCCATGTGTTTCTTGAACTCATCTGAATAGGCCCATTTGGAACAAAGAGAGCCTACGTTCACTTTGAAAAATGTAATTTATAGGAAGTACTCCTATCAATAATTACCTCTCTTCTCAGAGGTATACTAGGTCCTAGATTCTATAGCTTGTATCACAGATAGTTTACTGTCAAGAGATAAATGTGTTTCTTCAACTTGCCTGAATAGGCCTATTTCAAAAAAAAAGAGCTGATTTTCCCTTTGAAAAACCTAAGTCACAGGAAGTATTCCTTCAAAAACCAGCTCAATTCTCGCAGTGAAACAAGCTCCTAGATGCTGCAGTTTTGAACATAGATGGTTTTCTTTGGACAGATACATGTCTTTGTTCACCTCAGCTGAATAGACCTATTTGTTACAAAGAGAGCCTCTCTCCACCTTGAAAAACCTAAGTTGCCAAAGTGTTCATTTTCTATGTACTGAATACTCAGAGGGAAACAATGTGCTACATGTTGCAGCTTCTAGCATTGATGGTTTTCTGGAGATATAAATCTGTTTCTTCACATCAGCTGAATGGTCTTATTTGAAAAAAGGTAAACTTATCTCAACCTTGAAACATACGTTGCTGGAAAGTAGGACGTTCAGGAACATACTCCACTGTCACAGGGAAATAATGTGCTAGAAGCTCCTGCTTCTACTACAGATGATTTCCTTTCTAGAGATACATGTGTTTCTTCCAATTAGCTGAAAAGACCTAATTGAAAAAAGCGAGATTTCTCCACCTTCAAAATTCTCACTGGCAGAGAGTATTTCTTAGGAAAATTAACTACTCTCCATCAGAGAAACAACAGCAAGATACTGAAGCTTGTCACATAGACGGTTGTCTTTTCTTTGGAGAGATTTCTTTGCTCTTTCAACTCAGTTTCGTAGGCCTAGTTGGAACACAGAAAGCCAATCTCCACATTGAAAAACCTACGTTCCCATATGTATTCCTTTGAAAAACGAAATCCATTTTCATCAGAAAACAATGTACGAGATGCTGAGCTTCTACAATACATGGTTCTCTTGGAGAGATAAATGTGTTGCTTCAACTCAGCTGAATTTGCCTCTTTGGAACAATGTGATGTCATGTGAACCTTGGAAAACGTCCGTCGCGGGAAGTAGTCCTTGCAAAACCGTACTCAATTTTCTCAGGAGACAATGGGCTAGATGCTCCTATTTCTGAAACAGACGGTTTTCTTTCAAGTTATGCATGTGTTTCTTTAAATTAGCTGGCTAGGCCTATTTTGAACAAAGAGATCTTATCTCCATATTGAGAAACTGAAGTTGCTCTAGGTATTTCATTGACAAACTACACTCAATCTGACAAGGAAACAATGTGTTAGATATTCCTTCTGGTAACATAGATGGTTTTCTTCGGAGAGAAACACGTGTTTGTTCAAATCAGCTGAAAAGGCCTCCATGATACAAAGGGAGCCTATCTCCATCCTGAAAAACCTAAGTTGCAAGAAGTATTCCTTTTAAATCTACTGACTACTCACATGGAAACAATATGCTAGATGCTGCAGCTTGTAGTTAGACGGTTTTCTTTGGAGAGACACATGTGTTTCTTCACCTCAGCTGAATTGACCTGTTTTGAACCAAGAGAGTCTACCTCCACCTTGAAAATCCTAACTTGCAGGAAGTATTTCTTTGAAAAAACTGGCAAAAGTCTCCCAGGGTGACAATGTTCTTATTCTCCAGGGTCAAACAGAGATGGTTTTCTTTCAGGAGATACATGTGTTCCTTTAAGTCATATAGAAAGGCCTATTTTGTAACAAAGAGCCCATATCCACATTGAATGACCTATGTTGCAGGAGGAATTCCTTTCCAAATCTATCTCGGTTCTCACAGGGAAGCAATGTGCTAGATGTTGCTGCTTGTAACATATAATGTTTCTTGGGAGAGATCCCTTTGTCTTCAACTCAGCTGAACAGGCCAACGTAGAAAAAAGGGAGCCTATCTCCACCGTGAGAAACCATGCTGCAGGAAGTATTCCAATCAAAAACAAACTTATCTCACAGGGAAACAATGTGCTACCATTCCTGCTTCCAACAGAGATGGTGTTCTTTCGAGAGGTATGTGTGTTTCTTGAAATCTGCGGAATAGGCCTATTGGAAACAAAGTGAGCCTATGTCTACATTGAAAGACCTAAACTGCCTGAAGTACTCCTTTCAAATAGTAACTCAGCTCTCTCACAGAATCAATGTGCTACATGCTGCAGCGTCTAATCTAGATGGTTTCCTTTTAGAGATACATGTGTTTCTTCAATTCACCTGATTGTGTGTATTGGGAACAAAGTGAGCCAACCCACCCTTGGAAAACGTAAGTTGCAGGAAGTCTTTCTTTGACAAACTTACTAAATTCTCACAGGGAAACAATGCCCGAATATTCCTGCTTCCAACAGAGATGGCTTTCTTTGGAGAGATATATGTGTTTCTTCAAATGTGCTGAATAGGCCTACATGGAACAAAGTGTGCCTATCTCTACATTGAAAATCCTCAGTTGCCCGAAGTACTCCTTTCAAGTACAAACTCAGATCTCACAGAGAAACCATGTGCTACATGCTGCAGCTTCTAATCCCGATGGTTTCCTTTTAGAAATACAGGTGTTTCTTCAATTCACATGAAGGTGTGTATTGGGAACAAAGTGAGTCAACCCAACCTTGGAAAACGTAAATTGCAGGAAGTATTCCCTTGCAAAACCTATCCAATTCGAAGTTGGAAACAATATGGGGGATGCTCCTTCTTCCACAGAGATGTTTTCTTTGAGAGACACACGTGTTTCTTCAAGTTAGCTGGACAGGCCTATTTGCTTACTGACTGTAACATATAAGATTTCTTTGGAGAGATACATGTGTTTCTTCAATGCAGCTGAAAAATGCCAATGTAGAAATAAGGGAGCCTCTCTCCACCATGAAGCACCCTGTTGCAGGAAGTATTCCATTTACAAACAAACACAATCTCCCAGGGAGACAATGTGCTATTACTCATGCTTCCAGCAGAGATGGTTTTTTTGGAGAAATATATGTGTTTCTTCAAATCTGCTGAACAGGCCTATTAGGAACAAAGAGAGCCTATGTCTACATTGAAAAAGCTAAATTACCTGAAGTACTCCTTTCAAATATTAACTCAGCTGTCACAGGGAAACAATGAGCTGCACGGTACAGCTTCTAACATAGATGGTTTCCTTTTAGAGGTACGTGTGTTTCTTCAACCCACCTGCCTGTGTCTATCTGGAAAAAAGTGAGCCTATCCCAACCTTGAAAACCCTAAGCTGTAGGAAGTATTCCTATGCAAAGCCTTCTCAATTCTTACTGGGATACAATGTGGTGGATTCTCCTGCTTCTCACACAGATGTTTTCTGTCAAAAGACACATGTGTTTGTTCAAATTAGCCGGGGAGGCCTATTTGGAACAAACAACCCTTTGTTCCCCTTGCAAATTCTGAATGGTGGGAAGAAATTCTTTTAAAATACTCATTTTTAACAGGGAAGCAATGTGCTAGATGTTGAAGATTGTAACATAGATAGTTTTCTTTGCAGAGACACTGATGTTTTTACAACTTAGCTCACAGGCCTACGTGGAAGATAGAGAGCCTATCTCCCTTTGAAAAACGTAAGTTGCCCAAAGTATTCCTTTTAAAATGAAACTCAATTCTCTGAGGGAAAGAATGTGCTATATGCTCCTGATTCTGACTCAAGTGGTTTCTTTTGAGATACATGAGTTCCTTTAACTCTGCTGAAAGGGCCTATTTGGAACAAACAGCCTATCTCCACCTTGAATTTCAAAGATGCAGGAAATACTGCTTTCAAAAACTTACTGGTTTTTACACGGGTAAACAATGAAGTACATGGCGAAGTTTGTAATCTAGTTGGTTTTCGTTTAGTGCTCCATGTGTTTCTTGAACTCATCTGAATAGGCCCATTTGGAACAAAGAGAGCCTACGTTCACTTTGAAAAATGTAATTTATAGGAAGTACTCCTATCAATAATTAACTCTCTTCTCAGAGGTATACTAGGTCCTAGATTCTATAGCTTGTATCACAGATAGTTTACTGTCAAGAGATAAATGTGTTTCTTCAACTTGCCTGAATAGGCCTATTTCAAAAAAAAGAGCTGATTTTCCCTTTGAAAAACCTAAGTCACAGGAAGTATTCCTTCAAAAACCAGCTCAATTCTCGCAGTGAAACAAGCTCCTAGATGCTGCAGTTTTGAACATAGATGGTTTTCTTTGGACAGATACATGTCTTTGTTCACCTCAGCTGAATAGACCTATTTGTTACAAAGAGAGCCTCTCTCCACTTTGAAAAACCTAAGTTGCCAAAGTGTTCATTTTCTATGTACTGAATACTCAGAGGGAAACAATGTGCTATATGTTGCAGCTTCTAGCATTGATGGTTTTCTGGAGATATAAATCTGTTTCTTCACATCAGCTGAATGGTCTTATTTGAAAAAAGGTAAACTTATCTCAACCTTGAAACATACGTTGCTGGAAAGTAGGACGTTCAGGAACATACTCCACTGTCACAGGGAAATAATGTGCTAGAAGCTCCTGCTTCTACTACAGATGATTTCCTTTCTAGAGATACATGTGTTTCTTCCAATTAGCTGAAAAGACCTAATTGAAAAAAGCGAGATTTCTCCACCTTCAAAATTCTCACTGGCAGAGAGTATTTCTTAGGAAAATTAACTACTCTCCATCAGAGAAACAACAGCAAGATACTGAAGCTTGTCACATAGACGGTTGTCTTTTCTTTGGAGAGATTTCTTTGCTCTTTCAACTCAGTTTCGTAGGCCTAGTTGGAACACAGAAAGCCAATCTCCACATTGAAAAACCTACGTTCCCATATGTATTCCTTTGAAAAACGAAATCCATTTTCATCAGAAAACAATGTACGAGATGCTGAGCTTCTACAATACATGGTTCTCTTGGAGAGATAAATGTGTTGCTTCAACTCAGCTGAATTTGCCTCTTTGGAACAATGTGATGTCATGTGAACCTTGGAAAACGTCCGTCGCGGGAAGTAGTCCTTGCAAAACCGTACTCAATTTTCTCAGGAGACAATGGGCTAGATGCTCCTATTTCTGAAACAGACGGTTTTCTTTCAAGTTATGCATGTGTTTCTTTAAATTAGCTGGCTAGGCCTATTTTGAACAAAGAGATCTTATCTTCATATTGAGAAACTGAAGTTGCTCTAGGTATTTCATTGACAAACTACACTCAATCTGACAAGGAAACAATGTGTTAGATATTCCTTCTGGTAACATAGATGGTTTTCTTCGGAGAGAAACACGTGTTTGTTCAAATCAGCTGAAAAGGCCTCCATGATACAAAGGGAGCCTATCTCCATCCTGAAAAACCTAAGTTGCAAGAAGTATTCCTTTTAAATCTACTGACTACTCACATGGAAACAATATGCTAGATGCTGCAGCTTGTAGTTAGACGGTTTTCTTTGGAGAGACACATGTGTTTCTTCACCTCAGCTGAATTGACCTGTTTTGAACCAAGAGAGTCTACCTCCACCTTGAAAATCCTAACTTGCAGGAAGTATTTCTTTGAAAAAACTGGCAAAAGTCTCCCAGGGTGACAATGTTCTTATTCTCCAGGGTCAAACAGAGATGGTTTTCTTTCAGGAGATACATGTGTTCCTTTAAGTCATATAGAAAGGCCTATTTTGTAACAAAGAGCCCATATCCACATTGAATGACCTATGTTGCAGGAGGAATTCCTTTCCAAATCTATCTCGGTTCTCACAGGGAAGCAATGTGCTAGATGTTGCTGCTTGTAACATATAATGTTTCTTGGGAGAGATCCCTTTGTCTTCAACTCAGCTGAACAGGCCAACGTAGAAAAAAGGGAGCCTATCTCCACCGTGAGAAACCATGCTGCAGGAAGTATTCCAATCAAAAACAAACTTATCTCACAGGGAAACAATGTGCTACCATTCCTGCTTCCAACAGAGATGGTGTTCTTTCGAGAGGTATGTGTGTTTCTTGAAATCTGCGGAATAGGCCTATTGGAAACAAAGTGAGCCTATGTCTACATTGAAAGACCTAAACTGCCTGAAGTACTCCTTTCAAATAGTAACTCAGCTCTCTCACAGAATCAATGTGCTACATGCTGCAGCGTCTAATCTAGATGGTTTCCTTTTAGAGATACATGTGTTTCTTCAATTCACCTGATTGTGTGTATTGGGAACAAAGTGAGCCAACCCACCCTTGGAAAACGTAAGTTGCAGGAAGTCTTTCTTTGACAAACTTACTAAATTCTCACAGGGAAACAATGCCCGAATATTCCTGCTTCCAACAGAGATGGCTTTCTTTGGAGAGATATATGTGTTTCTTCAAATGTGCTGAATAGGCCTACATGGAACAAAATGTGCCTATCTCTACATTGAAAATCCTCAGTTGCCCGAAGTACTCCTTTCAAGTACAAACTCAGATCTCACAGAGAAACCATGTGCTACATGCTGCAGCTTCTAATCCCGATGGTTTCCTTTTAGAAATACAGGTGTTTCTTCAATTCACATGAAGGTGTGTATTGGGAACAAAGTGAGTCAACCCAACCTTGGAAAACGTAAATTGCAGGAAGTATTCCCTTGCAAAACCTATCCAATTCGAAGTTGGAAACAATATGGGGGATGCTCCTTCTTCCACAGAGATGTTTTCTTTGAGAGACACACGTGTTTCTTCAAGTTAGCTGGACAGGCCTATTTGCTTACTGACTGTAACATATAAGATTTCTTTGGAGAGATACATGTGTTTCTTCAATGCAGCTGAAAAATGCCAATGTGGAAATAAGGGAGCCTCTCTCCACCATGAAGCACCCTGTTGCAGGAAGTATTCCATTTACAAACAAACACAATCTCCCAGGGAGACAATGTGCTATTACTCATGCTTCCAGCAGAGATGGTTTTTTTGGAGAAATATATGTGTTTCTTCAAATCTGCTGAACAGGCCTATTAGGAACAAAGAGAGCCTATGTCTACATTGAAAAAGCTAAATTACCTGAAGTACTCCTTTCAAATATTAACTCAGCTGTCACAGGGAAACAATGAGCTGCACGGTACAGCTTCTAACATAGATGGTTTCCTTTTAGAGGTACGTGTGTTTCTTCAACTCACCTGCCTGTGTCTATCTGGAAAAAAGTGAGCCTATCCCAACCTTGAAAACCCTAAGCTGTAGGAAGTATTCCTATGCAAAGCCTTCTCAATTCTTACTGGGATACAATGTGGTGGATTCTCCTGCTTCTCACACAGATGTTTTCTGTCAAAAGACACATGTGTTTGTTCAAATTAGCCGGGGAGGCCTATTTGGAACAAACAACCCTTTGTTCCCCTTGCAAATTCTGAATGGTGGGAAGAAATTCTTTTAAAATACTCATTTTTAACAGGGAAGCAATGTGCTAGATGTTGAAGATTGTAACATAGATAGTTTTCTTTGCAGAGACACTGATGTTTTTACAACTTAGCTCACAGGCCTACGTGGAAGATAGAGAGCCTATCTCCCTTTGAAAAACGTAAGTTGCCCAAAGTATTCCTTTTAAAATGAAACTCAATTCTCTGAGGGAAAGAATGTGCTATATGCTCCTGATTCTGACTCAAGTGGTTTCTTTTGAGATACATGAGTTCCTTTAACTCTGCTGAAAGGGCCTATTTGGAACAAACAGCCTATCTCCACCTTGAATTTCAAAGATGCAGGAAGTACTGCTTTCAAAAACTTACTGGTTTTTACACGGGTAAACAATGAAGTACATGGCGAAGTTTGTAATCTAGTTGGTTTTCGTTTAGTGCTCCATGTGTTTCTTGAACTCATCTGAATAGGCCCATTTGGAACAAAGAGAGCCTACGTTCACTTTGAAAAATGTAATTTATAGGAAGTACTCCTATCAATAATTAACTCTCTTCTCAGAGGTATACTAGGTCCTAGATTCTATAGCTTGTATCACAGATAGTTTACTGTCAAGAGATAAATGTGTTTCTTCAACTTGCCTGAATAGGCCTATTTCAAAAAAAAGAGCTGATTTTCCCTTTGAAAAACCTAAGTCACAGGAAGTATTCCTTCAAAAACCAGCTCAATTCTCGCAGTGAAACAAGCTACTAGATGCTGCAGTTTTGAACATAGATGGTTTTCTTTGGACAGATACATGTCTTTGTTCACCTCAGCTGAATAGACCTATTTGTTACAAAGAGAGCCTCTCTCCACCTTGAAAAACCTAAGTTGCCAAAGTGTTCATTTTCTATGTACTGAATACTCAGAGGGAAACAATGTGCTACATGTTGCAGCTTCTAGCATTGATGGTTTTCTGGAGATATAAATCTGTTTCTTCACATCGGCTGAATGGTCTTATTTGAAAAAAGGTAAACTTATCTCAACCTTGAAACATACGTTGCTGGAAAGTAGGACGTTCAGGAACATACTCCACTGTCACAGGGAAATAATGTGCTAGAAGCTCCTGCTTCTACTACACATGATTTCCTTTCTAGAGATACATGTGTTTCTTCCAATTAGCTGAAAAGACCTAATTGAAAAAAGCGAGATTTCTCCACCTTCAAAATTCTCACTGGCAGAGAGTATTTCTTAGGAAAATTAACTACTCTCCATCAGAGAAACAACAGCAAGATACTGAAGCTTGTCACATAGACGGTTGTCTTTTCTTTGGAGAGATTTCTTTGCTCTTTCAACTCAGTTTCGTAGGCCTAGTTGGAACACAGAAAGCCAATCTCCACATTGAAAAACCTACGTTCCCATATGTATTCCTTTGAAAAACGAAATCCATTTTCATCAGAAAACAATGTACGAGATGCTGAGCTTCTACAATACATGGTTCTCTTGGAGAGATAAATGTGTTGCTTCAACTCAGCTGAATTTGCCTCTTTGGAACAATGTGATGTCATGTGAACCTTGGAAAACGTCCGTCGCGGGAAGTAGTCCTTGCAAAACCGTACTCAATTTTCTCAGGAGACAATGGGCTAGATGCTCCTATTTCTGAAACAGACGGTTTTCTTTCAAGTTATGCATGTGTTTCTTTAAATTAGCTGGCTAGGCCTATTTTGAACAAAGAGATCTTATCTCCATATTGAGAAACTGAAGTTGCTCTAGGTATTTCATTGACAAACTACACTCAATCTGACAAGGAAACAATGTGTTAGATATTCCTTCTGGTAACATAGATGGTTTTCTTCGGAGAGAAACACGTGTTTGTTCAAATCAGCTGAAAAGGCCTCCATGATACAAAGGGAGCCTATCTCCATCCTGAAAAACCTAAGTTGCAAGAAGTATTCCTTTTAAATCTACTGACTACTCACATGGAAACAATATGCTAGATGCTGCAGCTTGTAGTTAGACGGTTTTCTTTGGAGAGACACATGTGTTTCTTCACCTCAGCTGAATTGACCTGTTTGGAACCAAGAGAGTCTACCTCCACCTTGAAAATCCTAACTTGCAGGAAGTATTTCTTTGAAAAAACTGGCAAAAGTCTCCCAGGGTGACAATGTTCTTATTCTCCAGGGTCAAACAGAGATGGTTTTCTTTCAGGAGATACATGTGTTCCTTTAAGTCATATAGAAAGGCCTATTTTGTAACAAAGAGCCCATATCCACATTGAATGACCTATGTTGCAGGAGGAATTCCTTTCCAAATCTATCTCGGTTCTCACAGGGAAGCAATGTGCTAGATGTTGCTGCATGTAACATATAATGTTTCTTGGGAGAGATCCCTTTGTCTTCAACTCAGCTGAACAGGCCAACGTAGAAAAAAGGGAGCCTATCTCCACCGTGAGAAACCATGCTGCAGGAAGTATTCCAATCAAAAACAAACTTATCTCACAGGGAAACAATGTGCTACCATTCCTGCTTCCAACAGAGATGGTGTTCTTTCGAGAGGTATGTGTGTTTCTTGAAATCTGCGGAATAGGCCTATTGGAAACAAAGTGAGCCTATGTCTACATTGAAAGACCTAAACTGCCTGAAGTACTCCTTTCAAATAGTAACTCAGCTCTCTCACAGAATCAATGTGCTACATGCTGCAGCGTCTAATCTAGATGGTTTCCTTTTAGAGATACATGTGTTTCTTCAATTCACCTGATTGTGTGTATTGGGAACAAAGTGAGCCAACCCACCCTTGGAAAACGTAAGTTGCAGGAAGTCTTTCTTTGACAAACTTACTAAATTCTCACAGGGAAACAATGCCCGAATATTCCTGCTTCCAACAGAGATGGCTTTCTTTGGAGAGATATATGTGTTTCTTCAAATGTGCTGAATAGGCCTACTTGGAACAAAGTGTGCCTATCTCTACATTGAAAATCCTCAGTTGCCTGAAGTACTCCTTTCAAGTACAAACTCAGATCTCACAGAGAAACCATGTGCTACATGCTGCAGCTTCTAATCCCGATGGTTTCCTTTTAGAAATACATGTGTTTCTTCAATTCACATGAAGGTGTGTATTGGGAACAAAGTGAGTCAACCCAACCTTGGAAAACGTAAATTGCAGGAAGTATTCCCTTGCAAAACCTATCCAATTCGAAGTTGGAAACAATATGGGGGATGCTCCTTCTTCCACAGAGATGTTTTCTTTGAGAGACACACGTGTTTCTTCAAGTTAGCTGGACAGGCCTATTTGCTTACTGACTGTAACATATAAGATTTCTTTGGAGAGATACATGTGTTTCTTCAATGCAGCTGAAAAATGCCAATGTGGAAATAAGGGAGCCTCTCTCCACCATGAAGCACCCTGTTGCAGGAAGTATTCCATTTACAAACAAACACAATCTCCCAGGGAGACAATGTGCTATTACTCATGCTTCCAGCAGAGATGGTTTTTTTGGAGAAATATATGTGTTTCTTCAAATCTGCTGAACAGGCCTATTAGGAACAAAGAGAGCCTATGTCTACATTGAAAAAGCTAAATTGCCTGAAGTACTCCTTTCAAATATTAACTCAGCTGTCACAGGGAAACAATGAGCTGCACGGTACAGCTTCTAACATAGATGGTTTCCTTTTAGAGGTACGTGTGTTTCTTCAACTCACCTGCCTGTGTCTATCTGGAAAAAAGTGAGCCTATCCCAACCTTGAAAACCCTAAGCTGTAGGAAGTATTCCTATGCAAAGCCTTCTCAATTCTTACTGGGATACAATGTGGTGGATTCTCCTGCTTCTCACACAGATGTTTTCTGTCAAAAGACACATGTGTTTGTTCAAATTAGCCGGGGAGGCCTATTTGGAACAAACAACCCTTTGTTCCCCTTGCAAATTCTGAATGATGGGAAGAAATTCTTTTAAAATACTCATTTTTAACAGGGAAGCAATGTGCTAGATGTTGAAGATTGTAACATAGATAGTTTTCTTTGCAGAGACACTGATGTTTTTACAACTTAGCTCACAGGCCTACGTGGAAGATAGAGAGCCTATCTCCCTTTGAAAAACGTAAGTTGCCCAAAGTATTCCTTTTAAAATGAAACTCAATTCTCTGAGGGAAAGAATGTGCTATATGCTCCTGATTCTGACTCAAGTGGTTTCTTTTGAGATACATGAGTTCCTTTAACTCTGCTGAAAGGGCCTATTTGGAACAAACAGCCTATCTCCACCTTGAATTTCAAAGATGCAGGAAGTACTGCTTTCAAAAACTTACTGGTTTTTACATGGGTAAACAATGAAGTACATGGCGAAGTTTGTAATCTAGTTGGTTTTCGTTTAGTGCTCCATGTGTTTCTTGAACTCATCTGAATAGGCCCATTTGGAACAAAGAGAGCCTACGTTCACTTTGAAAAATGTAATTTATAGGAAGTACTCCTATCAATAATTAACTCTCTTCTCAGAGGTATACTAGGTCCTAGATTCTATAGCTTGTATCACAGATAGTTTACTGTCAAGAGATAAATGTGTTTCTTCAACTTGCCTGAATAGGCCTATTTCAAAAAAAAGAGCTGATTTTCCCTTTGAAAAACCTAAGTCACAGGAAGTATTCCTTCAAAAACCAGCTCAATTCTCGCAGTGAAACAAGCTCCTAGATGCTGCAGTTTTGAACATAGATGGTTTTCTTTGGACAGATACATGTCTTTGTTCACCTCAGCTGAATAGACCTATTTGTTACAAAGAGAGCCTCTCTCCACCTTGAAAAACCTAAGTTGCCAAAGTGTTCATTTTCTATGTACTGAATACTCAGAGGGAAACAATGTGCTACATGTTGCAGCTTCTAGCATTGATGGTTTTCTGGAGATATAAATCTGTTTCTTCACATCAGCTGAATGGTCTTATTTGAAAAAAGGTAAACTTATCTCAACCTTGAAACATACGTTGCTGGAAAGTAGGACGTTCAGGAACATACTCCACTGTCACAGGGAAATAATGTGCTAGAAGCTCCTGCTTCTACTACAGATGATTTCCTTTCTAGAGATACATGTGTTTCTTCCAATTAGCTGAAAAGACCTAATTGAAAAAAGCGAGATTTCTCCACCTTCAAAATTCTCACTGGCAGAGAGTATTTCTTAGGAAAATTAACTACTCTCCATCAGAGAAACAACAGCAAGATACTGAAGCTTGTCACATAGACGGTTGTCTTTTCTTTGGAGAGATTTCTTTGCTCTTTCAACTCAGTTTCGTAGGCCTAGTTGGAACACAGAAAGCCAATCTCCACATTGAAAAACCTACGTTCCCATATGTATTCCTTTGAAAAACGAAATCCATTTTCATCAGAAAACAATGTATGAGATGCTGAGCTTCTACAATACATGGTTCTCTTGGAGAGATAAATGTGTTGCTTCAACTCAGCTGAATTTGCCTCTTTGGAACAATGTGATGTCATGTGAACCTTGGAAAACGTCCGTCGCGGGAAGTAGTCCTTGCAAAACCGTACTCAATTTTCTCAGGAGACAATGGGCTAGATGCTCCTATTTCTGAAACAGACGGTTTTCTTTCAAGTTATGCATGTGTTTCTTTAAATTAGCTGGCTAGGCCTATTTTGAACAAAGAGATCTTATCTCCATATTGAGAAACTGAAGTTGCTCTAGGTATTTCATTGACAAACTACACTCAATCTGACAAGGAAACAATGTGTTAGATATTCCTTCTGGTAACATAGATGGTTTTCTTCGGAGAGAAACACGTGTTTGTTCAAATCAGCTGAAAAGGCCTCCATGATACAAAGGGAGCCTATCTCCATCCTGAAAAACCTAAGTTGCAAGAAGTATTCCTTTTAAATCTACTGACTACTCACATGGAAACAATATGCTAGATGCTGCAGCTTGTAGTTAGACGGTTTTCTTTGGAGAGACACATGTGTTTCTTCACCTCAGCTGAATTGACCTGTTTGGAACCAAGAGAGTCTACCTCCACCTTGAAAATCCTAACTTGCAGGAAGTATTTCTTTGAAAAAACTGGCAAAAGTCTCCCAGGGTGACAATGTTCTTATTCTCCAGGGTCAAACAGAGATGGTTTTCTTTCAGGAGATACATGTGTTCCCTTAAGTCATATAGAAAGGCCTATTTTGTAACAAAGAGCCCATATCCACATTGAATGACCTATGTTGCAGGAGGAATTCCTTTCCAAATCTATCTCGGTTCTCACAGGGAAGCAATGTGCTAGATGTTGCTGCTTGTAACATATAATGTTTCTTGGGAGAGATCCCTTTGTCTTCAACTCAGCTGAACAGGCCAACGTAGAAAAAAGGGAGCCTATCTCCACCGTGAGAAACCATGCTGCAGGAAGTATTCCAATCAAAAACAAACATCTCACAGGGAAACAATGTGCTACCATTCCTGCTTCCAACAGAGATGGTGTTCTTTCGAGAGGTATGTGTGTTTCTTGAAATCTGCGGAATAGGCCTATTGGAAACAAAGTGAGCCTATGTCTACATTGAAAGACCTAAACTGCCTGAAGTACTCCTTTCAAATAGTAACTCAGCTCTCTCACAGAATCAATGTGCTACATGCTGCAGCGTCTAATCTAGATGGTTTCCTTTTAGAGATACATGTGTTTCTTCAATTCACCTGATTGTGTGTATTGGGAACAAAGTGAGCCAACCCACCCTTGGAAAACGTAAGTTGCAGGAAGTCTTTCTTTGACAAACTTACTAAATTCTCACAGGGAAACAATGCCCGAATATTCCTGCTTCCAACAGAGATGGCTTTCTTTGGAGAGATATATGTGTTTCTTCAAATGTGCTGAATAGGCCTACTTGGAACAAAGTGTGCCTATCTCTACATTGAAAATCCTCAGTTGCCCGAAGTACTCCTTTCAAGTACAAACTCAGATCTCACAGAGAAACCATGTGCTACATGCTGCAGCTTCTAATCCCGATGGTTTCCTTTTAGAAATACATGTGTTTCTTCAATTCACATGAAGGTGTGTATTGGGAACAAAGTGAGTCAACCCAACCTTGGAAAACATAAATTGCAGGAAGTATTCCCTTGCAAAACCTATTCAATTCGAAGTTGGAAACAATATGGGGGATGCTCCTTCTTCCACAGAGATGTTTTCTTTGAGAGACACACGTGTTTCTTCAAGTTAGCTGGACAGGCCTATTTGCTTACTGACTGTAACATATAAGATTTCTTTGGAGAGATACATGTGTTTCTTCAATGCAGCTGAAAAATGCCAATGTGGAAATAAGGGAGCCTCTCTCCACCATGAAGCACCCTGTTGCAGGAAGTATTCCATTTACAAACAAACACAATCTCCCAGGGAGACAATGTGCTATTACTCATGCTTCCAGCAGAGATGGTTTTTTTGGAGAAATATATGTGTTTCTTCAAATCTGCTGAACAGGCCTATTAGGAACAAAGAGAGCCTATGTCTACATTGAAAAAGCTAAATTGCCTGAAGTACTCCTTTCAAATATTAACTCAGCTGTCACAGGGAAACAATGAGCTGCACGGTACAGCTTCTAACATAGATGGTTTCCTTTTAGAGGTACGTGTGTTTCTTCAACTCACCTGCCTGTGTCTATCTGGAAAAAAGTGAGCCTATCCCAACCTTGAAAACCCTAAGCTGTAGGAAGTATTCCTATGCAAAGCCTTCTCAATTCTTACTGGGATACAATGTGGTGGATTCTCCTGCTTCTCACACAGATGTTTTCTGTCAAAAGACACATGTGTTTGTTCAAATTAGCCGGGGAGGCCTATTTGGAACAAACAACCCTTTGTTCCCCTTGCAAATTCTGAATGATGGGAAGAAATTCTTTTAAAATACTCATTTTTAACAGGGAAGCAATGTGCTAGATGTTGAAGATTGTAACATAGATAGTTTTCTTTGCAGAGACACTGATGTTTTTACAACTTAGCTCACAGGCCTACGTGGAAGATAGAGAGCCTATCTCCCTTTGAAAAACGTAAGTTGCCCAAAGTATTCCTTTTAAAATGAAACTCAATTCTCTGAGGGAAAGAATGTGCTATATGCTCCTGATTCTGACTCAAGTGGTTTCTTTTGAGATACATGAGTTCCTTTAACTCTGCTGAAAGGGCCTATTTGGAACAAACAGCCTATCTCCACCTTGAATTTCAAAGATGCAGGAAGTACTGCTTTCAAAAACTTACTGGTTTTTACACGGGTAAACAATGAAGTACATGGCGAAGTTTGTAATCTAGTTGGTTTTCGTTTAGTGCTCCATGTGTTTCTTGAACTCATCTGAATAGGCCCATTTGGAACAAAGAGAGCCTACGTTCACTTTGAAAAATGTAATTTATAGGAAGTACTCCTATCAATAATTAACTCTCTTCTCAGAGGTATACTAGGTCCTAGATTCTATAGCTTGTATCACAGATAGTTTACTGTCAAGAGATAAATGTGTTTCTTCAACTTGCCTGAATAGGCCTATTTCAAAAAAAAGAGCTGATTTTCCCTTTGAAAAACCTAAGTCACAGGAAGTATTCCTTCAAAAACCAGCTCAATTCTCGCAGTGAAACAAGCTCCTAGATGCTGCAGTTTTGAACATAGATGGTTTTCTTTGGACAGATACATGTCTTTGTTCACCTCAGCTGAATAGACCTATTTGTTACAAAGAGAGCCTCTCTCCACCTTGAAAAACCTAAGTTGCCAAAGTGTTCATTTTCTATGTACTGAATACTCAGAGGGAAACAATGTGCTACATGTTGCAGCTTCTAGCATTGATGGTTTTCTGGAGATATAAATCTGTTTCTTCACATCAGCTGAATGGTCTTATTTGAAAAAAGGTAAACTTATCTCAACCTTGAAACATACGTTGCTGGAAAGTAGGACGTTCAGGAACATACTCCACTGTCACAGGGAAATAATGTGCTAGAAGCTCCTGCTTCTACTACAGATGATTTCCTTTCTAGAGATACATGTGTTTCTTCCAATTAGCTGAAAAGACCTAATTGAAAAAAGCGAGATTTCTCCACCTTCAAAATTCTCACTGGCAGAGAGTATTTCTTAGGAAAATTAACTACTCTCCATCAGAGAAACAACAGCAAGATACTGAAGCTTGTCACATAGACGGTTGTCTTTTCTTTGGAGAGATTTCTTTGCTCTTTCAACTCAGTTTCGTAGGCCTAGTTGGAACACAGAAAGCCAATCTCCACATTGAAAAACCTACGTTCCCATATGTATTCCTTTGAAAAACGAAATCCATTTTCATCAGAAAACAATGTACGAGATGCTGAGCTTCTACAATACATGGTTCTCTTGGAGAGATAAATGTGTTGCTTCAACTCAGCTGAATTTGCCTCTTTGGAACAATGTGATGTCATGTGAACCTTGGAAAACGTCCGTCGCGGGAAGTAGTCCTTGCAAAACCGTACTCAATTTTCTCAGGAGACAATGGGCTAGATGCTCCTATTTCTGAAACAGACGGTTTTCTTTCAAGTTATGCATGTGTTTCTTTAAATTAGCTGGCTAGGCCTATTTTGAACAAAGAGATCTTATCTCCATATTGAGAAACTGAAGTTGCTCTAGGTATTTCATTGACAAACTACACTCAATCTGACAAGGAAACAATGTGTTAGATATTCCTTCTGGTAACATAGATAGTTTTCTTCGGAGAGAAACACGTGTTTGTTCAAATCAGCTGAAAAGGCCTCCATGATACAAAGGGAGCCTATCTCCATCCTGAAAAACCTAAGTTGCAAGAAGTATTCCTTTTAAATCTACTGACTACTCACATGGAAACAATATGCTAGATGCTGCAGCTTGTAGTTAGACGGTTTTCTTTGGAGAGACACATGTGTTTCTTCACCTCAGCTGAATTGACCTGTTTGGAACCAAGAGAGTCTACCTCCACCTTGAAAATCCTAACTTGCAGGAAGTATTTCTTTGAAAAAACTGGCAAAAGTCTCCCAGGGTGACAATGTTCTTATTCTCCAGGGTCAAACAGAGATGGTTTTCTTTCAGGAGATACATGTGTTCCTTTAAGTCATATAGAAAGGCCTATTTTGTAACAAAGAGCCCATATCCACATTGAATGACCTATGTTGCAGGAGGAATTCCTTTCCAAATCTATCTCGGTTCTCACAGGGAAGCAATGTGCTAGATGTTGCTGCTTGTAACATATAATGTTTCTTGGGAGAGATCCCTTTGTCTTCAACTCAGCTGAACAGGCCAACGTAGAAAAAAGGGAGCCTATCTCCACCGTGAGAAACCATGCTGCAGGAAGTATTCCAATCAAAAACAAACTTATCTCACAGGGAAACAATGTGCTACCATTCCTGCTTCCAACAGAGATGGTGTTCTTTCGAGAGGTATGTGTGTTTCTTGAAATCTGCGGAATAGGCCTATTGGAAACAAAGTGAGCCTATGTCTACATTGAAAGACCTAAACTGCCTGAAGTACTCCTTTCAAATAGTAACTCAGCTCTCTCACAGAATCAATGTGCTACATGCTGCAGCGTCTAATCTAGATGGTTTCCTTTTAGAGATACATGTGTTTCTTCAATTCACCTGATTGTGTGTATTGGGAACAAAGTGAGCCAACCCACCCTTGGAAAACGTAAGTTGCAGGAAGTCTTTCTTTGACAAACTTACTAAATTCTCACAGGGAAACAATGCCCGAATATTCCTGCTTCCAACAGAGATGGCTTTCTTTGGAGAGATATATGTGTTTCTTCAAATGTGCTGAATAGGCCTACTTGGAACAAAGTGTGCCTATCTCTACATTGAAAATCCTCAGTTGCCCGAAGTACTCCTTTCAAGTACAAACTCAGATCTCACAGAGAAACCATGTGCTACATGCTGCAGCTTCTAATCCCGATGGTTTCCTTTAAGAAATACATGTGTTTCTTCAATTCACATGAAGGTGTGTATTGGGAACAAAGTGAGTCAACCCAACCTTGGAAAACGTAAATTGCAGGAAGTATTCCCTTGCAAAACCTATTCAATTCGAAGTTGGAAACAATATGGGGGATGCTCCTTCTTCCACAGAGATGTTTTCTTTGAGAGACACACGTGTTTCTTCAAGTTAGCTGGACAGGCCTATTTGCTTACTGACTGTAACATATAAGATTTCTTTGGAGAGATACATGTGTTTCTTCAATGCAGCTGAAAAATGCCAATGTGGAAATAAGGGAGCCTCTCTCCACCATGAAGCACCCTGTTGCAGGAAGTATTCCATTTACAAACAAACACAATCTCCCAGGGAGACAATGTGCTATTACTCATGCTTCCAGCAGAGATGGTTTTTTTGGAGAAATATATGTGTTTCTTCAAATCTGCTGAACAGGCCTATTAGGAACAAAGAGAGCCTATGTCTACATTGAAAAAGCTAAATTGCCTGAAGTACTCCTTTCAAATATTAACTCAGCTGTCACAGGGAAACAATGAGCTGCACGGTACAGCTTCTAACATAGATGGTTTCCTTTTAGAGGTACGTGTGTTTCTTCAACTCACCTGCCTGTGTCTATCTGGAAAAAAGTGAGCCTATCCCAACCTTGAAAACCCTAAGCTGTAGGAAGTATTCCTATGCAAAGCCTTCTCAATTCTTACTGGGATACAATGTGGTGGATTCTCCTGCTTCTCACACAGATGTTTTCTGTCAAAAGACACATGTGTTTGTTCAAATTAGCCGGGGAGGCCTATTTGGAACAAACAACCCTTTGTTCCCCTTGCAAATTCTGAATGATGGGAAGAAATTCTTTTAAAATACTCATTTTTAACAGGGAAGCAATGTGCTAGATGTTGAAGATTGTAACATAGATAGTTTTCTTTGCAGAGACACTGATGTTTTTACAACTTAGCTCACAGGCCTACGTGGAAGATAGAGAGCCTATCTCCCTTTGAAAAACGTAAGTTGCCCAAAGTATTCCTTTTAAAATGAAACTCAATTCTCTGAGGGAAAGAATGTGCTATATGCTCCTGATTCTGACTCAAGTGGTTTCTTTTGAGATACATGAGTTCCTTTAACTCTGCTGAAAGGGCCTATTTGGAACAAACAGCCTATCTCCACCTTGAATTTCAAAGATGCAGGAAGTACTGCTTTCAAAAACTTACTGGTTTTTACACGGGTAAACAATGAAGTACATGGCGAAGTTTGTAATCTAGTTGGTTTTCGTTTAGTGCTCCATGTGTTTCTTGAACTCATCTGAATAGGCCCATTTGGAACAAAGAGAGCCTACGTTCACTTTGAAAAATGTAATTTATAGGAAGTACTCCTATCAATAATTAACTCTCTTCTCAGAGGTATACTAGGTCCTAGATTCTATAGCTTGTATCACAGATAGTTTACTGTCAAGAGATAAATGTGTTTCTTCAACTTGCCTGAATAGGCCTATTTCAAAAAAAAGAGCTGATTTTCCCTTTGAAAAACCTAAGTCACAGGAAGTATTCCTTCAAAAACCAGCTCAATTCTCGCAGTGAAACAAGCTCCTAGATGCTGCAGTTTTGAACATAGATGGTTTTCTTTGGACAGATACATGTCTTTGTTCACCTCAGCTGAATAGACCTATTTGTTACAAAGAGAGCCTCTCTCCACCTTGAAAAACCTAAGTTGCCAAAGTGTTCATTTTCTATGTACTGAATACTCAGAGGGAAACAATGTGCTACATGTTGCAGCTTCTAGCATTGATGGTTTTCTGGAGATATAAATCTGTTTCTTCACATCAGCTGAATGGTCTTATTTGAAAAAAGGTAAACTTATCTCAACCTTGAAACATACGTTGCTGGAAAGTAGGACGTTCAGGAACATACTCCACTGTCACAGGGAAATAATGTGCTAGAAGCTCCTGCTTCTACTACACATGATTTCCTTTCTAGAGATACATGTGTTTCTTCCAATTAGCTGAAAAGACCTAATTGAAAAAAGCGAGATTTCTCCACCTTCAAAATTCTCACTGGCAGAGAGTATTTCTTAGGAAAATTAACTACTCTCCATCAGAGAAACAACAGCAAGATACTGAAGCTTGTCACATAGACGGTTGTCTTTTCTTTGGAGAGATTTCTTTGCTCTTTCAACTCAGTTTCGTAGGCCTAGTTGGAACACAGAAAGCCAATCTCCACATTGAAAAACCTACGTTCCCATATGTATTCCTTTGAAAAACGAAATCCATTTTCATCAGAAAACAATGTACGAGATGCTGAGCTTCTACAATACATGGTTCTCTTGGAGAGATAAATGTGTTGCTTCAACTCAGCTGAATTTGCCTCTTTGGAACAATGTGATGTCATGTGAACCTTGGAAAACGTCCGTCGCGGGAAGTAGTCCTTGCAAAACCGTACTCAATTTTCTCAGGAGACAATGGGCTAGATGCTCCTATTTCTGAAACAGACGGTTTTCTTTCAAGTTATGCATGTGTTTCTTTAAATTAGCTGGCTAGGCCTATTTTGAACAAAGAGATCTTATCTCCATATTGAGAAACTGAAGTTGCTCTAGGTATTTCATTGACAAACTACACTCAATCTGACAAGGAAACAATGTGTTAGATATTCCTTCTGGTAACATAGATGGTTTTCTTCGGAGAGAAACACGTGTTTGTTCAAATCAGCTGAAAAGGCCTCCATGATACAAAGGGAGCCTATCTCCATCCTGAAAAACCTAAGTTGCAAGAAGTATTCCTTTTAAATCTACTGACTACTCACATGGAAACAATATGCTAGATGCTGCAGCTTGTAGTTAGACGGTTTTCTTTGGAGAGACACATGTGTTTCTTCACCTCAGCTGAATTGACCTGTTTGGAACCAAGAGAGTCTACCTCCACCTTGAAAATCCTAACTTGCAGGAAGTATTTCTTTGAAAAAACTGGCAAAAGTCTCCCAGGGTGACAATGTTCTTATTCTCCAGGGTCAAACAGAGATGGTTTTCTTTCAGGAGATACATGTGTTCCTTTAAGTCATATAGAAAGGCCTATTTTGTAACAAAGAGCCCATATCCACATTGAATGACCTATGTTGCAGGAGGAATTCCTTTCCAAATCTATCTCGGTTCTCACAGGGAAGCAATGTGCTAGATGTTGCTGCTTGTAACATATAATGTTTCTTGGGAGAGATCCCTTTGTCTTCAACTCAGCTGAACAGGCCAACGTAGAAAAAAGGGAGCCTATCTCCACCGTGAGAAACCATGCTGCAGGAAGTATTCCAATCAAAAACAAACTTATCTCACAGGGAAACAATGTGCTACCATTCCTGCTTCCAACAGAGATGGTGTTCTTTCGAGAGGTATGTGTGTTTCTTGAAATCTGCGGAATAGGCCTATTGGAAACAAAGTGAGCCTATGTCTACATTGAAAGACCTAAACTGCCTGAAGTACTCCTTTCAAATAGTAACTCAGCTCTCTCACAGAATCAATGTGCTACATGCTGCAGCGTCTAATCTAGATGGTTTCCTTTTAGAGATACATGTGTTTCTTCAATTCACCTGATTGTGTGTATTGGGAACAAAGTGAGCCAACCCACCCTTGGAAAACGTAAGTTGCAGGAAGTCTTTCTTTGACAAACTTACTAAATTCTCACAGGGAAACAATGCCCGAATATTCCTGCTTCCAACAGAGATGGCTTTCTTTGGAGAGATATATGTGTTTCTTCAAATGTGCTGAATAGGCCTACTTGGAACAAAGTGTGCCTATCTCTACATTGAAAATCCTCAGTTGCCCGAAGTACTCCTTTCAAGTACAAACTCAGATCTCACAGAGAAACCATGTGCTACATGCTGCAGCTTCTAATCCCGATGGTTTCCTTTTAGAAATACATGTGTTTCTTCAATTCACATGAAGGTGTGTATTGGGAACAAAGTGAGTCAACCCAACCTTGGAAAACGTAAATTGCAGGAAGTATTCCCTTGCAAAACCTATTCAATTCGAAGTTGGAAACAATATGGGGGATGCTCCTTCTTCCACAGAGATGTTTTCTTTGAGAGACACACGTGTTTCTTCAAGTTAGCTGGACAGGCCTATTTGCTTACTGACTGTAACATATAAGATTTCTTTGGAGAGATACATGTGTTTCTTCAATGCAGCTGAAAAATGCCAATGTGGAAATAAGGGAGCCTCTCTCCACCATGAAGCACCCTGTTGCAGGAAGTATTCCATTTACAAACAAACACAATCTCCCAGGGAGACAATGTGCTATTACTCATGCTTCCAGCAGAGATGGTTTTTTTGGAGAAATATATGTGTTTCTTCAAATCTGCTGAACAGGCCTATTAGGAACAAAGAGAGCCTATGTCTACATTGAAAAAGCTAAATTGCCTGAAGTACTCCTTTCAAATATTAACTCAGCTGTCACAGGGAAACAATGAGCTGCACGGTACAGCTTCTAACATAGATGGTTTCCTTTTAGAGGTACGTGTGTTTCTTCAACTCACCTGCCTGTGTCTATCTGGAAAAAAGTGAGCCTATCCCAACCTTGAAAACCCTAAGCTGTAGGAAGTATTCCTATGCAAAGCCTTCTCAATTCTTACTGGGATACAATGTGGTGGATTCTCCTGCTTCTCACACAGATGTTTTCTGTCAAAAGACACATGTGTTTGTTCAAATTAGCCGGGGAGGCCTATTTGGAACAAACAACCCTTTGTTCCCCTTGCAAATTCTGAATGATGGGAAGAAATTCTTTTAAAATACTCATTTTTAACAGGGAAGCAATGTGCTAGATGTTGAAGATTGTAACATAGATAGTTTTCTTTGCAGAGACACTGATGTTTTTACAACTTAGCTCACAGGCCTACGTGGAAGATAGAGAGCCTATCTCCCTTTGAAAAACGTAAGTTGCCCAAAGTATTCCTTTTAAAATGAAACTCAATTCTCTGAGGGAAAGAATGTGCTATATGCTCCTGATTCTGACTCAAGTGGTTTCTTTTGAGATACATGAGTTCCTTTAACTCTGCTGAAAGGGCCTATTTGGAACAAACAGCCTATCTCCACCTTGAATTTCAAAGATGCAGGAAGTACTGCTTTCAAAAACTTACTGGTTTTTACACGGGTAAACAATGAAGTACATGGCGAAGTTTGTAATCTAGTTGGTTTTCGTTTAGTGCTCCATGTGTTTCTTGAACTCATCTGAATAGGCCCATTTGGAACAAAGAGAGCCTACGTTCACTTTGAAAAATGTAATTTATAGGAAGTACTCCTATCAATAATTAACTCTCTTCTCAGAGGTATACTAGGTCCTAGATTCTATAGCTTGTATCACAGATAGTTTACTGTCAAGAGATAAATGTGTTTCTTCAACTTGCCTGAATAGGCCTATTTCAAAAAAAAGAGCTGATTTTCCCTTTGAAAAACCTAAGTCACAGGAAGTATTCCTTCAAAAACCAGCTCAATTCTCGCAGTGAAACAAGCTCCTAGATGCTGCAGTTTTGAACATAGATGGTTTTCTTTGGACAGATACATGTCTTTGTTCACCTCAGCTGAATAGACCTATTTGTTACAAAGAGAGCCTCTCTCCACCTTGAAAAACCTAAGTTGCCAAAGTGTTCATTTTCTATGTACTGAATACTCAGAGGGAAACAATGTGCTACATGTTGCAGCTTCTAGCATTGATGGTTTTCTGGAGATATAAATCTGTTTCTTCACATCAGCTGAATGGTCTTATTTGAAAAAAGGTAAACTTATCTCAACCTTGAAACATACGTTGCTGGAAAGTAGGACGTTCAGGAACATACTCCACTGTCACAGGGAAATAATGTGCTAGAAGCTCCTGCTTCTACTACACATGATTTCCTTTCTAGAGATACATGTGTTTCTTCCAATTAGCTGAAAAGACCTAATTGAAAAAAGCGAGATTTCTCCACCTTCAAAATTCTCACTGGCAGAGAGTATTTCTTAGGAAAATTAACTACTCTCCATCAGAGAAACAACAGCAAGATACTGAAGCTTGTCACATAGACGGTTGTCTTTTCTTTGGAGAGATTTCTTTGCTCTTTCAACTCAGTTTCGTAGGCCTAGTTGGAACACAGAAAGCCAATCTCCACATTGAAAAACCTACGTTCCCATATGTATTCCTTTGAAAAACGAAATCCATTTTCATCAGAAAACAATGTACGAGATGCTGAGCTTCTACAATACATGGTTCTCTTGGAGAGATAAATGTGTTGCTTCAACTCAGCTGAATTTGCCTCTTTGGAACAATGTGATGTCATGTGAACCTTGGAAAACGTCCGTCGCGGGAAGTAGTCCTTGCAAAACCGTACTCAATTTTCTCAGGAGACAATGGGCTAGATGCTCCTATTTCTGAAACAGACGGTTTTCTTTCAAGTTATGCATGTGTTTCTTTAAATTAGCTGGCTAGGCCTATTTTGAACAAAGAGATCTTATCTCCATATTGAGAAACTGAAGTTGCTCTAGGTATTTCATTGACAAACTACACTCAATCTGACAAGGAAACAATGTGTTAGATATTCCTTCTGGTAACATAGATGGTTTTCTTCGGAGAGAAACACGTGTTTGTTCAAATCAGCTGAAAAGGCCTCCATGATACAAAGGGAGCCTATCTCCATCCTGAAAAACCTAAGTTGCAAGAAGTATTCCTTTTAAATCTACTGACTACTCACATGGAAACAATATGCTAGATGCTGCAGCTTGTAGTTAGACGGTTTTCTTTGGAGAGACACATGTGTTTCTTCACCTCAGCTGAATTGACCTGTTTTGAACCAAGAGAGTCTACCTCCACCTTGAAAATCCTAACTTGCAGGAAGTATTTCTTTGAAAAAACTGGCAAAAGTCTCCCAGGGTGACAATGTTCTTATTCTCCAGGGTCAAACAGAGATGGTTTTCTTTCAGGAGATACATGTGTTCCTTTAAGTCATATAGAAAGGCCTATTTTGTAACAAAGAGCCCATATCCACATTGAATGACCTATGTTGCAGGAGGAATTCCTTTCCAAATCTATCTCGGTTCTCACAGGGAAGCAATGTGCTAGATGTTGCTGCTTGTAACATATAATGTTTCTTGGGAGAGATCCCTTTGTCTTCAACTCAGCTGAACAGGCCAACGTAGAAAAAAGGGAGCCTATCTCCACCGTGAGAAACCATGCTGCAGGAAGTATTCCAATCAAAAACAAACTTATCTCACAGGGAAACAATGTGCTACCATTCCTGCTTCCAACAGAGATGGTGTTCTTTCGAGAGGTATGTGTGTTTCTTGAAATCTGCGGAATAGGCCTATTGGAAACAAAGTGAGCCTATGTCTACATTGAAAGACCTAAACTGCCTGAAGTACTCCTTTCAAATAGTAACTCAGCTCTCTCACAGAATCAATGTGCTACATGCTGCAGCGTCTAATCTAGATGGTTTCCTTTTAGAGATACATGTGTTTCTTCAATTCACCTGATTGTGTGTATTGGGAACAAAGTGAGCCAACCCACCCTTGGAAAACGTAAGTTGCAGGAAGTCTTTCTTTGACAAACTTACTAAATTCTCACAGGGAAACAATGCCCGAATATTCCTGCTTCCAACAGAGATGGCTTTCTTTGGAGAGATATATGTGTTTCTTCAAATGTGCTGAATAGGCCTACTTGGAACAAAGTGTGCCTATCTCTACATTGAAAATCCTCAGTTGCCCGAAGTACTCCTTTCAAGTACAAACTCAGATCTCACAGAGAAACCATGTGCTACATGCTGCAGCTTCTAATCCCGATGGTTTCCTTTTAGAAATACAGGTGTTTCTTCAATTCACATGAAGGTGTGTATTGGGAACAAAGTGAGTCAACCCAACCTTGGAAAACGTAAATTGCAGGAAGTATTCCCTTGCAAAACCTATTCAATTCGAAGTTGGAAACAATATGGGGGATGCTCCTTCTTCCACAGAGATGTTTTCTTTGAGAGACACACGTGTTTCTTCAAGTTAGCTGGACAGGCCTATTTGCTTACTGACTGTAACATATAAGATTTCTTTGGAGAGATACATGTGTTTCTTCAATGCAGCTGAAAAATGCCAATGTGGAAATAAGGGAGCCTCTCTCCACCATGAAGCACCCTGTTGCAGGAAGTATTCCATTTACAAACAAACACAATCTCCCAGGGAGACAATGTGCTATTACTCATGCTTCCAGCAGAGATGGTTTTTTTGGAGAAATATATGTGTTTCTTCAAATCTGCTGAACAGGCCTATTAGGAACAAAGAGAGCCTATGTCTACATTGAAAAAGCTAAATTGCCTGAAGTACTCCTTTCAAATATTAACTCAGCTGTCACAGGGAAACAATGAGCTGCACGGTACAGCTTCTAACATAGATGGTTTCCTTTTAGAGGTACGTGTGTTTCTTCAACTCACCTGCCTGTGTCTATCTGGAAAAAAGTGAGCCTATCCCAACCTTGAAAACCCTAAGCTGTAGGAAGTATTCCTATGCAAAGCCTTCTCAATTCTTACTGGGATACAATGTGGTGGATTCTCCTGCTTCTCACACAGATGTTTTCTGTCAAAAGACACATGTGTTTGTTCAAATTAGCCGGGGAGGCCTATTTGGAACAAACAACCCTTTGTTCCCCTTGCAAATTCTGAATGATGGGAAGAAATTCTTTTAAAATACTCATTTTTAACAGGGAAGCAATGTGCTAGATGTTGAAGATTGTAACATAGATAGTTTTCTTTGCAGAGACACTGATGTTTTTACAACTTAGCTCACAGGCCTACGTGGAAGATAGAGAGCCTATCTCCCTTTGAAAAACGTAAGTTGCCCAAAGTATTCCTTTTAAAATGAAACTCAATTCTCTGAGGGAAAGAATGTGCTATATGCTCCTGATTCTGACTCAAGTGGTTTCTTTTGAGATACATGAGTTCCTTTAACTCTGCTGAAAGGGCCTATTTGGAACAAACAGCCTATCTCCACCTTGAATTTCAAAGATGCAGGAAGTACTGCTTTCAAAAACTTACTGGTTTTTACACGGGTAAACAATGAAGTACATGGCGAAGTTTGTAATCTAGTTGGTTTTCGTTTAGTGCTCCATGTGTTTCTTGAACTCATCTGAATAGGCCCATTTGGAACAAAGAGAGCCTACGTTCACTTTGAAAAATGTAATTTATAGGAAGTACTCCTATCAATAATTAACTCTCTTCTCAGAGGTATACTAGGTCCTAGATTCTATAGCTTGTATCACAGATAGTTTACTGTCAAGAGATAAATGTGTTTCTTCAACTTGCCTGAATAGGCCTATTTCAAAAAAAAGAGCTGATTTTCCCTTTGAAAAACCTAAGTCACAGGAAGTATTCCTTCAAAAACCAGCTCAATTCTCGCAGTGAAACAAGCTCCTAGATGCTGCAGTTTTGAACATAGATGGTTTTCTTTGGACAGATACATGTCTTTGTTCACCTCAGCTGAATAGACCTATTTGTTACAAAGAGAGCCTCTCTCCACCTTGAAAAACCTAAGTTGCCAAAGTGTTCATTTTCTATGTACTGAATACTCAGAGGGAAACAATGTGCTACATGTTGCAGCTTCTAGCATTGATGGTTTTCTGGAGATATAAATCTGTTTCTTCACATCAGCTGAATGGTCTTATTTGAAAAAAGGTAAACTTATCTCAACCTTGAAACATACGTTGCTGGAAAGTAGGACGTTCAGGAACATACTCCACTGTCACAGGGAAATAATGTGCTAGAAGCTCCTGCTTCTACTACAGATGATTTCCTTTCTAGAGATACATGTGTTTCTTCCAATTAGCTGAAAAGACCTAATTGAAAAAAGCGAGATTTCTCCACCTTCAAAATTCTCACTGGCAGAGAGTATTTCTTAGGAAAATTAACTACTCTCCATCAGAGAAACAACAGCAAGATACTGAAGCTTGTCACATAGACGGTTGTCTTTTCTTTGGAGAGATTTCTTTGCTCTTTCAACTCAGTTTCGTAGGCCTAGTTGGAACACAGAAAGCCAATCTCCACATTGAAAAACCTACGTTCCCATATGTATTCCTTTGAAAAACGAAATCCATTTTCATCAGAAAACAATGTACGAGATGCTGAGCTTCTACAATACATGGTTCTCTTGGAGAGATAAATGTGTTGCTTCAACTCAGCTGAATTTGCCTCTTTGGAACAATGTGATGTCATGTGAACCTTGGAAAACGTCCGTCGCGGGAAGTAGTCCTTGCAAAACCGTACTCAATTTTCTCAGGAGACAATGGGCTAGATGCTCCTATTTCTGAAACAGACGGTTTTCTTTCAAGTTATGCATGTGTTTCTTTAAATTAGCTGGCTAGGCCTATTTTGAACAAAGAGATCTTATCTCCATATTGAGAAACTGAAGTTGCTCTAGGTATTTCATTGACAAACTACACTCAATCTGACAAGGAAACAATGTGTTAGATATTCCTTCTGGTAACATAGATGGTTTTCTTCGGAGAGAAACACGTGTTTGTTCAAATCAGCTGAAAAGGCCTCCATGATACAAAGGGAGCCTATCTCCATCCTGAAAAACCTAAGTTGCAAGAAGTATTCCTTTTAAATCTACTGACTACTCACATGGAAACAATATGCTAGATGCTGCAGCTTGTAGTTAGACGGTTTTCTTTGGAGAGACACATGTGTTTCTTCACCTCAGCTGAATTGACCTGTTTTGAACCAAGAGAGTCTACCTCCACCTTGAAAATCCTAACTTGCAGGAAGTATTTCTTTGAAAAAACTGGCAAAAGTCTCCCAGGGTGACAATGTTCTTATTCTCCAGGGTCAAACAGAGATGGTTTTCTTTCAGGAGATACATGTGTTCCTTTAAGTCATATAGAAAGGCCTATTTTGTAACAAAGAGCCCATATCCACATTGAATGACCTATGTTGCAGGAGGAATTCCTTTCCAAATCTATCTCGGTTCTCACAGGGAAGCAATGTGCTAGATGTTGCTGCTTGTAACATATAATGTTTCTTGGGAGAGATCCCTTTGTCTTCAACTCAGCTGAACAGGCCAACGTAGAAAAAAGGGAGCCTATCTCCACCGTGAGAAACCATGCTGCAGGAAGTATTCCAATCAAAAACAAACTTATCTCACAGGGAAACAATGTGCTACCATTCCTGCTTCCAACAGAGATGGTGTTCTTTCGAGAGGTATGTGTGTTTCTTGAAATCTGCGGAATAGGCCTATTGGAAACAAAGTGAGCCTATGTCTACATTGAAAGACCTAAACTGCCTGAAGTACTCCTTTCAAATAGTAACTCAGCTCTCTCACAGAATCAATGTGCTACATGCTGCAGCGTCTAATCTAGATGGTTTCCTTTTAGAGATACATGTGTTTCTTCAATTCACCTGATTGTGTGTATTGGGAACAAAGTGAGCCAACCCACCCTTGGAAAACGTAAGTTGCAGGAAGTCTTTCTTTGACAAACTTACTAAATTCTCACAGGGAAACAATGCCCGAATATTCCTGCTTCCAACAGAGATGGCTTTCTTTGGAGAGATATATGTGTTTCTTCAAATGTGCTGAATAGGCCTACTTGGAACAAAGTGTGCCTATCTCTACATTGAAAATCCTCAGTTGCCCGAAGTACTCCTTTCAAGTACAAACTCAGATCTCACAGAGAAACCATGTGCTACATGCTGCAGCTTCTAATCCCGATGGTTTCCTTTTAGAAATACAGGTGTTTCTTCAATTCACATGAAGGTGTGTATTGGGAACAAAGTGAGTCAACCCAACCTTGGAAAACGTAAATTGCAGGAAGTATTCCCTTGCAAAACCTATTCAATTCGAAGTTGGAAACAATATGGGGGATGCTCCTTCTTCCACAGAGATGTTTTCTTTGAGAGACACACGTGTTTCTTCAAGTTAGCTGGACAGGCCTATTTGCTTACTGACTGTAACATATAAGATTTCTTTGGAGAGATACATGTGTTTCTTCAATGCAGCTGAAAAATGCCAATGTGGAAATAAGGGAGCCTCTCTCCACCATGAAGCACCCTGTTGCAGGAAGTATTCCATTTACAAACAAACACAATCTCCCAGGGAGACAATGTGCTATTACTCATGCTTCCAGCAGAGATGGTTTTTTTGGAGAAATATATGTGTTTCTTCAAATCTGCTGAACAGGCCTATTAGGAACAAAGAGAGCCTATGTCTACATTGAAAAAGCTAAATTGCCTGAAGTACTCCTTTCAAATATTAACTCAGCTGTCACAGGGAAACAATGAGCTGCACGGTACAGCTTCTAACATAGATGGTTTCCTTTTAGAGGTACGTGTGTTTCTTCAACTCACCTGCCTGTGTCTATCTGGAAAAAAGTGAGCCTATCCCAACCTTGAAAACCCTAAGCTGTAGGAAGTATTCCTATGCAAAGCCTTCTCAATTCTTACTGGGATACAATGTGGTGGATTCTCCTGCTTCTCACACAGATGTTTTCTGTCAAAAGACACATGTGTTTGTTCAAATTAGCCGGGGAGGCCTATTTGGAACAAACAACCCTTTGTTCCCCTTGCAAATTCTGAATGATGGGAAGAAATTCTTTTAAAATACTCATTTTTAACAGGGAAGCAATGTGCTAGATGTTGAAGATTGTAACATAGATAGTTTTCTTTGCAGAGACACTGATGTTTTTACAACTTAGCTCACAGGCCTACGTGGAAGATAGAGAGCCTATCTCCCTTTGAAAAACGTAAGTTGCCCAAAGTATTCCTTTTAAAATGAAACTCAATTCTCTGAGGGAAAGAATGTGCTATATGCTCCTGATTCTGACTCAAGTGGTTTCTTTTGAGATACATGAGTTCCTTTAACTCTGCTGAAAGGGCCTATTTGGAACAAACAGCCTATCTCCACCTTGAATTTCAAAGATGCAGGAAGTACTGCTTTCAAAAACTTACTGGTTTTTACACGGGTAAACAATGAAGTACATGGCGAAGTTTGTAATCTAGTTGGTTTTCGTTTAGTGCTCCATGTGTTTCTTGAACTCATCTGAATAGGCCCATTTGGAACAAAGAGAGCCTACGTTCACTTTGAAAAATGTAATTTATAGGAAGTACTCCTATCAATAATTAACTCTCTTCTCAGAGGTATACTAGGTCCTAGATTCTATAGCTTGTATCACAGATAGTTTACTGTCAAGAGATAAATGTGTTTCTTCAACTTGCCTGAATAGGCCTATTTCAAAAAAAAGAGCTGATTTTCCCTTTGAAAAACCTAAGTCACAGGAAGTATTCCTTCAAAAACCAGCTCAATTCTCGCAGTGAAACAAGCTCCTAGATGCTGCAGTTTTGAACATAGATGGTTTTCTTTGGACAGATACATGTCTTTGTTCACCTCAGCTGAATAGACCTATTTGTTACAAAGAGAGCCTCTCTCCACCTTGAAAAACCTAAGTTGCCAAAGTGTTCATTTTCTATGTACTGAATACTCAGAGGGAAACAATGTGCTACATGTTGCAGCTTCTAGCATTGATGGTTTTCTGGAGATATAAATCTGTTTCTTCACATCAGCTGAATGGTCTTATTTGAAAAAAGGTAAACTTATCTCAACCTTGAAACATACGTTGCTGGAAAGTAGGACGTTCAGGAACATACTCCACTGTCACAGGGAAATAATGTGCTAGAAGCTCCTGCTTCTACTACAGATGATTTCCTTTCTAGAGATACATGTGTTTCTTCCAATTAGCTGAAAAGACCTAATTGAAAAAAGCGAGATTTCTCCACCTTCAAAATTCTCACTGGCAGAGAGTATTTCTTAGGAAAATTAACTACTCTCCATCAGAGAAACAACAGCAAGATACTGAAGCTTGTCACATAGACGGTTGTCTTTTCTTTGGAGAGATTTCTTTGCTCTTTCAACTCAGTTTCGTAGGCCTAGTTGGAACACAGAAAGCCAATCTCCACATTGAAAAACCTACGTTCCCATATGTATTCCTTTGAAAAACGAAATCCATTTTCATCAGAAAACAATGTACGAGATGCTGAGCTTCTACAATACATGGTTCTCTTGGAGAGATAAATGTGTTGCTTCAACTCAGCTGAATTTGCCTCTTTGGAACAATGTGATGTCATGTGAACCTTGGAAAACGTCCGTCGCGGGAAGTAGTCCTTGCAAAACCGTACTCAATTTTCTCAGGAGACAATGGGCTAGATGCTCCTATTTCTGAAACAGACGGTTTTCTTTCAAGTTATGCATGTGTTTCTTTAAATTAGCTGGCTAGGCCTATTTTGAACAAAGAGATCTTATCTCCATATTGAGAAACTGAAGTTGCTCTAGGTATTTCATTGACAAACTACACTCAATCTGACAAGGAAACAATGTGTTAGATATTCCTTCTGGTAACATAGATGGTTTTCTTCGGAGAGAAACACGTGTTTGTTCAAATCAGCTGAAAAGGCCTCCATGATACAAAGGGAGCCTATCTCCATCCTGAAAAACCTAAGTTGCAAGAAGTATTCCTTTTAAATCTACTGACTACTCACATGGAAACAATATGCTAGATGCTGCAGCTTGTAGTTAGACGGTTTTCTTTGGAGAGACACATGTGTTTCTTCACCTCAGCTGAATTGACCTGTTTTGAACCAAGAGAGTCTACCTCCACCTTGAAAATCCTAACTTGCAGGAAGTATTTCTTTGAAAAAACTGGCAAAAGTCTCCCAGGGTGACAATGTTCTTATTCTCCAGGGTCAAACAGAGATGGTTTTCTTTCAGGAGATACATGTGTTCCTTTAAGTCATATAGAAAGGCCTATTTTGTAACAAAGAGCCCATATCCACATTGAATGACCTATGTTGCAGGAGGAATTCCTTTCCAAATCTATCTCGGTTCTCACAGGGAAGCAATGTGCTAGATGTTGCTGCTTGTAACATATAATGTTTCTTGGGAGAGATCCCTTTGTCTTCAACTCAGCTGAACAGGCCAACGTAGAAAAAAGGGAGCCTATCTCCACCGTGAGAAACCATGCTGCAGGAAGTATTCCAATCAAAAACAAACTTATCTCACAGGGAAACAATGTGCTACCATTCCTGCTTCCAACAGAGATGGTGTTCTTTCGAGAGGTATGTGTGTTTCTTGAAATCTGCGGAATAGGCCTATTGGAAACAAAGTGAGCCTATGTCTACATTGAAAGACCTAAACTGCCTGAAGTACTCCTTTCAAATAGTAACTCAGCTCTCTCACAGAATCAATGTGCTACATGCTGCAGCGTCTAATCTAGATGGTTTCCTTTTAGAGATACATGTGTTTCTTCAATTCACCTGATTGTGTGTATTGGGAACAAAGTGAGCCAACCCACCCTTGGAAAACGTAAGTTGCAGGAAGTCTTTCTTTGACAAACTTACTAAATTCTCACAGGGAAACAATGCCCGAATATTCCTGCTTCCAACAGAGATGGCTTTCTTTGGAGAGATATATGTGTTTCTTCAAATGTGCTGAATAGGCCTACTTGGAACAAAGTGTGCCTATCTCTACATTGAAAATCCTCAGTTGCCCGAAGTACTCCTTTCAAGTACAAACTCAGATCTCACAGAGAAACCATGTGCTACATGCTGCAGCTTCTAATCCCGATGGTTTCCTTTTAGAAATACAGGTGTTTCTTCAATTCACATGAAGGTGTGTATTGGGAACAAAGTGAGTCAACCCAACCTTGGAAAACGTAAATTGCAGGAAGTATTCCCTTGCAAAACCTATTCAATTCGAAGTTGGAAACAATATGGGGGATGCTCCTTCTTCCACAGAGATGTTTTCTTTGAGAGACACACGTGTTTCTTCAAGTTAGCTGGACAGGCCTATTTGCTTACTGACTGTAACATATAAGATTTCTTTGGAGAGATACATGTGTTTCTTCAATGCAGCTGAAAAATGCCAATGTGGAAATAAGGGAGCCTCTCTCCACCATGAAGCACCCTGTTGCAGGAAGTATTCCATTTACAAACAAACACAATCTCCCAGGGAGACAATGTGCTATTACTCATGCTTCCAGCAGAGATGGTTTTTTTGGAGAAATATATGTGTTTCTTCAAATCTGCTGAACAGGCCTATTAGGAACAAAGAGAGCCTATGTCTACATTGAAAAAGCTAAATTGCCTGAAGTACTCCTTTCAAATATTAACTCAGCTGTCACAGGGAAACAATGAGCTGCACGGTACAGCTTCTAACATAGATGGTTTCCTTTTAGAGGTACGTGTGTTTCTTCAACTCACCTGCCTGTGTCTATCTGGAAAAAAGTGAGCCTATCCCAACCTTGAAAACCCTAAGCTGTAGGAAGTATTCCTATGCAAAGCCTTCTCAATTCTTACTGGGATACAATGTGGTGGATTCTCCTGCTTCTCACACAGATGTTTTCTGTCAAAAGACACATGTGTTTGTTCAAATTAGCCGGGGAGGCCTATTTGGAACAAACAACCCTTTGTTCCCCTTGCAAATTCTGAATGATGGGAAGAAATTCTTTTAAAATACTCATTTTTAACAGGGAAGCAATGTGCTAGATGTTGAAGATTGTAACATAGATAGTTTTCTTTGCAGAGACACTGATGTTTTTACAACTTAGCTCACAGGCCTACGTGGAAGATAGAGAGCCTATCTCCCTTTGAAAAACGTAAGTTGCCCAAAGTATTCCTTTTAAAATGAAACTCAATTCTCTGAGGGAAAGAATGTGCTATATGCTCCTGATTCTGACTCAAGTGGTTTCTTTTGAGATACATGAGTTCCTTTAACTCTGCTGAAAGGGCCTATTTGGAACAAACAGCCTATCTCCACCTTGAATTTCAAAGATGCAGGAAGTACTGCTTTCAAAAACTTACTGGTTTTTACACGGGTAAACAATGAAGTACATGGCGAAGTTTGTAATCTAGTTGGTTTTCGTTTAGTGCTCCATGTGTTTCTTGAACTCATCTGAATAGGCCCATTTGGAACAAAGAGAGCCTACGTTCACTTTGAAAAATGTAATTTATAGGAAGTACTCCTATCAATAATTAACTCTCTTCTCAGAGGTATACTAGGTCCTAGATTCTATAGCTTGTATCACAGATAGTTTACTGTCAAGAGATAAATGTGTTTCTTCAACTTGCCTGAATAGGCCTATTTCAAAAAAAAGAGCTGATTTTCCCTTTGAAAAACCTAAGTCACAGGAAGTATTCCTTCAAAAACCAGCTCAATTCTCGCAGTGAAACAAGCTCCTAGATGCTGCAGTTTTGAACATAGATGGTTTTCTTTGGACAGATACATGTCTTTGTTCACCTCAGCTGAATAGACCTATTTGTTACAAAGAGAGCCTCTCTCCACCTTGAAAAACCTAAGTTGCCAAAGTGTTCATTTTCTATGTACTGAATACTCAGAGGGAAACAATGTGCTACATGTTGCAGCTTCTAGCATTGATGGTTTTCTGGAGATATAAATCTGTTTCTTCACATCAGCTGAATGGTCTTATTTGAAAAAAGGTAAACTTATCTCAACCTTGAAACATACGTTGCTGGAAAGTAGGACGTTCAGGAACATACTCCACTGTCACAGGGAAATAATGTGCTAGAAGCTCCTGCTTCTACTACAGATGATTTCCTTTCTAGAGATACATGTGTTTCTTCCAATTAGCTGAAAAGACCTAATTGAAAAAAGCGAGATTTCTCCACCTTCAAAATTCTCACTGGCAGAGAGTATTTCTTAGGAAAATTAACTACTCTCCATCAGAGAAACAACAGCAAGATACTGAAGCTTGTCACATAGACGGTTGTCTTTTCTTTGGAGAGATTTCTTTGCTCTTTCAACTCAGTTTCGTAGGCCTAGTTGGAACACAGAAAGCCAATCTCCACATTGAAAAACCTACGTTCCCATATGTATTCCTTTGAAAAACGAAATCCATTTTCATCAGAAAACAATGTACGAGATGCTGAGCTTCTACAATACATGGTTCTCTTGGAGAGATAAATGTGTTGCTTCAACTCAGCTGAATTTGCCTCTTTGGAACAATGTGATGTCATGTGAACCTTGGAAAACGTCCGTCGCGGGAAGTAGTCCTTGCAAAACCGTACTCAATTTTCTCAGGAGACAATGGGCTAGATGCTCCTATTTCTGAAACAGACGGTTTTCTTTCAAGTTATGCATGTGTTTCTTTAAATTAGCTGGCTAGGCCTATTTTGAACAAAGAGATCTTATCTCCATATTGAGAAACTGAAGTTGCTCTAGGTATTTCATTGACAAACTACACTCAATCTGACAAGGAAACAATGTGTTAGATATTCCTTCTGGTAACATAGATGGTTTTCTTCGGAGAGAAACACGTGTTTGTTCAAATCAGCTGAAAAGGCCTCCATGATACAAAGGGAGCCTATCTCCATCCTGAAAAACCTAAGTTGCAAGAAGTATTCCTTTTAAATCTACTGACTACTCACATGGAAACAATATGCTAGATGCTGCAGCTTGTAGTTAGACGGTTTTCTTTGGAGAGACACATGTGTTTCTTCACCTCAGCTGAATTGACCTGTTTTGAACCAAGAGAGTCTACCTCCACCTTGAAAATCCTAACTTGCAGGAAGTATTTCTTTGAAAAAACTGGCAAAAGTCTCCCAGGGTGACAATGTTCTTATTCTCCAGGGTCAAACAGAGATGGTTTTCTTTCAGGAGATACATGTGTTCCTTTAAGTCATATAGAAAGGCCTATTTTGTAACAAAGAGCCCATATCCACATTGAATGACCTATGTTGCAGGAGGAATTCCTTTCCAAATCTATCTCGGTTCTCACAGGGAAGCAATGTGCTAGATGTTGCTGCTTGTAACATATAATGTTTCTTGGGAGAGATCCCTTTGTCTTCAACTCAGCTGAACAGGCCAACGTAGAAAAAAGGGAGCCTATCTCCACCGTGAGAAACCATGCTGCAGGAAGTATTCCAATCAAAAACAAACTTATCTCACAGGGAAACAATGTGCTACCATTCCTGCTTCCAACAGAGATGGTGTTCTTTCGAGAGGTATGTGTGTTTCTTGAAATCTGCGGAATAGGCCTATTGGAAACAAAGTGAGCCTATGTCTACATTGAAAGACCTAAACTGCCTGAAGTACTCCTTTCAAATAGTAACTCAGCTCTCTCACAGAATCAATGTGCTACATGCTGCAGCGTCTAATCTAGATGGTTTCCTTTTAGAGATACATGTGTTTCTTCAATTCACCTGATTGTGTGTATTGGGAACAAAGTGAGCCAACCCACCCTTGGAAAACGTAAGTTGCAGGAAGTCTTTCTTTGACAAACTTACTAAATTCTCACAGGGAAACAATGCCCGAATATTCCTGCTTCCAACAGAGATGGCTTTCTTTGGAGAGATATATGTGTTTCTTCAAATGTGCTGAATAGGCCTACTTGGAACAAAGTGTGCCTATCTCTACATTGAAAATCCTCAGTTGCCCGAAGTACTCCTTTCAAGTACAAACTCAGATCTCACAGAGAAACCATGTGCTACATGCTGCAGCTTCTAATCCCGATGGTTTCCTTTTAGAAATACAGGTGTTTCTTCAATTCACATGAAGGTGTGTATTGGGAACAAAGTGAGTCAACCCAACCTTGGAAAACGTAAATTGCAGGAAGTATTCCCTTGCAAAACCTATTCAATTCGAAGTTGGAAACAATATGGGGGATGCTCCTTCTTCCACAGAGATGTTTTCTTTGAGAGACACACGTGTTTCTTCAAGTTAGCTGGACAGGCCTATTTGCTTACTGACTGTAACATATAAGATTTCTTTGGAGAGATACATGTGTTTCTTCAATGCAGCTGAAAAATGCCAATGTGGAAATAAGGGAGCCTCTCTCCACCATGAAGCACCCTGTTGCAGGAAGTATTCCATTTACAAACAAACACAATCTCCCAGGGAGACAATGTGCTATTACTCATGCTTCCAGCAGAGATGGTTTTTTTGGAGAAATATATGTGTTTCTTCAAATCTGCTGAACAGGCCTATTAGGAACAAAGAGAGCCTATGTCTACATTGAAAAAGCTAAATTGCCTGAAGTACTCCTTTCAAATATTAACTCAGCTGTCACAGGGAAACAATGAGCTGCACGGTACAGCTTCTAACATAGATGGTTTCCTTTTAGAGGTACGTGTGTTTCTTCAACTCACCTGCCTGTGTCTATCTGGAAAAAAGTGAGCCTATCCCAACCTTGAAAACCCTAAGCTGTAGGAAGTATTCCTATGCAAAGCCTTCTCAATTCTTACTGGGATACAATGTGGTGGATTCTCCTGCTTCTCACACAGATGTTTTCTGTCAAAAGACACATGTGTTTGTTCAAATTAGCCGGGGAGGCCTATTTGGAACAAACAACCCTTTGTTCCCCTTGCAAATTCTGAATGATGGGAAGAAATTCTTTTAAAATACTCATTTTTAACAGGGAAGCAATGTGCTAGATGTTGAAGATTGTAACATAGATAGTTTTCTTTGCAGAGACACTGATGTTTTTACAACTTAGCTCACAGGCCTACGTGGAAGATAGAGAGCCTATCTCCCTTTGAAAAACGTAAGTTGCCCAAAGTATTCCTTTTAAAATGAAACTCAATTCTCTGAGGGAAAGAATGTGCTATATGCTCCTGATTCTGACTCAAGTGGTTTCTTTTGAGATACATGAGTTCCTTTAACTCTGCTGAAAGGGCCTATTTGGAACAAACAGCCTATCTCCACCTTGAATTTCAAAGATGCAGGAAGTACTGCTTTCAAAAACTTACTGGTTTTTACACGGGTAAACAATGAAGTACATGGCGAAGTTTGTAATCTAGTTGGTTTTCGTTTAGTGCTCCATGTGTTTCTTGAACTCATCTGAATAGGCCCATTTGGAACAAAGAGAGCCTACGTTCACTTTGAAAAATGTAATTTATAGGAAGTACTCCTATCAATAATTAACTCTCTTCTCAGAGGTATACTAGGTCCTAGATTCTATAGCTTGTATCACAGATAGTTTACTGTCAAGAGATAAATGTGTTTCTTCAACTTGCCTGAATAGGCCTATTTCAAAAAAAAGAGCTGATTTTCCCTTTGAAAAACCTAAGTCACAGGAAGTATTCCTTCAAAAACCAGCTCAATTCTCGCAGTGAAACAAGCTCCTAGATGCTGCAGTTTTGAACATAGATGGTTTTCTTTGGACAGATACATGTCTTTGTTCACCTCAGCTGAATAGACCTATTTGTTACAAAGAGAGCCTCTCTCCACCTTGAAAAACCTAAGTTGCCAAAGTGTTCATTTTCTATGTACTGAATACTCAGAGGGAAACAATGTGCTACATGTTGCAGCTTCTAGCATTGATGGTTTTCTGGAGATATAAATCTGTTTCTTCACATCAGCTGAATGGTCTTATTTGAAAAAAGGTAAACTTATCTCAACCTTGAAACATACGTTGCTGGAAAGTAGGACGTTCAGGAACATACTCCACTGTCACAGGGAAATAATGTGCTAGAAGCTCCTGCTTCTACTACAGATGATTTCCTTTCTAGAGATACATGTGTTTCTTCCAATTAGCTGAAAAGACCTAATTGAAAAAAGCGAGATTTCTCCACCTTCAAAATTCTCACTGGCAGAGAGTATTTCTTAGGAAAATTAACTACTCTCCATCAGAGAAACAACAGCAAGATACTGAAGCTTGTCACATAGACGGTTGTCTTTTCTTTGGAGAGATTTCTTTGCTCTTTCAACTCAGTTTCGTAGGCCTAGTTGGAACACAGAAAGCCAATCTCCACATTGAAAAACCTACGTTCCCATATGTATTCCTTTGAAAAACGAAATCCATTTTCATCAGAAAACAATGTACGAGATGCTGAGCTTCTACAATACATGGTTCTCTTGGAGAGATAAATGTGTTGCTTCAACTCAGCTGAATTTGCCTCTTTGGAACAATGTGATGTCATGTGAACCTTGGAAAACGTCCGTCGCGGGAAGTAGTCCTTGCAAAACCGTACTCAATTTTCTCAGGAGACAATGGGCTAGATGCTCCTATTTCTGAAACAGACGGTTTTCTTTCAAGTTATGCATGTGTTTCTTTAAATTAGCTGGCTAGGCCTATTTTGAACAAAGAGATCTTATCTCCATATTGAGAAACTGAAGTTGCTCTAGGTATTTCATTGACAAACTACACTCAATCTGACAAGGAAACAATGTGTTAGATATTCCTTCTGGTAACATAGATGGTTTTCTTCGGAGAGAAACACGTGTTTGTTCAAATCAGCTGAAAAGGCCTCCATGATACAAAGGGAGCCTATCTCCATCCTGAAAAACCTAAGTTGCAAGAAGTATTCCTTTTAAATCTACTGACTACTCACATGGAAACAATATGCTAGATGCTGCAGCTTGTAGTTAGACGGTTTTCTTTGGAGAGACACATGTGTTTCTTCACCTCAGCTGAATTGACCTGTTTTGAACCAAGAGAGTCTACCTCCACCTTGAAAATCCTAACTTGCAGGAAGTATTTCTTTGAAAAAACTGGCAAAAGTCTCCCAGGGTGACAATGTTCTTATTCTCCAGGGTCAAACAGAGATGGTTTTCTTTCAGGAGATACATGTGTTCCTTTAAGTCATATAGAAAGGCCTATTTTGTAACAAAGAGCCCATATCCACATTGAATGACCTATGTTGCAGGAGGAATTCCTTTCCAAATCTATCTCGGTTCTCACAGGGAAGCAATGTGCTAGATGTTGCTGCTTGTAACATATAATGTTTCTTGGGAGAGATCCCTTTGTCTTCAACTCAGCTGAACAGGCCAACGTAGAAAAAAGGGAGCCTATCTCCACCGTGAGAAACCATGCTGCAGGAAGTATTCCAATCAAAAACAAACTTATCTCACAGGGAAACAATGTGCTACCATTCCTGCTTCCAACAGAGATGGTGTTCTTTCGAGAGGTATGTGTGTTTCTTGAAATCTGCGGAATAGGCCTATTGGAAACAAAGTGAGCCTATGTCTACATTGAAAGACCTAAACTGCCTGAAGTACTCCTTTCAAATAGTAACTCAGCTCTCTCACAGAATCAATGTGCTACATGCTGCAGCGTCTAATCTAGATGGTTTCCTTTTAGAGATACATGTGTTTCTTCAATTCACCTGATTGTGTGTATTGGGAACAAAGTGAGCCAACCCACCCTTGGAAAACGTAAGTTGCAGGAAGTCTTTCTTTGACAAACTTACTAAATTCTCACAGGGAAACAATGCCCGAATATTCCTGCTTCCAACAGAGATGGCTTTCTTTGGAGAGATATATGTGTTTCTTCAAATGTGCTGAATAGGCCTACTTGGAACAAAGTGTGCCTATCTCTACATTGAAAATCCTCAGTTGCCCGAAGTACTCCTTTCAAGTACAAACTCAGATCTCACAGAGAAACCATGTGCTACATGCTGCAGCTTCTAATCCCGATGGTTTCCTTTTAGAAATACAGGTGTTTCTTCAATTCACATGAAGGTGTGTATTGGGAACAAAGTGAGTCAACCCAACCTTGGAAAACGTAAATTGCAGGAAGTATTCCCTTGCAAAACCTATTCAATTCGAAGTTGGAAACAATATGGGGGATGCTCCTTCTTCCACAGAGATGTTTTCTTTGAGAGACACACGTGTTTCTTCAAGTTAGCTGGACAGGCCTATTTGCTTACTGACTGTAACATATAAGATTTCTTTGGAGAGATACATGTGTTTCTTCAATGCAGCTGAAAAATGCCAATGTGGAAATAAGGGAGCCTCTCTCCACCATGAAGCACCCTGTTGCAGGAAGTATTCCATTTACAAACAAACACAATCTCCCAGGGAGACAATGTGCTATTACTCATGCTTCCAGCAGAGATGGTTTTTTTGGAGAAATATATGTGTTTCTTCAAATCTGCTGAACAGGCCTATTAGGAACAAAGAGAGCCTATGTCTACATTGAAAAAGCTAAATTGCCTGAAGTACTCCTTTCAAATATTAACTCAGCTGTCACAGGGAAACAATGAGCTGCACGGTACAGCTTCTAACATAGATGGTTTCCTTTTAGAGGTACGTGTGTTTCTTCAACTCACCTGCCTGTGTCTATCTGGAAAAAAGTGAGCCTATCCCAACCTTGAAAACCCTAAGCTGTAGGAAGTATTCCTATGCAAAGCCTTCTCAATTCTTACTGGGATACAATGTGGTGGATTCTCCTGCTTCTCACACAGATGTTTTCTGTCAAAAGACACATGTGTTTGTTCAAATTAGCCGGGGAGGCCTATTTGGAACAAACAACCCTTTGTTCCCCTTGCAAATTCTGAATGATGGGAAGAAATTCTTTTAAAATACTCATTTTTAACAGGGAAGCAATGTGCTAGATGTTGAAGATTGTAACATAGATAGTTTTCTTTGCAGAGACACTGATGTTTTTACAACTTAGCTCACAGGCCTACGTGGAAGATAGAGAGCCTATCTCCCTTTGAAAAACGTAAGTTGCCCAAAGTATTCCTTTTAAAATGAAACTCAATTCTCTGAGGGAAAGAATGTGCTATATGCTCCTGATTCTGACTCAAGTGGTTTCTTTTGAGATACATGAGTTCCTTTAACTCTGCTGAAAGGGCCTATTTGGAACAAACAGCCTATCTCCACCTTGAATTTCAAAGATGCAGGAAGTACTGCTTTCAAAAACTTACTGGTTTTTACACGGGTAAACAATGAAGTACATGGCGAAGTTTGTAATCTAGTTGGTTTTCGTTTAGTGCTCCATGTGTTTCTTGAACTCATCTGAATAGGCCCATTTGGAACAAAGAGAGCCTACGTTCACTTTGAAAAATGTAATTTATAGGAAGTACTCCTATCAATAATTAACTCTCTTCTCAGAGGTATACTAGGTCCTAGATTCTATAGCTTGTATCACAGATAGTTTACTGTCAAGAGATAAATGTGTTTCTTCAACTTGCCTGAATAGGCCTATTTCAAAAAAAAGAGCTGATTTTCCCTTTGAAAAACCTAAGTCACAGGAAGTATTCCTTCAAAAACCAGCTCAATTCTCGCAGTGAAACAAGCTCCTAGATGCTGCAGTTTTGAACATAGATGGTTTTCTTTGGACAGATACATGTCTTTGTTCACCTCAGCTGAATAGACCTATTTGTTACAAAGAGAGCCTCTCTCCACCTTGAAAAACCTAAGTTGCCAAAGTGTTCATTTTCTATGTACTGAATACTCAGAGGGAAACAATGTGCTACATGTTGCAGCTTCTAGCATTGATGGTTTTCTGGAGATATAAATCTGTTTCTTCACATCAGCTGAATGGTCTTATTTGAAAAAAGGTAAACTTATCTCAACCTTGAAACATACGTTGCTGGAAAGTAGGACGTTCAGGAACATACTCCACTGTCACAGGGAAATAATGTGCTAGAAGCTCCTGCTTCTACTACAGATGATTTCCTTTCTAGAGATACATGTGTTTCTTCCAATTAGCTGAAAAGACCTAATTGAAAAAAGCGAGATTTCTCCACCTTCAAAATTCTCACTGGCAGAGAGTATTTCTTAGGAAAATTAACTACTCTCCATCAGAGAAACAACAGCAAGATACTGAAGCTTGTCACATAGACGGTTGTCTTTTCTTTGGAGAGATTTCTTTGCTCTTTCAACTCAGTTTCGTAGGCCTAGTTGGAACACAGAAAGCCAATCTCCACATTGAAAAACCTACGTTCCCATATGTATTCCTTTGAAAAACGAAATCCATTTTCATCAGAAAACAATGTACGAGATGCTGAGCTTCTACAATACATGGTTCTCTTGGAGAGATAAATGTGTTGCTTCAACTCAGCTGAATTTGCCTCTTTGGAACAATGTGATGTCATGTGAACCTTGGAAAACGTCCGTCGCGGGAAGTAGTCCTTGCAAAACCGTACTCAATTTTCTCAGGAGACAATGGGCTAGATGCTCCTATTTCTGAAACAGACGGTTTTCTTTCAAGTTATGCATGTGTTTCTTTAAATTAGCTGGCTAGGCCTATTTTGAACAAAGAGATCTTATCTCCATATTGAGAAACTGAAGTTGCTCTAGGTATTTCATTGACAAACTACACTCAATCTGACAAGGAAACAATGTGTTAGATATTCCTTCTGGTAACATAGATGGTTTTCTTCGGAGAGAAACACGTGTTTGTTCAAATCAGCTGAAAAGGCCTCCATGATACAAAGGGAGCCTATCTCCATCCTGAAAAACCTAAGTTGCAAGAAGTATTCCTTTTAAATCTACTGACTACTCACATGGAAACAATATGCTAGATGCTGCAGCTTGTAGTTAGACGGTTTTCTTTGGAGAGACACATGTGTTTCTTCACCTCAGCTGAATTGACCTGTTTTGAACCAAGAGAGTCTACCTCCACCTTGAAAATCCTAACTTGCAGGAAGTATTTCTTTGAAAAAACTGGCAAAAGTCTCCCAGGGTGACAATGTTCTTATTCTCCAGGGTCAAACAGAGATGGTTTTCTTTCAGGAGATACATGTGTTCCTTTAAGTCATATAGAAAGGCCTATTTTGTAACAAAGAGCCCATATCCACATTGAATGACCTATGTTGCAGGAGGAATTCCTTTCCAAATCTATCTCGGTTCTCACAGGGAAGCAATGTGCTAGATGTTGCTGCTTGTAACATATAATGTTTCTTGGGAGAGATCCCTTTGTCTTCAACTCAGCTGAACAGGCCAACGTAGAAAAAAGGGAGCCTATCTCCACCGTGAGAAACCATGCTGCAGGAAGTATTCCAATCAAAAACAAACTTATCTCACAGGGAAACAATGTGCTACCATTCCTGCTTCCAACAGAGATGGTGTTCTTTCGAGAGGTATGTGTGTTTCTTGAAATCTGCGGAATAGGCCTATTGGAAACAAAGTGAGCCTATGTCTACATTGAAAGACCTAAACTGCCTGAAGTACTCCTTTCAAATAGTAACTCAGCTCTCTCACAGAATCAATGTGCTACATGCTGCAGCGTCTAATCTAGATGGTTTCCTTTTAGAGATACATGTGTTTCTTCAATTCACCTGATTGTGTGTATTGGGAACAAAGTGAGCCAACCCACCCTTGGAAAACGTAAGTTGCAGGAAGTCTTTCTTTGACAAACTTACTAAATTCTCACAGGGAAACAATGCCCGAATATTCCTGCTTCCAACAGAGATGGCTTTCTTTGGAGAGATATATGTGTTTCTTCAAATGTGCTGAATAGGCCTACTTGGAACAAAGTGTGCCTATCTCTACATTGAAAATCCTCAGTTGCCCGAAGTACTCCTTTCAAGTACAAACTCAGATCTCACAGAGAAACCATGTGCTACATGCTGCAGCTTCTAATCCCGATGGTTTCCTTTTAGAAATACATGTGTTTCTTCAATTCACATGAAGGTGTGTATTGGGAACAAAGTGAGTCAACCCAACCTTGGAAAACGTAAATTGCAGGAAGTATTCCCTTGCAAAACCTATTCAATTCGAAGTTGGAAACAATATGGGGGATGCTCCTTCTTCCACAGAGATGTTTTCTTTGAGAGACACACGTGTTTCTTCAAGTTAGCTGGACAGGCCTATTTGCTTACTGACTGTAACATATAAGATTTCTTTGGAGAGATACATGTGTTTCTTCAATGCAGCTGAAAAATGCCAATGTGGAAATAAGGGAGCCTCTCTCCACCATGAAGCACCCTGTTGCAGGAAGTATTCCATTTACAAACAAACACAATCTCCCAGGGAGACAATGTGCTATTACTCATGCTTCCAGCAGAGATGGTTTTTTTGGAGAAATATATGTGTTTCTTCAAATCTGCTGAACAGGCCTATTAGGAACAAAGAGAGCCTATGTCTACATTGAAAAAGCTAAATTGCCTGAAGTACTCCTTTCAAATATTAACTCAGCTGTCACAGGGAAACAATGAGCTGCACGGTACAGCTTCTAACATAGATGGTTTCCTTTTAGAGGTACGTGTGTTTCTTCAACTCACCTGCCTGTGTCTATCTGGAAAAAAGTGAGCCTATCCCAACCTTGAAAACCCTAAGCTGTAGGAAGTATTCCTATGCAAAGCCTTCTCAATTCTTACTGGGATACAATGTGGTGGATTCTCCTGCTTCTCACACAGATGTTTTCTGTCAAAAGACACATGTGTTTGTTCAAATTAGCCGGGGAGGCCTATTTGGAACAAACAACCCTTTGTTCCCCTTGCAAATTCTGAATGATGGGAAGAAATTCTTTTAAAATACTCATTTTTAACAGGGAAGCAATGTGCTAGATGTTGAAGATTGTAACATAGATAGTTTTCTTTGCAGAGACACTGATGTTTTTACAACTTAGCTCACAGGCCTACGTGGAAGATAGAGAGCCTATCTCCCTTTGAAAAACGTAAGTTGCCCAAAGTATTCCTTTTAAAATGAAACTCAATTCTCTGAGGGAAAGAATGTGCTATATGCTCCTGATTCTGACTCAAGTGGTTTCTTTTGAGATACATGAGTTCCTTTAACTCTGCTGAAAGGGCCTATTTGGAACAAACAGCCTATCTCCACCTTGAATTTCAAAGATGCAGGAAGTACTGCTTTCAAAAACTTACTGGTTTTTACACGGGTAAACAATGAAGTACATGGCGAAGTTTGTAATCTAGTTGGTTTTCGTTTAGTGCTCCATGTGTTTCTTGAACTCATCTGAATAGGCCCATTTGGAACAAAGAGAGCCTACGTTCACTTTGAAAAATGTAATTTATAGGAAGTACTCCTATCAATAATTAACTCTCTTCTCAGAGGTATACTAGGTCCTAGATTCTATAGCTTGTATCACAGATAGTTTACTGTCAAGAGATAAATGTGTTTCTTCAACTTGCCTGAATAGGCCTATTTCAAAAAAAAGAGCTGATTTTCCCTTTGAAAAACCTAAGTCACAGGAAGTATTCCTTCAAAAACCAGCTCAATTCTCGCAGTGAAACAAGCTCCTAGATGCTGCAGTTTTGAACATAGATGGTTTTCTTTGGACAGATACATGTCTTTGTTCACCTCAGCTGAATAGACCTATTTGTTACAAAGAGAGCCTCTCTCCACCTTGAAAAACCTAAGTTGCCAAAGTGTTCATTTTCTATGTACTGAATACTCAGAGGGAAACAATGTGCTACATGTTGCAGCTTCTAGCATTGATGGTTTTCTGGAGATATAAATCTGTTTCTTCACATCAGCTGAATGGTCTTATTTGAAAAAAGGTAAACTTATCTCAACCTTGAAACATACGTTGCTGGAAAGTAGGACGTTCAGGAACATACTCCACTGTCACAGGGAAATAATGTGCTAGAAGCTCCTGCTTCTACTACAGATGATTTCCTTTCTAGAGATACATGTGTTTCTTCCAATTAGCTGAAAAGACCTAATTGAAAAAAGCGAGATTTCTCCACCTTCAAAATTCTCACTGGCAGAGAGTATTTCTTAGGAAAATTAACTACTCTCCATCAGAGAAACAACAGCAAGATACTGAAGCTTGTCACATAGACGGTTGTCTTTTCTTTGGAGAGATTTCTTTGCTCTTTCAACTCAGTTTCGTAGGCCTAGTTGGAACACAGAAAGCCAATCTCCACATTGAAAAACCTACGTTCCCATATGTATTCCTTTGAAAAACGAAATCCATTTTCATCAGAAAACAATGTACGAGATGCTGAGCTTCTACAATACATGGTTCTCTTGGAGAGATAAATGTGTTGCTTCAACTCAGCTGAATTTGCCTCTTTGGAACAATGTGATGTCATGTGAACCTTGGAAAACGTCCGTCGCGGGAAGTAGTCCTTGCAAAACCGTACTCAATTTTCTCAGGAGACAATGGGCTAGATGCTCCTATTTCTGAAACAGACGGTTTTCTTTCAAGTTATGCATGTGTTTCTTTAAATTAGCTGGCTAGGCCTATTTTGAACAAAGAGATCTTATCTCCATATTGAGAAACTGAAGTTGCTCTAGGTATTTCATTGACAAACTACACTCAATCTGACAAGGAAACAATGTGTTAGATATTCCTTCTGGTAACATAGATGGTTTTCTTCGGAGAGAAACACGTGTTTGTTCAAATCAGCTGAAAAGGCCTCCATGATACAAAGGGAGCCTATCTCCATCCTGAAAAACCTAAGTTGCAAGAAGTATTCCTTTTAAATCTACTGACTACTCACATGGAAACAATATGCTAGATGCTGCAGCTTGTAGTTAGACGGTTTTCTTTGGAGAGACACATGTGTTTCTTCACCTCAGCTGAATTGACCTGTTTTGAACCAAGAGAGTCTACCTCCACCTTGAAAATCCTAACTTGCAGGAAGTATTTCTTTGAAAAAACTGGCAAAAGTCTCCCAGGGTGACAATGTTCTTATTCTCCAGGGTCAAACAGAGATGGTTTTCTTTCAGGAGATACATGTGTTCCTTTAAGTCATATAGAAAGGCCTATTTTGTAACAAAGAGCCCATATCCACATTGAATGACCTATGTTGCAGGAGGAATTCCTTTCCAAATCTATCTCGGTTCTCACAGGGAAGCAATGTGCTAGATGTTGCTGCTTGTAACATATAATGTTTCTTGGGAGAGATCCCTTTGTCTTCAACTCAGCTGAACAGGCCAACGTAGAAAAAAGGGAGCCTATCTCCACCGTGAGAAACCATGCTGCAGGAAGTATTCCAATCAAAAACAAACTTATCTCACAGGGAAACAATGTGCTACCATTCCTGCTTCCAACAGAGATGGTGTTCTTTCGAGAGGTATGTGTGTTTCTTGAAATCTGCGGAATAGGCCTATTGGAAACAAAGTGAGCCTATGTCTACATTGAAAGACCTAAACTGCCTGAAGTACTCCTTTCAAATAGTAACTCAGCTCTCTCACAGAATCAATGTGCTACATGCTGCAGCGTCTAATCTAGATGGTTTCCTTTTAGAGATACATGTGTTTCTTCAATTCACCTGATTGTGTGTATTGGGAACAAAGTGAGCCAACCCACCCTTGGAAAACGTAAGTTGCAGGAAGTCTTTCTTTGACAAACTTACTAAATTCTCACAGGGAAACAATGCCCGAATATTCCTGCTTCCAACAGAGATGGCTTTCTTTGGAGAGATATATGTGTTTCTTCAAATGTGCTGAATAGGCCTACTTGGAACAAAGTGTGCCTATCTCTACATTGAAAATCCTCAGTTGCCCGAAGTACTCCTTTCAAGTACAAACTCAGATCTCACAGAGAAACCATGTGCTACATGCTGCAGCTTCTAATCCCGATGGTTTCCTTTTAGAAATACAGGTGTTTCTTCAATTCACATGAAGGTGTGTATTGGGAACAAAGTGAGTCAACCCAACCTTGGAAAACGTAAATTGCAGGAAGTATTCCCTTGCAAAACCTATTCAATTCGAAGTTGGAAACAATATGGGGGATGCTCCTTCTTCCACAGAGATGTTTTCTTTGAGAGACACACGTGTTTCTTCAAGTTAGCTGGACAGGCCTATTTGCTTACTGACTGTAACATATAAGATTTCTTTGGAGAGATACATGTGTTTCTTCAATGCAGCTGAAAAATGCCAATGTGGAAATAAGGGAGCCTCTCTCCACCATGAAGCACCCTGTTGCAGGAAGTATTCCATTTACAAACAAACACAATCTCCCAGGGAGACAATGTGCTATTACTCATGCTTCCAGCAGAGATGGTTTTTTTGGAGAAATATATGTGTTTCTTCAAATCTGCTGAACAGGCCTATTAGGAACAAAGAGAGCCTATGTCTACATTGAAAAAGCTAAATTGCCTGAAGTACTCCTTTCAAATATTAACTCAGCTGTCACAGGGAAACAATGAGCTGCACGGTACAGCTTCTAACATAGATGGTTTCCTTTTAGAGGTACGTGTGTTTCTTCAACTCACCTGCCTGTGTCTATCTGGAAAAAAGTGAGCCTATCCCAACCTTGAAAACCCTAAGCTGTAGGAAGTATTCCTATGCAAAGCCTTCTCAATTCTTACTGGGATACAATGTGGTGGATTCTCCTGCTTCTCACACAGATGTTTTCTGTCAAAAGACACATGTGTTTGTTCAAATTAGCCGGGGAGGCCTATTTGGAACAAACAACCCTTTGTTCCCCTTGCAAATTCTGAATGATGGGAAGAAATTCTTTTAAAATACTCATTTTTAACAGGGAAGCAATGTGCTAGATGTTGAAGATTGTAACATAGATAGTTTTCTTTGCAGAGACACTGATGTTTTTACAACTTAGCTCACAGGCCTACGTGGAAGATAGAGAGCCTATCTCCCTTTGAAAAACGTAAGTTGCCCAAAGTATTCCTTTTAAAATGAAACTCAATTCTCTGAGGGAAAGAATGTGCTATATGCTCCTGATTCTGACTCAAGTGGTTTCTTTTGAGATACATGAGTTCCTTTAACTCTGCTGAAAGGGCCTATTTGGAACAAACAGCCTATCTCCACCTTGAATTTCAAAGATGCAGGAAGTACTGCTTTCAAAAACTTACTGGTTTTTACACGGGTAAACAATGAAGTACATGGCGAAGTTTGTAATCTAGTTGGTTTTCGTTTAGTGCTCCATGTGTTTCTTGAACTCATCTGAATAGGCCCATTTGGAACAAAGAGAGCCTACGTTCACTTTGAAAAATGTAATTTATAGGAAGTACTCCTATCAATAATTAACTCTCTTCTCAGAGGTATACTAGGTCCTAGATTCTATAGCTTGTATCACAGATAGTTTACTGTCAAGAGATAAATGTGTTTCTTCAACTTGCCTGAATAGGCCTATTTCAAAAAAAAGAGCTGATTTTCCCTTTGAAAAACCTAAGTCACAGGAAGTATTCCTTCAAAAACCAGCTCAATTCTCGCAGTGAAACAAGCTCCTAGATGCTGCAGTTTTGAACATAGATGGTTTTCTTTGGACAGATACATGTCTTTGTTCACCTCAGCTGAATAGACCTATTTGTTACAAAGAGAGCCTCTCTCCACCTTGAAAAACCTAAGTTGCCAAAGTGTTCATTTTCTATGTACTGAATACTCAGAGGGAAACAATGTGCTACATGTTGCAGCTTCTAGCATTGATGGTTTTCTGGAGATATAAATCTGTTTCTTCACATCAGCTGAATGGTCTTATTTGAAAAAAGGTAAACTTATCTCAACCTTGAAACATACGTTGCTGGAAAGTAGGACGTTCAGGAACATACTCCACTGTCACAGGGAAATAATGTGCTAGAAGCTCCTGCTTCTACTACAGATGATTTCCTTTCTAGAGATACATGTGTTTCTTCCAATTAGCTGAAAAGACCTAATTGAAAAAAGCGAGATTTCTCCACCTTCAAAATTCTCACTGGCAGAGAGTATTTCTTAGGAAAATTAACTACTCTCCATCAGAGAAACAACAGCAAGATACTGAAGCTTGTCACACAGACGGTTTTCTTTTCTTTGGAGAGATTTCTTTGCTCTTTCAACTCAGGTTCGTAGGCCTAGTTGGAACACAGAAAGCCAATCTCCACATTGAAAAACCTACGTTCCCATATGTATTCCTTTGAAAAACGAAATCCATTTTCATCAGAAAACAATGTACGAGATGCTGAGCTTCTACAATACATGGTTCTCTTGGAGAGATAAATGTGTTGCTTCAACTCAGCTGAATTTGCCTCTTTGGAACAATGTGATGTCATGTGAACCTTGGAAAACGTCCGTCGCGGGAAGTAGTCCTTGCAAAACCGTACTCAATTTTCTCAGGAGACAATGGGCTAGATGCTCCTATTTCTGAAACAGACGGTTTTCTTTCAAGTTATGCATGTGTTTCTTTAAATTAGCTGGCTAGGCCTATTTTGAACAAAGAGATCTTATCTCCATATTGAGAAACTGAAGTTGCTCTAGGTATTTCATTGACAAACTACACTCAATCTGACAAGGAAACAATGTGTTAGATATTCCTTCTGGTAACATAGATGGTTTTCTTCGGAGAGAAACACGTGTTTGTTCAAATCAGCTGAAAAGGCCTCCATGATACAAAGGGAGCCTATCTCCATCCTGAAAAACCTAAGTTGCAAGAAGTATTCCTTTTAAATCTACTGACTACTCACATGGAAACAATATGCTAGATGCTGCAGCTTGTAGTTAGACGGTTTTCTTTGGAGAGACACATGTGTTTCTTCACCTCAGCTGAATTGACCTGTTTTGAACCAAGAGAGTCTACCTCCACCTTGAAAATCCTAACTTGCAGGAAGTATTTCTTTGAAAAAACTGGCAAAAGTCTCCCAGGGTGACAATGTTCTTATTCTCCAGGGTCAAACAGAGATGGTTTTCTTTCAGGAGATACATGTGTTCCTTTAAGTCATATAGAAAGGCCTATTTTGTAACAAAGAGCCCATATCCACATTGAATGACCTATGTTGCAGGAGGAATTCCTTTCCAAATCTATCTCGGTTCTCACAGGGAAGCAATGTGCTAGATGTTGCTGCTTGTAACATATAATGTTTCTTGGGAGAGATCCCTTTGTCTTTAACTCAGCTGAACAGGCCAACGTAGAAAAAAGGGAGCCTATCTCCACCGTGAGAAACCATGCTGCAGGAAGTATTCCAATCAAAAACAAACTTATCTCACAGGGAAACAATGTGCTACCATTCCTGCTTCCAACAGAGATGGTGTTCTTTCGAGAGGTATGTGTGTTTCTTGAAATCTGCGGAATAGGCCTATTGGAAACAAAGTGAGCCTATGTCTACATTGAAAGACCTAAACTGCCTGAAGTACTCCTTTCAAATAGTAACTCAGCTCTCTCACAGAATCAATGTGCTACATGCTGCAGCGTCTAATCTAGATGGTTTCCTTTTAGAGATACATGTGTTTCTTCAATTCACCTGATTGTGTGTATTGGGAACAAAGTGAGCCAACCCACCCTTGGAAAACGTAAGTTGCAGGAAGTCTTTCTTTGACAAACTTACTAAATTCTCACAGGGAAACAATGCCCGAATATTCCTGCTTCCAACAGAGATGGCTTTCTTTGGAGAGATATATGTGTTTCTTCAAATGTGCTGAATAGGCCTACTTGGAACAAAGTGTGCCTATCTCTACATTGAAAATCCTCAGTTGCCCGAAGTACTCCTTTCAAGTACAAACTCAGATCTCACAGAGAAACCATGTGCTACATGCTGCAGCTTCTAATCCCGATGGTTTCCTTTTAGAAATACATGTGTTTCTTCAATTCACATGAAGGTGTGTATTGGGAACAAAGTGAGTCAACCCAACCTTGGAAAACGTAAATTGCAGGAAGTATTCCCTTGCAAAACCTATTCAATTCGAAGTTGGAAACAATATGGGGGATGCTCCTTCTTCCACAGAGATGTTTTCTTTGAGAGACACACGTGTTTCTTCAAGTTAGCTGGACAGGCCTATTTGCTTACTGACTGTAACATATAAGATTTCTTTGGAGAGATACATGTGTTTCTTCAATGCAGCTGAAAAATGCCAATGTGGAAATAAGGGAGCCTCTCTCCACCATGAAGCACCCTGTTGCAGGAAGTATTCCATTTACAAACAAACACAATCTCCCAGGGAGACAATGTGCTATTACTCATGCTTCCAGCAGAGATGGTTTTTTTGGAGAAATATATGTGTTTCTTCAAATCTGCTGAACAGGCCTATTAGGAACAAAGAGAGCCTATGTCTACATTGAAAAAGCTAAATTGCCTGAAGTACTCCTTTCAAATATTAACTCAGCTGTCACAGGGAAACAATGAGCTGCACGGTACAGCTTCTAACATAGATGGTTTCCTTTTAGAGGTACGTGTGTTTCTTCAACTCACCTGCCTGTGTCTATCTGGAAAAAAGTGAGCCTATCCCAACCTTGAAAACCCTAAGCTGTAGGAAGTATTCCTATGCAAAGCCTTCTCAATTCTTACTGGGATACAATGTGGTGGATTCTCCTGCTTCTCACACAGATGTTTTCTGTCAAAAGACACATGTGTTTGTTCAAATTAGCCGGGGAGGCCTATTTGGAACAAACAACCCTTTGTTCCCCTTGCAAATTCTGAATGATGGGAAGAAATTCTTTTAAAATACTCATTTTTAACAGGGAAGCAATGTGCTAGATGTTGAAGATTGTAACATAGATAGTTTTCTTTGCAGAGACACTGATGTTTTTACAACTTAGCTCACAGGCCTACGTGGAAGATAGAGAGCCTATCTCCCTTTGAAAAACGTAAGTTGCCCAAAGTATTCCTTTTAAAATGAAACTCAATTCTCTGAGGGAAAGAATGTGCTATATGCTCCTGATTCTGACTCAAGTGGTTTCTTTTGAGATACATGAGTTCCTTTAACTCTGCTGAAAGGGCCTATTTGGAACAAACAGCCTATCTCCACCTTGAATTTCAAAGATGCAGGAAGTACTGCTTTCAAAAACTTACTGGTTTTTACACGGGTAAACAATGAAGTACATGGCGAAGTTTGTAATCTAGTTGGTTTTCGTTTAGTGCTCCATGTGTTTCTTGAACTCATCTGAATAGGCCCATTTGGAACAAAGAGAGCCTACGTTCACTTTGAAAAATGTAATTTATAGGAAGTACTCCTATCAATAATTAACTCTCTTCTCAGAGGTATACTAGGTCCTAGATTCTATAGCTTGTATCACAGATAGTTTACTGTCAAGAGATAAATGTGTTTCTTCAACTTGCCTGAATAGGCCTATTTCAAAAAAAAGAGCTGATTTTCCCTTTGAAAAACCTAAGTCACAGGAAGTATTCCTTCAAAAACCAGCTCAATTCTCGCAGTGAAACAAGCTCCTAGATGCTGCAGTTTTGAACATAGATGGTTTTCTTTGGACAGATACATGTCTTTGTTCACCTCAGCTGAATAGACCTATTTGTTACAAAGAGAGCCTCTCTCCACCTTGAAAAACCTAAGTTGCCAAAGTGTTCATTTTCTATGTACTGAATACTCAGAGGGAAACAATGTGCTACATGTTGCAGCTTCTAGCATTGATGGTTTTCTGGAGATATAAATCTGTTTCTTCACATCAGCTGAATGGTCTTATTTGAAAAAAGGTAAACTTATCTCAACCTTGAAACATACGTTGCTGGAAAGTAGGACGTTCAGGAACATACTCCACTGTCCCAGGGAAATAATGTGCTAGAAGCTCCTGCTTCTACTACAGATGATTTCCTTTCTAGAGATACATGTGTTTCTTCCAATTAGCTGAAAAGACCTAATTGAAAAAAGCGAGATTTCTCCACCTTCAAAATTCTCACTGGCAGAGAGTATTTCTTAGGAAAATTAACTACTCTCCATCAGAGAAACAACAGCAAGATACTGAAGCTTGTCACATAGACGGTTGTCTTTTCTTTGGAGAGATTTCTTTGCTCTTTCAACTCAGTTTCGTAGGCCTAGTTGGAACACAGAAAGCCAATCTCCACATTGAAAAACCTACGTTCCCATATGTATTCCTTTGAAAAACGAAATCCATTTTCATCAGAAAACAATGTACGAGATGCTGAGCTTCTACAATACATGGTTCTCTTGGAGAGATAAATGTGTTGCTTCAACTCAGCTGAATTTGCCTCTTTGGAACAATGTGATGTCATGTGAACCTTGGAAAACGTCCGTCGCGGGAAGTAGTCCTTGCAAAACCGTACTCAATTTTCTCAGGAGACAATGGGCTAGATGCTCCTATTTCTGAAACAGACGGTTTTCTTTCAAGTTATGCATGTGTTTCTTTAAATTAGCTGGCTAGGCCTATTTTGAACAAAGAGATCTTATCTCCATATTGAGAAACTGAAGTTGCTCTAGGTATTTCATTGACAAACTACACTCAATCTGACAAGGAAACAATGTGTTAGATATTCCTTCTGGTAACATAGATGGTTTTCTTCGGAGAGAAACACGTGTTTGTTCAAATCAGCTGAAAAGGCCTCCATGATACAAAGGGAGCCTATCTCCATCCTGAAAAACCTAAGTTGCAAGAAGTATTCCTTTTAAATCTACTGACTACTCACATGGAAACAATATGCTAGATGCTGCAGCTTGTAGTTAGACGGTTTTCTTTGGAGAGACACATGTGTTTCTTCACCTCAGCTGAATTGACCTGTTTTGAACCAAGAGAGTCTACCTCCACCTTGAAAATCCTAACTTGCAGGAAGTATTTCTTTGAAAAAACTGGCAAAAGTCTCCCAGGGTGACAATGTTCTTATTCTCCAGGGTCAAACAGAGATGGTTTTCTTTCAGGAGATACATGTGTTCCTTTAAGTCATATAGAAAGGCCTATTTTGTAACAAAGAGCCCATATCCACATTGAATGACCTATGTTGCAGGAGGAATTCCTTTCCAAATCTATCTCGGTTCTCACAGGGAAGCAATGTGCTAGATGTTGCTGCTTGTAACATATAATGTTTCTTGGGAGAGATCCCTTTGTCTTCAACTCAGCTGAACAGGCCAACGTAGAAAAAAGGGAGCCTATCTCCACCGTGAGAAACCATGCTGCAGGAAGTATTCCAATCAAAAACAAACTTATCTCACAGGGAAACAATGTGCTACCATTCCTGCTTCCAACAGAGATGGTGTTCTTTCGAGAGGTATGTGTGTTTCTTGAAATCTGCGGAATAGGCCTATTGGAAAAAAAGTGATCCTATGTCTACATTGAAAGACCTAAACTGCCTGAAGTACTCCTTTCAAATAGTAACTCAGCTCTCTCACAGAATCAATGTGCTACATGCTGCAGCGTCTAATCTAGATGGTTTCCTTTTAGAGATACATGTGTTTCTTCAATTCACCTGATTGTGTGTATTGGGAACAAAGTGAGCCAACCCACCCTTGGAAAACGTAAGTTGCAGGAAGTCTTTCTTTGACAAACTTACTAAATTCTCACAGGGAAACAATGCCCGAATATTCCTGCTTCCAACAGAGATGGCTTTCTTTGGAGAGATATATGTGTTTCTTCAAATGTGCTGAATAGGCCTACTTGGAACAAAGTGTGCCTATCTCTACATTGAAAATCCTCAGTTGCCCGAAGTACTCCTTTCAAGTACAAACTCAGATCTCACAGAGAAACCATGTGCTACATGCTGCAGCTTCTAATCCCGATGGTTTCCTTTTAGAAATACAGGTGTTTCTTCAATTCACATGAAGGTGTGTATTGGGAACAAAGTGAGTCAACCCAACCTTGGAAAACGTAAATTGCAGGAAGTATTCCCTTGCAAAACCTATTCAATTCGAAGTTGGAAACAATATGGGGGATGCTCCTTCTTCCACAGAGATGTTTTCTTTGAGAGACACACGTGTTTCTTCAAGTTAGCTGGAGAGGCCTATTTGCTTACTGACTGTAACATATAAGATTTCTTTGGAGAGATACATGTGTTTCTTCAATGCAGCTGAAAAATGCCAATGTGGAAATAAGGGAGCCTCTCTCCACCATGAAGCACCCTGTTGCAGGAAGTATTCCATTTACAAACAAACACAATCTCCCAGGGAGACAATGTGCTATTACTCATGCTTCCAGCAGAGATGGTTTTTTTGGAGAAATATATGTGTTTCTTCAAATCTGCTGAACAGGCCTATTAGGAACAAAGAGAGCCTGTGTCTACATTGAAAAAGCTAAATTGCCTGAAGTACTCCTTTCAAATATTAACTCAGCTGTCACAGGGAAACAATGAGCTGCACGGTACAGCTTCTAACATAGATGGTTTCCTTTTAGAGGTACGTGTGTTTCTTCAACTCACCTGCCTGTGTCTATCTGGAAAAAAGTGAGCCTATCCCAACCTTGAAAACCCTAAGCTGTAGGAAGTATTCCTATGCAAAGCCTTCTCAATTCTTACTGGGATACAATGTGGTGGATTCTCCTGCTTCTCACACAGATTTTTTCTGTCAAAAGACACATGTGTTTGTTCAAATTAGCCGGGGAGGCCTATTTGGAACAAACAACCCTTTGTTCCCCTTGCAAATTCTGAATGATGGGAAGAAATTCTTTTAAAATACTCATTTTTAACAGGGAAGCAATGTGCTAGATGTTGAAGATTGTAACATAGATAGTTTTCTTTGCAGAGACACTGATGTTTTTACAACTTAGCTCACAGGCCTACGTGGAAGATAGAGAGCCTATCTCCCTTTGAAAAACGTAAGTTGCCCAAAGTATTCCTTTTAAAATGAAACTCAATTCTCTGAGGGAAAGAATGTGCTATATGCTCCTGATTCTGACTCAAGTGGTTTCTTTTGAGATACATGAGTTCCTTTAACTCTGCTGAAAGGGCCTATTTGGAACAAACAGCCTATCTCCACCTTGAATTTCAAAGATGCAGGAAGTACTGCTTTCAAAAACTTACTGGTTTTTACACGGGTAAACAATGAAGTACATGGCGAAGTTTGTAATCTAGTTGGTTTTCGTTTAGTGCTCCATGTGTTTCTTGAACTCATCTGAATAGGCCCATTTGGAACAAAGAGAGCCTACGTTCACTTTGAAAAATGTAATTTATAGGAAGTACTCCTATCAATAATTAACTCTCTTCTCAGAGGTATACTAGGTCCTAGATTCTATAGCTTGTATCACAGATAGTTTACTGTCAAGAGATAAATGTGTTTCTTCAACTTGCCTGAATAGGCCTATTTCAAAAAAAAGAGCTGATTTTCCCTTTGAAAAACCTAAGTCACAGGAAGTATTCCTTCAAAAACCAGCTCAATTCTCGCAGTGAAACAAGCTCCTAGATGCTGCAGTTTTGAACATAGATGGTTTTCTTTGGACAGATACATGTCTTTGTTCACCTCAGCTGAATAGACCTATTTGTTACAAAGAGAGCCTCTCTCCACCTTGAAAAACCTAAGTTGCCAAAGTGTTCATTTTCTATGTACTGAATACTCAGAGGGAAACAATGTGCTACATGTTGCAGCTTCTAGCATTGATGGTTTTCTGGAGATATAAATCTGTTTCTTCACATCAGCTGAATGGTCTTATTTGAAAAAAGGTAAACTTATCTCAACCTTGAAACATACGTTGCTGGAAAGTAGGACGTTCAGGAACATACTCCACTGTCACAGGGAAATAATGTGCTAGAAGCTCCTGCTTCTACTACAGATGATTTCCTTTCTAGAGATACATGTGTTTCTTCCAATTAGCTGAAAAGACCTAATTGAAAAAAGCGAGATTTCTCCACCTTCAAAATTCTCACTGGCAGAGAGTATTTCTTAGGAAAATTAACTACTCTCCATCAGAGAAACAACAGCAAGATACTGAAGCTTGTCACATAGACGGTTGTCTTTTCTTTGGAGAGATTTCTTTGCTCTTTCAACTCAGTTTCGTAGGCCTAGTTGGAACACAGAAAGCCAATCTCCACATTGAAAAACCTACGTTCCCATATGTATTCCTTTGAAAAACGAAATCCATTTTCATCAGAAAACAATGTACGAGATGCTGAGCTTCTACAATACATGGTTCTCTTGGAGAGATAAATGTGTTGCTTCAACTCAGCTGAATTTGCCTCTTTGGAACAATGTGATGTCATGTGAACCTTGGAAAACGTCCGTCGCGGGAAGTAGTCCTTGCAAAACCGTACTCAATTTTCTCAGGAGACAATGGGCTAGATGCTCCTATTTCTGAAACAGACGGTTTTCTTTCAAGTTATGCATGTGTTTCTTTAAATTAGCTGGCTAGGCCTATTTTGAACAAAGAGATCTTATCTCCATATTGAGAAACTGAAGTTGCTCTAGGTATTTCATTGACAAACTACACTCAATCTGACAAGGAAACAATGTGTTAGATATTCCTTCTGGTAACATAGATGGTTTTCTTCGGAGAGAAACACGTGTTTGTTCAAATCAGCTGAAAAGGCCTCCATGATACAAAGGGAGCCTATCTCCATCCTGAAAAACCTAAGTTGCAAGAAGTATTCCTTTTAAATCTACTGACTACTCACATGGAAACAATATGCTAGATGCTGCAGCTTGTAGTTAGACGGTTTTCTTTGGAGAGACACATGTGTTTCTTCACCTCAGCTGAATTGACCTGTTTTGAACCAAGAGAGTCTACCTCCACCTTGAAAATCCTAACTTGCAGGAAGTATTTCTTTGAAAAAACTGGCAAAAGTCTCCCAGGGTGACAATGTTCTTATTCTCCAGGGTCAAACAGAGATGGTTTTCTTTCAGGAGATACATGTGTTCCTTTAAGTCATATAGAAAGGCCTATTTTGTAACAAAGAGCCCATATCCACATTGAATGACCTATGTTGCAGGAGGAATTCCTTTCCAAATCTATCTCGGTTCTCACAGGGAAGCAATGTGCTAGATGTTGCTGCTTGTAACATATAATGTTTCTTGGGAGAGATCCCTTTGTCTTCAACTCAGCTGAACAGGCCAACGTAGAAAAAAGGGAGCCTATCTCCACCGTGAGAAACCATGCTGCAGGAAGTATTCCAATCAAAAACAAACTTATCTCACAGGGAAACAATGTGCTACCATTCCTGCTTCCAACAGAGATGGTGTTCTTTCGAGAGGTATGTGTGTTTCTTGAAATCTGCGGAATAGGCCTATTGGAAACAAAGTGAGCCTATGTCTACATTGAAAGACCTAAACTGCCTGAAGTACTCCTTTCAAATAGTAACTCAGCTCTCTCACAGAATCAATGTGCTACATGCTGCAGCGTCTAATCTAGATGGTTTCCTTTTAGAGATACATGTGTTTCTTCAATTCACCTGATTGTGTGTATTGGGAACAAAGTGAGCCAACCCACGCTTGGAAAACGTAAGTTGCAGGAAGTCTTTCTTTGACAAACTTACTAAATTCTCACAGGGAAACAATGCCCGAATATTCCTGCTTCCAACAGAGATGGCTTTCTTTGGAGAGATATATGTGTTTCTTCAAATGTGCTGAATAGGCCTACATGGAACAAAGTGTGCCTATCTCTACATTGAAAATCCTCAGTTGCCCGAAGTACTCCTTTCAAGTACAAACTCAGATCTCACAGAGAAACCATGTGCTACATGCTGCAGCTTCTAATCCCGATGGTTTCCTTTTAGAAATACAGGTGTTTCTTCAATTCACATGAAGGTGTGTATTGGGAACAAAGTGAGTCAACCCAACCTTGGAAAACGTAAATTGCAGGAAGTATTCCCTTGCAAAACCTATTCAATTCGAAGTTGGAAACAATATGGGGGATGCTCCTTCTTCCACAGAGATGTTTTCTTTGAGAGACACACGTGTTTCTTCAAGTTAGCTGGACAGGCCTATTTGCTTACTGACTGTAACATATAAGATTTCTTTGGAGAGATACATGTGTTTCTTCAATGCAGCTGAAAAATGCCAATGTGGAAATAAGGGAGCCTCTCTCCACCATGAAGCACCCTGTTGCAGGAAGTATTCCATTTACAAACAAACACAATCTCCCAGGGAGACAATGTGCTATTACTCATGCTTCCAGCAGAGATGGTTTTTTTGGAGAAATATATGTGTTTCTTCAAATCTGCTGAACAGGCCTATTAGGAACAAAGAGAGCCTGTGTCTACATTGAAAAAGCTAAATTGCCTGAAGTACTCCTTTCAAATATTAACTCAGCTGTCACAGGGAAACAATGAGCTGCACGGTACAGCTTCTAACATAGATGGTTTCCTTTTAGAGGTACGTGTGTTTCTTCAACTCACCTGCCTGTGTCTATCTGGGAAAAAGTGAGCCTATCCCAACCTTGAAAACCCTAAGCTGTAGGAAGTATTCCTATGCAAAGCCTTCTCAATTCTTACTGGGATACAATGTGGTGGATTCTCCTGCTTCTCACACAGATGTTTTCTGTCAAAAGACACATGTGTTTGTTCAAATTAGCCGGGGAGGCCTATTTGGAACAAACAACCCTTTGTTCCCCTTGCAAATTCTGAATGATGGGAAGAAATTCTTTTAAAATACTCATTTTTAACAGGGAAGCAATGTGCTAGATGTTGAAGATTGTAACATAGATAGTTTTCTTTGCAGAGACACTGATGTTTTTACAACTTAGCTCACAGGCCTACGTGGAAGATAGAGAGCCTATCTCCCTTTGAAAAACGTAAGTTGCCCAAAGTATTCCTTTTAAAATGAAACTCAATTCTCTGAGGGAAAGAATGTGCTATATGCTCCTGATTCTGACTCAAGTGGTTTCTTTTGACATACATGAGTTCCTTTAACTCTGCTGAAAGGGCCTATTTGGAACAAACAGCCTATCTCCACCTTGAATTTCAAAGATGCAGGAAGTACTGCTTTCAAAAACTTACTGGTTTTTACACGGGTAAACAATGAAGTACATGGCGAAGTTTGTAATCTAGTTGGTTTTCGTTTAGTGCTCCATGTGTTTCTTGAACTCATCTGAATAGGCCCATTTGGAACAAAGAGAGCCTACGTTCACTTTGAAAAATGTAATTTATAGGAAGTACTCCTATCAATAATTAACTCTCTTCTCAGAGGTATACTAGGTCCTAGATTCTATAGCTTGTATCACAGATAGTTTACTGTCAAGAGATAAATGTGTTTCTTCAACTTGCCTGAATAGGCCTATTTCAAAAAAAAGAGCTGATTTTCCCTTTGAAAAACCTAAGTCACAGGAAGTATTCCTTCAAAAACCAGCTCAATTCTCGCAGTGAAACAAGCTCCTAGATGCTGCAGTTTTGAACATAGATGGTTTTCTTTGGACAGATACATGTCTTTGTTCACCTCAGCTGAATAGACCTATTTGTTACAAAGAGAGCCTCTCTCCACCTTGAAAAACCTAAGTTGCCAAAGTGTTCATTTTCTATGTACTGAATACTCAGAGGGAAACAATGTGCTACATGTTGCAGCTTCTAGCATTGATGGTTTTCTGGAGATATAAATCTGTTTCTTCACATCAGCTGAATGGTCTTATTTGAAAAAAGGTAAACTTATCTCAACCTTGAAACATACGTTGCTGGAAAGTAGGACGTTCAGGAACATACTCCACTGTCACAGGGAAATAATGTGCTAGAAGCTCCTGCTTCTACTACAGATGATTTCCTTTCTAGAGATACATGTGTTTCTTCCAATTAGCTGAAAAGACCTAATTGAAAAAAGCGAGATTTCTCCACCTTCAAAATTCTCACTGGCAGAGAGTATTTCTTAGGAAAATTAACTACTCTCCATCAGAGAAACAACAGCAAGATACTGAAGCTTGTCACATAGACGGTTTTCTTTTCTTTGGAGAGATTTCTTTGCTCTTTCAACTCAGGTTCGTAGGCCTAGTTGGAACACAGAAAGCCAATCTCCACATTGAAAAACCTACGTTCCCATATGTATTCCTTTGAAAAACGAAATCCATTTTCATCAGAAAACAATGTACGAGATGCTGAGCTTCTACAATACATGGTTCTCTTGGAGAGATAAATGTGTTGCTTCAACTCAGCTGAATTTGCCTCTTTGGAACAATGTGATGTCATGTGAACCTTGGAAAACGTCCGTCGCGGGAAGTAGTCCTTGCAAAACCGTACTCAATTTTCTCAGGAGACAATGGGCTAGATGCTCCTATTTCTGAAACAGACGGTTTTCTTTCAAGTTATGCATGTGTTTCTTTAAATTAGCTGGCTAGGCCTATTTTGAACAAAGAGATCTTATCTCCATATTGAGAAACTGAAGTTGCTCTAGGTATTTCATTGACAAACTACACTCAATCTGACAAGGAAACAATGTGTTAGATATTCCTTCTGGTAACATAGATGGTTTTCTTCGGAGAGAAACACGTGTTTGTTCAAATCAGCTGAAAAGGCCTCCATGATACAAAGGGAGCCTATCTCCATCCTGAAAAACCTAAGTTGCAAGAAGTATTCCTTTTAAATCTACTGACTACTCACATGGAAACAATATGCTAGATGCTGCAGCTTGTAGTTAGACGGTTTTCTTTGGAGAGACACATGTGTTTCTTCACCTCAGCTGAATTGACCTGTTTGGAACCAAGAGAGTCTACCTCCACCTTGAAAATCCTAACTTGCAGGAAGTATTTCTTTGAAAAAACTGGCAAAAGTCTCCCAGGGTGACAATGTTCTTATTCTCCAGGGTCAAACAGAGATGGTTTTCTTTCAGGAGATACATGTGTTCCTTTAAGTCATATAGAAAGGCCTATTTTGTAACAAAGAGCCCATATCCACATTGAATGACCTATGTTGCAGGAGGAATTCCTTTCCAAATCTATCTCGGTTCTCACAGGGAAGCAATGTGCTAGATGTTGCTGCATGTAACATATAATGTTTCTTGGGAGAGATCCCTTTGTCTTCAACTCAGCTGAACAGGCCAACGTAGAAAAAAGGGAGCCTATCTCCACCGTGAGAAACCATGCTGCAGGAAGTATTCCAATCAAAAACAAACTTATCTCACAGGGAAACAATGTGCTACCATTCCTGCTTCCAACAGAGATGGTGTTCTTTCGAGAGGTATGTGTGTTTCTTGAAATCTGCGGAATAGGCCTATTGGAAACAAAGTGAGCCTATGTCTACATTGAAAGACCTAAACTGCCTGAAGTACTCCTTTCAAATAGTAACTCAGCTCTCTCACAGAATCAATGTGCTACATGCTGCAGCGTCTAATCTAGATGGTTTCCTTTTAGAGATACATGTGTTTCTTCAATTCACCTGATTGTGTGTATTGGGAACAAAGTGAGCCAACCCACCCTTGGAAAACGTAAGTTGCAGGAAGTCTTTCTTTGACAAACTTACTAAATTCTCACAGGGAAACAATGCCCGAATATTCCTGCTTCCAACAGAGATGGCTTTCTTTGGAGAGATATATGTGTTTCTTCAAATGTGCTGAATAGGCCTACTTGGAACAAAGTGTGCCTATCTCTACATTGAAAATCCTCAGTTGCCCGAAGTACTCCTTTCAAGTACAAACTCAGATCTCACAGAGAAACCATGTGCTACATGCTGCAGCTTCTAATCCCGATGGTTTCCTTTTAGAAATACATGTGTTTCTTCAATTCACATGAAGGTGTGTATTGGGAACAAAGTGAGTCAACCCAACCTTGGAAAACGTAAATTGCAGGAAGTATTCCCTTGCAAAACCTATTCAATTCGAAGTTGGAAACAATATGGGGGATGCTCCTTCTTCCACAGAGATGTTTTCTTTGAGAGACACACGTGTTTCTTCAAGTTAGCTGGACAGGCCTATTTGCTTACTGACTGTAACATATAAGATTTCTTTGGAGAGATACATGTGTTTCTTCAATGCAGCTGAAAAATGCCAATGTGGAAATAAGGGAGTCTCTCTCCACCATGAAGCACCCTGTTGCAGGAAGTATTCCATTTACAAACAAACACAATCTCCCAGGGAGACAATGTGCTATTACTCATGCTTCCAGCAGAGATGGTTTTTTTGGAGAAATATATGTGTTTCTTCAAATCTGCTGAACAGGCCTATTAGGAACAAAGAGAGCCTATGTCTACATTGAAAAAGCTAAATTGCCTGAAGTACTCCTTTCAAATATTAACTCAGCTGTCACAGGGAAACAATGAGCTGCACGGTACAGCTTCTAACATAGATGGTTTCCTTTTAGAGGTACGTGTGTTTCTTCAACTCACCTGCCTGTGTCTATCTGGAAAAAAGTGAGCCTATCCCAACCTTGAAAACCCTAAGCTGTAGGAAGTATTCCTATGCAAAGCCTTCTCAATTCTTACTGGGATACAATGTGGTGGATTCTCCTGCTTCTCACACAGATGTTTTCTGTCAAAAGACACATGTGTTTGTTCAAATTAGCCGGGGAGGCCTATTTGGAACAAACAACCCTTTGTTCCCCTTGCAAATTCTGAATGGTGGGAAGAAATTCTTTTAAAATACTCATTTTTAACAGGGAAGCAATGTGCTAGATGTTGAAGATTGTAACATAGATAGTTTTCTTTGCAGAGACACTGATGTTTTTACAACTTAGCTCACAGGCCTACGTGGAAGATAGAGAGCCTATCTCCCTTTGAAAAACGTAAGTTGCCCAAAGTATTCCTTTTAAAATGAAACTCAATTCTCTGAGGGAAAGAATGTGCTATATGCTCCTGATTCTGACTCAAGTGGTTTCTTTTGAGATACATGAGTTCCTTTAACTCTGCTGAAAGGGCCTATTTGGAACAAACAGCCTATCTCCACCTTGAATTTCAAAGATGCAGGAAGTACTGCTTTCAAAAACTTACTGGTTTTTACACGGGTAAACAATGAAGTACATGGCGAAGTTTGTAATCTAGTTGGTTTTCGTTTAGTGCTCCATGTGTTTCTTGAACTCATCTGAATAGGCCCATTTGGAACAAAGAGAGCCTACGTTCACTTTGAAAAATGTAATTTATAGGAAGTACTCCTATCAATAATTAACTCTCTTCTCAGAGGTATACTAGGTCCTAGATTCTATAGCTTGTATCACAGATAGTTTACTGTCAAGAGATAAATGTGTTTCTTCAACTTGCCTGAATAGGCCTATTTCAAAAAAAAGAGCTGATTTTCCCTTTGAAAAACCTAAGTCACAGGAAGTATTCCTTCAAAAACCAGCTCAATTCTCGCAGTGAAACAAGCTCCTAGATGCTGCAGTTTTGAACATAGATGGTTTTCTTTGGACAGATACATGTCTTTGTTCACCTCAGCTGAATAGACCTATTTGTTACAAAGAGAGCCTCTCTCCACCTTGAAAAACCTAAGTTGCCAAAGTGTTCATTTTCTATGTACTGAATACTCAGAGGGAAACAATGTGCTACATGTTGCAGCTTCTAGCATTGATGGTTTTCTGGAGATATAAATCTGTTTCTTCACATCAGCTGAATGGTCTTATTTGAAAAAAGGTAAACTTATCTCAACCTTGAAACATACGTTGCTGGAAAGTAGGACGTTCAGGAACATACTCCACTGTCACAGGGAAATAATGTGCTAGAAGCTCCTGCTTCTACTACAGATGATTTCCTTTCTAGAGATACATGTGTTTCTTCCAATTAGCTGAAAAGACCTAATTGAAAAAAGCGAGATTTCTCCACCTTCAAAATTCTCACTGGCAGAGAGTATTTCTTAGGAAAATTAACTACTCTCCATCAGAGAAACAACAGCAAGATACTGAAGCTTGTCACACAGACGGTTTTCTTTTCTTTGGAGAGATTTCTTTGCTCTTTCAACTCAGGTTCGTAGGCCTAGTTGGAACACAGAAAGCCAATCTCCACATTGAAAAACCTACATTCCCATATGTATTCCTTTGAAAAACGAAATCCATTTTCATCAGAAAACAATGTACGAGATGCTGAGCTTCTACAATACATGGTTCTCTTGGAGAGATAAATGTGTTGCTTCAACTCAGCTGAATTTGCCTCTTTGGAACAATGTGATCTCATGTGAACCTTGGAAAACGTCCGTCGCGGGAAGTAGTCCTTGCAAAACCGTACTCAATTTTCTCAGGAGACAATGGGCTAGATGCTCCTATTTCTGAAACAGACGGTTTTCTTTCAAGTTATGCATGTGTTTCTTTAAATTAGCTGGCTAGGCCTATTTTGAACAAAGAGATTTTATCTCCATATTGAGAAACTGAAGTTGCTCTAGGTATTTCATTGACAAACTACACTCAATCTGACAAGGAAACAATGTGTTAGATATTCCTTCTGGTAACATAGATGGTTTTCTTCGGAGAGAAACACGTGTTTGTTCAAATCAGCTGAAAAGGCCTCCATGATACAAAGGGAGCCTATCTCCATCCTGAAAAACCTAAGTTGCAAGAAGTATTCCTTTTAAATCTACTGACTACTCACATGGAAACAATATGCTAGATGCTGCAGCTTGTAGTTAGACGGTTTTCTTTGGAGAGACACATGTGTTTCTTCACCTCAGCTGAATTGACCTGTTTTGAACCAAGAGAGTCTACCTCCACCTTGAAAATCCTAACTTGCAGGAAGTATTTCTTTGAAAAAACTGGCAAAAGTCTCCCAGGGTGACAATGTTCTTATTCTCCAAGGTCAAACAGAGATGGTTTTCTTTCAGGAGATACATGTGTTCCTTTAAGTCATATAGAAAGGCCTATTTTGTAACAAAGAGCCCATATCCACATTGAATGACCTATGTTGCAGGAGGAATTCCTTTCCAAATCTATCTCGGTTCTCACAGGGAAGCAATGTGCTAGATGTTGCTGCTTGTAACATATAATGTTTCTTGGGAGAGATCCCTTTGTCTTCAACTCAGCTGAACAGGCCAACGTAGAAAAAAGGGAGCCTATCTCCACCGTGAGAAACCATGCTGCAGGAAGTATTCCAATCAAAAACAAACTTATCTCACAGGGAAACAATGTGCTACCATTCCTGCTTCCAACAGAGATGGTGTTCTTTCGAGAGGTATGTGTGTTTCTTGAAATCTGCGGAATAGGCCTATTGGAAACAAAGTGAGCCTATGTCTACATTGAAAGACCTAAACTGCCTGAAGTACTCCTTTCAAATAGTAACTCAGCTCTCTCACAGAATCAATGTGCTACATGCTGCAGCGTCTAATCTAGATGGTTTCCTTTTAGAGATACATGTGTTTCTTCAATTCACCTGATTGTGTGTATTGGGAACAAAGTGAGCCAACCCACCCTTGGAAAACGTAAGTTGCAGGAAGTCTTTCTTTGACAAACTTACTAAATTCTCACAGGGAAACAATGCCCGAATATTCCTGCTTCCAACAGAGATGGCTTTCTTTGGAGAGATATATGTGTTTCTTCAAATGTGCTGAATAGGCCTACTTGGAACAAAGTGTGCCTATCTCTACATTGAAAATCCTCAGTTGCCCGAAGTACTCCTTTCAAGTACTAACTCAGATCTCACAGAGAAACCATGTGCTACATGCTGCAGCTTCTAATCCCGATGGTTTCCTTTTAGAAATACATGTGTTTCTTCAATTCACATGAAGTTGTGTATTGGGAACAAAGTGAGTCAACCCAACCTTGGAAAACGTAAATTGCAGGAAGTATTCCCTTGCAAAACCTATTCAATTCGAAGTTGGAAACAATATGGGGGATGCTCCTTCTTCCACAGAGATGTTTTCTTTGAGAGACACACGTGTTTCTTCAAGTTAGCTGGACAGGCCTATTTGCTTACTGACTGTAACATATAAGATTTCTTTGGAGAGATACATGTGTTTCTTCAATGCAGCTGAAAAATGCCAATGTGGAAATAAGGGAGCCTCTCTCCACCATGAAGCACCCTGTTGCAGGAAGTATTCCATTTACAAACAAACACAATCTCCCAGGGAGACAATGTGCTATTACTCATGCTTCCAGCAGAGATGGTTTTTTTGGAGAAATATATGTGTTTCTTCAAATCTGCTGAACAGGCCTATTAGGAACAAAGAGAGCCTATGTCTACATTGAAAAAGCTAAATTGCCTGAAGTACTCCTTTCAAATATTAACTCAGCTGTCACAGGGAAACAATGAGCTGCACGGTACAGCTTCTAACATAGATGGTTTCCTTTTAGAGGTACGTGTGTTTCTTCAACTCACCTGCCTGTGTCTATCTGGAAAAAAGTGAGCCTATCCCAACCTTGAAAACCCTAAACTGTAGGAAGTATTCCTATGCAAAGCCTTCTCAATTCTTACTGGGATACAATGTGGTGGATTCTCCTGCTTCTCACACAGATGTTTTCTGTCAAAAGACACATGTGTTTGTTCAAATTAGCCGGGGAGGCCTATTTGGAACAAACAACCCTTTGTTCCCCTTGCAAATTCTGAATGGTGGGAAGAAATTCTTTTAAAATACTCATTTTTAACAGGGAAGCAATGTGCTAGATGTTGAAGATTGTAACATAGATAGTTTTCTTTGCAGAGACACTGATGTTTTTACAACTTAGCTCACAGGCCTACGTGGAAGATAGAGAGCCTATCTCCCTTTGAAAAACGTAAGTTGCCCAAAGTATTCCTTTTAAAATGAAACTCAATTCTCTGAGGGAAAGAATGTGCTATATGCTCCTGATTCTGACTCAAGTGGTTTCTTTTGAGATACATGAGTTCCTTTAACTCTGCTGAAAGGGCCTATTTGGAACAAACAGCCTATCTCCACCTTGAATTTCAAAGATGCAGGAAGTACTGCTTTCAAAAACTTACTGGTTTTTACACGGGTAAACAATGAAGTACATGGCGAAGTTTGTAATCTAGTTGGTTTTCGTTTAGTGCTCCATGTGTTTCTTGAACTCATCTGAATAGGCCCATTTGGAACAAAGAGAGCCTACGTTCACTTTGAAAAATGTAATTTATAGGAAGTACTCCTATCAATAATTAACTCTCTTCTCAGAGGTATACTAGGTCCTAGATTCTATAGCTTGTATCACAGATAGTTTACTGTCAAGAGATAAATGTGTTTCTTCAACTTGCCTGAATAGGCCTATTTCAAAAAAAAGAGCTGATTTTCCCTTTGAAAAACCTAAGTCACAGGAAGTATTCCTTCAAAAACCAGCTCAATTCTCGCAGTGAAACAAGCTCCTAGATGCTGCAGTTTTGAACATAGATGGTTTTCTTTGGACAGATACATGTCTTTGTTCACCTCAGCTGAATAGACCTATTTGTTACAAAGAGAGCCTCTCTCCACCTTGAAAAACCTAAGTTGCCAAAGTGTTCATTTTCTATGTACTGAATACTCAGAGGGAAACAATGTGCTACATGTTGCAGCTTCTAGCATTGATGGTTTTCTGGAGATATAAATCTGTTTCTTCACATCAGCTGAATGGTCTTATTTGAAAAAAGGTAAACTTATCTCAACCTTGAAACATACGTTGCTGGAAAGTAGGACGTCCAGGAACATACTCCACTGTCACAGGGAAATAATGTGCTAGAAGCTCCTGCTTCTACTACAGATGATTTCCTTTCTAGAGATACATGTGTTTCTTCCAATTAGCTGAAAAGACCTAATTGAAAAAAGCGAGATTTCTCCACCTTCAAAATTCTCACTGGCAGAGAGTATTTCTTAGGAAAATTAACTACTCTCCATCAGAGAAACAACAGCAAGATACTGAAGCTTGTCACACAGACAGTTTTCTTTTCTTTGGAGAGATTTCTTTGCTCTTTCAACTCAGGTTCGTAGGCCTAGTTGGAACACAGAAAGCCAATCTCCACATTGAAAAACCTACGTTCCCATATGTATTCCTTTGAAAAACGAAATCCATTTTCATCAGAAAACAATGTACGAGATGCTGAGCTTCTACAATACATGGTTCTCTTGGAGAGATAAATGTGTTGCTTCAACTCAGCTGAATTTGCCTCTTTGGAACAATGTGATCTCATGTGAACCTTGGAAAACGTCCGTCGCGGCAAGTAGTCCTTGCAAAACCGTACTCAATTTTCTCAGGAGACAATGGGCTAGATGCTCCTATTTCTGAAACAGACGGTTTTCTTTCAAGTTATGCATGTGTTTCTTTAAATTAGCTGGCTAGGCCTATTTTGAACAAAGAGATCTTATCTCCATATTGAGAAACTGAAGTTGCTCTAGGTATTTCATTGACAAACTACACTCAATCTGACAAGGAAACAATGTGTTAGATATTCCTTCTGGTAACATAGATGGTTTTCTTCGGAGAGAAACACGTGTTTGTTCAAATCAGCTGAAAAGGCCTCCATGATACAAAGGGAGCCTATCTCCATCCTGAAAAACCTAAGTTGCAAGAAGTATTCCTTTTAAATCTACTGACTACTCACATGGAAACAATATGCTAGATGCTGCAGCTTGTAGTTAGACGGTTTTCTTTGGAGAGACACATGTGTTTCTTCACCTCAGCTGAATTGACCTGTTTTGAACCAAGAGAGTCTACCTCCACCTTGAAAATCCTAACTTGCAGGAAGTATTTCTTTGAAAAAACTGGCAAAAGTCTCCCAGGGTGACAATGTTCTTATTCTCCAGGGTCAAACAGAGATGGTTTTCTTTCAGGAGATACATGTGTTCCTTTAAGTCATATAGAAAGGCCTATTTTGTAACAAAGAGCCCATATCCACATTGAATGACCTATGTTGCAGGAGGAATTCCTTTCCAAATCTATCTCGATTCTCACAGGGAAGCAATGTGCTAGATGTTGCTGCTTGTAACATATAATGTTTCTTGGGAGAGATCCCTTTGTCTTCAACTCAGCTGAACAGGCCAACGTAGAAAAAAGGGAGCCTATCTCCACCGTGAGAAACCATGCTGCAGGAAGTATTCCAATCAAAAACAAACTTATCTCACAGGGAAACAATGTGCTACCATTCCTGCTTCCAACAGAGATGGTGTTCTTTCGAGAGGTATGTGTGTTTCTTGAAATCTGCGGAATAGGCCTATTGGAAACAAAGTGAGCCTATGTCTACATTGAAAGACCTAAACTGCCTGAAGTACTCCTTTCAAATAGTAACTCAGCTCTCTCACAGAATCAATGTGCTACATGCTGCAGCGTCTAATCTAGATGGTTTCCTTTTAGAGATACATGTGTTTCTTCAATTCACCTGATTGTGTGTATTGGGAACAAAGTGAGCCAACCCACCCTTGGAAAACGTAAGTTGCAGGAAGTCTTTCTTTGACAAACTTACTAAATTCTCACAGGGAAACAATGCCCGAATATTCCTGCTTCCAACAGAGATGGCTTTCTTTGGAGAGATATATGTGTTTCTTCAAATGTGCTGAATAGGCCTACTTGGAACAAAGTGTGCCTATCTCTACATTGAAAATCCTCAGTTGCCCGAAGTACTCCTTTCAAGTACTAACTCAGATCTCACAGAGAAACCATGTGCTACATGCTGCAGCTTCTAATCCCGATGGTTTCCTTTTAGAAATACATGTGTTTCTTCAATTCACATGAAGGTGTGTATTGGGAACAAAGTGAGTCAACCCAACCTTGGAAAACGTAAATTGCAGGAAGTATTCCCTTGCAAAACCTATTCAATTCGAAGTTGGAAACAATATGGGGGATGCTCCTTCTTCCACAGAGATGTTTTCTTTGAGAGACACACGTGTTTCTTCAAGTTAGCTGGACAGGCCTATTTGCTTACTGACTGTAACATATAAGATTTCTTTGGAGAGATACATGTGTTTCTTCAATGCAGCTGAAAAATGCCAATGTGGAAATAAGGGAGCCTCTCTCCACCATGAAGCACCCTGTTGCAGGAAGTATTCCATTTACAAACAAACACAATCTCCCAGGGAGACAATGTGCTATTACTCATGCTTCCAGCAGAGATGGTTTTTTTGGAGAAATATATGTGTTTCTTCAAATCTGCTGAACAGGCCTATTAGGAACAAAGAGAGCCTATGTCTACATTGAAAAAGCTAAATTGCCTGAAGTACTCCTTTCAAATATTAACTCAGCTGTCACAGGGAAACAATGAGCTGCACGGTACAGCTTCTAACATAGATGGTTTCCTTTTAGAGGTACGTGTGTTTCTTCAACTCACCTGCCTGTGTCTATCTGGAAAAAAGTGAGCCTATCCCAACCTTGAAAACCCTAAGCTGTAGGAAGTATTCCTATGCAAAGCCTTCTCAATTCTTACTGGGATACAATGTGGTGGATTCTCCTGCTTCTCACACAGATGTTTTCTGTCAAAAGACACATGTGTTTGTTCAAATTAGCCGGGGAGGCCTATTTGGAACAAACAACCCTTTGTTCCCCTTGCAAATTCTGAATGGTGGGAAGAAATTCTTTTAAAATACTCATTTTTAACAGGGAAGCAATGTGCTAGATGTTGAAGATTGTAACATAGATAGTTTTCTTTGCAGAGACACTGATGTTTTTACAACTTAGCTCACAGGCCTACGTGGAAGATAGAGAGCCTATCTCCCTTTGAAAAACGTAAGTTGCCCAAAGTATTCCTTTTAAAATGAAACTCAATTCTCTGAGGGAAAGAATGTGCTATATGCTCCTGATTCTGACTCAAGTGGTTTCTTTTGAGATACATGAGTTCCTTTAACTCTGCTGAAAGGGCCTATTTGGAACAAACAGCCTATCTCCACCTTGAATTTCAAAGATGCAGGAAGTACTGCTTTCAAAAACTTACTGGTTTTTACACGGGTAAACAATGAAGTACATGGCGAAGTTTGTAATCTAGTTGGTTTTCGTTTAGTGCTCCATGTGTTTCTTGAACTCATCTGAATAGGCCCATTTGGAACAAAGAGAGCCTACGTTCACTTTGAAAAATGTAATTTATAGGAAGTACTCCTATCAATAATTAACTCTCTTCTCAGAGGTATACTAGGTCCTAGATTCTATAGCTTGTATCACAGATAGTTTACTGTCAAGAGATAAATGTGTTTCTTCAACTTGCCTGAATAGGCCTATTTCAAAAAAAAGAGCTGATTTTCCCTTTGAAAAACCTAAGTCACAGGAAGTATTCCTTCAAAAACCAGCTCAATTCTCGCAGTGAAACAAGCTCCTAGATGCTGCAGTTTTGAACATAGATGGTTTTCTTTGGACAGATACATGTCTTTGTTCACCTCAGCTGAATAGACCTATTTGTTACAAAGAGAGCCTCTCTCCACCTTGAAAAACCTAAGTTGCCAAAGTGTTCATTTTCTATGTACTGAATACTCAGAGGGAAACAATGTGCTACATGTTGCAGCTTCTAGCATTGATGGTTTTCTGGAGATATAAATCTGTTTCTTCACATCAGCTGAATGGTCTTATTTGAAAAAAGGTAAACTTATCTCAACCTTGAAACATACGTTGCTGGAAAGTAGGACGTTCAGGAACATACTCCACTGTCACAGGGAAATAATGTGCTAGAAGCTCCTGCTTCTACTACAGATGATTTCCTTTCTAGAGATACATGTGTTTCTTCCAATTAGCTGAAAAGACCTAATTGAAAAAAGCGAGATTTCTCCACCTTCAAAATTCTCACTGGCAGAGAGTATTTCTTAGGAAAATTAACTACTCTCCATCAGAGAAACAACAGCAAGATACTGAAGCTTGTCACACAGACAGTTTTCTTTTCTTTGGAGAGATTTCTTTGCTCTTTCAACTCAGGTTCGTAGGCCTAGTTGGAACACAGAAAGCCAATCTCCACATTGAAAAACCTACGTTCCCATATGTATTCCTTTGAAAAACGAAATCCATTTTCATCAGAAAACAATGTACGAGATGCTGAGCTTCTACAATACATGGTTCTCTTGGAGAGATAAATGTGTTGCTTCAACTCAGCTGAATTTGCCTCTTTGGAACAATGTGATGTCATGTGAACCTTGGAAAACGTCCGTCGCGGGAAGTAGTCCTTGCAAAACCGTACTCAATTTTCTCAGGAGACAATGGGCTAGATGCTCCTATTTCTGAAACAGACGGTTTTCTTTCAAGTTATGCATGTGTTTCTTTAAATTAGCTGGCTAGGCCTATTTTGAACAAAGAGATCTTATCTCCATATTGAGAAACTGAAGTTGCTCTAGGTATTTCATTGACAAACTACACTCAATCTGACAAGGAAACAATGTGTTAGATATTCCTTCTGGTAACATAGATGGTTTTCTTCGGAGAGAAACACGTGTTTGTTCAAATCAGCTGAAAAGGCCTCCATGATACAAAGGGAGCCTATCTCCATCCTGAAAAACCTAAGTTGCAAGAAGTATTCCTTTTAAATCTACTGACTACTCACATGGAAACAATATGCTAGATGCTGCAGCTTGTAGTTAGACGGTTTTCTTTGGAGAGACACATGTGTTTCTTCACCTCAGCTGAATTGACCTGTTTTGAACCAAGAGAGTCTACCTCCACCTTGAAAATCCTAACTTGCAGGAAGTATTTCTTTGAAAAAACTGGCAAAAGTCTCCCAGGGTGACAATGTTCTTATTCTCCAGGGTCAAACAGAGATGGTTTTCTTTCAGGAGATACATGTGTTCCTTTAAGTCATATAGAAAGGCCTATTTTGTAACAAAGAGCCCATATCCACATTGAATGACCTATGTTGCAGGAGGAATTCCTTTCCAAATCTATCTCGATTCTCACAGGGAAGCAATGTGCTAGATGTTGCTGCTTGTAACATATAATGTTTCTTGGGAGAGATCCCTTTGTCTTCAACTCAGCTGAACAGGCCAACGTAGAAAAAAGGGAGCCTATCTCCACCGTGAGAAACCATGCTGCAGGAAGTATTCCAATCAAAAACAAACTTATCTCACGGGGAAACAATGTGCTACCATTCCTGCTTCCAACAGAGATGGTGTTCTTTCGAGAGGTATGTGTGTTTCTTGAAATCTGCGGAATAGGCCTATTGGAAACAAAGTGAGCCTATGTCTACATTGAAAGACCTAAACTGCCTGAAGTACTCCTTTCAAATAGTAACTCAGCTCTCTCACAGAATCAATGTGCTACATGCTGCAGCGTCTAATCTAGATGGTTTCCTTTTAGAGATACATGTGTTTCTTCAATTCACCTGATTGTGTGTATTGGGAACAAAGTGAGCCAACCCACCCTTGGAAAACGTAAGTTGCAGGAAGTCTTTCTTTGACAAACTTACTAAATTCTCACAGGGAAACAATGCCCGAATATTCCTGCTTCCAACAGAGATGGCTTTCTTTGGAGAGATATATGTGTTTCTTCAAATGTGCTGAATAGGCCTACTTGGAACAAAGTGTGCCTATCTCTACATTGAAAATCCTCAGTTGCCCGAAGTACTCCTTTCAAGTACTAACTCAGATCTCACAGAGAAACCATGTGCTACATGCTGCAGCTTCTAATCCCGATGGTTTCCTTTTAGAAATACAGGTGTTTCTTCAATTCACATGAAGGTGTGTATTGGGAACAAAGTGAGTCAACCCAACCTTGGAAAACGTAAATTGCAGGAAGTATTCCCTTGCAAAACCTATTCAATTCGAAGTTGGAAACAATATGGGGGATGCTCCTTCTTCCACAGAGATGTTTTCTTTGAGAGACACACGTGTTTCTTCAAGTTAGCTGGACAGGCCTATTTGCTTACTGACTGTAACATATAAGATTTCTTTGGAGAGATACATGTGTTTCTTCAATGCAGCTGAAAAATGCCAATGTGGAAATAAGGGAGCCTCTCTCCACCATGAAGCACCCTGTTGCAGGAAGTATTCCATTTACAAACAAACACAATCTCCCAGGGAGACAATGTGCTATTACTCATGCTTCCAGCAGAGATGGTTTTTTTGGAGAAATATATGTGTTTCTTCAAATCTGCTGAACAGGCCTATTAGGAACAAAGAGAGCCTATGTCTACATTGAAAAAGCTAAATTGCCTGAAGTACTCCTTTCAAATATTAACTCAGCTGTCAGAGGGAAACAATGAGCTGCACGGTACAGCTTCTAAATTAGATGGTTTCCTTTTAGAGGTACGTGTGTTTCTTCAACTCACCTGCCTGTGTCTATCTGGAAAAAAGTGAGCCTATCCCTACCTTGAAAACCCTAAGCTGTAGGAAGTATTCCTATGCAAACCCTTCTCAATTCTTACTGGGATACAATGTGGTGGATTCTCCTGCTTCTCACACAGATGTTTTCTGTCAAAAGACACATGTGTTTGTTCAAATTAGCCGGGGAGGCCTATTTGGAACAAACAACCCTTTGTTCCCCTTGCAAATTCTGAATGGTGGGAAGAAATTCTTTTAAAATACTCATTTTTAACAGGGAAGCAATGTGCTAGATGTTGAAGATTGTAACATAGATAGTTTTCTTTGCAGAGACAGTGATGTTTTTACAACTTAGCTCACAGGCCTACGTGGAAGATAGAGAGCCTATCTCCCTTTGAAAAACGTAAGTTGCCCAAAGTATTCCTTTTAAAATGAAACTCAATTCTCTGAGGGAAAGAATGTGCTATATGCTCCTGATTCTGACTCAAGTGGTTTCTTTTGAGATACATGAGTTCCTTTAACTCTGCTGAAAGGGCCTATTTGGAACAAACAGCCTATCTCCACCTTGAATTTCAAAGATGCAGGAAGTACTGCTTTCAAAAACTTACTGGTTTTTACACGGGTAAACAATGAAGTACATGGCGAAGTTTGTAATCTAGTTGGTTTTCGTTTAGTGCTCCATGTGTTTCTTGAACTCATCTGAATAGGCCCATTTGGAACAAAGAGAGCCTACGTTCACTTTGAAAAATGTAATTTATAGGAAGTACTCCTATCAATAATTAACTCTCTTCTCAGAGGTATACTAGGTCCTAGATTCTATAGCTTGTATCACAGATAGTTTACTGTCAAGAGATAAATGTGTTTCTTCAACTTGCCTGAATAGGCCTATTTCAAAAAAAAGAGCTGATTTTCCCTTTGAAAAACCTAAGTCACAGGAAGTATTCCTTCAAAAACCAGCTCAATTCTCGCAGTGAAACAAGCTCCTAGATGCTGCAGTTTTGAACATAGATGGTTTTCTTTGGACAGATACATGTCTTTGTTCACCTCAGCTGAATAGACCTATTTGTTACAAAGAGAGCCTCTCTCCACCTTGAAAAACCTAAGTTGCCAAAGTGTTCATTTTCTATGTACTGAATACTCAGAGGGAAACAATGTGCTACATGTTGCAGCTTCTAGCATTGATGGTTTTCTGGAGATATAAATCTGTTTCTTCACATCAGCTGAATGGTCTTATTTGAAAAAAGGTAAACTTATCTCAACCTTGAAACATACGTTGCTGGAAAGTAGGACGTTCAGGAACATACTCCACTGTCACAGGGAAATAATGTGCTAGAAGCTCCTGCTTCTACTACAGATGATTTCCTTTCTAGAGATACATGTGTTTCTTCCAATTAGCTGAAAAGACCTAATTGAAAAAAGCGAGATTTCTCCACCTTCAAAATTCTCACTGGCAGAGAGTATTTCTTAGGAAAATTAACTACTCTCCATCAGAGAAACAACAGCAAGATACTGAAGCTTGTCACACAGACGGTTTTCTTTTCTTTGGAGAGATTTCTTTGCTCTTTCAACTCAGGTTCGTAGGCCTAGTTGGAACACAGAAAGCCAATCTCCACATTGAAAAACCTACATTCCCATATGTATTCCTTTGAAAAACGAAATCCATTTTCATCAGAAAACAATGTACGAGATGCTGAGCTTCTACAATACATGGTTCTCTTGGAGAGATAAATGTGTTGCTTCAACTCAGCTGAATTTGCCTCTTTGGAACAATGTGATCTCATGTGAACCTTGGAAAACGTCCGTCGCGGGAAGTAGTCCTTGCAAAACCGTACTCAATTTTCTCAGGAGACAATGGGCTAGATGCTCCTATTTCTGAAACAGACGGTTTTCTTTCAAGTTATGCATGTGTTTCTTTAAATTAGCTGGCTAGGCCTATTTTGAACAAAGAGATTTTATCTCCATATTGAGAAACTGAAGTTGCTCTAGGTATTTCATTGACAAACTACACTCAATCTGACAAGGAAACAATGTGTTAGATATTCCTTCTGGTAACATAGATGGTTTTCTTCGGAGAGAAACACGTGTTTGTTCAAATCAGCTGAAAAGGCCTCCATGATACAAAGGGAGCCTATCTCCATCCTGAAAAACCTAAGTTGCAAGAAGTATTCCTTTTAAATCTACTGACTACTCACATGGAAACAATATGCTAGATGCTGCAGCTTGTAGTTAGACGGTTTTCTTTGGAGAGACACATGTGTTTCTTCACCTCAGCTGAATTGACCTGTTTTGAACCAAGAGAGTCTACCTCCACCTTGAAAATCCTAACTTGCAGGAAGTATTTCTTTGAAAAAACTGGCAAAAGTCTCCCAGGGTGACAATGTTCTTATTCTCCAAGGTCAAACAGAGATGGTTTTCTTTCAGGAGATACATGTGTTCCTTTAAGTCATATAGAAAGGCCTATTTTGTAACAAAGAGCCCATATCCACATTGAATGACCTATGTTGCAGGAGGAATTCCTTTCCAAATCTATCTCGGTTCTCACAGGGAAGCAATGTGCTAGATGTTGCTGCTTGTAACATATAATGTTTCTTGGGAGAGATCCCTTTGTCTTCAACTCAGCTGAACAGGCCAACGTAGAAAAAAGGGAGCCTATCTCCACCGTGAGAAACCATGCTGCAGGAAGTATTCCAATCAAAAACAAACTTATCTCACAGGGAAACAATGTGCTACCATTCCTGCTTCCAACAGAGATGGTGTTCTTTCGAGAGGTATGTGTGTTTCTTGAAATCTGCGGAATAGGCCTATTGGAAACAAAGTGAGCCTATGTCTACATTGAAAGACCTAAACTGCCTGAAGTACTCCTTTCAAATAGTAACTCAGCTCTCTCACAGAATCAATGTGCTACATGCTGCAGCGTCTAATCTAGATGGTTTCCTTTTAGAGATACATGTGTTTCTTCAATTCACCTGATTGTGTGTATTGGGAACAAAGTGAGCCAACCCACCCTTGGAAAACGTAAGTTGCAGGAAGTCTTTCTTTGACAAACTTACTAAATTCTCACAGGGAAACAATGCCCGAATATTCCTGCTTCCAACAGAGATGGCTTTCTTTGGAGAGATATATGTGTTTCTTCAAATGTGCTGAATAGGCCTACTTGGAACAAAGTGTGCCTATCTCTACATTGAAAATCCTCAGTTGCCCGAAGTACTCCTTTCAAGTACTAACTCAGATCTCACAGAGAAACCATGTGCTACATGCTGCAGCTTCTAATCCCGATGGTTTCCTTTTAGAAATACATGTGTTTCTTCAATTCACATGAAGTTGTGTATTGGGAACAAAGTGAGTCAACCCAACCTTGGAAAACGTAAATTGCAGGAAGTATTCCCTTGCAAAACCTATTCAATTCGAAGTTGGAAACAATATGGGGGATGCTCCTTCTTCCACAGAGATGTTTTCTTTGAGAGACACACGTGTTTCTTCAAGTTAGCTGGACAGGCCTATTTGCTTACTGACTGTAACATATAAGATTTCTTTGGAGAGATACATGTGTTTCTTCAATGCAGCTGAAAAATGCCAATGTGGAAATAAGGGAGCCTCTCTCCACCATGAAGCACCCTGTTGCAGGAAGTATTCCATTTACAAACAAACACAATCTCCCAGGGAGACAATGTGCTATTACTCATGCTTCCAGCAGAGATGGTTTTTTTGGAGAAATATATGTGTTTCTTCAAATCTGCTGAACAGGCCTATTAGGAACAAAGAGAGCCTATGTCTACATTGAAAAAGCTAAATTGCCTGAAGTACTCCTTTCAAATATTAACTCAGCTGTCACAGGGAAACAATGAGCTGCACGGTACAGCTTCTAACATAGATGGTTTCCTTTTAGAGGTACGTGTGTTTCTTCAACTCACCTGCCTGTGTCTATCTGGAAAAAAGTGAGCCTATCCCAACCTTGAAAACCCTAAGCTGTAGGAAGTATTCCTATGCAAAGCCTTCTCAATTCTTACTGGGATACAATGTGGTGGATTCTCCTGCTTCTCACACAGATGTTTTCTGTCAAAAGACACATGTGTTTGTTCAAATTAGCCGGGGAGGCCTATTTGGAACAAACAACCCTTTGTTCCCCTTGCAAATTCTGAATGGTGGGAAGAAATTCTTTTAAAATACTCATTTTTAACAGGGAAGCAATGTGCTAGATGTTGAAGATTGTAACATAGATAGTTTTCTTTGCAGAGACACTGATGTTTTTACAACTTAGCTCACAGGCCTACGTGGAAGATAGAGAGCCTATCTCCCTTTGAAAAACGTAAGTTGCCCAAAGTATTCCTTTTAAAATGAAACTCAATTCTCTGAGGGAAAGAATGTGCTATATGCTCCTGATTCTGACTCAAGTGGTTTCTTTTGAGATACATGAGTTCCTTTAACTCTGCTGAAAGGGCCTATTTGGAACAAACAGCCTATCTCCACCTTGAATTTCAAAGATGCAGGAAGTACTGCTTTCAAAAACTTACTGGTTTTTACACGGGTAAACAATGAAGTACATGGCGAAGTTTGTAATCTAGTTGGTTTTCGTTTAGTGCTCCATGTGTTTCTTGAACTCATCTGAATAGGCCCATTTGGAACAAAGAGAGCCTACGTTCACTTTGAAAAATGTAATTTATAGGAAGTACTCCTATCAATAATTAACTCTCTTCTCAGAGGTATACTAGGTCCTAGATTCTATAGCTTGTATCACAGATAGTTTACTGTCAAGAGATAAATGTGTTTCTTCAACTTGCCTGAATAGGCCTATTTCAAAAAAAAGAGCTGATTTTCCCTTTGAAAAACCTAAGTCACAGGAAGTATTCCTTCAAAAACCAGCTCAATTCTCGCAGTGAAACAAGCTCCTAGATGCTGCAGTTTTGAACATAGATGGTTTTCTTTGGACAGATACATGTCTTTGTTCACCTCAGCTGAATAGACCTATTTGTTACAAAGAGAGCCTCTCTCCACCTTGAAAAACCTAAGTTGCCAAAGTGTTCATTTTCTATGTACTGAATACTCAGAGGGAAACAATGTGCTACATGTTGCAGCTTCTAGCATTGATGGTTTTCTGGAGATATAAATCTGTTTCTTCACATCAGCTGAATGGTCTTATTTGAAAAAAGGTAAACTTATCTCAACCTTGAAACATACGTTGCTGGAAAGTAGGACGTTCAGGAACATACTCCACTGTCACAGGGAAATAATGTGCTAGAAGCTCCTGCTTCTACTACAGATGATTTCCTTTCTAGAGATACATGTGTTTCTTCCAATTAGCTGAAAAGACCTAATTGAAAAAAGCGAGATTTCTCCACCTTCAAAATTCTCACTGGCAGAGAGTATTTCTTAGGAAAATTAACTACTCTCCATCAGAGAAACAACAGCAAGATACTGAAGCTTGTCACATAGACGGTTGTCTTTTCTTTGGAGAGATTTCTTTGCTCTTTCAACTCAGTTTCGTAGGCCTAGTTGGAACACAGAAAGCCAATCTCCACATTGAAAAACCTACGTTCCCATATGTATTCCTTTGAAAAACGAAATCCATTTTCATCAGAAAACAATGTACGAGATGCTGAGCTTCTACAATACATGGTTCTCTTGGAGAGATAAATGTGTTGCTTCAACTCAGCTGAATTTGCCTCTTTGGAACAATGTGATGTCATGTGAACCTTGGAAAACGTCCGTCGCGGGAAGTAGTCCTTGCAAAACCGTACTCAATTTTCTCAGGAGACAATGGGCTAGATGCTCCTATTTCTGAAACAGACGGTTTTCTTTCAAGTTATGCATGTGTTTCTTTAAATTAGCTGGCTAGGCCTATTTTGAACAAAGAGATCTTATCTCCATATTGAGAAACTGAAGTTGCTCTAGGTATTTCATTGACAAACTACACTCAATCTGACAAGGAAACAATGTGTTAGATATTCCTTCTGGTAACATAGATGGTTTTCTTCGGAGAGAAACACGTGTTTGTTCAAATCAGCTGAAAAGGCCTCCATGATACAAAGGGAGCCTATCTCCATCCTGAAAAACCTAAGTTGCAAGAAGTATTCCTTTTAAATCTACTGACTACTCACATGGAAACAATATGCTAGATGCTGCAGCTTGTAGTTAGACGGTTTTCTTTGGAGAGACACATGTGTTTCTTCACCTCAGCTGAATTGACCTGTTTTGAACCAAGAGAGTCTACCTCCACCTTGAAAATCCTAACTTGCAGGAAGTATTTCTTTGAAAAAACTGGCAAAAGTCTCCCAGGGTGACAATGTTCTTATTCTCCAGGGTCAAACAGAGATGGTTTTCTTTCAGGAGATACATGTGTTCCTTTAAGTCATATAGAAAGGCCTATTTTGTAACAAAGAGCCCATATCCACATTGAATGACCTATGTTGCAGGAGGAATTCCTTTCCAAATCTATCTCGGTTCTCACAGGGAAGCAATGTGCTAGATGTTGCTGCTTGTAACATATAATGTTTCTTGGGAGAGATCCCTTTGTCTTCAACTCAGCTGAACAGGCCAACGTAGAAAAAAGGGAGCCTATCTCCACCGTGAGAAACCATGCTGCAGGAAGTATTCCAATCAAAAACAAACTTATCTCACAGGGAAACAATGTGCTACCATTCCTGCTTCCAACAGAGATGGTGTTCTTTCGAGAGGTATGTGTGTTTCTTGAAATCTGCGGAATAGGCCTATTGGAAACAAAGTGAGCCTATGTCTACATTGAAAGACCTAAACTGCCTGAAGTACTCCTTTCAAATAGTAACTCAGCTCTCTCACAGAATCAATGTGCTACATGCTGCAGCGTCTAATCTAGATGGTTTCCTTTTAGAGATACATGTGTTTCTTCAATTCACCTGATTGTGTGTATTGGGAACAAAGTGAGCCAACCCACGCTTGGAAAACGTAAGTTGCAGGAAGTCTTTCTTTGACAAACTTACTAAATTCTCACAGGGAAACAATGCCCGAATATTCCTGCTTCCAACAGAGATGGCTTTCTTTGGAGAGATATATGTGTTTCTTCAAATGTGCTGAATAGGCCTACATGGAACAAAGTGTGCCTATCTCTACATTGAAAATCCTCAGTTGCCCGAAGTACTCCTTTCAAGTACAAACTCAGATCTCACAGAGAAACCATGTGCTACATGCTGCAGCTTCTAATCCCGATGGTTTCCTTTTAGAAATACAGGTGTTTCTTCAATTCACATGAAGGTGTGTATTGGGAACAAAGTGAGTCAACCCAACCTTGGAAAACGTAAATTGCAGGAAGTATTCCCTTGCAAAACCTATTCAATTCGAAGTTGGAAACAATATGGGGGATGCTCCTTCTTCCACAGAGATGTTTTCTTTGAGAGACACACGTGTTTCTTCAAGTTAGCTGGACAGGCCTATTTGCTTACTGACTGTAACATATAAGATTTCTTTGGAGAGATACATGTGTTTCTTCAATGCAGCTGAAAAATGCCAATGTGGAAATAAGGGAGCCTCTCTCCACCATGAAGCACCCTGTTGCAGGAAGTATTCCATTTACAAACAAACACAATCTCCCAGGGAGACAATGTGCTATTACTCATGCTTCCAGCAGAGATGGTTTTTTTGGAGAAATATATGTGTTTCTTCAAATCTGCTGAACAGGCCTATTAGGAACAAAGAGAGCCTGTGTCTACATTGAAAAAGCTAAATTGCCTGAAGTACTCCTTTCAAATATTAACTCAGCTGTCACAGGGAAACAATGAGCTGCACGGTACAGCTTCTAACATAGATGGTTTCCTTTTAGAGGTACGTGTGTTTCTTCAACTCACCTGCCTGTGTCTATCTGGGAAAAAGTGAGCCTATCCCAACCTTGAAAACCCTAAGCTGTAGGAAGTATTCCTATGCAAAGCCTTCTCAATTCTTACTGGGATACAATGTGGTGGATTCTCCTGCTTCTCACACAGATGTTTTCTGTCAAAAGACACATGTGTTTGTTCAAATTAGCCGGGGAGGCCTATTTGGAACAAACAACCCTTTGTTCCCCTTGCAAATTCTGAATGATGGGAAGAAATTCTTTTAAAATACTCATTTTTAACAGGGAAGCAATGTGCTAGATGTTGAAGATTGTAACATAGATAGTTTTCTTTGCAGAGACACTGATGTTTTTACAACTTAGCTCACAGGCCTACGTGGAAGATAGAGAGCCTATCTCCCTTTGAAAAACGTAAGTTGCCCAAAGTATTCCTTTTAAAATGAAACTCAATTCTCTGAGGGAAAGAATGTGCTATATGCTCCTGATTCTGACTCAAGTGGTTTCTTTTGACATACATGAGTTCCTTTAACTCTGCTGAAAGGGCCTATTTGGAACAAACAGCCTATCTCCACCTTGAATTTCAAAGATGCAGGAAGTACTGCTTTCAAAAACTTACTGGTTTTTACACGGGTAAACAATGAAGTACATGGCGAAGTTTGTAATCTAGTTGGTTTTCGTTTAGTGCTCCATGTGTTTCTTGAACTCATCTGAATAGGCCCATTTGGAACAAAGAGAGCCTACGTTCACTTTGAAAAATGTAATTTATAGGAAGTACTCCTATCAATAATTAACTCTCTTCTCAGAGGTATACTAGGTCCTAGATTCTATAGCTTGTATCACAGATAGTTTACTGTCAAGAGATAAATGTGTTTCTTCAACTTGCCTGAATAGGCCTATTTCAAAAAAAAGAGCTGATTTTCCCTTTGAAAAACCTAAGTCACAGGAAGTATTCCTTCAAAAACCAGCTCAATTCTCGCAGTGAAACAAGCTCCTAGATGCTGCAGTTTTGAACATAGATGGTTTTCTTTGGACAGATACATGTCTTTGTTCACCTCAGCTGAATAGACCTATTTGTTACAAAGAGAGCCTCTCTCCACCTTGAAAAACCTAAGTTGCCAAAGTGTTCATTTTCTATGTACTGAATACTCAGAGGGAAACAATGTGCTACATGTTGCAGCTTCTAGCATTGATGGTTTTCTGGAGATATAAATCTGTTTCTTCACATCAGCTGAATGGTCTTATTTGAAAAAAGGTAAACTTATCTCAACCTTGAAACATACGTTGCTGGAAAGTAGGACGTTCAGGAACATACTCCACTGTCACAGGGAAATAATGTGCTAGAAGCTCCTGCTTCTACTACAGATGATTTCCTTTCTAGAGATACATGTGTTTCTTCCAATTAGCTGAAAAGACCTAATTGAAAAAAGCGAGATTTCTCCACCTTCAAAATTCTCACTGGCAGAGAGTATTTCTTAGGAAAATTAACTACTCTCCATCAGAGAAACAACAGCAAGATACTGAAGCTTGTCACATAGACGGTTTTCTTTTCTTTGGAGAGATTTCTTTGCTCTTTCAACTCAGGTTCGTAGGCCTAGTTGGAACACAGAAAGCCAATCTCCACATTGAAAAACCTACGTTCCCATATGTATTCCTTTGAAAAACGAAATCCATTTTCATCAGAAAACAATGTACGAGATGCTGAGCTTCTACAATACATGGTTCTCTTGGAGAGATAAATGTGTTGCTTCAACTCAGCTGAATTTGCCTCTTTGGAACAATGTGATCTCATGTGAACCTTGGAAAACGTCCGTCGCGGGAAGTAGTCCTTGCAAAACCGTACTCAATTTTCTCAGGAGACAATGGGCTAGATGCTCCTATTTCTGAAACAGACGGTTTTCTTTCAAGTTATGCATGTGTTTCTTTAAATTAGCTGGCTAGGCCTATTTTGAACAAAGAGATTTTATCTCCATATTGAGAAACTGAAGTTGCTCTAGGTATTTCATTGACAAACTACACTCAATCTGACAAGGAAACAATGTGTTAGATATTCCTTCTGGTAACATAGATGGTTTTCTTCGGAGAGAAACACGTGTTTGTTCAAATCAGCTGAAAAGGCCTCCATGATACAAAGGGAGCCTATCTCCATCCTGAAAAACCTAAGTTGCAAGAAGTATTCCTTTTAAATCTACTGACTACTCACATGGAAACAATATGCTAGATGCTGCAGCTTGTAGTTAGACGGTTTTCTTTGGAGAGACACATGTGTTTCTTCACCTCAGCTGAATTGACCTGTTTTGAACCAAGAGAGTCTACCTCCACCTTGAAAATCCTAACTTGCAGGAAGTATTTCTTTGAAAAAACTGGCAAAAGTCTCCCAGGGTGACAATGTTCTTATTCTCCAAGGTCAAACAGAGATGGTTTTCTTTCAGGAGATACATGTGTTCCTTTAAGTCATATAGAAAGGCCTATTTTGTAACAAAGAGCCCATATCCACATTGAATGACCTATGTTGCAGGAGGAATTCCTTTCCAAATCTATCTCGGTTCTCACAGGGAAGCAATGTGCTAGATGTTGCTGCTTGTAACATATAATGTTTCTTGGGAGAGATCCCTTTGTCTTCAACTCAGCTGAACAGGCCAACGTAGAAAAAAGGGAGCCTATCTCCACCGTGAGAAACCATGCTGCAGGAAGTATTCCAATCAAAAACAAACTTATCTCACAGGGAAACAATGTGCTACCATTCCTGCTTCCAACAGAGATGGTGTTCTTTCGAGAGGTATGTGTGTTTCTTGAAATCTGCGGAATAGGCCTATTGGAAACAAAGTGAGCCTATGTCTACATTGAAAGACCTAAACTGCCTGAAGTACTCCTTTCAAATAGTAACTCAGCTCTCTCACAGAATCAATGTGCTACATGCTGCAGCGTCTAATCTAGATGGTTTCCTTTTAGAGATACATGTGTTTCTTCAATTCACCTGATTGTGTGTATTGGGAACAAAGTGAGCCAACCCACCCTTGGAAAACGTAAGTTGCAGGAAGTCTTTCTTTGACAAACTTACTAAATTCTCACAGGGAAACAATGCCCGAATATTCCTGCTTCCAACAGAGATGGCTTTCTTTGGAGAGATATATGTGTTTCTTCAAATGTGCTGAATAGGCCTACTTGGAACAAAGTGTGCCTATCTCTACATTGAAAATCCTCAGTTGCCCGAAGTACTCCTTTCAAGTACTAACTCAGATCTCACAGAGAAACCATGTGCTACATGCTGCAGCTTCTAATCCCGATGGTTTCCTTTTAGAAATACATGTGTTTCTTCAATTCACATGAAGTTGTGTATTGGGAACAAAGTGAGTCAACCCAACCTTGGAAAACGTAAATTGCAGGAAGTATTCCCTTGCAAAACCTATTCAATTCGAAGTTGGAAACAATATGGGGGATGCTCCTTCTTCCACAGAGATGTTTTCTTTGAGAGACACACGTGTTTCTTCAAGTTAGCTGGACAGGCCTATTTGCTTACTGACTGTAACATATAAGATTTCTTTGGAGAGATACATGTGTTTCTTCAATGCAGCTGAAAAATGCCAATGTGGAAATAAGGGAGCCTCTCTCCACCATGAAGCACCCTGTTGCAGGAAGTATTCCATTTACAAACAAACACAATCTCCCAGGGAGACAATGTGCTATTACTCATGCTTCCAGCAGAGATGGTTTTTTTGGAGAAATATATGTGTTTCTTCAAATCTGCTGAACAGGCCTATTAGGAACAAAGAGAGCCTATGTCTACATTGAAAAAGCTAAATTGCCTGAAGTACTCCTTTCAAATATTAACTCAGCTGTCACAGGGAAACAATGAGCTGCACGGTACAGCTTCTAACATAGATGGTTTCCTTTTAGAGGTACGTGTGTTTCTTCAACTCACCTGCCTGTGTCTATCTGGAAAAAAGTGAGCCTATCCCAACCTTGAAAACCCTAAGCTGTAGGAAGTATTCCTATGCAAAGCCTTCTCAATTCTTACTGGGATACAATGTGGTGGATTCTCCTGCTTCTCACACAGATGTTTTCTGTCAAAAGACACATGTGTTTGTTCAAATTAGCCGGGGAGGCCTATTTGGAACAAACAACCCTTTGTTCCCCTTGCAAATTCTGAATGGTGGGAAGAAATTCTTTTAAAATACTCATTTTTAACAGGGAAGCAATGTGCTAGATGTTGAAGATTGTAACATAGATAGTTTTCTTTGCAGAGACACTGATGTTTTTACAACTTAGCTCACAGGCCTACGTGGAAGATAGAGAGCCTATCTCCCTTTGAAAAACGTAAGTTGCCCAAAGTATTCCTTTTAAAATGAAACTCAATTCTCTGAGGGAAAGAATGTGCTATATGCTCCTGATTCTGACTCAAGTGGTTTCTTTTGAGATACATGAGTTCCTTTAACTCTGCTGAAAGGGCCTATTTGGAACAAACAGCCTATCTCCACCTTGAATTTCAAAGATGCAGGAAGTACTGCTTTCAAAAACTTACTGGTTTTTACACGGGTAAACAATGAAGTACATGGCGAAGTTTGTAATCTAGTTGGTTTTCGTTTAGTGCTCCATGTGTTTCTTGAACTCATCTGAATAGGCCCATTTGGAACAAAGAGAGCCTACGTTCACTTTGAAAAATGTAATTTATAGGAAGTACTCCTATCAATAATTAACTCTCTTCTCAGAGGTATACTAGGTCCTAGATTCTATAGCTTGTATCACAGATAGTTTACTGTCAAGAGATAAATGTGTTTCTTCAACTTGCCTGAATAGGCCTATTTCAAAAAAAAGAGCTGATTTTCCCTTTGAAAAACCTAAGTCACAGGAAGTATTCCTTCAAAAACCAGCTCAATTCTCGCAGTGAAACAAGCTCCTAGATGCTGCAGTTTTGAACATAGATGGTTTTCTTTGGACAGATACATGTCTTTGTTCACCTCAGCTGAATAGACCTATTTGTTACAAAGAGAGCCTCTCTCCACCTTGAAAAACCTAAGTTGCCAAAGTGTTCATTTTCTATGTACTGAATACTCAGAGGGAAACAATGTGCTACATGTTGCAGCTTCTAGCATTGATGGTTTTCTGGAGATATAAATCTGTTTCTTCACATCAGCTGAATGGTCTTATTTGAAAAAAGGTAAACTTATCTCAACCTTGAAACATACGTTGCTGGAAAGTAGGACGTTCAGGAACATACTCCACTGTCACAGGGAAATAATGTGCTAGAAGCTCCTGCTTCTACTACAGATGATTTCCTTTCTAGAGATACATGTGTTTCTTCCAATTAGCTGAAAAGACCTAATTGAAAAAAGCGAGATTTCTCCACCTTCAAAATTCTCACTGGCAGAGAGTATTTCTTAGGAAAATTAACTACTCTCCATCAGAGAAACAACAGCAAGATACTGAAGCTTGTCACATAGACGGTTGTCTTTTCTTTGGAGAGATTTCTTTGCTCTTTCAACTCAGTTTCGTAGGCCTAGTTGGAACACAGAAAGCCAATCTCCACATTGAAAAACCTACGTTCCCATATGTATTCCTTTGAAAAACGAAATCCATTTTCATCAGAAAACAATGTACGAGATGCTGAGCTTCTACAATACATGGTTCTCTTGGAGAGATAAATGTGTTGCTTCAACTCAGCTGAATTTGCCTCTTTGGAACAATGTGATGTCATGTGAACCTTGGAAAACGTCCGTCGCGGGAAGTAGTCCTTGCAAAACCGTACTCAATTTTCTCAGGAGACAATGGGCTAGATGCTCCTATTTCTGAAACAGACGGTTTTCTTTCAAGTTATGCATGTGTTTCTTTAAATTAGCTGGCTAGGCCTATTTTGAACAAAGAGATCTTATCTCCATATTGAGAAACTGAAGTTGCTCTAGGTATTTCATTGACAAACTACACTCAATCTGACAAGGAAACAATGTGTTAGATATTCCTTCTGGTAACATAGATGGTTTTCTTCGGAGAGAAACACGTGTTTGTTCAAATCAGCTGAAAAGGCCTCCATGATACAAAGGGAGCCTATCTCCATCCTGAAAAACCTAAGTTGCAAGAAGTATTCCTTTTAAATCTACTGACTACTCACATGGAAACAATATGCTAGATGCTGCAGCTTGTAGTTAGACGGTTTTCTTTGGAGAGACACATGTGTTTCTTCACCTCAGCTGAATTGACCTGTTTTGAACCAAGAGAGTCTACCTCCACCTTGAAAATCCTAACTTGCAGGAAGTATTTCTTTGAAAAAACTGGCAAAAGTCTCCCAGGGTGACAATGTTCTTATTCTCCAGGGTCAAACAGAGATGGTTTTCTTTCAGGAGATACATGTGTTCCTTTAAGTCATATAGAAAGGCCTATTTTGTAACAAAGAGCCCATATCCACATTGAATGACCTATGTTGCAGGAGGAATTCCTTTCCAAATCTATCTCGGTTCTCACAGGGAAGCAATGTGCTAGATGTTGCTGCTTGTAACATATAATGTTTCTTGGGAGAGATCCCTTTGTCTTCAACTCAGCTGAACAGGCCAACGTAGAAAAAAGGGAGCCTATCTCCACCGTGAGAAACCATGCTGCAGGAAGTATTCCAATCAAAAACAAACTTATCTCACAGGGAAACAATGTGCTACCATTCCTGCTTCCAACAGAGATGGTGTTCTTTCGAGAGGTATGTGTGTTTCTTGAAATCTGCGGAATAGGCCTATTGGAAACAAAGTGAGCCTATGTCTACATTGAAAGACCTAAACTGCCTGAAGTACTCCTTTCAAATAGTAACTCAGCTCTCTCACAGAATCAATGTGCTACATGCTGCAGCGTCTAATCTAGATGGTTTCCTTTTAGAGATACATGTGTTTCTTCAATTCACCTGATTGTGTGTATTGGGAACAAAGTGAGCCAACCCACGCTTGGAAAACGTAAGTTGCAGGAAGTCTTTCTTTGACAAACTTACTAAATTCTCACAGGGAAACAATGCCCGAATATTCCTGCTTCCAACAGAGATGGCTTTCTTTGGAGAGATATATGTGTTTCTTCAAATGTGCTGAATAGGCCTACATGGAACAAAGTGTGCCTATCTCTACATTGAAAATCCTCAGTTGCCCGAAGTACTCCTTTCAAGTACAAACTCAGATCTCACAGAGAAACCATGTGCTACATGCTGCAGCTTCTAATCCCGATGGTTTCCTTTTAGAAATACAGGTGTTTCTTCAATTCACATGAAGGTGTGTATTGGGAACAAAGTGAGTCAACCCAACCTTGGAAAACGTAAATTGCAGGAAGTATTCCCTTGCAAAACCTATTCAATTCGAAGTTGGAAACAATATGGGGGATGCTCCTTCTTCCACAGAGATGTTTTCTTTGAGAGACACACGTGTTTCTTCAAGTTAGCTGGACAGGCCTATTTGCTTACTGACTGTAACATATAAGATTTCTTTGGAGAGATACATGTGTTTCTTCAATGCAGCTGAAAAATGCCAATGTGGAAATAAGGGAGCCTCTCTCCACCATGAAGCACCCTGTTGCAGGAAGTATTCCATTTACAAACAAACACAATCTCCCAGGGAGACAATGTGCTATTACTCATGCTTCCAGCAGAGATGGTTTTTTTGGAGAAATATATGTGTTTCTTCAAATCTGCTGAACAGGCCTATTAGGAACAAAGAGAGCCTGTGTCTACATTGAAAAAGCTAAATTGCCTGAAGTACTCCTTTCAAATATTAACTCAGCTGTCACAGGGAAACAATGAGCTGCACGGTACAGCTTCTAACATAGATGGTTTCCTTTTAGAGGTACGTGTGTTTCTTCAACTCACCTGCCTGTGTCTATCTGGGAAAAAGTGAGCCTATCCCAACCTTGAAAACCCTAAGCTGTAGGAAGTATTCCTATGCAAAGCCTTCTCAATTCTTACTGGGATACAATGTGGTGGATTCTCCTGCTTCTCACACAGATGTTTTCTGTCAAAAGACACATGTGTTTGTTCAAATTAGCCGGGGAGGCCTATTTGGAACAAACAACCCTTTGTTCCCCTTGCAAATTCTGAATGATGGGAAGAAATTCTTTTAAAATACTCATTTTTAACAGGGAAGCAATGTGCTAGATGTTGAAGATTGTAACATAGATAGTTTTCTTTGCAGAGACACTGATGTTTTTACAACTTAGCTCACAGGCCTACGTGGAAGATAGAGAGCCTATCTCCCTTTGAAAAACGTAAGTTGCCCAAAGTATTCCTTTTAAAATGAAACTCAATTCTCTGAGGGAAAGAATGTGCTATATGCTCCTGATTCTGACTCAAGTGGTTTCTTTTGACATACATGAGTTCCTTTAACTCTGCTGAAAGGGCCTATTTGGAACAAACAGCCTATCTCCACCTTGAATTTCAAAGATGCAGGAAGTACTGCTTTCAAAAACTTACTGGTTTTTACACGGGTAAACAATGAAGTACATGGCGAAGTTTGTAATCTAGTTGGTTTTCGTTTAGTGCTCCATGTGTTTCTTGAACTCATCTGAATAGGCCCATTTGGAACAAAGAGAGCCTACGTTCACTTTGAAAAATGTAATTTATAGGAAGTACTCCTATCAATAATTAACTCTCTTCTCAGAGGTATACTAGGTCCTAGATTCTATAGCTTGTATCACAGATAGTTTACTGTCAAGAGATAAATGTGTTTCTTCAACTTGCCTGAATAGGCCTATTTCAAAAAAAAGAGCTGATTTTCCCTTTGAAAAACCTAAGTCACAGGAAGTATTCCTTCAAAAACCAGCTCAATTCTCGCAGTGAAACAAGCTCCTAGATGCTGCAGTTTTGAACATAGATGGTTTTCTTTGGACAGATACATGTCTTTGTTCACCTCAGCTGAATAGACCTATTTGTTACAAAGAGAGCCTCTCTCCACCTTGAAAAACCTAAGTTGCCAAAGTGTTCATTTTCTATGTACTGAATACTCAGAGGGAAACAATGTGCTACATGTTGCAGCTTCTAGCATTGATGGTTTTCTGGAGATATAAATCTGTTTCTTCACATCAGCTGAATGGTCTTATTTGAAAAAAGGTAAACTTATCTCAACCTTGAAACATACGTTGCTGGAAAGTAGGACGTTCAGGAACATACTCCACTGTCACAGGGAAATAATGTGCTAGAAGCTCCTGCTTCTACTACAGATGATTTCCTTTCTAGAGATACATGTGTTTCTTCCAATTAGCTGAAAAGACCTAATTGAAAAAAGCGAGATTTCTCCACCTTCAAAATTCTCACTGGCAGAGAGTATTTCTTAGGAAAATTAACTACTCTCCATCAGAGAAACAACAGCAAGATACTGAAGCTTGTCACATAGACGGTTTTCTTTTCTTTGGAGAGATTTCTTTGCTCTTTCAACTCAGGTTCGTAGGCCTAGTTGGAACACAGAAAGCCAATCTCCACATTGAAAAACCTACGTTCCCATATGTATTCCTTTGAAAAACGAAATCCATTTTCATCAGAAAACAATGTACGAGATGCTGAGCTTCTACAATACATGGTTCTCTTGGAGAGATAAATGTGTTGCTTCAACTCAGCTGAATTTGCCTCTTTGGAACAATGTGATGTCATGTGAACCTTGGAAAACGTCCGTCGCGGGAAGTAGTCCTTGCAAAACCGTACTCAATTTTCTCAGGAGACAATGGGCTAGATGCTCCTATTTCTGAAACAGACGGTTTTCTTTCAAGTTATGCATGTGTTTCTTTAAATTAGCTGGCTAGGCCTATTTTGAACAAAGAGATCTTATCTCCATATTGAGAAACTGAAGTTGCTCTAGGTATTTCATTGACAAACTACACTCAATCTGACAAGGAAACAATGTGTTAGATATTCCTTCTGGTAACATAGATGGTTTTCTTCGGAGAGAAACACGTGTTTGTTCAAATCAGCTGAAAAGGCCTCCATGATACAAAGGGAGCCTATCTCCATCCTGAAAAACCTAAGTTGCAAGAAGTATTCCTTTTAAATCTACTGACTACTCACATGGAAACAATATGCTAGATGCTGCAGCTTGTAGTTAGACGGTTTTCTTTGGAGAGACACATGTGTTTCTTCACCTCAGCTGAATTGACCTGTTTGGAACCAAGAGAGTCTACCTCCACCTTGAAAATCCTAACTTGCAGGAAGTATTTCTTTGAAAAAACTGGCAAAAGTCTCCCAGGGTGACAATGTTCTTATTCTCCAGGGTCAAACAGAGATGGTTTTCTTTCAGGAGATACATGTGTTCCTTTAAGTCATATAGAAAGGCCTATTTTGTAACAAAGAGCCCATATCCACATTGAATGACCTATGTTGCAGGAGGAATTCCTTTCCAAATCTATCTCGGTTCTCACAGGGAAGCAATGTGCTAGATGTTGCTGCATGTAACATATAATGTTTCTTGGGAGAGATCCCTTTGTCTTCAACTCAGCTGAACAGGCCAACGTAGAAAAAAGGGAGCCTATCTCCACCGTGAGAAACCATGCTGCAGGAAGTATTCCAATCAAAAACAAACTTATCTCACAGGGAAACAATGTGCTACCATTCCTGCTTCCAACAGAGATGGTGTTCTTTCGAGAGGTATGTGTGTTTCTTGAAATCTGCGGAATAGGCCTATTGGAAACAAAGTGAGCCTATGTCTACATTGAAAGACCTAAACTGCCTGAAGTACTCCTTTCAAATAGTAACTCAGCTCTCTCACAGAATCAATGTGCTACATGCTGCAGCGTCTAATCTAGATGGTTTCCTTTTAGAGATACATGTGTTTCTTCAATTCACCTGATTGTGTGTATTGGGAACAAAGTGAGCCAACCCACCCTTGGAAAACGTAAGTTGCAGGAAGTCTTTCTTTGACAAACTTACTAAATTCTCACAGGGAAACAATGCCCGAATATTCCTGCTTCCAACAGAGATGGCTTTCTTTGGAGAGATATATGTGTTTCTTCAAATGTGCTGAATAGGCCTACTTGGAACAAAGTGTGCCTATCTCTACATTGAAAATCCTCAGTTGCCCGAAGTACTCCTTTCAAGTACAAACTCAGATCTCACAGAGAAACCATGTGCTACATGCTGCAGCTTCTAATCCCGATGGTTTCCTTTTAGAAATACATGTGTTTCTTCAATTCACATGAAGGTGTGTATTGGGAACAAAGTGAGTCAACCCAACCTTGGAAAACGTAAATTGCAGGAAGTATTCCCTTGCAAAACCTATTCAATTCGAAGTTGGAAACAATATGGGGGATGCTCCTTCTTCCACAGAGATGTTTTCTTTGAGAGACACACGTGTTTCTTCAAGTTAGCTGGACAGGCCTATTTGCTTACTGACTGTAACATATAAGATTTCTTTGGAGAGATACATGTGTTTCTTCAATGCAGCTGAAAAATGCCAATGTGGAAATAAGGGAGCCTCTCTCCACCATGAAGCACCCTGTTGCAGGAAGTATTCCATTTACAAACAAACACAATCTCCCAGGGAGACAATGTGCTATTACTCATGCTTCCAGCAGAGATGGTTTTTTTGGAGAAATATATGTGTTTCTTCAAATCTGCTGAACAGGCCTATTAGGAACAAAGAGAGCCTGTGTCTACATTGAAAAAGCTAAATTGCCTGAAGTACTCCTTTCAAATATTAACTCAGCTGTCACAGGGAAACAATGAGCTGCACGGTACAGCTTCTAACATAGATGGTTTCCTTTTAGAGGTACGTGTGTTTCTTCAACTCACCTGCCTGTGTCTATCTGGAAAAAAGTGAGCCTATCCCAACCTTGAAAACCCTAAGCTGTAGGAAGTATTCCTATGCAAAGCCTTCTCAATTCTTACTGGGATACAATGTGGTGGATTCTCCTGCTTCTCACACAGATTTTTTCTGTCAAAAGACACATGTGTTTGTTCAAATTAGCCGGGGAGGCCTATTTGGAACAAACAACCCTTTGTTCCCCTTGCAAATTCTGAATGATGGGAAGAAATTCTTTTAAAATACTCATTTTTAACAGGGAAGCAATGTGCTAGATGTTGAAGATTGTAACATAGATAGTTTTCTTTGCAGAGACACTGATGTTTTTACAACTTAGCTCACAGGCCTACGTGGAAGATAGAGAGCCTATCTCCCTTTGAAAAACGTAAGTTGCCCAAAGTATTCCTTTTAAAATGAAACTCAATTCTCTGAGGGAAAGAATGTGCTATATGCTCCTGATTCTGACTCAAGTGGTTTCTTTTGAGATACATGAGTTCCTTTAACTCTGCTGAAAGGGCCTATTTGGAACAAACAGCCTATCTCCACCTTGAATTTCAAAGATGCAGGAAGTACTGCTTTCAAAAACTTACTGGTTTTTACACGGGTAAACAATGAAGTACATGGCGAAGTTTGTAATCTAGTTGGTTTTCGTTTAGTGCTCCATGTGTTTCTTGAACTCATCTGAATAGGCCCATTTGGAACAAAGAGAGCCTACGTTCACTTTGAAAAATGTAATTTATAGGAAGTACTCCTATCAATAATTAACTCTCTTCTCAGAGGTATACTAGGTCCTAGATTCTATAGCTTGTATCACAGATAGTTTACTGTCAAGAGATAAATGTGTTTCTTCAACTTGCCTGAATAGGCCTATTTCAAAAAAAAGAGCTGATTTTCCCTTTGAAAAACCTAAGTCACAGGAAGTATTCCTTCAAAAACCAGCTCAATTCTCGCAGTGAAACAAGCTCCTAGATGCTGCAGTTTTGAACATAGATGGTTTTCTTTGGACAGATACATGTCTTTGTTCACCTCAGCTGAATAGACCTATTTGTTACAAAGAGAGCCTCTCTCCACCTTGAAAAACCTAAGTTGCCAAAGTGTTCATTTTCTATGTACTGAATACTCAGAGGGAAACAATGTGCTACATGTTGCAGCTTCTAGCATTGATGGTTTTCTGGAGATATAAATCTGTTTCTTCACATCAGCTGAATGGTCTTATTTGAAAAAAGGTAAACTTATCTCAACCTTGAAACATACGTTGCTGGAAAGTAGGACGTTCAGGAACATACTCCACTGTCACAGGGAAATAATGTGCTAGAAGCTCCTGCTTCTACTACAGATGATTTCCTTTCTAGAGATACATGTGTTTCTTCCAATTAGCTGAAAAGACCTAATTGAAAAAAGCGAGATTTCTCCACCTTCAAAATTCTCACTGGCAGAGAGTATTTCTTAGGAAAATTAACTACTCTCCATCAGAGAAACAACAGCAAGATACTGAAGCTTGTCACACAGACGGTTTTCTTTTCTTTGGAGAGATTTCTTTGCTCTTTCAACTCAGGTTCGTAGGCCTAGTTGGAACACAGAAAGCCAATCTCCACATTGAAAAACCTACGTTCCCATATGTATTCCTTTGAAAAACGAAATCCATTTTCATCAGAAAACAATGTACGAGATGCTGAGCTTCTACAATACATGGTTCTCTTGGAGAGATAAATGTGTTGCTTCAACTCAGCTGAATTTGCCTCTTTGGAACAATGTGATGTCATGTGAACCTTGGAAAACGTCCGTCGCGGGAAGTAGTCCTTGCAAAACCGTACTCAATTTTCTCAGGAGACAATGGGCTAGATGCTCCTATTTCTGAAACAGACGGTTTTCTTTCAAGTTATGCATGTGTTTCTTTAAATTAGCTGGCTAGGCCTATTTTGAACAAAGAGATCTTATCTCCATATTGAGAAACTGAAGTTGCTCTAGGTATTTCATTGACAAACTACACTCAATCTGACAAGGAAACAATGTGTTAGATATTCCTTCTGGTAACATAGATGGTTTTCTTCGGAGAGAAACACGTGTTTGTTCAAATCAGCTGAAAAGGCCTCCATGATACAAAGGGAGCCTATCTCCATCCTGAAAAATCTAAGTTGCAAGAAGTATTCCTTTTAAATCTACTGACTACTCACATGGAAACAATATGCTAGATGCTGCAGCTTGTAGTTAGACGGTTTTCTTTGGAGAGACACATGTGTTTCTTCACCTCAGCTGAATTGACCTGTTTGGAACCAAGAGAGTCTACCTCCACCTTGAAAATCCTAACTTGCAGGAAGTATTTCTTTGAAAAAACTGGCAAAAGTCTCCCAGGGTGACAATGTTCTTATTCTCCAGGGTCAAACAGAGATGGTTTTCTTTCAGGAGATACATGTGTTCCTTTAAGTCATATAGAAAGGCCTATTTTGTAACAAAGAGCCCATATCCACATTGAATGACCTATGTTGCAGGAGGAATTCCTTTCCAAATCTATCTCGGTTCTCACAGGGAAGCAATGTGCTAGATGTTGCTGCTTGTAACATATAATGTTTCTTGGGAGAGATCCCTTTGTCTTCAACTCAGCTGAACAGGCCAACGTAGAAAAAAGGGAGCCTATCTCCACCGTGAGAAACCATGCTGCAGGAAGTATTCCAATCAAAAACAAACTTATCTCACAGGGAAACAATGTGCTACCATTCCTGCTTCCAACAGAGATGGTGTTCTTTCGAGAGGTATGTGTGTTTCTTGAAATCTGCGGAATAGGCCTATTGGAAACAAAGTGAGCCTATGTCTACATTGAAAGACCTAAACTGCCTGAAGTACTCCTTTCAAATAGTAACTCAGCTCTCTCACAGAATCAATGTGCTACATGCTGCAGCGTCTAATCTAGATGGTTTCCTTTTAGAGATACATGTGTTTCTTCAATTCACCTGATTGTGTGTATTGGGAACAAAGTGAGCCAACCCACCCTTGGAAAACGTAAGTTGCAGGAAGTCTTTCTTTGACAAACTTACTAAATTCTCACAGGGAAACAATGCCCGAATATTCCTGCTTCCAACAGAGATGGCTTTCTTTGGAGAGATATATGTGTTTCTTCAAATGTGCTGAATAGGCCTACTTGGAACAAAGTGTGCCTATCTCTACATTGAAAATCCTCAGTTGCCCGAAGTACTCCTTTCAAGTACTAACTCAGATCTCACAGAGAAACCATGTGCTACATGCTGCAGCTTCTAATCCCGATGGTTTCCTTTTAGAAATACATGTGTTTCTTCAATTCACATGAAGGTGTGTATTGGGAACAAAGTGAGTCAACCCAACCTTGGAAAACGTAAATTGCAGGAAGTATTCCCTTGCAAAACCTATTCAATTCGAAGTTGGAAACAATATGGGGGATGCTCCTTCTTCCACAGAGATGTTTTCTTTGAGAGACACACGTGTTTCTTCAAGTTAGCTGGACAGGCCTATTTGCTTACTGACTGTAACATATAAGATTTCTTTGGAGAGATACATGTGTTTCTTCAATGCAGCTGAAAAATGCCAATGTGGAAATAAGGGAGCCTCTCTCCACCATGAAGCACCCTGTTGCAGGAAGTATTCCATTTACAAACAAACACAATCTCCCAGGGAGACAATGTGCTATTACTCATGCTTCCAGCAGAGATGGTTTTTTTGGAGAAATATATGTGTTTCTTCAAATCTGCTGAACAGGCCTATTAGGAACAAAGAGAGCCTATGTCTACATTGAAAAAGCTAAATTGCCTGAAGTACTCCTTTCAAATATTAACTCAGCTGTCACAGGGAAACAATGAGCTGCACGGTACAGCTTCTAACATAGATGGTTTCCTTTTAGAGGTACGTGTGTTTCTTCAACTCACCTGCCTGTGTCTATCTGGAAAAAAGTGAGCCTATCCCAACCTTGAAAACCCTAAACTGTAGGAAGTATTCCTATGCAAAGCCTTCTCAATTCTTACTGGGATACAATGTGGTGGATTCTCCTGCTTCTCACACAGATGTTTTCTGTCAAAAGACACATGTGTTTGTTCAAATTAGCCGGGGAGGCCTATTTGGAACAAACAACCCTTTGTTCCCCTTGCAAATTCTGAATGGTGGGAAGAAATTCTTTTAAAATACTCATTTTTAACAGGGAAGCAATGTGCTAGATGTTGAAGATTGTAACATAGATAGTTTTCTTTGCAGAGACACTGATGTTTTTACAACTTAGCTCACAGGCCTACGTGGAAGATAGAGAGCCTATCTCCCTTTGAAAAACGTAAGTTGCCCAAAGTATTCCTTTTAAAATGAAACTCAATTCTCTGAGGGAAAGAATGTGCTATATGCTCCTGATTCTGACTCAAGTGGTTTCTTTTGAGATACATGAGTTCCTTTAACTCTGCTGAAAGGGCCTATTTGGAACAAACAGCCTATCTCCACCTTGAATTTCAAAGATGCAGGAAGTACTGCTTTCAAAAACTTACTGGTTTTTACACGGGTAAACAATGAAGTACATGGCGAAGTTTGTAATCTAGTTGGTTTTCGTTTAGTGCTCCATGTGTTTCTTGAACTCATCTGAATAGGCCCATTTGGAACAAAGAGAGCCTACGTTCACTTTGAAAAATGTAATTTATAGGAAGTACTCCTATCAATAATTAACTCTCTTCTCAGAGGTATACTAGGTCCTAGATTCTATAGCTTGTATCACAGATAGTTTACTGTCAAGAGATAAATGTGTTTCTTCAACTTGCCTGAATAGGCCTATTTCAAAAAAAAGAGCTGATTTTCCCTTTGAAAAACCTAAGTCACAGGAAGTATTCCTTCAAAAACCAGCTCAATTCTCGCAGTGAAACAAGCTCCTAGATGCTGCAGTTTTGAACATAGATGGTTTTCTTTGGACAGATACATGTCTTTGTTCACCTCAGCTGAATAGACCTATTTGTTACAAAGAGAGCCTCTCTCCACCTTGAAAAACCTAAGTTGCCAAAGTGTTCATTTTCTATGTACTGAATACTCAGAGGGAAACAATGTGCTACATGTTGCAGCTTCTAGCATTGATGGTTTTCTGGAGATATAAATCTGTTTCTTCACATCAGCTGAATGGTCTTATTTGAAAAAAGGTAAACTTATCTCAACCTTGAAACATACGTTGCTGGAAAGTAGGACGTCCAGGAACATACTCCACTGTCACAGGGAAATAATGTGCTAGAAGCTCCTGCTTCTACTACAGATGATTTCCTTTCTAGAGATACATGTGTTTCTTCCAATTAGCTGAAAAGACCTAATTGAAAAAAGCGAGATTTCTCCACCTTCAAAATTCTCACTGGCAGAGAGTATTTCTTAGGAAAATTAACTACTCTCCATCAGAGAAACAACAGCAAGATACTGAAGCTTGTCACACAGACAGTTTTCTTTTCTTTGGAGAGATTTCTTTGCTCTTTCAACTCAGGTTCGTAGGCCTAGTTGGAACACAGAAAGCCAATCTCCACATTGAAAAACCTACGTTCCCATATGTATTCCTTTGAAAAACGAAATCCATTTTCATCAGAAAACAATGTACGAGATGCTGAGCTTCTACAATACATGGTTCTCTTGGAGAGATAAATGTGTTGCTTCAACTCAGCTGAATTTGCCTCTTTGGAACAATGTGATCTCATGTGAACCTTGGAAAACGTCCGTCGCGGCAAGTAGTCCTTGCAAAACCGTACTCAATTTTCTCAGGAGACAATGGGCTAGATGCTCCTATTTCTGAAACAGACGGTTTTCTTTCAAGTTATGCATGTGTTTCTTTAAATTAGCTGGCTAGGCCTATTTTGAACAAAGAGATCTTATCTCCATATTGAGAAACTGAAGTTGCTCTAGGTATTTCATTGACAAACTACACTCAATCTGACAAGGAAACAATGTGTTAGATATTCCTTCTGGTAACATAGATGGTTTTCTTCGGAGAGAAACACGTGTTTGTTCAAATCAGCTGAAAAGGCCTCCATGATACAAAGGGAGCCTATCTCCATCCTGAAAAACCTAAGTTGCAAGAAGTATTCCTTTTAAATCTACTGACTACTCACATGGAAACAATATGCTAGATGCTGCAGCTTGTAGTTAGACGGTTTTCTTTGGAGAGACACATGTGTTTCTTCACCTCAGCTGAATTGACCTGTTTTGAACCAAGAGAGTCTACCTCCACCTTGAAAATCCTAACTTGCAGGAAGTATTTCTTTGAAAAAACTGGCAAAAGTCTCCCAGGGTGACAATGTTCTTATTCTCCAGGGTCAAACAGAGATGGTTTTCTTTCAGGAGATACATGTGTTCCTTTAAGTCATATAGAAAGGCCTATTTTGTAACAAAGAGCCCATATCCACATTGAATGACCTATGTTGCAGGAGGAATTCCTTTCCAAATCTATCTCGATTCTCACAGGGAAGCAATGTGCTAGATGTTGCTGCTTGTAACATATAATGTTTCTTGGGAGAGATCCCTTTGTCTTCAACTCAGCTGAACAGGCCAACGTAGAAAAAAGGGAGCCTATCTCCACCGTGAGAAACCATGCTGCAGGAAGTATTCCAATCAAAAACAAACTTATCTCACAGGGAAACAATGTGCTACCATTCCTGCTTCCAACAGAGATGGTGTTCTTTCGAGAGGTATGTGTGTTTCTTGAAATCTGCGGAATAGGCCTATTGGAAACAAAGTGAGCCTATGTCTACATTGAAAGACCTAAACTGCCTGAAGTACTCCTTTCAAATAGTAACTCAGCTCTCTCACAGAATCAATGTGCTACATGCTGCAGCGTCTAATCTAGATGGTTTCCTTTTAGAGATACATGTGTTTCTTCAATTCACCTGATTGTGTGTATTGGGAACAAAGTGAGCCAACCCACCCTTGGAAAACGTAAGTTGCAGGAAGTCTTTCTTTGACAAACTTACTAAATTCTCACAGGGAAACAATGCCCGAATATTCCTGCTTCCAACAGAGATGGCTTTCTTTGGAGAGATATATGTGTTTCTTCAAATGTGCTGAATAGGCCTACTTGGAACAAAGTGTGCCTATCTCTACATTGAAAATCCTCAGTTGCCCGAAGTACTCCTTTCAAGTACTAACTCAGATCTCACAGAGAAACCATGTGCTACATGCTGCAGCTTCTAATCCCGATGGTTTCCTTTTAGAAATACATGTGTTTCTTCAATTCACATGAAGGTGTGTATTGGGAACAAAGTGAGTCAACCCAACCTTGGAAAACGTAAATTGCAGGAAGTATTCCCTTGCAAAACCTATTCAATTCGAAGTTGGAAACAATATGGGGGATGCTCCTTCTTCCACAGAGATGTTTTCTTTGAGAGACACACGTGTTTCTTCAAGTTAGCTGGACAGGCCTATTTGCTTACTGACTGTAACATATAAGATTTCTTTGGAGAGATACATGTGTTTCTTCAATGCAGCTGAAAAATGCCAATGTGGAAATAAGGGAGCCTCTCTCCACCATGAAGCACCCTGTTGCAGGAAGTATTCCATTTACAAACAAACACAATCTCCCAGGGAGACAATGTGCTATTACTCATGCTTCCAGCAGAGATGGTTTTTTTGGAGAAATATATGTGTTTCTTCAAATCTGCTGAACAGGCCTATTAGGAACAAAGAGAGCCTATGTCTACATTGAAAAAGCTAAATTGCCTGAAGTACTCCTTTCAAATATTAACTCAGCTGTCACAGGGAAACAATGAGCTGCACGGTACAGCTTCTAACATAGATGGTTTCCTTTTAGAGGTACGTGTGTTTCTTCAACTCACCTGCCTGTGTCTATCTGGAAAAAAGTGAGCCTATCCCAACCTTGAAAACCCTAAGCTGTAGGAAGTATTCCTATGCAAAGCCTTCTCAATTCTTACTGGGATACAATGTGGTGGATTCTCCTGCTTCTCACACAGATGTTTTCTGTCAAAAGACACATGTGTTTGTTCAAATTAGCCGGGGAGGCCTATTTGGAACAAACAACCCTTTGTTCCCCTTGCAAATTCTGAATGGTGGGAAGAAATTCTTTTAAAATACTCATTTTTAACAGGGAAGCAATGTGCTAGATGTTGAAGATTGTAACATAGATAGTTTTCTTTGCAGAGACACTGATGTTTTTACAACTTAGCTCACAGGCCTACGTGGAAGATAGAGAGCCTATCTCCCTTTGAAAAACGTAAGTTGCCCAAAGTATTCCTTTTAAAATGAAACTCAATTCTCTGAGGGAAAGAATGTGCTATATGCTCCTGATTCTGACTCAAGTGGTTTCTTTTGAGATACATGAGTTCCTTTAACTCTGCTGAAAGGGCCTATTTGGAACAAACAGCCTATCTCCACCTTGAATTTCAAAGATGCAGGAAGTACTGCTTTCAAAAACTTACTGGTTTTTACACGGGTAAACAATGAAGTACATGGCGAAGTTTGTAATCTAGTTGGTTTTCGTTTAGTGCTCCATGTGTTTCTTGAACTCATCTGAATAGGCCCATTTGGAACAAAGAGAGCCTACGTTCACTTTGAAAAATGTAATTTATAGGAAGTACTCCTATCAATAATTAACTCTCTTCTCAGAGGTATACTAGGTCCTAGATTCTATAGCTTGTATCACAGATAGTTTACTGTCAAGAGATAAATGTGTTTCTTCAACTTGCCTGAATAGGCCTATTTCAAAAAAAAGAGCTGATTTTCCCTTTGAAAAACCTAAGTCACAGGAAGTATTCCTTCAAAAACCAGCTCAATTCTCGCAGTGAAACAAGCTCCTAGATGCTGCAGTTTTGAACATAGATGGTTTTCTTTGGACAGATACATGTCTTTGTTCACCTCAGCTGAATAGACCTATTTGTTACAAAGAGAGCCTCTCTCCACCTTGAAAAACCTAAGTTGCCAAAGTGTTCATTTTCTATGTACTGAATACTCAGAGGGAAACAATGTGCTACATGTTGCAGCTTCTAGCATTGATGGTTTTCTGGAGATATAAATCTGTTTCTTCACATCAGCTGAATGGTCTTATTTGAAAAAAGGTAAACTTATCTCAACCTTGAAACATACGTTGCTGGAAAGTAGGACGTTCAGGAACATACTCCACTGTCACAGGGAAATAATGTGCTAGAAGCTCCTGCTTCTACTACAGATGATTTCCTTTCTAGAGATACATGTGTTTCTTCCAATTAGCTGAAAAGACCTAATTGAAAAAAGCGAGATTTCTCCACCTTCAAAATTCTCACTGGCAGAGAGTATTTCTTAGGAAAATTAACTACTCTCCATCAGAGAAACAACAGCAAGATACTGAAGCTTGTCACACAGACGGTTTTCTTTTCTTTGGAGAGATTTCTTTGCTCTTTCAACTCAGGTTCGTAGGCCTAGTTGGAACACAGAAAGCCAATCTCCACATTGAAAAACCTACATTCCCATATGTATTCCTTTGAAAAACGAAATCCATTTTCATCAGAAAACAATGTACGAGATGCTGAGCTTCTACAATACATGGTTCTCTTGGAGAGATAAATGTGTTGCTTCAACTCAGCTGAATTTGCCTCTTTGGAACAATGTGATCTCATGTGAACCTTGGAAAACGTCCGTCGCGGGAAGTAGTCCTTGCAAAACCGTACTCAATTTTCTCAGGAGACAATGGGCTAGATGCTCCTATTTCTGAAACAGACGGTTTTCTTTCAAGTTATGCATGTGTTTCTTTAAATTAGCTGGCTAGGCCTATTTTGAACAAAGAGATTTTATCTCCATATTGAGAAACTGAAGTTGCTCTAGGTATTTCATTGACAAACTACACTCAATCTGACAAGGAAACAATGTGTTAGATATTCCTTCTGGTAACATAGATGGTTTTCTTCGGAGAGAAACACGTGTTTGTTCAAATCAGCTGAAAAGGCCTCCATGATACAAAGGGAGCCTATCTCCATCCTGAAAAACCTAAGTTGCAAGAAGTATTCCTTTTAAATCTACTGACTACTCACATGGAAACAATATGCTAGATGCTGCAGCTTGTAGTTAGACGGTTTTCTTTGGAGAGACACATGTGTTTCTTCACCTCAGCTGAATTGACCTGTTTTGAACCAAGAGAGTCTACCTCCACCTTGAAAATCCTAACTTGCAGGAAGTATTTCTTTGAAAAAACTGGCAAAAGTCTCCCAGGGTGACAATGTTCTTATTCTCCAAGGTCAAACAGAGATGGTTTTCTTTCAGGAGATACATGTGTTCCTTTAAGTCATATAGAAAGGCCTATTTTGTAACAAAGAGCCCATATCCACATTGAATGACCTATGTTGCAGGAGGAATTCCTTTCCAAATCTATCTCGGTTCTCACAGGGAAGCAATGTGCTAGATGTTGCTGCTTGTAACATATAATGTTTCTTGGGAGAGATCCCTTTGTCTTCAACTCAGCTGAACAGGCCAACGTAGAAAAAAGGGAGCCTATCTCCACCGTGAGAAACCATGCTGCAGGAAGTATTCCAATCAAAAACAAACTTATCTCACAGGGAAACAATGTGCTACCATTCCTGCTTCCAACAGAGATGGTGTTCTTTCGAGAGGTATGTGTGTTTCTTGAAATCTGCGGAATAGGCCTATTGGAAACAAAGTGAGCCTATGTCTACATTGAAAGACCTAAACTGCCTGAAGTACTCCTTTCAAATAGTAACTCAGCTCTCTCACAGAATCAATGTGCTACATGCTGCAGCGTCTAATCTAGATGGTTTCCTTTTAGAGATACATGTGTTTCTTCAATTCACCTGATTGTGTGTATTGGGAACAAAGTGAGCCAACCCACCCTTGGAAAACGTAAGTTGCAGGAAGTCTTTCTTTGACAAACTTACTAAATTCTCACAGGGAAACAATGCCCGAATATTCCTGCTTCCAACAGAGATGGCTTTCTTTGGAGAGATATATGTGTTTCTTCAAATGTGCTGAATAGGCCTACTTGGAACAAAGTGTGCCTATCTCTACATTGAAAATCCTCAGTTGCCCGAAGTACTCCTTTCAAGTACTAACTCAGATCTCACAGAGAAACCATGTGCTACATGCTGCAGCTTCTAATCCCGATGGTTTCCTTTTAGAAATACATGTGTTTCTTCAATTCACATGAAGGTGTGTATTGGGAACAAAGTGAGTCAACCCAACCTTGGAAAACGTAAATTGCAGGAAGTATTCCCTTGCAAAACCTATTCAATTCGAAGTTGGAAACAATATGGGGGATGCTCCTTCTTCCACAGAGATGTTTTCTTTGAGAGACACACGTGTTTCTTCAAGTTAGCTGGACAGGCCTATTTGCTTACCGACTGTAACATATAAGATTTCTTTGGAGAGATACATGTGTTTCTTCAATGCAGCTGAAAAATGCCAATGTGGAAATAAGGGAGCCTCTCTCCACCATGAAGCACCCTGTTGCAGGAAGTATTCCATTTACAAACAAACACAATCTCCCAGGGAGACAATGTGCTATTACTCATGCTTCCAGCAGAGATGGTTTTTTTGGAGAAATATATGTGTTTCTTCAAATCTGCTGAACAGGCCTATTAGGAACAAAGAGAGCCTATGTCTACATTGAAAAAGCTAAATTGCCTGAAGTACTCCTTTCAAATATTAACTCAGCTGTCACAGGGAAACAATGAGCTGCACGGTACAGCTTCTAACATAGATGGTTTCCTTTTAGAGGTACGTGTGTTTCTTCAACTCACCTGCCTGTGTCTATCTGGAAAAAAGTGAGCCTATCCCAACCTTGAAAACCCTAAACTGTAGGAAGTATTCCTATGCAAAGCCTTCTCAATTCTTACTGGGATACAATGTGGTGGATTCTCCTGCTTCTCACACAGATGTTTTCTGTCAAAAGACACATGTGTTTGTTCAAATTAGCCGGGGAGGCCTATTTGGAACAAACAACCCTTTGTTCCCCTTGCAAATTCTGAATGGTGGGAAGAAATTCTTTTAAAATACTCATTTTTAACAGGGAAGCAATGTGCTAGATGTTGAAGATTGTAACATAGATAGTTTTCTTTGCAGAGACACTGATGTTTTTACAACTTAGCTCACAGGCCTACGTGGAAGATAGAGAGCCTATCTCCCTTTGAAAAACGTAAGTTGCCCAAAGTATTCCTTTTAAAATGAAACTCAATTCTCTGAGGGAAAGAATGTGCTATATGCTCCTGATTCTGACTCAAGTGGTTTCTTTTGAGATACATGAGTTCCTTTAACTCTGCTGAAAGGGCCTATTTGGAACAAACAGCCTATCTCCACCTTGAATTTCAAAGATGCAGGAAGTACTGCTTTCAAAAACTTACTGGTTTTTACACGGGTAAACAATGAAGTACATGGCGAAGTTTGTAATCTAGTTGGTTTTCGTTTAGTGCTCCATGTGTTTCTTGAACTCATCTGAATAGGCCCATTTGGAACAAAGAGAGCCTACGTTCACTTTGAAAAATGTAATTTATAGGAAGTACTCCTATCAATAATTAACTCTCTTCTCAGAGGTATACTAGGTCCTAGATTCTATAGCTTGTATCACAGATAGTTTACTGTCAAGAGATAAATGTGTTTCTTCAACTTGCCTGAATAGGCCTATTTCAAAAAAAAGAGCTGATTTTCCCTTTGAAAAACCTAAGTCACAGGAAGTATTCCTTCAAAAACCAGCTCAATTCTCGCAGTGAAACAAGCTCCTAGATGCTGCAGTTTTGAACATAGATGGTTTTCTTTGGACAGATACATGTCTTTGTTCACCTCAGCTGAATAGACCTATTTGTTACAAAGAGAGCCTCTCTCCACCTTGAAAAACCTAAGTTGCCAAAGTGTTCATTTTCTATGTACTGAATACTCAGAGGGAAACAATGTGCTACATGTTGCAGCTTCTAGCATTGATGGTTTTCTGGAGATATAAATCTGTTTCTTCACATCAGCTGAATGGTCTTATTTGAAAAAAGGTAAACTTATCTCAACCTTGAAACATACGTTGCTGGAAAGTAGGACGTCCAGGAACATACTCCACTGTCACAGGGAAATAATGTGCTAGAAGCTCCTGCTTCTACTACAGATGATTTCCTTTCTAGAGATACATGTGTTTCTTCCAATTAGCTGAAAAGACCTAATTGAAAAAAGCGAGATTTCTCCACCTTCAAAATTCTCACTGGCAGAGAGTATTTCTTAGGAAAATTAACTACTCTCCATCAGAGAAACAACAGCAAGATACTGAAGCTTGTCACACAGACAGTTTTCTTTTCTTTGGAGAGATTTCTTTGCTCTTTCAACTCAGGTTCGTAGGCCTAGTTGGAACACAGAAAGCCAATCTCCACATTGAAAAACCTACGTTCCCATATGTATTCCTTTGAAAAACGAAATCCATTTTCATCAGAAAACAATGTACGAGATGCTGAGCTTCTACAATACATGGTTCTCTTGGAGAGATAAATGTGTTGCTTCAACTCAGCTGAATTTGCCTCTTTGGAACAATGTGATGTCATGTGAACCTTGGAAAACGTCCGTCGCGGGAAGTAGTCCTTGCAAAACCGTACTCAATTTTCTCAGGAGACAATGGGCTAGATGCTCCTATTTCTGAAACAGACGGTTTTCTTTCAAGTTATGCATGTGTTTCTTTAAATTAGCTGGCTAGGCCTATTTTGAACAAAGAGATCTTATCTCCATATTGAGAAACTGAAGTTGCTCTAGGTATTTCATTGACAAACTACACTCAATCTGACAAGGAAACAATGTGTTAGATATTCCTTCTGGTAACATAGATGGTTTTCTTCGGAGAGAAACACGTGTTTGTTCAAATCAGCTGAAAAGGCCTCCATGATACAAAGGGAGCCTATCTCCATCCTGAAAAACCTAAGTTGCAAGAAGTATTCCTTTTAAATCTACTGACTACTCACATGGAAACAATATGCTAGATGCTGCAGCTTGTAGTTAGACGGTTTTCTTTGGAGAGACACATGTGTTTCTTCACCTCAGCTGAATTGATCTGTTTTGAACCAAGAGAGTCTACCTCCACCTTGAAAATCCTAACTTGCAGGAAGTATTTCTTTGAAAAAACTGGCAAAAGTCTCCCAGGGTGACAATGTTCTTATTCTCCAGGGTCAAACAGAGATGGTTTTCTTTCAGGAGATACATGTGTTCCTTTAAGTCATATAGAAAGGCCTATTTTGTAACAAAGAGCCCATATCCACATTGAATGACCTATGTTGCAGGAGGAATTCCTTTCCAAATCTATCTCGATTCTCACAGGGAAGCAATGTGCTAGATGTTGCTGCTTGTAACATATAATGTTTCTTGGGAGAGATCCCTTTGTCTTCAACTCAGCTGAACAGGCCAACGTAGAAAAAAGGGAGCCTATCTCCACCGTGAGAAACCATGCTGCAGGAAGTATTCCAATCAAAAACAAACTTATCTCACAGGGAAACAATGTGCTACCATTCCTGCTTCCAACAGAGATGGTGTTCTTTCGAGAGGTATGTGTGTTTCTTGAAATCTGCGGAATAGGCCTATTGGAAACAAAGTGAGCCTATGTCTACATTGAAAGACCTAAACTGCCTGAAGTACTCCTTTCAAATAGTAACTCAGCTCTCTCACAGAATCAATGTGCTACATGCTGCAGCGTCTAATCTAGATGGTTTCCTTTTAGAGATACATGTGTTTCTTCAATTCACCTGATTGTGTGTATTGGGAACAAAGTGAGCCAACCCACCCTTGGAAAACGTAAGTTGCAGGAAGTCTTTCTTTGACAAACTTACTAAATTCTCACAGGGAAACAATGCCCGAATATTCCTGCTTCCAACAGAGATGGCTTTCTTTGGAGAGATATATGTGTTTCTTCAAATGTGCTGAATAGGCCTACTTGGAACAAAGTGTGCCTATCTCTACATTGAAAATCCTCAGTTGCCCGAAGTACTCCTTTCAAGTACTAACTCAGATCTCACAGAGAAACCATGTGCTACATGCTGCAGCTTCTAATCCCGATGGTTTCCTTTTAGAAATACATGTGTTTCTTCAATTCACATGAAGGTGTGTATTGGGAACAAAGTGAGTCAACCCAACCTTGGAAAACGTAAATTGCAGGAAGTATTCCCTTGCAAAACCTATTCAATTCGAAGTTGGAAACAATATGGGGGATGCTCCTTCTTCCACAGAGATGTTTTCTTTGAGAGACACACGTGTTTCTTCAAGTTAGCTGGACAGGCCTATTTGCTTACTGACTGTAACATATAAGATTTCTTTGGAGAGATACATGTGTTTCTTCAATGCAGCTGAAAAATGCCAATGTGGAAATAAGGGAGCCTCTCTCCACCATGAAGCACCCTGTTGCAGGAAGTATTCCATTTACAAACAAACACAATCTCCCAGGGAGACAATGTGCTATTACTCATGCTTCCAGCAGAGATGGTTTTTTTGGAGAAATATATGTGTTTCTTCAAATCTGCTGAACAGGCCTATTAGGAACAAAGAGAGCCTATGTCTACATTGAAAAAGCTAAATTGCCTGAAGTACTCCTTTCAAATATTAACTCAGCTGTCACAGGGAAACAATGAGCTGCACGGTACAGCTTCTAACATAGATGGTTTCCTTTTAGAGGTACGTGTGTTTCTTCAACTCACCTGCCTGTGTCTATCTGGAAAAAAGTGAGCCTATCCCAACCTTGAAAACCCTAAGCTGTAGGAAGTATTCCTATGCAAAGCCTTCTCAATTCTTACTGGGATACAATGTGTTGGATTCTCCTGCTTCTCACACAGATGTTTTCTGTCAAAAGACACATGTGTTTGTTCAAATTAGCCGGGGAGGCCTATTTGGAACAAACAACCCTTTGTTCCCCTTGCAAATTCTGAATGGTGGGAAGAAATTCTTTTAAAATACTCATTTTTAACAGGGAAGCAATGTGCTAGATGTTGAAGATTGTAACATAGATAGTTTTCTTTGCAGAGACACTGATGTTTTTACAACTTAGCTCACAGACCTACGTGGAAGATAGAGAGCCTATCTCCCTTTGAAAAACGTAAGTTGCCCAAAGTATTCCTTTTAAAATGAAACTCAATTCTCTGAGGGAAAGAATGTGCTATATGCTCCTGATTCTGACTCAAGTGGTTTCTTTTGAGATACATGAGTTCCTTTAACTCTGCTGAAAGGGCCTATTTGGAACAAACAGCCTATCTCCACCTTGAATTTCAAAGATGCAGGAAGTACTGCTTTCAAAAACTTACTGGTTTTTACACGGGTAAACAATGAAGTACATGGCGAAGTTTGTAATCTAGTTGGTTTTCGTTTAGTGCTCCATGTGTTTCTTGAACTCATCTGAATAGGCCCATTTGGAACAAAGAGAGCCTACGTTCACTTTGAAAAATGTAATTTATAGGAAGTACTCCTATCAATAATTAACTCTCTTCTCAGAGGTATACTAGGTCCTAGATTCTATAGCTTGTATCACAGATAGTTTACAGTCAAGAGATAAATGTGTTTCTTCAACTTGCCTGAATAGGCCTATTTCAAAAAAAAGAGCTGATTTTCCCTTTGAAAAACCTAAGTCACAGGAAGTATTCCTTCAAAAACCAGCTCAATTCTCGCAGTGAAACAAGCTCCTAGATGCTGCAGTTTTGAACATAGATGGTTTTCTTTGGACAGATACATTTCTTTGTTCACCTCAGCTGAATAGACCTATTTGTTACAAAGAGAGCCTCTCTCCACCTTGAAAAACCTAAGTTGCCAAAGTGTTCATTTTCTATGTACTGAATACTCAGAGGGAAACAATGTGCTACATGTTGCAGCTTCTAGCATTGATGGTTTTCTGGAGATATAAATCTGTTTCTTCACATCAGCTGAATGGTCTTATTTGAAAAAAGGTAAACTTATCTCAACCTTGAAACATACGTTGCTGGAAAGTAGGACGTTCAGGAACATACTCCACTGTCACAGGGAAATAATGTGCTAGAAGCTCCTGCTTCTACTACAGATGATTTCCTTTCTAGAGATACATGTGTTTCTTCCAATTAGCTGAAAAGACCTAATTGAAAAAAGCGAGATTTCTCCACCTTCAAAATTCTCACTGGCAGAGAGTATTTCTTAGGAAAATTAACTACTCTCCATCAGAGAAACAACAGCAAGATACTGAAGCTTGTCACACAGACAGTTTTCTTTTCTTTGGAGAGATTTCTTTGCTCTTTCAACTCAGTTTCGTAGGCCTAGTTGGAACACAGAAAGCCAATCTCCACATTGAAAAACCTACGTTCCCATATGTATTCCTTTGAAAAACGAAATCCATTTTCATCAGAAAACAATGTACGAGATGCTGAGCTTCTACAATACATGGTTCTCTTGGAGAGATAAATGTGTTGCTTCAACTCAGCTGAATTTGCCTCTTTGGAACAATGTGATGTCATGTGAACCTTGGAAAACGTCCGTCGCGGGAAGTAGTCCTTGCAAAACCGTACTCAATTTTCTCAGGAGACAATGGGCTAGATGCTCCTATTTCTGAAACAGACGGTTTTCTTTCAAGTTATGCATGTGTTTCTTTAAATTAGCTGGCTAGGCCTATTTTGAACAAAGAGATCTTATCTCCATATTGAGAAACTGAAGTTGCTCTAGGTATTTCATTGACAAACTACACTCAATCTGACAAGGAAACAATGTGTTAGATATTCCTTCTGGTAACATAGATGGTTTTCTTCGGAGAGAAACACGTGTTTGTTCAAATCAGCTGAAAAGGCCTCCATGATACAAAGGGAGCCTATCTCCATCCTGAAAAACCTAAGTTGCAAGAAGTATTCCTTTTAAATCTACTGACTACTCACATGGAAACAATATGCTAGATGCTGCAGCTTGTAGTTAGACGGTTTTCTTTGGAGAGACACATGTGTTTCTTCACCTCAGCTGAATTGACCTGTTTTGAACCAAGAGAGTCTACCTCCACCTTGAAAATCCTAACTTGCAGGAAGTATTTCTTTGAAAAAACTGGCAAAAGTCTCCCAGGGTGACAATGTTCTTATTCTCCAGGGTCAAACAGAGATGGTTTTCTTTCAGGAGATACATGTGTTCCTTTAAGTCATATAGAAAGGCCTATTTTGTAACAAAGAGCCCATATCCACATTGAATGACCTATGTTGCAGAAGGAATTCCTTTCCAAATCTATCTCGATTCTCACAGGGAAGCAATGTGCTAGATGTTGCTGCTTGTAACATATAATGTTTCTTGGGAGAGATCCCTTTGTCTTCAACTCAGCTGAACAGGCCAACGTAGAAAAAAGGGAGCCTATCTCCACCGTGAGAAACCATGCTGCAGGAAGTATTCCAATCAAAAACAAACTTATCTCACGGGGAAACAATGTGCTACCATTCCTGCTTCCAACAGAGATGGTGTTCTTTCGAGAGGTATGTGTGTTTCTTGAAATCTGCGGAATAGGCCTATTGGAAACAAAGTCAGCCTATGTCTACATTGAAAGACCTAAACTGCCTGAAGTACTCCTTTCAAATAGTAACTCAGCTCTCTCACAGAATCAATGTGCTACATGCTGCAGCGTCTAATCTAGATGGTTTCCTTTTAGAGATACATGTGTTTCTTCAATTCACCTGATTGTGTGTATTGGGAACAAAGTGAGCCAACCCACCCTTGGAAAACGTAAGTTGCAGGAAGTCTTTCTTTGACAAACTTACTAAATTCTCACAGGGAAACAATGCCCGAATATTCCTGCTTCCAACAGAGATGGCTTTCTTTGGAGAGATATATGTGTTTCTTCAAATGTGCTGAATAGGCCTACTTGGAACAAAGTGTGCCTATCTCTACATTGAAAATCCTCAGTTGCCCGAAGTACTCCTTTCAAGTACTAACTCAGATCTCACAGAGAAACCATGTGCTACATGCTGCAGCTTCTAATCCCGATGGTTTCCTTTTAGAAATACATGTGTTTCTTCAATTCACATGAAGGTGTGTATTGGGAACAAAGTGAGTCAACCCAACCTTGGAAAACGTAAATTGCAGGAAGTATTCCCTTGCAAAACCTATTCAATTCGAAGTTGGAAACAATATGGGGGATGCTCCTTCTTCCACAGAGATGTTTTCTTTGAGAGACACACGTGTTTCTTCAAGTTAGCTGGACAGGCCTATTTGCTTACTGACTGTAACATATAAGATTTCTTTGGAGAGATACATGTGTTTCTTCAATGCAGCTGAAAAATGCCAATGTGGAAATAAGGGAGCCTCTCTCCACCATGAAGCACCCTGTTGCAGGAAGTATTCCATTTACAAACAAACACAATCTCCCAGGGAGACAATGTGCTATTACTCATGCTTCCAGCAGAGATGGTTTTTTTGGAGAAATATATGTGTTTCTTCAAATCTGCTGAACAGGCCTATTAGGAACAAAGAGAGCCTATGTCTACATTGAAAAAGCTAAATTGCCTGAAGTACTCCTTTCAAATATTAACTCAGCTGTCACAGGGAAACAATGAGCTGCACGGTACAGCTTCTAACATAGATGGTTTCCTTTTAGAGGTACGTGTGTTTCTTCAACTCACCTGCCTGTGTCTATCTGGAAAAAAGTGAGCCTATCCCAACCTTGAAAACCCTAAGCTGTAGGAAGTATTCCTATGCAAAGCCTTCTCAATTCTTACTGGGATACAATGTGGTGGATTCTCCTGCTTCTCACACAGATGTTTTCTGTCAAAAGACACATGTGTTTGTTCAAATTAGCCGGGGAGGCCTATTTGGAACAAACAACCCTTTGTTCCCCTTGCAAATTCTGAATGATGGGAAGAAATTCTTTTAAAATACTCATTTTTAACAGGGAAGCAATGTGCTAGATGTTGAAGATTGTAACATAGATAGTTTTCTTTGCAGAGACACTGATGTTTTTACAACTTAGCTCACAGGCCTACGTGGAAGATAGAGAGCCTATCTCCCTTTGAAAAACGTAAGTTGCCCAAAGTATTCCTTTTAAAATGAAACTCAATTCTCTGAGGGAAAGAATGTGCTATATGCTCCTGATTCTGACTCAAGTGGTTTCTTTTGAGATACATGAGTTCCTTTAACTCTGCTGAAGGGCCTATTTGGAACAAACAGCCTATCTCCACCTTGAATTTCAAAGATGCAGGAAGTACTGCTTTCAAAAACTTACTGGTTTTTACATGGGTAAACAATGAAGTACATGGCGAAGTTTGTAATCTAGTTGGTTTTCGTTTAGTGCTCCATGTGTTTCTTGAACTCATCTGAATAGGCCCATTTGGAACAAAGAGAGCCTACGTTCACTTTGAAAAATGTAATTTATAGGAAGTACTCCTATCAATAATTAACTCTCTTCTCAGAGGTATACTAGGTCCTAGATTCTATAGCTTGTATCACAGATAGTTTACTGTCAAGAGATAAATGTGTTTCTTCAACTTGCCTGAATAGGCCTATTTCAAAAAAAAGAGCTGATTTTCCCTTTGAAAAACCTAAGTCACAGGAAGTATTCCTTCAAAAACCAGCTCAATTCTCGCAGTGAAACAAGCTCCTAGATGCTGCAGTTTTGAACATAGATGGTTTTCTTTGGACAGATACATGTCTTTGTTCACCTCAGCTGAATAGACCTATTTGTTACAAAGAGAGCCTCTCTCCACCTTGAAAAACCTAAGTTGCCAAAGTGTTCATTTTCTATGTACTGAATACTCAGAGGGAAACAATGTGCTACATGTTGCAGCTTCTAGCATTGATGGTTTTCTGGAGATATAAATCTGTTTCTTCACATCAGCTGAATGGTCTTATTTGAAAAAAGGTAAACTTATCTCAACCTTGAAACATACGTTGCTGGAAAGTAGGACGTTCAGGAACATACTCCACTGTCACAGGGAAATAATGTGCTAGAAGCTCCTGCTTCTACTACAGATGATTTCCTTTCTAGAGATACATGTGTTTCTTCCAATTAGCTGAAAAGACCTAATTGAAAAAAGTGAGATTTCTCCACCTTCAAAATTCTCACTGGCAGAGAGTATTTCTTAGGAAAATTAACTACTCTCCATCAGAGAAACAACAGCAAGATACTGAAGCTTGTCACATAGACGGTTGTCTTTTCTTTGGAGAGATTTCTTTGCTCTTTCAACTCAGTTTCGTAGGCCTAGTTGGAACACAGAAAGCCAATCTCCACATTGAAAAACCTACGTTCCCATATGTATTCCTTTGAAAAACGAAATCCATTTTCATCAGAAAACAATGTACGAGATGCTGAGCTTCTACAATACATGGTTCTCTTGGAGAGATAAATGTGTTGCTTCAACTCAGCTGAATTTGCCTCTTTGGAACAATGTGATGTCATGTGAACCTTGGAAAATGTCCGTCGCGGGAAGTAGTCCTTGCAAAACCGTACTCAATTTTCTCAGGAGACAATGGGCTAGATGCTCCTATTTCTGAAACAGACGGTTTTCTTTCAAGTTATGCATGTGTTTCTTTAAATTAGCTGGCTAGGCCTATTTTGAACAAAGAGATCTTATCTCCATATTGAGAAACTGAAGTTGCTCTAGGTATTTCATTGACAAACTACACTCAATCTGACAAGGAAACAATGTGTTAGATATTCCTTCTGGTAACATAGATGGTTTTCTTCGGAGAGAAACACGTGTTTGTTCAAATCAGCTGAAAAGGCCTCCATGATACAAAGGGAGCCTATCTCCATCCTGAAAAACCTAAGTTGCAAGAAGTATTCCTTTTAAATCTACTGACTACTCACATGGAAACAATATGCTAGATGCTGCAGCTTGTAGTTAGACGGTTTTCTTTGGAGAGACACATGTGTTTCTTCACCTCAGCTGAATTGACCTGTTTTGAACCAAGAGAGTCTACCTCCACCTTGAAAATCCTAACTTGCAGGAAGTATTTCTTTGAAAAAACTGGCAAAAGTCTCCCAGGGTGACAATGTTCTTATTCTCCAGGGTCAAACAGAGATGGTTTTCTTTCAGGAGATACATGTGTTCCTTTAAGTCATATAGAAAGGCCTATTTTGTAACAAAGAGCCCATATCCACATTGAATGACCTATGTTGCAGGAGGAATTCCTTTCCAAATCTATCTCGGTTCTCACAGGGAAGCAATGTGCTAGATGTTGCTGCTTGTAACATATAATGTTTCTTGGGAGAGATCCCTTTGTCTTCAACTCAGCTGAACAGGCCAACGTAGAAAAAAGGGAGCCTATCTCCACCGTGAGAAACCATGCTGCAGGAAGTATTCCAATCAAAAACAAACTTATCTCACAGGGAAACAATGTGCTACCATTCCTGCTTCCAACAGAGATGGTGTTCTTTCGAGAGGTATGTGTGTTTCTTGAAATCTGCGGAATAGGCCTATTGGAAACAAAGTGAGCCTATGTCTACATTGAAAGACCTAAACTGCCTGAAGTACTCCTTTCAAATAGTAACTCAGCTCTCTCACAGAATCAATGTGCTACATGCTGCAGCGTCTAATCTAGATGGTTTCCTTTTAGAGATACATGTGTTTCTTCAATTCACCTGATTGTGTGTATTGGGAACAAAGTGAGCCAACCCACCCTTGGAAAACGTAAGTTGCAGGAAGTCTTTCTTTGACAAACTTACTAAATTCTCACAGGGAAACAATGCCCGAATATTCCTGCTTCCAACAGAGATGGCTTTCTTTGGAGAGATATATGTGTTTCTTCAAATGTGCTGAATAGGCCTACTTGGAACAAAGTGTGCCTATCTCTACATTGAAAATCCTCAGTTGCCCGAAGTACTCCTTTCAAGTACAAACTCAGATCTCACAGAGAAACCATGTGCTACATGCTGCAGCTTCTAATCCCGATGGTTTCCTTTTAGAAATACATGTGTTTCTTCAATTCACATGAAGGTGTGTATTGGGAACAAAGTGAGTCAACCCAACCTTGGAAAACGTAAATTGCAGGAAGTATTCCCTTGCAAAACCTATTCAATTCGAAGTTGGAAACAATATGGGGGATGCTCCTTCTTCCACAGAGATGTTTTCTTTGAGAGACACACGTGTTTCTTCAAGTTAGCTGGACAGGCCTATTTGCTTACTGACTGTAACATATAAGATTTCTTTGGAGAGATACATGTGTTTCTTCAATGCAGCTGAAAAATGCCAATGTGGAAATAAGGGAGCCTCTCTCCACCATGAAGCACCCTGTTGCAGGAAGTATTCCATTTACAAACAAACACAATCTCCCAGGGAGACAATGTGCTATTACTCATGCTTCCAGCAGAGATGGTTTTTTTGGAGAAATATATGTGTTTCTTCAAATCTGCTGAACAGGCCTATTAGGAACAAAGAGAGCCTATGTCTACATTGAAAAAGCTAAATTGCCTGAAGTACTCCTTTCAAATATTAACTCAGCTGTCACAGGGAAACAATGAGCTGCACGGTACAGCTTCTAACATAGATGGTTTCCTTTTAGAGGTACGTGTGTTTCTTCAACTCACCTGCCTGTGTCTATCTGGAAAAAAGTGAGCCTATCCCAACCTTGAAAACCCTAAGCTGTAGGAAGTATTCCTATGCAAAGCCTTCTCAATTCTTACTGGGATACAATGTGGTGGATTCTCCTGCTTCTCACACAGATGTTTTCTGTCAAAAGACACATGTGTTTGTTCAAATTAGCCGGGGAGGCCTATTTGGAACAAACAACCCTTTGTTCCCCTTGCAAATTCTGAATGATGGGAAGAAATTCTTTTAAAATACTCATTTTTAACAGGGAAGCAATGTGCTAGATGTTGAAGATTGTAACATAGATAGTTTTCTTTGCAGAGACACTGATGTTTTTACAACTTAGCTCACAGGCCTACGTGGAAGATAGAGAGCCTATCTCCCTTTGAAAAACGTAAGTTGCCCAAAGTATTCCTTTTAAAATGAAACTCAATTCTCTGAGGGAAAGAATGTGCTATATGCTCCTGATTCTGACTCAAGTGGTTTCTTTTGAGATACATGAGTTCCTTTAACTCTGCTGAAAGGGCCTATTTGGAACAAACAGCCTATCTCCACCTTGAATTTCAAAGATGCAGGAAGTACTGCTTTCAAAAACTTACTGGTTTTTACACGGGTAAACAATGAAGTACATGGCGAAGTTTGTAATCTAGTTGGTTTTCGTTTAGTGCTCCATGTGTTTCTTGAACTCATCTGAATAGGCCCATTTGGAACAAAGAGAGCCTACGTTCACTTTGAAAAATGTAATTTATAGGAAGTACTCCTATCAATAATTAACTCTCTTCTCAGAGGTATACTAGGTCCTAGATTCTATAGCTTGTATCACAGATAGTTTACTGTCAAGAGATAAATGTGTTTCTTCAACTTGCCTGAATAGGCCTATTTCAAAAAAAAGAGCTGATTTTCCCTTTGAAAAACCTAAGTCACAGGAAGTATTCCTTCAAAAACCAGCTCAATTCTCGCAGTGAAACAAGCTCCTAGATGCTGCAGTTTTGAACATAGATGGTTTTCTTTGGACAGATACATGTCTTTGTTCACCTCAGCTGAATAGACCTATTTGTTACAAAGAGAGCCTCTCTCCACCTTGAAAAACCTAAGTTGCCAAAGTGTTCATTTTCTATGTACTGAATACTCAGAGGGAAACAATGTGCTACATGTTGCAGCTTCTAGCATTGATGGTTTTCTGGAGATATAAATCTGTTTCTTCACATCAGCTGAATGGTCTTATTTGAAAAAAGGTAAACTTATCTCAACCTTGAAACATACGTTGCTGGAAAGTAGGACGTTCAGGAACATACTCCACTGTCACAGGGAAATAATGTGCTAGAAGCTCCTGCTTCTACTACAGATGATTTCCTTTCTAGAGATACATGTGTTTCTTCCAATTAGCTGAAAAGACCTAATTGAAAAAAGCGAGATTTCTCCACCTTCAAAATTCTCACTGGCAGAGAGTATTTCTTAGGAAAATTAACTACTCTCCATCAGAGAAACAACAGCAAGATACTGAAGCTTGTCACATAGACGGTTGTCTTTTCTTTGGAGAGATTTCTTTGCTCTTTCAACTCAGTTTCGTAGGCCTAGTTGGAACACAGAAAGCCAATCTCCACATTGAAAAACCTACGTTCCCATATGTATTCCTTTGAAAAACGAAATCCATTTTCATCAGAAAACAATGTACGAGATGCTGAGCTTCTACAATACATGGTTCTCTTGGAGAGATAAATGTGTTGCTTCAACTCAGCTGAATTTGCCTCTTTGGAACAATGTGATGTCATGTGAACCTTGGAAAATGTCCGTCGCGGGAAGTAGTCCTTGCAAAACCGTACTCAATTTTCTCAGGAGACAATGGGCTAGATGCTCCTATTTCTGAAACAGACGGTTTTCTTTCAAGTTATGCATGTGTTTCTTTAAATTAGCTGGCTAGGCCTATTTTGAACAAAGAGATCTTATCTCCATATTGAGAAACTGAAGTTGCTCTAGGTATTTCATTGACAAACTACACTCAATCTGACAAGGAAACAATGTGTTAGATATTCCTTCTGGTAACATAGATGGTTTTCTTCGGAGAGAAACACGTGTTTGTTCAAATCAGCTGAAAAGGCCTCCATGATACAAAGGGAGCCTATCTCCATCCTGAAAAACCTAAGTTGCAAGAAGTATTCCTTTTAAATCTACTGACTACTCACATGGAAACAATATGCTAGATGCTGCAGCTTGTAGTTAGACGGTTTTCTTTGGAGAGACACATGTGTTTCTTCACCTCAGCTGAATTGACCTGTTTTGAACCAAGAGAGTCTACCTCCACCTTGAAAATCCTAACTTGCAGGAAGTATTTCTTTGAAAAAACTGGCAAAAGTCTCCCAGGGTGACAATGTTCTTATTCTCCAGGGTCAAACAGAGATGGTTTTCTTTCAGGAGATACATGTGTTCCTTTAAGTCATATAGAAAGGCCTATTTTGTAACAAAGAGCCCATATCCACATTGAATGACCTATGTTGCAGGAGGAATTCCTTTCCAAATCTATCTCGGTTCTCACAGGGAAGCAATGTGCTAGATGTTGCTGCTTGTAACATATAATGTTTCTTGGGAGAGATCCCTTTGTCTTCAACTCAGCTGAACAGGCCAACGTAGAAAAAAGGGAGCCTATCTCCACCGTGAGAAACCATGCTGCAGGAAGTATTCCAATCAAAAACAAACTTATCTCACAGGGAAACAATGTGCTACCATTCCTGCTTCCAACAGAGATGGTGTTCTTTCGAGAGGTATGTGTGTTTCTTGAAATCTGCGGAATAGGCCTATTGGAAACAAAGTGAGCCTATGTCTACATTGAAAGACCTAAACTGCCTGAAGTACTCCTTTCAAATAGTAACTCAGCTCTCTCACAGAATCAATGTGCTACATGCTGCAGCGTCTAATCTAGATGGTTTCCTTTTAGAGATACATGTGTTTCTTCAATTCACCTGATTGTGTGTATTGGGAACAAAGTGAGCCAACCCACCCTTGGAAAACGTAAGTTGCAGGAAGTCTTTCTTTGACAAACTTACTAAATTCTCACAGGGAAACAATGCCCGAATATTCCTGCTTCCAACAGAGATGGCTTTCTTTGGAGAGATATATGTGTTTCTTCAAATGTGCTGAATAGGCCTACTTGGAACAAAGTGTGCCTATCTCTACATTGAAAATCCTCAGTTGCCCGAAGTACTCCTTTCAAGTACAAACTCAGATCTCACAGAGAAACCATGTGCTACATGCTGCAGCTTCTAATCCCGATGGTTTCCTTTTAGAAATACATGTGTTTCTTCAATTCACATGAAGGTGTGTATTGGGAACAAAGTGAGTCAACCCAACCTTGGAAAACGTAAATTGCAGGAAGTATTCCCTTGCAAAACCTATTCAATTCGAAGTTGGAAACAATATGGGGGATGCTCCTTCTTCCACAGAGATGTTTTCTTTGAGAGACACACGTGTTTCTTCAAGTTAGCTGGACAGGCCTATTTGCTTACTGACTGTAACATATAAGATTTCTTTGGAGAGATACATGTGTTTCTTCAATGCAGCTGAAAAATGCCAATGTGGAAATAAGGGAGCCTCTCTCCACCATGAAGCACCCTGTTGCAGGAAGTATTCCATTTACAAACAAACACAATCTCCCAGGGAGACAATGTGCTATTACTCATGCTTCCAGCAGAGATGGTTTTTTTGGAGAAATATATGTGTTTCTTCAAATCTGCTGAACAGGCCTATTAGGAACAAAGAGAGCCTATGTCTACATTGAAAAAGCTAAATTGCCTGAAGTACTCCTTTCAAATATTAACTCAGCTGTCACAGGGAAACAATGAGCTGCACGGTACAGCTTCTAACATAGATGGTTTCCTTTTAGAGGTACGTGTGTTTCTTCAACTCACCTGCCTGTGTCTATCTGGAAAAAAGTGAGCCTATCCCAACCTTGAAAACCCTAAGCTGTAGGAAGTATTCCTATGCAAAGCCTTCTCAATTCTTACTGGGATACAATGTGGTGGATTCTCCTGCTTCTCACACAGATGTTTTCTGTCAAAAGACACATGTGTTTGTTCAAATTAGCCGGGGAGGCCTATTTGGAACAAACAACCCTTTGTTCCCCTTGCAAATTCTGAATGATGGGAAGAAATTCTTTTAAAATACTCATTTTTAACAGGGAAGCAATGTGCTAGATGTTGAAGATTGTAACATAGATAGTTTTCTTTGCAGAGACACTGATGTTTTTACAACTTAGCTCACAGGCCTACGTGGAAGATAGAGAGCCTATCTCCCTTTGAAAAACGTAAGTTGCCCAAAGTATTCCTTTTAAAATGAAACTCAATTCTCTGAGGGAAAGAATGTGCTATATGCTCCTGATTCTGACTCAAGTGGTTTCTTTTGAGATACATGAGTTCCTTTAACTCTGCTGAAAGGGCCTATTTGGAACAAACAGCCTATCTCCACCTTGAATTTCAAAGATGCAGGAAGTACTGCTTTCAAAAACTTACTGGTTTTTACACGGGTAAACAATGAAGTACATGGCGAAGTTTGTAATCTAGTTGGTTTTCGTTTAGTGCTCCATGTGTTTCTTGAACTCATCTGAATAGGCCCATTTGGAACAAAGAGAGCCTACGTTCACTTTGAAAAATGTAATTTATAGGAAGTACTCCTATCAATAATTAACTCTCTTCTCAGAGGTATACTAGGTCCTAGATTCTATAGCTTGTATCACAGATAGTTTACTGTCAAGAGATAAATGTGTTTCTTCAACTTGCCTGAATAGGCCTATTTCAAAAAAAAGAGCTGATTTTCCCTTTGAAAAACCTAAGTCACAGGAAGTATTCCTTCAAAAACCAGCTCAATTCTCGCAGTGAAACAAGCTCCTAGATGCTGCAGTTTTGAACATAGATGGTTTTCTTTGGACAGATACATGTCTTTGTTCACCTCAGCTGAATAGACCTATTTGTTACAAAGAGAGCCTCTCTCCACCTTGAAAAACCTAAGTTGCCAAAGTGTTCATTTTCTATGTACTGAATACTCAGAGGGAAACAATGTGCTACATGTTGCAGCTTCTAGCATTGATGGTTTTCTGGAGATATAAATCTGTTTCTTCACATCAGCTGAATGGTCTTATTTGAAAAAAGGTAAACTTATCTCAACCTTGAAACATACGTTGCTGGAAAGTAGGACGTTCAGGAACATACTCCACTGTCACAGGGAAATAATGTGCTAGAAGCTCCTGCTTCTACTACAGATGATTTCCTTTCTAGAGATACATGTGTTTCTTCCAATTAGCTGAAAAGACCTAATTGAAAAAAGCGAGATTTCTCCACCTTCAAAATTCTCACTGGCAGAGAGTATTTCTTAGGAAAATTAACTACTCTCCATCAGAGAAACAACAGCAAGATACTGAAGCTTGTCACATAGACGGTTGTCTTTTCTTTGGAGAGATTTCTTTGCTCTTTCAACTCAGTTTCGTAGGCCTAGTTGGAACACAGAAAGCCAATCTCCACATTGAAAAACCTACGTTCCCATATGTATTCCTTTGAAAAACGAAATCCATTTTCATCAGAAAACAATGTACGAGATGCTGAGCTTCTACAATACATGGTTCTCTTGGAGAGATAAATGTGTTGCTTCAACTCAGCTGAATTTGCCTCTTTGGAACAATGTGATGTCATGTGAACCTTGGAAAATGTCCGTCGCGGGAAGTAGTCCTTGCAAAACCGTACTCAATTTTCTCAGGAGACAATGGGCTAGATGCTCCTATTTCTGAAACAGACGGTTTTCTTTCAAGTTATGCATGTGTTTCTTTAAATTAGCTGGCTAGGCCTATTTTGAACAAAGAGATCTTATCTCCATATTGAGAAACTGAAGTTGCTCTAGGTATTTCATTGACAAACTACACTCAATCTGACAAGGAAACAATGTGTTAGATATTCCTTCTGGTAACATAGATGGTTTTCTTCGGAGAGAAACACGTGTTTGTTCAAATCAGCTGAAAAGGCCTCCATGATACAAAGGGAGCCTATCTCCATCCTGAAAAACCTAAGTTGCAAGAAGTATTCCTTTTAAATCTACTGACTACTCACATGGAAACAATATGCTAGATGCTGCAGCTTGTAGTTAGACGGTTTTCTTTGGAGAGACACATGTGTTTCTTCACCTCAGCTGAATTGACCTGTTTTGAACCAAGAGAGTCTACCTCCACCTTGAAAATCCTAACTTGCAGGAAGTATTTCTTTGAAAAAACTGGCAAAAGTCTCCCAGGGTGACAATGTTCTTATTCTCCAGGGTCAAACAGAGATGGTTTTCTTTCAGGAGATACATGTGTTCCTTTAAGTCATATAGAAAGGCCTATTTTGTAACAAAGAGCCCATATCCACATTGAATGACCTATGTTGCAGGAGGAATTCCTTTCCAAATCTATCTCGGTTCTCACAGGGAAGCAATGTGCTAGATGTTGCTGCTTGTAACATATAATGTTTCTTGGGAGAGATCCCTTTGTCTTCAACTCAGCTGAACAGGCCAACGTAGAAAAAAGGGAGCCTATCTCCACCGTGAGAAACCATGCTGCAGGAAGTATTCCAATCAAAAACAAACTTATCTCACAGGGAAACAATGTGCTACCATTCCTGCTTCCAACAGAGATGGTGTTCTTTCGAGAGGTATGTGTGTTTCTTGAAATCTGCGGAATAGGCCTATTGGAAACAAAGTGAGCCTATGTCTACATTGAAAGACCTAAACTGCCTGAAGTACTCCTTTCAAATAGTAACTCAGCTCTCTCACAGAATCAATGTGCTACATGCTGCAGCGTCTAATCTAGATGGTTTCCTTTTAGAGATACATGTGTTTCTTCAATTCACCTGATTGTGTGTATTGGGAACAAAGTGAGCCAACCCACCCTTGGAAAACGTAAGTTGCAGGAAGTCTTTCTTTGACAAACTTACTAAATTCTCACAGGGAAACAATGCCCGAATATTCCTGCTTCCAACAGAGATGGCTTTCTTTGGAGAGATATATGTGTTTCTTCAAATGTGCTGAATAGGCCTACTTGGAACAAAGTGTGCCTATCTCTACATTGAAAATCCTCAGTTGCCCGAAGTACTCCTTTCAAGTACAAACTCAGATCTCACAGAGAAACCATGTGCTACATGCTGCAGCTTCTAATCCCGATGGTTTCCTTTTAGAAATACATGTGTTTCTTCAATTCACATGAAGGTGTGTATTGGGAACAAAGTGAGTCAACCCAACCTTGGAAAACGTAAATTGCAGGAAGTATTCCCTTGCAAAACCTATTCAATTCGAAGTTGGAAACAATATGGGGGATGCTCCTTCTTCCACAGAGATGTTTTCTTTGAGAGACACACGTGTTTCTTCAAGTTAGCTGGACAGGCCTATTTGCTTACTGACTGTAACATATAAGATTTCTTTGGAGAGATACATGTGTTTCTTCAATGCAGCTGAAAAATGCCAATGTGGAAATAAGGGAGCCTCTCTCCACCATGAAGCACCCTGTTGCAGGAAGTATTCCATTTACAAACAAACACAATCTCCCAGGGAGACAATGTGCTATTACTCATGCTTCCAGCAGAGATGGTTTTTTTGGAGAAATATATGTGTTTCTTCAAATCTGCTGAACAGGCCTATTAGGAACAAAGAGAGCCTATGTCTACATTGAAAAAGCTAAATTGCCTGAAGTACTCCTTTCAAATATTAACTCAGCTGTCACAGGGAAACAATGAGCTGCACGGTACAGCTTCTAACATAGATGGTTTCCTTTTAGAGGTACGTGTGTTTCTTCAACTCACCTGCCTGTGTCTATCTGGAAAAAAGTGAGCCTATCCCAACCTTGAAAACCCTAAGCTGTAGGAAGTATTCCTATGCAAAGCCTTCTCAATTCTTACTGGGATACAATGTGGTGGATTCTCCTGCTTCTCACACAGATGTTTTCTGTCAAAAGACACATGTGTTTGTTCAAATTAGCCGGGGAGGCCTATTTGGAACAAACAACCCTTTGTTCCCCTTGCAAATTCTGAATGATGGGAAGAAATTCTTTTAAAATACTCATTTTTAACAGGGAAGCAATGTGCTAGATGTTGAAGATTGTAACATAGATAGTTTTCTTTGCAGAGACACTGATGTTTTTACAACTTAGCTCACAGGCCTACGTGGAAGATAGAGAGCCTATCTCCCTTTGAAAAACGTAAGTTGCCCAAAGTATTCCTTTTAAAATGAAACTCAATTCTCTGAGGGAAAGAATGTGCTATATGCTCCTGATTCTGACTCAAGTGGTTTCTTTTGAGATACATGAGTTCCTTTAACTCTGCTGAAAGGGCCTATTTGGAACAAACAGCCTATCTCCACCTTGAATTTCAAAGATGCAGGAAGTACTGCTTTCAAAAACTTACTGGTTTTTACACGGGTAAACAATGAAGTACATGGCGAAGTTTGTAATCTAGTTGGTTTTCGTTTAGTGCTCCATGTGTTTCTTGAACTCATCTGAATAGGCCCATTTGGAACAAAGAGAGCCTACGTTCACTTTGAAAAATGTAATTTATAGGAAGTACTCCTATCAATAATTAACTCTCTTCTCAGAGGTATACTAGGTCCTAGATTCTATAGCTTGTATCACAGATAGTTTACTGTCAAGAGATAAATGTGTTTCTTCAACTTGCCTGAATAGGCCTATTTCAAAAAAAAGAGCTGATTTTCCCTTTGAAAAACCTAAGTCACAGGAAGTATTCCTTCAAAAACCAGCTCAATTCTCGCAGTGAAACAAGCTCCTAGATGCTGCAGTTTTGAACATAGATGGTTTTCTTTGGACAGATACATGTCTTTGTTCACCTCAGCTGAATAGACCTATTTGTTACAAAGAGAGCCTCTCTCCACCTTGAAAAACCTAAGTTGCCAAAGTGTTCATTTTCTATGTACTGAATACTCAGAGGGAAACAATGTGCTACATGTTGCAGCTTCTAGCATTGATGGTTTTCTGGAGATATAAATCTGTTTCTTCACATCAGCTGAATGGTCTTATTTGAAAAAAGGTAAACTTATCTCAACCTTGAAACATACGTTGCTGGAAAGTAGGACGTTCAGGAACATACTCCACTGTCACAGGGAAATAATGTGCTAGAAGCTCCTGCTTCTACTACAGATGATTTCCTTTCTAGAGATACATGTGTTTCTTCCAATTAGCTGAAAAGACCTAATTGAAAAAAGCGAGATTTCTCCACCTTCAAAATTCTCACTGGCAGAGAGTATTTCTTAGGAAAATTAACTACTCTCCATCAGAGAAACAACAGCAAGATACTGAAGCTTGTCACATAGACGGTTGTCTTTTCTTTGGAGAGATTTCTTTGCTCTTTCAACTCAGTTTCGTAGGCCTAGTTGGAACACAGAAAGCCAATCTCCACATTGAAAAACCTACGTTCCCATATGTATTCCTTTGAAAAACGAAATCCATTTTCATCAGAAAACAATGTACGAGATGCTGAGCTTCTACAATACATGGTTCTCTTGGAGAGATAAATGTGTTGCTTCAACTCAGCTGAATTTGCCTCTTTGGAACAATGTGATGTCATGTGAACCTTGGAAAACGTCCGTCGCGGGAAGTAGTCCTTGCAAAACCGTACTCAATTTTCTCAGGAGACAATGGGCTAGATGCTCCTATTTCTGAAACAGACGGTTTTCTTTCAAGTTATGCATGTGTTTCTTTAAATTAGCTGGCTAGGCCTATTTTGAACAAAGAGATCTTATCTCCATATTGAGAAACTGAAGTTGCTCTAGGTATTTCATTGACAAACTACACTCAATCTGACAAGGAAACAATGTGTTAGATATTCCTTCTGGTAACATAGATGGTTTTCTTCGGAGAGAAACACGTGTTTGTTCAAATCAGCTGAAAAGGCCTCCATGATACAAAGGGAGCCTATCTCCATCCTGAAAAACCTAAGTTGCAAGAAGTATTCCTTTTAAATCTACTGACTACTCACATGGAAACAATATGCTAGATGCTGCAGCTTGTAGTTAGACGGTTTTCTTTGGAGAGACACATGTGTTTCTTCACCTCAGCTGAATTGACCTGTTTTGAACCAAGAGAGTCTACCTCCACCTTGAAAATCCTAACTTGCAGGAAGTATTTCTTTGAAAAAACTGGCAAAAGTCTCCCAGGGTGACAATGTTCTTATTCTCCAGGGTCAAACAGAGATGGTTTTCTTTCAGGAGATACATGTGTTCCTTTAAGTCATATAGAAAGGCCTATTTTGTAACAAAGAGCCCATATCCACATTGAATGACCTATGTTGCAGGAGGAATTCCTTTCCAAATCTATCTCGGTTCTCACAGGGAAGCAATGTGCTAGATGTTGCTGCTTGTAACATATAATGTTTCTTGGGAGAGATCCCTTTGTCTTCAACTCAGCTGAACAGGCCAACGTAGAAAAAAGGGAGCCTATCTCCACCGTGAGAAACCATGCTGCAGGAAGTATTCCAATCAAAAACAAACTTATCTCACAGGGAAACAATGTGCTACCATTCCTGCTTCCAACAGAGATGGTGTTCTTTCGAGAGGTATGTGTGTTTCTTGAAATCTGCGGAATAGGCCTATTGGAAACAAAGTGAGCCTATGTCTACATTGAAAGACCTAAACTGCCTGAAGTACTCCTTTCAAATAGTAACTCAGCTCTCTCACAGAATCAATGTGCTACATGCTGCAGCGTCTAATCTAGATGGTTTCCTTTTAGAGATACATGTGTTTCTTCAATTCACCTGATTGTGTGTATTGGGAACAAAGTGAGCCAACCCACCCTTGGAAAACGTAAGTTGCAGGAAGTCTTTCTTTGACAAACTTACTAAATTCTCACAGGGAAACAATGCCCGAATATTCCTGCTTCCAACAGAGATGGCTTTCTTTGGAGAGATATATGTGTTTCTTCAAATGTGCTGAATAGGCCTACTTGGAACAAAGTGTGCCTATCTCTACATTGAAAATCCTCAGTTGCCCGAAGTACTCCTTTCAAGTACAAACTCAGATCTCACAGAGAAACCATGTGCTACATGCTGCAGCTTCTAATCCCGATGGTTTCCTTTTAGAAATACAGGTGTTTCTTCAATTCACATGAAGGTGTGTATTGGGAACAAAGTGAGTCAACCCAACCTTGGAAAACGTAAATTGCAGGAAGTATTCCCTTGCAAAACCTATTCAATTCGAAGTTGGAAACAATATGGGGGATGCTCCTTCTTCCACAGAGATGTTTTCTTTGAGAGACACACGTGTTTCTTCAAGTTAGCTGGACAGGCCTATTTGCTTACTGACTGTAACATATAAGATTTCTTTGGAGAGATACATGTGTTTCTTCAATGCAGCTGAAAAATGCCAATGTGGAAATAAGGGAGCCTCTCTCCACCATGAAGCACCCTGTTGCAGGAAGTATTCCATTTACAAACAAACACAATCTCCCAGGGAGACAATGTGCTATTACTCATGCTTCCAGCAGAGATGGTTTTTTTGGAGAAATATATGTGTTTCTTCAAATCTGCTGAACAGGCCTATTAGGAACAAAGAGAGCCTATGTCTACATTGAAAAAGCTAAATTGCCTGAAGTACTCCTTTCAAATATTAACTCAGCTGTCACAGGGAAACAATGAGCTGCACGGTACAGCTTCTAACATAGATGGTTTCCTTTTAGAGGTACGTGTGTTTCTTCAACTCACCTGCCTGTGTCTATCTGGAAAAAAGTGAGCCTATCCCAACCTTGAAAACCCTAAGCTGTAGGAAGTATTCCTATGCAAAGCCTTCTCAATTCTTACTGGGATACAATGTGGTGGATTCTCCTGCTTCTCACACAGATGTTTTCTGTCAAAAGACACATGTGTTTGTTCAAATTAGCCGGGGAGGCCTATTTGGAACAAACAACCCTTTGTTCCCCTTGCAAATTCTGAATGATGGGAAGAAATTCTTTTAAAATACTCATTTTTAACAGGGAAGCAATGTGCTAGATGTTGAAGATTGTAACATAGATAGTTTTCTTTGCAGAGACACTGATGTTTTTACAACTTAGCTCACAGGCCTACGTGGAAGATAGAGAGCCTATCTCCCTTTGAAAAACGTAAGTTGCCCAAAGTATTCCTTTTAAAATGAAACTCAATTCTCTGAGGGAAAGAATGTGCTATATGCTCCTGATTCTGACTCAAGTGGTTTCTTTTGAGATACATGAGTTCCTTTAACTCTGCTGAAAGGGCCTATTTGGAACAAACAGCCTATCTCCACCTTGAATTTCAAAGATGCAGGAAGTACTGCTTTCAAAAACTTACTGGTTTTTACACGGGTAAACAATGAAGTACATGGCGAAGTTTGTAATCTAGTTGGTTTTCGTTTAGTGCTCCATGTGTTTCTTGAACTCATCTGAATAGGCCCATTTGGAACAAAGAGAGCCTACGTTCACTTTGAAAAATGTAATTTATAGGAAGTACTCCTATCAATAATTAACTCTGTTCTCAGAGGTATACTAGGTCCTAGATTCTATAGCTTGTATCACAGATAGTTTACTGTCAAGAGATAAATGTGTTTCTTCAACTTGCCTGAATAGGCCTATTTCAAAAAAAAGAGCTGATTTTCCCTTTGAAAAACCTAAGTCACAGGAAGTATTCCTTCAAAAACCAGCTCAATTCTCGCAGTGAAACAAGCTCCTAGATGCTGCAGTTTTGAACATAGATGGTTTTCTTTGGACAGATACATGTCTTTGTTCACCTCAGCTGAATAGACCTATTTGTTACAAAGAGAGCCTCTCTCCACCTTGAAAAACCTAAGTTGCCAAAGTGTTCATTTTCTATGTACTGAATACTCAGAGGGAAACAATGTGCTACATGTTGCAGCTTCTAGCATTGATGGTTTTCTGGAGATATAAATCTGTTTCTTCACATCAGCTGAATGGTCTTATTTGAAAAAAGGTAAACTTATCTCAACCTTGAAACATACGTTGCTGGAAAGTAGGACGTTCAGGAACATACTCCACTGTCACAGGGAAATAATGTGCTAGAAGCTCCTGCTTCTACTACAGATGATTTCCTTTCTAGAGATACATGTGTTTCTTCCAATTAGCTGAAAAGACCTAATTGAAAAAAGCGAGATTTCTCCACCTTCAAAATTCTCACTGGCAGAGAGTATTTCTTAGGAAAATTAACTACTCTCCATCAGAGAAACAACAGCAAGATACTGAAGCTTGTCACATAGACGGTTGTCTTTTCTTTGGAGAGATTTCTTTGCTCTTTCAACTCAGTTTCGTAGGCCTAGTTGGAACACAGAAAGCCAATCTCCACATTGAAAAACCTACGTTCCCATATGTATTCCTTTGAAAAACGAAATCCATTTTCATCAGAAAACAATGTACGAGATGCTGAGCTTCTACAATACATGGTTCTCTTGGAGAGATAAATGTGTTGCTTCAACTCAGCTGAATTTGCCTCTTTGGAACAATGTGATGTCATGTGAACCTTGGAAAACGTCCGTCGCGGGAAGTAGTCCTTGCAAAACCGTACTCAATTTTCTCAGGAGACAATGGGCTAGATGCTCCTATTTCTGAAACAGACGGTTTTCTTTCAAGTTATGCATGTGTTTCTTTAAATTAGCTGGCTAGGCCTATTTTGAACAAAGAGATCTTATCTCCATATTGAGAAACTGAAGTTGCTCTAGGTATTTCATTGACAAACTACACTCAATCTGACAAGGAAACAATGTGTTAGATATTCCTTCTGGTAACATAGATGGTTTTCTTCGGAGAGAAACACGTGTTTGTTCAAATCAGCTGAAAAGGCCTCCATGATACAAAGGGAGCCTATCTCCATCCTGAAAAACCTAAGTTGCAAGAAGTATTCCTTTTAAATCTACTGACTACTCACATGGAAACAATATGCTAGATGCTGCAGCTTGTAGTTAGACGGTTTTCTTTGGAGAGACACATGTGTTTCTTCACCTCAGCTGAATTGACCTGTTTTGAACCAAGAGAGTCTACCTCCACCTTGAAAATCCTAACTTGCAGGAAGTATTTCTTTGAAAAAACTGGCAAAAGTCTCCCAGGGTGACAATGTTCTTATTCTCCAGGGTCAAACAGAGATGGTTTTCTTTCAGGAGATACATGTGTTCCTTTAAGTCATATAGAAAGGCCTATTTTGTAACAAAGAGCCCATATCCACATTGAATGACCTATGTTGCAGGAGGAATTCCTTTCCAAATCTATCTCGGTTCTCACAGGGAAGCAATGTGCTAGATGTTGCTGCTTGTAACATATAATGTTTCTTGGGAGAGATCCCTTTGTCTTCAACTCAGCTGAACAGGCCAACGTAGAAAAAAGGGAGCCTATCTCCACCGTGAGAAACCATGCTGCAGGAAGTATTCCAATCAAAAACAAACTTATCTCACAGGGAAACAATGTGCTACCATTCCTGCTTCCAACAGAGATGGTGTTCTTTCGAGAGGTATGTGTGTTTCTTGAAATCTGCGGAATAGGCCTATTGGAAACAAAGTGAGCCTATGTCTACATTGAAAGACCTAAACTGCCTGAAGTACTCCTTTCAAATAGTAACTCAGCTCTCTCACAGAATCAATGTGCTACATGCTGCAGCGTCTAATCTAGATGGTTTCCTTTTAGAGATACATGTGTTTCTTCAATTCACCTGATTGTGTGTATTGGGAACAAAGTGAGCCAACCCACCCTTGGAAAACGTAAGTTGCAGGAAGTCTTTCTTTGACAAACTTACTAAATTCTCACAGGGAAACAATGCCCGAATATTCCTGCTTCCAACAGAGATGGCTTTCTTTGGAGAGATATATGTGTTTCTTCAAATGTGCTGAATAGGCCTACTTGGAACAAAGTGTGCCTATCTCTACATTGAAAATCCTCAGTTGCCCGAAGTACTCCTTTCAAGTACAAACTCAGATCTCACAGAGAAACCATGTGCTACATGCTGCAGCTTCTAATCCCGATGGTTTCCTTTTAGAAATACAGGTGTTTCTTCAATTCACATGAAGGTGTGTATTGGGAACAAAGTGAGTCAACCCAACCTTGGAAAACGTAAATTGCAGGAAGTATTCCCTTGCAAAACCTATTCAATTCGAAGTTGGAAACAATATGGGGGATGCTCCTTCTTCCACAGAGATGTTTTCTTTGAGAGACACACGTGTTTCTTCAAGTTAGCTGGACAGGCCTATTTGCTTACTGACTGTAACATATAAGATTTCTTTGGAGAGATACATGTGTTTCTTCAATGCAGCTGAAAAATGCCAATGTGGAAATAAGGGAGCCTCTCTCCACCATGAAGCACCCTGTTGCAGGAAGTATTCCATTTACAAACAAACACAATCTCCCAGGGAGACAATGTGCTATTACTCATGCTTCCAGCAGAGATGGTTTTTTTGGAGAAATATATGTGTTTCTTCAAATCTGCTGAACAGGCCTATTAGGAACAAAGAGAGCCTATGTCTACATTGAAAAAGCTAAATTGCCTGAAGTACTCCTTTCAAATATTAACTCAGCTGTCACAGGGAAACAATGAGCTGCACGGTAGAGCTTCTAACATAGATGGTTTCCTTTTAGAGGTACGTGTGTTTCTTCAACTCACCTGCCTGTGTCTATCTGGAAAAAAGTGAGCCTATCCCAACCTTGAAAACCCTAAGCTGTAGGAAGTATTCCTATGCAAAGCCTTCTCAATTCTTACTGGGATACAATGTGGTGGATTCTCCTGCTTCTCACACAGATGTTTTCTGTCAAAAGACACATGTGTTTGTTCAAATTAGCCGGGGAGGCCTATTTGGAACAAACAACCCTTTGTTCCCCTTGCAAATTCTGAATGATGGGAAGAAATTCTTTTAAAATACTCATTTTTAACAGGGAAGCAATGTGCTAGATGTTGAAGATTGTAACATAGATAGTTTTCTTTGCAGAGACACTGATGTTTTTACAACTTAGCTCACAGGCCTACGTGGAAGATAGAGAGCCTATCTCCCTTTGAAAAACGTAAGTTGCCCAAAGTATTCCTTTTAAAATGAAACTCAATTCTCTGAGGGAAAGAATGTGCTATATGCTCCTGATTCTGACTCAAGTGGTTTCTTTTGACATACATGAGTTCCTTTAACTCTGCTGAAAGGGCCTATTTGGAACAAACAGCCTATCTCCACCTTGAATTTCAAAGATGCAGGAAGTACTGCTTTCAAAAACTTACTGGTTTTTACACGGGTAAACAATGAAGTACATGGCGAAGTTTGTAATCTAGTTGGTTTTCGTTTAGTGCTCCATGTGTTTCTTGAACTCATCTGAATAGGCCCATTTGGAACAAAGAGAGCCTACGTTCACTTTGAAAAATGTAATTTATAGGAAGTACTCCTATCAATAATTAACTCTCTTCTCAGAGGTATACTAGGTCCTAGATTCTATAGCTTGTATCACAGATAGTTTACTGTCAAGAGATAAATGTGTTTCTTCAACTTGCCTGAATAGGCCTATTTCAAAAAAAAGAGCTGATTTTCCCTTTGAAAAACCTAAGTCACAGGAAGTATTCCTTCAAAAACCAGCTCAATTCTCGCAGTGAAACAAGCTCCTAGATGCTGCAGTTTTGAACATAGATGGTTTTCTTTGGACAGATACATGTCTTTGTTCACCTCAGCTGAATAGACCTATTTGTTACAAAGAGAGCCTCTCTCCACCTTGAAAAACCTAAGTTGCCAAAGTGTTCATTTTCTATGTACTGAATACTCAGAGGGAAACAATGTGCTACATGTTGCAGCTTCTAGCATTGATGGTTTTCTGGAGATATAAATCTGTTTCTTCACATCAGCTGAATGGTCTTATTTGAAAAAAGGTAAACTTATCTCAACCTTGAAACATACGTTGCTGGAAAGTAGGACGTTCAGGAACATACTCCACTGTCACAGGGAAATAATGTGCTAGAAGCTCCTGCTTCTACTACAGATGATTTCCTTTCTAGAGATACATGTGTTTCTTCCAATTAGCTGAAAAGACCTAATTGAAAAAAGCGAGATTTCTCCACCTTCAAAATTCTCACTGGCAGAGAGTATTTCTTAGGAAAATTAACTACTCTCCATCAGAGAAACAACAGCAAGATACTGAAGCTTGTCACATAGACGGTTTTCTTTTCTTTGGAGAGATTTCTTTGCTCTTTCAACTCAGGTTCGTAGGCCTAGTTGGAACACAGAAAGCCAATCTCCACATTGAAAAACCTACGTTCCCATATGTATTCCTTTGAAAAACGAAATCCATTTTCATCAGAAAACAATGTACGAGATGCTGAGCTTCTACAATACATGGTTCTCTTGGAGAGATAAATGTGTTGCTTCAACTCAGCTGAATTTGCCTCTTTGGAACAATGTGATGTCATGTGAACCTTGGAAAACGTCCGTCGCGGGAAGTAGTCCTTGCAAAACCGTACTCAATTTTCTCAGGAGACAATGGGCTAGATGCTCCTATTTCTGAAACAGACGGTTTTCTTTCAAGTTATGCATGTGTTTCTTTAAATTAGCTGGCTAGGCCTATTTTGAACAAAGAGATCTTATCTCCATATTGAGAAACTGAAGTTGCTCTAGGTATTTCATTGACAAACTACACTCAATCTGACAAGGAAACAATGTGTTAGATATTCCTTCTGGTAACATAGATGGTTTTCTTCGGAGAGAAACACGTGTTTGTTCAAATCAGCTGAAAAGGCCTCCATGATACAAAGGGAGCCTATCTCCATCCTGAAAAACCTAAGTTGCAAGAAGTATTCCTTTTAAATCTACTGACTACTCACATGGAAACAATATGCTAGATGCTGCAGCTTGTAGTTAGACGGTTTTCTTTGGAGAGACACATGTGTTTCTTCACCTCAGCTGAATTGACCTGTTTTGAACCAAGAGAGTCTACCTCCACCTTGAAAATCCTAACTTGCAGGAAGTATTTCTTTGAAAAAACTGGCAAAAGTCTCCCAGGGTGACAATGTTCTTATTCTCCAGGGTCAAACAGAGATGGTTTTCTTTCAGGAGATACATGTGTTCCTTTAAGTCATATAGAAAGGCCTATTTTGTAACAAAGAGCCCATATCCACATTGAATGACCTATGTTGCAGGAGGAATTCCTTTCCAAATCTATCTCGGTTCTCACAGGGAAGCAATGTGCTAGATGTTGCTGCATGTAACATATAATGTTTCTTGGGAGAGATCCCTTTGTCTTCAACTCAGCTGAACAGGCCAACGTAGAAAAAAGGGAGCCTATCTCCACCGTGAGAAACCATGCTGCAGGAAGTATTCCAATCAAAAACAAACTTATCTCACAGGGAAACAATGTGCTACCATTCCTGCTTCCAACAGAGATGGTGTTCTTTCGAGAGGTATGTGTGTTTCTTGAAATCTGCGGAATAGGCCTATTGGAAACAAAGTGAGCCTATGTCTACATTGAAAGACCTAAACTGCCTGAAGTACTCCTTTCAAATAGTAACTCAGCTCTCTCACAGAATCAATGTGCTACATGCTGCAGCGTCTAATCTAGATGGTTTCCTTTTAGAGATACATGTGTTTCTTCAATTCACCTGATTGTGTGTATTGGGAACAAAGTGAGCCAACCCACCCTTGGAAAACGTAAGTTGCAGGAAGTCTTTCTTTGACAAACTTACTAAATTCTCACAGGGAAACAATGCCCGAATATTCCTGCTTCCAACAGAGATGGCTTTCTTTGGAGAGATATATGTGTTTCTTCAAATGTGCTGAATAGGCCTACTTGGAACAAAGTGTGCCTATCTCTACATTGAAAATCCTCAGTTGCCCGAAGTACTCCTTTCAAGTACAAACTCAGATCTCACAGAGAAACCATGTGCTACATGCTGCAGCTTCTAATCCCGATGGTTTCCTTTTAGAAATACATGTGTTTCTTCAATTCACATGAAGGTGTGTATTGGGAACAAAGTGAGTCAACCCAACCTTGGAAAACGTAAATTGCAGGAAGTATTCCCTTGCAAAACCTATTCAATTCGAAGTTGGAAACAATATGGGGGATGCTCCTTCTTCCACAGAGATGTTTTCTTTGAGAGACACACGTGTTTCTTCAAGTTAGCTGGACAGGCCTATTTGCTTACTGACTGTAACATATAAGATTTCTTTGGAGAGATACATGTGTTTCTTCAATGCAGCTGAAAAATGCCAATGTGGAAATAAGGGAGCCTCTCTCCACCATGAAGCACCCTGTTGCAGGAAGTATTCCATTTACAAACAAACACAATCTCCCAGGGAGACAATGTGCTATTACTCATGCTTCCAGCAGAGATGGTTTTTTTGGAGAAATATATGTGTTTCTTCAAATCTGCTGAACAGGCCTATTAGGAACAAAGAGAGCCTATGTCTACATTGAAAAAGCTAAATTGCCTGAAGTACTCCTTTCAAATATTAACTCAGCTGTCACAGGGAAACAATGAGCTGCACGGTACAGCTTCTAACATAGATGGTTTCCTTTTAGAGGTACGTGTGTTTCTTCAACTCACCTGCCTGTGTCTATCTGGAAAAAAGTGAGCCTATCCCAACCTTGAAAACCCTAAGCTGTAGGAAGTATTCCTATGCAAAGCCTTCTCAATTCTTACTGGGATACAATGTGGTGGATTCTCCTGCTTCTCACACAGATGTTTTCTGTCAAAAGACACATGTGTTTGTTCAAATTAGCCGGGGAGGCCTATTTGGAACAAACAACCCTTTGTTCCCCTTGCAAATTCTGAATGATGGGAAGAAATTCTTTTAAAATACTCATTTTTAACAGGGAAGCAATGTGCTAGATGTTGAAGATTGTAACATAGATAGTTTTCTTTGCAGAGACACTGATGTTTTTACAACTTAGCTCACAGGCCTACGTGGAAGATAGAGAGCCTATCTCCCTTTGAAAAACGTAAGTTGCCCAAAGTATTCCTTTTAAAATGAAACTCAATTCTCTGAGGGAAAGAATGTGCTATATGCTCCTGATTCTGACTCAAGTGGTTTCTTTTGAGATACATGAGTTCCTTTAACTCTGCTGAAAGGGCCTATTTGGAACAAACAGCCTATCTCCACCTTGAATTTCAAAGATGCAGGAAGTACTGCTTTCAAAAACTTACTGGTTTTTACACGGGTAAACAATGAAGTACATGGCGAAGTTTGTAATCTAGTTGGTTTTCGTTTAGTGCTCCATGTGTTTCTTGAACTCATCTGAATAGGCCCATTTGGAACAAAGAGAGCCTACGTTCACTTTGAAAAATGTAATTTATAGGAAGTACTCCTATCAATAATTAACTCTGTTCTCAGAGGTATACTAGGTCCTAGATTCTATAGCTTGTATCACAGATAGTTTACTGTCAAGAGATAAATGTGTTTCTTCAACTTGCCTGAATAGGCCTATTTCAAAAAAAAGAGCTGATTTTCCCTTTGAAAAACCTAAGTCACAGGAAGTATTCCTTCAAAAACCAGCTCAATTCTCGCAGTGAAACAAGCTCCTAGATGCTGCAGTTTTGAACATAGATGGTTTTCTTTGGACAGATACATGTCTTTGTTCACCTCAGCTGAATAGACCTATTTGTTACAAAGAGAGCCTCTCTCCACCTTGAAAAACCTAAGTTGCCAAAGTGTTCATTTTCTATGTACTGAATACTCAGAGGGAAACAATGTGCTACATGTTGCAGCTTCTAGCATTGATGGTTTTCTGGAGATATAAATCTGTTTCTTCACATCAGCTGAATGGTCTTATTTGAAAAAAGGTAAACTTATCTCAACCTTGAAACATACGTTGCTGGAAAGTAGGACGTTCAGGAACATACTCCACTGTCACAGGGAAATAATGTGCTAGAAGCTCCTGCTTCTACTACAGATGATTTCCTTTCTAGAGATACATGTGTTTCTTCCAATTAGCTGAAAAGACCTAATTGAAAAAAGCGAGATTTCTCCACCTTCAAAATTCTCACTGGCAGAGAGTATTTCTTAGGAAAATTAACTACTCTCCATCAGAGAAACAACAGCAAGATACTGAAGCTTGTCACATAGACGGTTGTCTTTTCTTTGGAGAGATTTCTTTGCTCTTTCAACTCAGTTTCGTAGGCCTAGTTGGAACACAGAAAGCCAATCTCCACATTGAAAAACCTACGTTCCCATATGTATTCCTTTGAAAAACGAAATCCATTTTCATCAGAAAACAATGTACGAGATGCTGAGCTTCTACAATACATGGTTCTCTTGGAGAGATAAATGTGTTGCTTCAACTCAGCTGAATTTGCCTCTTTGGAACAATGTGATGTCATGTGAACCTTGGAAAACGTCCGTCGCGGGAAGTAGTCCTTGCAAAACCGTACTCAATTTTCTCAGGAGACAATGGGCTAGATGCTCCTATTTCTGAAACAGACGGTTTTCTTTCAAGTTATGCATGTGTTTCTTTAAATTAGCTGGCTAGGCCTATTTTGAACAAAGAGATCTTATCTCCATATTGAGAAACTGAAGTTGCTCTAGGTATTTCATTGACAAACTACACTCAATCTGACAAGGAAACAATGTGTTAGATATTCCTTCTGGTAACATAGATGGTTTTCTTCGGAGAGAAACACGTGTTTGTTCAAATCAGCTGAAAAGGCCTCCATGATACAAAGGGAGCCTATCTCCATCCTGAAAAACCTAAGTTGCAAGAAGTATTCCTTTTAAATCTACTGACTACTCACATGGAAACAATATGCTAGATGCTGCAGCTTGTAGTTAGACGGTTTTCTTTGGAGAGACACATGTGTTTCTTCACCTCAGCTGAATTGACCTGTTTTGAACCAAGAGAGTCTACCTCCACCTTGAAAATCCTAACTTGCAGGAAGTATTTCTTTGAAAAAACTGGCAAAAGTCTCCCAGGGTGACAATGTTCTTATTCTCCAGGGTCAAACAGAGATGGTTTTCTTTCAGGAGATACATGTGTTCCTTTAAGTCATATAGAAAGGCCTATTTTGTAACAAAGAGCCCATATCCACATTGAATGACCTATGTTGCAGGAGGAATTCCTTTCCAAATCTATCTCGGTTCTCACAGGGAAGCAATGTGCTAGATGTTGCTGCTTGTAACATATAATGTTTCTTGGGAGAGATCCCTTTGTCTTCAACTCAGCTGAACAGGCCAACGTAGAAAAAAGGGAGCCTATCTCCACCGTGAGAAACCATGCTGCAGGAAGTATTCCAATCAAAAACAAACTTATCTCACAGGGAAACAATGTGCTACCATTCCTGCTTCCAACAGAGATGGTGTTCTTTCGAGAGGTATGTGTGTTTCTTGAAATCTGCGGAATAGGCCTATTGGAAACAAAGTGAGCCTATGTCTACATTGAAAGACCTAAACTGCCTGAAGTACTCCTTTCAAATAGTAACTCAGCTCTCTCACAGAATCAATGTGCTACATGCTGCAGCGTCTAATCTAGATGGTTTCCTTTTAGAGATACATGTGTTTCTTCAATTCACCTGATTGTGTGTATTGGGAACAAAGTGAGCCAACCCACCCTTGGAAAACGTAAGTTGCAGGAAGTCTTTCTTTGACAAACTTACTAAATTCTCACAGGGAAACAATGCCCGAATATTCCTGCTTCCAACAGAGATGGCTTTCTTTGGAGAGATATATGTGTTTCTTCAAATGTGCTGAATAGGCCTACTTGGAACAAAGTGTGCCTATCTCTACATTGAAAATCCTCAGTTGCCCGAAGTACTCCTTTCAAGTACAAACTCAGATCTCACAGAGAAACCATGTGCTACATGCTGCAGCTTCTAATCCCGATGGTTTCCTTTTAGAAATACAGGTGTTTCTTCAATTCACATGAAGGTGTGTATTGGGAACAAAGTGAGTCAACCCAACCTTGGAAAACGTAAATTGCAGGAAGTATTCCCTTGCAAAACCTATTCAATTCGAAGTTGGAAACAATATGGGGGATGCTCCTTCTTCCACAGAGATGTTTTCTTTGAGAGACACACGTGTTTCTTCAAGTTAGCTGGACAGGCCTATTTGCTTACTGACTGTAACATATAAGATTTCTTTGGAGAGATACATGTGTTTCTTCAATGCAGCTGAAAAATGCCAATGTGGAAATAAGGGAGCCTCTCTCCACCATGAAGCACCCTGTTGCAGGAAGTATTCCATTTACAAACAAACACAATCTCCCAGGGAGACAATGTGCTATTACTCATGCTTCCAGCAGAGATGGTTTTTTTGGAGAAATATATGTGTTTCTTCAAATCTGCTGAACAGGCCTATTAGGAACAAAGAGAGCCTATGTCTACATTGAAAAAGCTAAATTGCCTGAAGTACTCCTTTCAAATATTAACTCAGCTGTCACAGGGAAACAATGAGCTGCACGGTACAGCTTCTAACATAGATGGTTTCCTTTTAGAGGTACGTGTGTTTCTTCAACTCACCTGCCTGTGTCTATCTGGAAAAAAGTGAGCCTATCCCAACCTTGAAAACCCTAAGCTGTAGGAAGTATTCCTATGCAAAGCCTTCTCAATTCTTACTGGGATACAATGTGGTGGATTCTCCTGCTTCTCACACAGATGTTTTCTGTCAAAAGACACATGTGTTTGTTCAAATTAGCCGGGGAGGCCTATTTGGAACAAACAACCCTTTGTTCCCCTTGCAAATTCTGAATGATGGGAAGAAATTCTTTTAAAATACTCATTTTTAACAGGGAAGCAATGTGCTAGATGTTGAAGATTGTAACATAGATAGTTTTCTTTGCAGAGACACTGATGTTTTTACAACTTAGCTCACAGGCCTACGTGGAAGATAGAGAGCCTATCTCCCTTTGAAAAACGTAAGTTGCCCAAAGTATTCCTTTTAAAATGAAACTCAATTCTCTGAGGGAAAGAATGTGCTATATGCTCCTGATTCTGACTCAAGTGGTTTCTTTTGACATACATGAGTTCCTTTAACTCTGCTGAAAGGGCCTATTTGGAACAAACAGCCTATCTCCACCTTGAATTTCAAAGATGCAGGAAGTACTGCTTTCAAAAACTTACTGGTTTTTACACGGGTAAACAATGAAGTACATGGCGAAGTTTGTAATCTAGTTGGTTTTCGTTTAGTGCTCCATGTGTTTCTTGAACTCATCTGAATAGGCCCATTTGGAACAAAGAGAGCCTACGTTCACTTTGAAAAATGTAATTTATAGGAAGTACTCCTATCAATAATTAACTCTCTTCTCAGAGGTATACTAGGTCCTAGATTCTATAGCTTGTATCACAGATAGTTTACTGTCAAGAGATAAATGTGTTTCTTCAACTTGCCTGAATAGGCCTATTTCAAAAAAAAGAGCTGATTTTCCCTTTGAAAAACCTAAGTCACAGGAAGTATTCCTTCAAAAACCAGCTCAATTCTCGCAGTGAAACAAGCTCCTAGATGCTGCAGTTTTGAACATAGATGGTTTTCTTTGGACAGATACATGTCTTTGTTCACCTCAGCTGAATAGACCTATTTGTTACAAAGAGAGCCTCTCTCCACCTTGAAAAACCTAAGTTGCCAAAGTGTTCATTTTCTATGTACTGAATACTCAGAGGGAAACAATGTGCTACATGTTGCAGCTTCTAGCATTGATGGTTTTCTGGAGATATAAATCTGTTTCTTCACATCAGCTGAATGGTCTTATTTGAAAAAAGGTAAACTTATCTCAACCTTGAAACATACGTTGCTGGAAAGTAGGACGTTCAGGAACATACTCCACTGTCACAGGGAAATAATGTGCTAGAAGCTCCTGCTTCTACTACAGATGATTTCCTTTCTAGAGATACATGTGTTTCTTCCAATTAGCTGAAAAGACCTAATTGAAAAAAGCGAGATTTCTCCACCTTCAAAATTCTCACTGGCAGAGAGTATTTCTTAGGAAAATTAACTACTCTCCATCAGAGAAACAACAGCAAGATACTGAAGCTTGTCACATAGACGGTTTTCTTTTCTTTGGAGAGATTTCTTTGCTCTTTCAACTCAGGTTCGTAGGCCTAGTTGGAACACAGAAAGCCAATCTCCACATTGAAAAACCTACGTTCCCATATGTATTCCTTTGAAAAACGAAATCCATTTTCATCAGAAAACAATGTACGAGATGCTGAGCTTCTACAATACATGGTTCTCTTGGAGAGATAAATGTGTTGCTTCAACTCAGCTGAATTTGCCTCTTTGGAACAATGTGATGTCATGTGAACCTTGGAAAACGTCCGTCGCGGGAAGTAGTCCTTGCAAAACCGTACTCAATTTTCTCAGGAGACAATGGGCTAGATGCTCCTATTTCTGAAACAGACGGTTTTCTTTCAAGTTATGCATGTGTTTCTTTAAATTAGCTGGCTAGGCCTATTTTGAACAAAGAGATCTTATCTCCATATTGAGAAACTGAAGTTGCTCTAGGTATTTCATTGACAAACTACACTCAATCTGACAAGGAAACAATGTGTTAGATATTCCTTCTGGTAACATAGATGGTTTTCTTCGGAGAGAAACACGTGTTTGTTCAAATCAGCTGAAAAGGCCTCCATGATACAAAGGGAGCCTATCTCCATCCTGAAAAACCTAAGTTGCAAGAAGTATTCCTTTTAAATCTACTGACTACTCACATGGAAACAATATGCTAGATGCTGCAGCTTGTAGTTAGACGGTTTTCTTTGGAGAGACACATGTGTTTCTTCACCTCAGCTGAATTGACCTGTTTTGAACCAAGAGAGTCTACCTCCACCTTGAAAATCCTAACTTGCAGGAAGTATTTCTTTGAAAAAACTGGCAAAAGTCTCCCAGGGTGACAATGTTCTTATTCTCCAGGGTCAAACAGAGATGGTTTTCTTTCAGGAGATACATGTGTTCCTTTAAGTCATATAGAAAGGCCTATTTTGTAACAAAGAGCCCATATCCACATTGAATGACCTATGTTGCAGGAGGAATTCCTTTCCAAATCTATCTCGGTTCTCACAGGGAAGCAATGTGCTAGATGTTGCTGCATGTAACATATAATGTTTCTTGGGAGAGATCCCTTTGTCTTCAACTCAGCTGAACAGGCCAACGTAGAAAAAAGGGAGCCTATCTCCACCGTGAGAAACCATGCTGCAGGAAGTATTCCAATCAAAAACAAACTTATCTCACAGGGAAACAATGTGCTACCATTCCTGCTTCCAACAGAGATGGTGTTCTTTCGAGAGGTATGTGTGTTTCTTGAAATCTGCGGAATAGGCCTATTGGAAACAAAGTGAGCCTATGTCTACATTGAAAGACCTAAACTGCCTGAAGTACTCCTTTCAAATAGTAACTCAGCTCTCTCACAGAATCAATGTGCTACATGCTGCAGCGTCTAATCTAGATGGTTTCCTTTTAGAGATACATGTGTTTCTTCAATTCACCTGATTGTGTGTATTGGGAACAAAGTGAGCCAACCCACCCTTGGAAAACGTAAGTTGCAGGAAGTCTTTCTTTGACAAACTTACTAAATTCTCACAGGGAAACAATGCCCGAATATTCCTGCTTCCAACAGAGATGGCTTTCTTTGGAGAGATATATGTGTTTCTTCAAATGTGCTGAATAGGCCTACTTGGAACAAAGTGTGCCTATCTCTACATTGAAAATCCTCAGTTGCCCGAAGTACTCCTTTCAAGTACAAACTCAGATCTCACAGAGAAACCATGTGCTACATGCTGCAGCTTCTAATCCCGATGGTTTCCTTTTAGAAATACATGTGTTTCTTCAATTCACATGAAGGTGTGTATTGGGAACAAAGTGAGTCAACCCAACCTTGGAAAACGTAAATTGCAGGAAGTATTCCCTTGCAAAACCTATTCAATTCGAAGTTGGAAACAATATGGGGGATGCTCCTTCTTCCACAGAGATGTTTTCTTTGAGAGACACACGTGTTTCTTCAAGTTAGCTGGACAGGCCTATTTGCTTACTGACTGTAACATATAAGATTTCTTTGGAGAGATACATGTGTTTCTTCAATGCAGCTGAAAAATGCCAATGTGGAAATAAGGGAGCCTCTCTCCACCATGAAGCACCCTGTTGCAGGAAGTATTCCATTTACAAACAAACACAATCTCCCAGGGAGACAATGTGCTATTACTCATGCTTCCAGCAGAGATGGTTTTTTTGGAGAAATATATGTGTTTCTTCAAATCTGCTGAACAGGCCTATTAGGAACAAAGAGAGCCTGTGTCTACATTGAAAAAGCTAAATTGCCTGAAGTACTCCTTTCAAATATTAACTCAGCTGTCACAGGGAAACAATGAGCTGCACGGTACAGCTTCTAACATAGATGGTTTCCTTTTAGAGGTACGTGTGTTTCTTCAACTCACCTGCCTGTGTCTATCTGGAAAAAAGTGAGCCTATCCCAACCTTGAAAACCCTAAGCTGTAGGAAGTATTCCTATGCAAAGCCTTCTCAATTCTTACTGGGATACAATGTGGTGGATTCTCCTGCTTCTCACACAGATTTTTTCTGTCAAAAGACACATGTGTTTGTTCAAATTAGCCGGGGAGGCCTATTTGGAACAAACAACCCTTTGTTCCCCTTGCAAATTCTGAATGATGGGAAGAAATTCTTTTAAAATACTCATTTTTAACAGGGAAGCAATGTGCTAGATGTTGAAGATTGTAACATAGATAGTTTTCTTTGCAGAGACACTGATGTTTTTACAACTTAGCTCACAGGCCTACGTGGAAGATAGAGAGCCTATCTCCCTTTGAAAAACGTAAGTTGCCCAAAGTATTCCTTTTAAAATGAAACTCAATTCTCTGAGGGAAAGAATGTGCTATATGCTCCTGATTCTGACTCAAGTGGTTTCTTTTGAGATACATGAGTTCCTTTAACTCTGCTGAAAGGGCCTATTTGGAACAAACAGCCTATCTCCACCTTGAATTTCAAAGATGCAGGAAGTACTGCTTTCAAAAACTTACTGGTTTTTACACGGGTAAACAATGAAGTACATGGCGAAGTTTGTAATCTAGTTGGTTTTCGTTTAGTGCTCCATGTGTTTCTTGAACTCATCTGAATAGGCCCATTTGGAACAAAGAGAGCCTACGTTCACTTTGAAAAATGTAATTTATAGGAAGTACTCCTATCAATAATTAACTCTCTTCTCAGAGGTATACTAGGTCCTAGATTCTATAGCTTGTATCACAGATAGTTTACTGTCAAGAGATAAATGTGTTTCTTCAACTTGCCTGAATAGGCCTATTTCAAAAAAAAGAGCTGATTTTCCCTTTGAAAAACCTAAGTCACAGGAAGTATTCCTTCAAAAACCAGCTCAATTCTCGCAGTGAAACAAGCTCCTAGATGCTGCAGTTTTGAACATAGATGGTTTTCTTTGGACAGATACATGTCTTTGTTCACCTCAGCTGAATAGACCTATTTGTTACAAAGAGAGCCTCTCTCCACCTTGAAAAACCTAAGTTGCCAAAGTGTTCATTTTCTATGTACTGAATACTCAGAGGGAAACAATGTGCTACATGTTGCAGCTTCTAGCATTGATGGTTTTCTGGAGATATAAATCTGTTTCTTCACATCAGCTGAATGGTCTTATTTGAAAAAAGGTAAACTTATCTCAACCTTGAAACATACGTTGCTGGAAAGTAGGACGTTCAGGAACATACTCCACTGTCACAGGGAAATAATGTGCTAGAAGCTCCTGCTTCTACTACAGATGATTTCCTTTCTAGAGATACATGTGTTTCTTCCAATTAGCTGAAAAGACCTAATTGAAAAAAGCGAGATTTCTCCACCTTCAAAATTCTCACTGGCAGAGAGTATTTCTTAGGAAAATTAACTACTCTCCATCAGAGAAACAACAGCAAGATACTGAAGCTTGTCACACAGACGGTTTTCTTTTCTTTGGAGAGATTTCTTTGCTCTTTCAACTCAGGTTCGTAGGCCTAGTTGGAACACAGAAAGCCAATCTCCACATTGAAAAACCTACGTTCCCATATGTATTCCTTTGAAAAACGAAATCCATTTTCATCAGAAAACAATGTACGAGATGCTGAGCTTCTACAATACATGGTTCTCTTGGAGAGATAAATGTGTTGCTTCAACTCAGCTGAATTTGCCTCTTTGGAACAATGTGATGTCATGTGAACCTTGGAAAACGTCCGTCGCGGGAAGTAGTCCTTGCAAAACCGTACTCAATTTTCTCAGGAGACAATGGGCTAGATGCTCCTATTTCTGAAACAGACGGTTTTCTTTCAAGTTATGCATGTGTTTCTTTAAATTAGCTGGCTAGGCCTATTTTGAACAAAGAGATCTTATCTCCATATTGAGAAACTGAAGTTGCTCTAGGTATTTCATTGACAAACTACACTCAATCTGACAAGGAAACAATGTGTTAGATATTCCTTCTGGTAACATAGATGGTTTTCTTCGGAGAGAAACACGTGTTTGTTCAAATCAGCTGAAAAGGCCTCCATGATACAAAGGGAGCCTATCTCCATCCTGAAAAACCTAAGTTGCAAGAAGTATTCCTTTTAAATCTACTGACTACTCACATGGAAACAATATGCTAGATGCTGCAGCTTGTAGTTAGACGGTTTTCTTTGGAGAGACACATGTGTTTCTTCACCTCAGCTGAATTGACCTGTTTTGAACCAAGAGAGTCTACCTCCACCTTGAAAATCCTAACTTGCAGGAAGTATTTCTTTGAAAAAACTGGCAAAAGTCTCCCAGGGTGACAATGTTCTTATTCTCCAGGGTCAAACAGAGATGGTTTTCTTTCAGGAGATACATGTGTTCCTTTAAGTCATATAGAAAGGCCTATTTTGTAACAAAGAGCCCATATCCACATTGAATGACCTATGTTGCAGGAGGAATTCCTTTCCAAATCTATCTCGGTTCTCACAGGGAAGCAATGTGCTAGATGTTGCTGCTTGTAACATATAATGTTTCTTGGGAGAGATCCCTTTGTCTTCAACTCAGCTGAACAGGCCAACGTAGAAAAAAGGGAGCCTATCTCCACCGTGAGAAACCATGCTGCAGGAAGTATTCCAATCAAAAACAAACTTATCTCACAGGGAAACAATGTGCTACCATTCCTGCTTCCAACAGAGATGGTGTTCTTTCGAGAGGTATGTGTGTTTCTTGAAATCTGCGGAATAGGCCTATTGGAAACAAAGTGAGCCTATGTCTACATTGAAAGACCTAAACTGCCTGAAGTACTCCTTTCAAATAGTAACTCAGCTCTCTCACAGAATCAATGTGCTACATGCTGCAGCGTCTAATCTAGATGGTTTCCTTTTAGAGATACATGTGTTTCTTCAATTCACCTGATTGTGTGTATTGGGAACAAAGTGAGCCAACCCACCCTTGGAAAACGTAAGTTGCAGGAAGTCTTTCTTTGACAAACTTACTAAATTCTCACAGGGAAACAATGCCCGAATATTCCTGCTTCCAACAGAGATGGCTTTCTTTGGAGAGATATATGTGTTTCTTCAAATGTGCTGAATAGGCCTACTTGGAACAAAGTGTGCCTATCTCTACATTGAAAATCCTCAGTTGCCCGAAGTACTCCTTTCAAGTACTAACTCAGATCTCACAGAGAAACCATGTGCTACATGCTGCAGCTTCTAATCCCGATGGTTTCCTTTTAGAAATACATGTGTTTCTTCAATTCACATGAAGGTGTGTATTGGGAACAAAGTGAGTCAACCCAACCTTGGAAAACGTAAATTGCAGGAAGTATTCCCTTGCAAAACCTATTCAATTCGAAGTTGGAAACAATATGGGGGATGCTCCTTCTTCCACAGAGATGTTTTCTTTGAGAGACACACGTGTTTCTTCAAGTTAGCTGGACAGGCCTATTTGCTTACTGACTGTAACATATAAGATTTCTTTGGAGAGATACATGTGTTTCTTCAATGCAGCTGAAAAATGCCAATGTGGAAATAAGGGAGCCTCTCTCCACCATGAAGCACCCTGTTGCAGGAAGTATTCCATTTACAAACAAACACAATCTCCCAGGGAGACAATGTGCTATTACTCATGCTTCCAGCAGAGATGGTTTTTTTGGAGAAATATATGTGTTTCTTCAAATCTGCTGAACAGGCCTATTAGGAACAAAGAGAGCCTATGTCTACATTGAAAAAGCTAAATTGCCTGAAGTACTCCTTTCAAATATTAACTCAGCTGTCACAGGGAAACAATGAGCTGCACGGTACAGCTTCTAACATAGATGGTTTCCTTTTAGAGGTACGTGTGTTTCTTCAACTCACCTGCCTGTGTCTATCTGGAAAAAAGTGAGCCTATCCCAACCTTGAAAACCCTAAGCTGTAGGAAGTATTCCTATGCAAAGCCTTCTCAATTCTTACTGGGATACAATGTGGTGGATTCTCCTGCTTCTCACACAAATGTTTTCTGTCAAAAGACACATGTGTTTGTTCAAATTAGCCGGGGAGGCCTATTTGGAACAAACAACCCTTTGTTCCCCTTGCAAATTCTGAATGGTGGGAAGAAATTCTTTTAAAATACTCATTTTTAACAGGGAAGCAATGTGCTAGATGTTGAAGATTGTAACATAGATAGTTTTCTTTGCAGAGACACTGATGTTTTTACAACTTAGCTCACAGGCCTACGTGGAAGATAGAGAGCCTATCTCCCTTTGAAAAATGTAAGTTGCCCAAAGTATTCCTTTTAAAATGAAACTCAATTCTCTGAGGGAAAGAATGTGCTATATGCTCCTGATTCTGACTCAAGTGGTTTCTTTTGAGATACATGAGTTCCTTTAACTCTGCTGAAAGGGCCTATTTGGAACAAACAGCCTATCTCCACCTTGAATTTCAAAGATGCAGGAAGTACTGCTTTCAAAAACTTACTGGTTTTTACACGGGTAAACAATGAAGTACATGGCGAAGTTTGTAATCTAGTTGGTTTTCGTTTAGTGCTCCATGTGTTTCTTGAACTCATCTGAATAGGCCCATTTGGAACAAAGAGAGCCTACGTTCACTTTGAAAAATGTAATTTATAGGAAGTACTCCTATCAATAATTAACTCTCTTCTCAGAGGTATACTAGGTCCTAGATTCTATAGCTTGTATCACAGATAGTTTACTGTCAAGAGATAAATGTGTTTCTTCAACTTGCCTGAATAGGCCTATTTCAAAAAAAAAGAGCTGATTTTCCCTTTGAAAAACCTAAGTCACAGGAAGTATTCCTTCAAAAACCAGCTCAATTCTCGCAGTGAAACAAGCTCCTAGATGCTGCAGTTTTGAACATAGATGGTTTTCTTTGGACAGATACATGTCTTTGTTCACCTCAGCTGAATAGACCTATTTGTTACAAAGAGAGCCTCTCTCCACCTTGAAAAACCTAAGTTGCCAAAGTGTTCATTTTCTATGTACTGAATACTCAGAGGGAAACAATGTGCTACATGTTGCAGCTTCTAGCATTGATGGTTTTCTGGAGATATAAATCTGTTTGTTCACATCAGCTGAATGGTCTTATTTGAAAAAAGGTAAACTTATCTCAACCTTGAAACATACGTTGCTGGAAAGTAGGACGTTCAGGAACATACTCCACTGTCACAGGGAAATAATGTGCTAGAAGCTCCTGCTTCTACTACAGATGATTTCCTTTCTAGAGATACATGTGTTTCTTCCAATTAGCTGAAAAGACCTAATTGAAAAAAGCGAGATTTCTCCACCTTCAAAATTCTCACTGGCAGAGAGTATTTCTTAGGAAAATTAACTACTCTCCATCAGAGAAACAACAGCAAGATACTGAAGCTTGTCACATAGACGGTTGTCTTTTCTTTGGAGAGATTTCTTTGCTCTTTCAACTCAGGTTCGTAGGCCTAGTTGGAACACAGAAAGCCAATCTCCACATTGAAAAACCTACGTTCCCATATGTATTCCTTTGAAAAACGAAATCCATTTTCATCAGAAAACAATGTACGAGATGCTGAGCTTCTACAATACATGGTTCTCTTGGAGAGATAAATGTGTTGCTTCAACTCAGCTGAATTTGCCTCTTTGGAACAATGTGATCTCATGTGAACCTTGGAAAACGTCCGTCGCGGGAAGTAGTCCTTGCAAAACCGTACTCAATTTTCTCAGGAGACAATGGGCTAGATGCTCCTATTTCTGAAACAGACGGTTTTCTTTCAAGTTATGCATGTGTTTCTTTAAATTAGCTGGCTAGGCCTATTTTGAACAAAGAGATCTTATCTCCATATTGAGAAACTGAAGTTGCTCTAGGTATTTCATTGACAAACTACACTCAATCTGACAAGGAAACAATGTGTTAGATATTCCTTCTGGTAACATAGATGGTTTTCTTCGGAGAGAAACACGTGTTTGTTCAAATCAGCTGAAAAGGCCTCCATGATACAAAGGGAGCCTATCTCCATCCTGAAAAACCTAAGTTGCAAGAAGTATTCCTTTTAAATCTACTGACTACTCACATGGAAACAATATGCTAGATGCTGCAGCTTGTAGTTAGATGGTTTTCTTTGGAGAGACACATGTGTTTCTTCACCTCAGCTGAATTGACCTGTTTTGAACCAAGAGAGTCTACCTCCACCTTGAAAATCCTAACTTGCAGGAAGTATTTCTTTGAAAAAACTGGCAAAAGTCTCCCAGGGTGACAATGTTCTTATTCTCCAGGGTCAAACAGAGATGGTTTTCTTTCAGGAGATACATGTGTTCCTTTAAGTCATATAGAAAGGCCTATTTTGTAACAAAGAGCCCATATCCACATTGAATGACCTATGTTGCAGGAGGAATTCCTTTCCAAATCTATCTCGGTTCTCACAGGGAAGCAATGTGCTAGATGTTGCTGCTTGTAACATATAATGTTTCTTGGGAGAGATCCCTTTGTCTTCAACTCAGCTGAACAGGCCAACGTAGAAAAAAGGGAGCCTATCTCCACCGTGAGAAACCATGCTGCAGGAAGTATTCCAATCAAAAACAAACTTATCTCACAGGGAAACAATGTGCTACCATTTCTGCTTCCAACAGAGATGGTGTTCTTTCGAGAGGTATGTGTGTTTCTTGAAATCTGCGGAATAGGCCTATTGGAAATAAAGTGAGCCTATGTCTACATTGAAAGACCTAAACTGCCTGAAGTACTCCTTTCAAATAGTAACTCAGCTCTCTCACAGAATCAATGTGCTACATGCTGCAGCGTCTAATCTAGATGGTTTCCTTTTAGAGATACATGTGTTTCTTCAATTCACCTGATTGTGTGTATTGGGAACAAAGAGAGCCAACCCACCCTTGGAAAACGTAAGTTGCAGGAAGTCTTTCTTTGACAAACTTACTAAATTCTCACAGGGAAACAATGCCCGAATATTCCTGCTTCCAACAGAGATGGCTTTCTTTGGAGAGATATATGTGTTTCTTCAAATGTGCTGAATAGGCCTACTTGGAACAAAGTGTGCCTATCTCTACATTGAAAATCCTCAGTTGCCCGAAGTACTCCTTTCAAGTACTAACTCAGATCTCACAGAGAAACCATGTGCTACATGCTGCAGCTTCTAATCCCGATGGTTTCCTTTTAGAAATACATGTGTTTCTTCAATTCACATGAAGGTGTGTATTGGGAACAAAGTGAGTCAACCCAACCTTGGAAAACGTAAATTGCAGGAAGTATTCCCTTGCAAAACCTATTCAATTCGAAGTTGGAAACAATATGGGGGATGCTCCTTCTTCCACAGAGATGTTTTCTTTGAGAGACACACGTGTTTCTTCAAGTTAGCTTGACAGGCCTATTTGCTTACTGACTGTAACATATAAGATTTCTTTGGAGAGATACATGTGTTTCTTCAATGCAGCTGAAAAATGCCAATGTGGAAATAAGGGAGCCTCTCTCCACCATGAAGCACCCTGTTGCAGGAAGTATTCCATTTACAAACAAACACAATCTCCCAGGGAGACAATGTGCTATTACTCATGCTTCCAGCAGAGATGGTTTTTTTGGAGAAATATATGTGTTTCTTCAAATCTGCTGAACAGGCCTATTAGGAACAAAGAGAGCCTATGTCTACATTGAAAAAGCTAAATTGCCTGAAGTACTCCTTTCAAATATTAACTCAGCTGTCAGAGGGAAACAATGAGCTGCACGGTACAGCTTCTAACATAGATGGTTTCCTTTTAGAGGTACGTGTGTTTCTTCAACTCACCTGCCTGTGTCTATCTGGAAAAAAGTGAGCCTATCACTACCTTGAAAACCCTAAGCTGTAGGAAGTATTCCTATGCAAACCCTTCTCAATTCTTACTGGGATACAATGTGGTGGATTCTCCTGCTTCTCACACAGATGTTTTCTGTCAAAAGACACATGTGTTTGTTCAAATTAGCCGGGGAGGCCTATTTGGAACAAACAACCCTTTGTTCCCCTTGCAAATTCTGAATGGTGGGAAGAAATTCTTTTAAAATACTCATTTTTAACAGGGAAGCAATGTGCTAGATGTTGAAGATTGTAACATAGATAGTTTTCTTTGCAGAGACACTGATGTTTTTACAACTTAGCTCACAGGCCTACGTGGAAGATAGAGAGCCTATCTCCCTTTGAAAAACGTAAGTTGCCCAAAGTATTCCTTTTAAAATGAAACTCAATTCTCTGAGGGAAAGAATGTGCTATATGCTCCTGATTCTGACTCAAGTGGTTTCTTTTGAGATACATGAGTTCCTTTAACTCTGCTGAAAGGGCCTATTTGGAACAAACAGCCTATCTCCACCTTGAATTTCAAAGATGCAGGAAGTACTGCTTTCAAAAACTTACTGGTTTTTACACGGGTAAACAATGAAGTACATGGCGAAGTTTGTAATCTAGTTGGTTTTCGTTTAGTGCTCCATGTGTTTCTTGAACTCATCTGAATAGGCCCATTTGGAACAAAGAGAGCCTACGTTCACTTTGAAAAATGTAATTTATAGGAAGTACTCCTATCAATAATTAACTCTCTTCTCAGAGGTATACTAGGTCCTAGATTCTATAGCTTGTATCACAGATAGTTTACTGTCAAGAGATAAATGTGTTTCTTCAACTTGCCTGAATAGGCCTATTTCAAAAAAAAGAGCTGATTTTCCCTTTGAAAAACCTAAGTCACAGGAAGTATTCCTTCAAAAACCAGCTCAATTCTCGCAGTGAAACAAGCTCCTAGATGCTGCAGTTTTGAACATAGATGGTTTTCTTTGGACAGATACATGTCTTTGTTCACCTCAGCTGAATAGACCTATTTGTTACAAAGAGAGCCTCTCTCCACCTTGAAAAACCTAAGTTGCCAAAGTGTTCATTTTCTATGTACTGAATACTCAGAGGGAAACAATGTGCTACATGTTGCAGCTTCTAGCATTGATGGTTTTCTGGAGATATAAATCTGTTTCTTCACATCAGCTGAATGGTCTTATTTGAAAAAAGGTAAACTTATCTCAACCTTGAAACATACGTTGCTGGAAAGTAGGACGTTCAGGAACATACTCCACTGTCACAGGGAAATAATGTGCTAGAAGCTCCTGCTTCTACTACAGATGATTTCCTTTCTAGAGATACATGTGTTTCTTCCAATTAGCTGAAAAGACCTAATTGAAAAAAGCGAGATTTCTCCACCTTCAAAATTCTCACTGGCAGAGAGTATTTCTTAGGAAAATTAACTACTCTCCATCAGAGAAACAACAGCAAGATACTGAAGCTTGTCACACAGACGGTTTTCTTTTCTTTGGAGAGATTTCTTTGCTCTTTCAACTCAGGTTCGTAGGCCTAGTTGGAACACAGAAAGCCAATCTCCACATTGAAAAACCTACGTTCCCATATGTATTCCTTTGAAAAACGAAATCCATTTTCATCAGAAAACAATGTACGAGATGCTGAGCTTCTACAATACATGGTTCTCTTGGAGAGATAAATGTGTTGCTTCAACTCAGCTGAATTTGCCTCTTTGGAACAATGTGATCTCATGTGAACCTTGGAAAACGTCCGTCGCGGGAAGTAGTCCTTGCAAAACCGTACTCAATTTTCTCAGGAGACAATGGGCTAGATGCTCCTATTTCTGAAACAGACGGTTTTCTTTCAAGTTATGCATGTGTTTCTTTAAATTAGCTGGCTAGGCCTATTTTGAACAAAGAGATTTTATCTCCATATTGAGAAACTGAAGTTGCTCTAGGTATTTCATTGACAAACTACACTCAATCTGACAAGGAAACAATGTGTTAGATATTCCTTCTGGTAACATAGATGGTTTTCTTCGGAGAGAAACACGTGTTTGTTCAAATCAGCTGAAAAGGCCTCCATGATACAAAGGGAGCCTATCTCCATCCTGAAAAACCTAAGTTGCAAGAAGTATTCCTTTTAAATCTACTGACTACTCACATGGAAACAATATGCTAGATGCTGCAGCTTGTAGTTAGACGGTTTTCTTTGGAGAGACACATGTGTTTCTTCACCTCAGCTGAATTGACCTGTTTTGAACCAAGAGAGTCTACCTCCACCTTGAAAATCCTAACTTGCAGGAAGTATTTCTTTGAAAAAACTGGCAAAAGTCTCCCAGGGTGACAATGTTCTTATTCTCCAAGGTCAAACAGAGATGGTTTTCTTTCAGGAGATACATGTGTTCCTTTAAGTCATATAGAAAGGCCTATTTTGTAACAAAGAGCCCATATCCACATTGAATGACCTATGTTGCAGGAGGAATTCCTTTCCAAATCTATCTCGGTTCTCACAGGGAAGCAATGTGCTAGATGTTGCTGCTTGTAACATATAATGTTTCTTGGGAGAGATCCCTTTGTCTTCAACTCAGCTGAACAGGCCAACGTAGAAAAAAGGGAGCCTATCTCCACCGTGAGAAACCATGCTGCAGGAAGTATTCCAATCAAAAACAAACTTATCTCACAGGGAAACAATGTGCTACCATTCCTGCTTCCAACAGAGATGGTGTTCTTTCGAGAGGTATGTGTGTTTCTTGAAATCTGCGGAATAGGCCTATTGGAAACAAAGTGAGCCTATGTCTACATTGAAAGACCTAAACTGCCTGAAGTACTCCTTTCAAATAGTAACTCAGCTCTCTCACAGAATCAATGTGCTACATGCTGCAGCGTCTAATCTAGATGGTTTCCTTTTAGAGATACATGTGTTTCTTCAATTCACCTGATTGTGTGTATTGGGAACAAAGTGAGCCAACCCACCCTTGGAAAACGTAAGTTGCAGGAAGTCTTTCTTTGACAAACTTACTAAATTCTCACAGGGAAACAATGCCCGAATATTCCTGCTTCCAACAGAGATGGCTTTCTTTGGAGAGATATATGTGTTTCTTCAAATGTGCTGAATAGGCCTACTTGGAACAAAGTGTGCCTATCTCTACATTGAAAATCCTCAGTTGCCCGAAGTACTCCTTTCAAGTACTAACTCAGATCTCACAGAGAAACCATGTGCTACATGCTGCAGCTTCTAATCCCGATGGTTTCCTTTTAGAAATACATGTGTTTCTTCAATTCACATGAAGTTGTGTATTGGGAACAAAGTGAGTCAACCCAACCTTGGAAAACGTAAATTGCAGGAAGTATTCCCTTGCAAAACCTATTCAATTCGAAGTTGGAAACAATATGGGGGATGCTCCTTCTTCCACAGAGATGTTTTCTTTGAGAGACACACGTGTTTCTTCAAGTTAGCTGGACAGGCCTATTTGCTTACTGACTGTAACATATAAGATTTCTTTGGAGAGATACATGTGTTTCTTCAATGCAGCTGAAAAATGCCAATGTGGAAATAAGGGAGCCTCTCTCCACCATGAAGCACCCTGTTGCAGGAAGTATTCCATTTACAAACAAACACAATCTCCCAGGGAGACAATGTGCTATTACTCATGCTTCCAGCAGAGATGGTTTTTTTGGAGAAATATATGTGTTTCTTCAAATCTGCTGAACAGGCCTATTAGGAACAAAGAGAGCCTATGTCTACATTGAAAAAGCTAAATTGCCTGAAGTACTCCTTTCAAATATTAACTCAGCTGTCACAGGGAAACAATGAGCTGCACGGTACAGCTTCTAACATAGATGGTTTCCTTTTAGAGGTACGTGTGTTTCTTCAACTCACCTGCCTGTGTCTATCTGGAAAAAAGTGAGCCTATCCCAACCTTGAAAACCCTAAGCTGTAGGAAGTATTCCTATGCAAACCCTTCTCAATTCTTACTGGGATACAATGTGGTGGATTCTCCTGCTTCTCACACAGATGTTTTCTGTCAAAAGACACATGTGTTTGTTCAAATTAGCCGGGGAGGCCTATTTGGAACAAACAACCCTTTGTTCCCCTTGCAAATTCTGAATGGTGGGAAGAAATTCTTTTAAAATACTCATTTTTAACAGGGAAGCAATGTGCTAGATGTTGAAGATTGTAACATAGATAGTTTTCTTTGCAGAGACACTGATGTTTTTACAACTTAGCTCACAGGCCTACGTGGAAGATAGAGAGCCTATCTCCCTTTGAAAAACGTAAGTTGCCCAAAGTATTCCTTTTAAAATGAAACTCAATTCTCTGAGGGAAAGAATGTGCTATATGCTCCTGATTCTGACTCAAGTGGTTTCTTTTGAGATACATGAGTTCCTTTAACTCTGCTGAAAGGGCCTATTTGGAACAAACAGCCTATCTCCACCTTGAATTTCAAAGATGCAGGAAGTACTGCTTTCAAAAACTTACTGGTTTTTACACGGGTAAACAATGAAGTACATGGCGAAGTTTGTAATCTAGTTGGTTTTCGTTTAGTGCTCCATGTGTTTCTTGAACTCATCTGAATAGGCCCATTTGGAACAAAGAGAGCCTACGTTCACTTTGAAAAATGTAATTTATAGGAAGTACTCCTATCAATAATTAACTCTCTTCTCAGAGGTATACTAGGTCCTAGATTCTATAGCTTGTATCACAGATAGTTTACTGTCAAGAGATAAATGTGTTTCTTCAACTTGCCTGAATAGGCCTATTTCAAAAAAAAGAGCTGATTTTCCCTTTGAAAAACCTAAGTCACAGGAAGTATTCCTTCAAAAACCAGCTCAATTCTCGCAGTGAAACAAGCTCCTAGATGCTGCAGTTTTGAACATAGATGGTTTTCTTTGGACAGATACATGTCTTTGTTCACCTCAGCTGAATAGACCTATTTGTTACAAAGAGAGCCTCTCTCCACCTTGAAAAACCTAAGTTGCCAAAGTGTTCATTTTCTATGTACTGAATACTCAGAGGGAAACAATGTGCTACATGTTGCAGCTTCTAGCATTGATGGTTTTCTGGAGATATAAATCTGTTTCTTCACATCAGCTGAATGGTCTTATTTGAAAAAAGGTAAACTTATCTCAACCTTGAAACATACGTTGCTGGAAAGTAGGACGTTCAGGAACATACTCCACTGTCACAGGGAAATAATGTGCTAGAAGCTCCTGCTTCTACTACAGATGATTTCCTTTCTAGAGATACATGTGTTTCTTCCAATTAGCTGAAAAGACCTAATTGAAAAAAGCGAGATTTCTCCACCTTCAAAATTCTCACTGGCAGAGAGTATTTCTTAGGAAAATTAACTACTCTCCATCAGAGAAACAACAGCAAGATACTGAAGCTTGTCACACAGACGGTTTTCTTTTCTTTGGAGAGATTTCTTTGCTCTTTCAACTCAGGTTCGTAGGCCTAGTTGGAACACAGAAAGCCAATCTCCACATTGAAAAACCTACATTCCCATATGTATTCCTTTGAAAAACGAAATCCATTTTCATCAGAAAACAATGTACGAGATGCTGAGCTTCTACAATACATGGTTCTCTTGGAGAGATAAATGTGTTGCTTCAACTCAGCTGAATTTGCCTCTTTGGAACAATGTGATCTCATGTGAACCTTGGAAAACGTCCGTCGCGGGAAGTAGTCCTTGCAAAACCGTACTCAATTTTCTCAGGAGACAATGGGCTAGATGCTCCTATTTCTGAAACAGACGGTTTTCTTTCAAGTTATGCATGTGTTTCTTTAAATTAGCTGGCTAGGCCTATTTTGAACAAAGAGATTTTATCTCCATATTGAGAAACTGAAGTTGCTCTAGGTATTTCATTGACAAACTACACTCAATCTGACAAGGAAACAATGTGTTAGATATTCCTTCTGGTAACATAGATGGTTTTCTTCGGAGAGAAACACGTGTTTGTTCAAATCAGCTGAAAAGGCCTCCATGATACAAAGGGAGCCTATCTCCATCCTGAAAAACCTAAGTTGCAAGAAGTATTCCTTTTAAATCTACTGACTACTCACATGGAAACAATATGCTAGATGCTGGAGCTTGTAGTTAGACGGTTTTCTTTGGAGAGACACATGTGTTTCTTCACCTCAGCTGAATTGACCTGTTTTGAACCAAGAGAGTCTACCTCCACCTTGAAAATCCTAACTTGCAGGAAGTATTTCTTTGAAAAAACTGGCAAAAGTCTCCCAGGGTGACAATGTTCTTATTCTCCAAGGTCAAACAGAGATGGTTTTCTTTCAGGAGATACATGTGTTCCTTTAAGTCATATAGAAAGGCCTATTTTGTAACAAAGAGCCCATATCCACATTGAATGACCTATGTTGCAGGAGGAATTCCTTTCCAAATCTATCTCGGTTCTCACAGGGAAGCAATGTGCTAGATGTTGCTGCTTGTAACATATAATGTTTCTTGGGAGAGATCCCTTTGTCTTCAACTCAGCTGAACAGGCCAACGTAGAAAAAAGGGAGCCTATCTCCACCGTGAGAAACCATGCTGCAGGAAGTATTCCAATCAAAAACAAACTTATCTCACAGGGAAACAATGTGCTACCATTCCTGCTTCCAACAGAGATGGTGTTCTTTCGAGAGGTATGTGTGTTTCTTGAAATCTGCGGAATAGGCCTATTGGAAACAAAGTGAGCCTATGTCTACATTGAAAGACCTAAACTGCCTGAAGTACTCCTTTCAAATAGTAACTCAGCTCTCTCACAGAATCAATGTGCTACATGCTGCAGCGTCTAATCTAGATGGTTTCCTTTTAGAGATACATGTGTTTCTTCAATTCACCTGATTGTGTGTATTGGGAACAAAGTGAGCCAACCCACCCTTGGAAAACGTAAGTTGCAGGAAGTCTTTCTTTGACAAACTTACTAAATTCTCACAGGGAAACAATGCCCGAATATTCCTGCTTCCAACAGAGATGGCTTTCTTTGGAGAGATATATGTGTTTCTTCAAATGTGCTGAATAGGCCTACTTGGAACAAAGTGTGCCTATCTCTACATTGAAAATCCTCAGTTGCCCGAAGTACTCCTTTCAAGTACTAACTCAGATCTCACAGAGAAACCATGTGCTACATGCTGCAGCTTCTAATCCCGATGGTTTCCTTTTAGAAATACATGTGTTTCTTCAATTCACATGAAGTTGTGTATTGGGAACAAAGTGAGTCAACCCAACCTTGGAAAACGTAAATTGCAGGAAGTATTCCCTTGCAAAACCTATTCAATTCGAAGTTGGAAACAATATGGGGGATGCTCCTTCTTCCACAGAGATGTTTTCTTTGAGAGACACACGTGTTTCTTCAAGTTAGCTGGACAGGCCTATTTGCTTACTGACTGTAACATATAAGATTTCTTTGGAGAGATACATGTGTTTCTTCAATGCAGCTGAAAAATGCCAATGTGGAAATAAGGGAGCCTCTCTCCACCATGAAGCACCCTGTTGCAGGAAGTATTCCATTTACAAACAAACACAATCTCCCAGGGAGACAATGTGCTATTACTCATGCTTCCAGCAGAGATGGTTTTTTTGGAGAAATATATGTGTTTCTTCAAATCTGCTGAACAGGCCTATTAGGAACAAAGAGAGCCTATGTCTACATTGAAAAAGCTAAATTGCCTGAAGTACTCCTTTCAAATATTAACTCAGCTGTCACAGGGAAACAATGAGCTGCACGGTACAGCTTCTAACATAGATGGTTTCCATTTAGAGGTACGTGTGTTTCTTCAACTCACCTGCCTGTGTCTATCTGGAAAAAAGTGAGCCTATCCCAACCTTGAAAACCCTAAGCTGTAGGAAGTATTCCTATGCAAAGCCTTCTCAATTCTTACTGGGATACAATGTGGTGGATTCTCCTGCTTCTCACACAGATGTTTTCTGTCAAAAGACACATGTGTTTGTTCAAATTAGCCGGGGAGGCCTATTTGGAACAAACAACCCTTTGTTCCCCTTGCAAATTCTGAATGGTGGGAAGAAATTCTTTTAAAATACTCATTTTTAACAGGGAAGCAATGTGCTAGATGTTGAAGATTGTAACATAGATAGTTTTCTTTGCAGAGACACTGATGTTTTTACAACTTAGCTCACAGGCCTACGTGGAAGATAGAGAGCCTATCTCCCTTTGAAAAACGTAAGTTGCCCAAAGTATTCCTTTTAAAATGAAACTCAATTCTCTGAGGGAAAGAATGTGCTATATGCTCCTGATTCTGACTCAAGTGGTTTCTTTTGAGATACATGAGTTCCTTTAACTCTGCTGAAAGGGCCTATTTGGAACAAACAGCCTATCTCCACCTTGAATTTCAAAGATGCAGGAAGTACTGCTTTCAAAAACTTACTGGTTTTTACACGGGTAAACAATGAAGTACATGGCGAAGTTTGTAATCTAGTTGGTTTTCGTTTAGTGCTCCATGTGTTTCTTGAACTCATCTGAATAGGCCCATTTGGAACAAAGAGAGCCTACGTTCACTTTGAAAAATGTAATTTATAGGAAGTACTCCTATCAATAATTAACTCTCTTCTCAGAGGTATACTAGGTCCTAGATTCTATAGCTTGTATCACAGATAGTTTACTGTCAAGAGATAAATGTGTTTCTTCAACTTGCCTGAATAGGCCTATTTCAAAAAAAAGAGCTGATTTTCCCTTTGAAAAACCTAAGTCACAGGAAGTATTCCTTCAAAAACCAGCTCAATTCTCGCAGTGAAACAAGCTCCTAGATGCTGCAGTTTTGAACATAGATGGTTTTCTTTGGACAGATACATGTCTTTGTTCACCTCAGCTGAATAGACCTATTTGTTACAAAGAGAGCCTCTCTCCACCTTGAAAAACCTAAGTTGCCAAAGTGTTCATTTTCTATGTACTGAATACTCAGAGGGAAACAATGTGCTACATGTTGCAGCTTCTAGCATTGATGGTTTTCTGGAGATATAAATCTGTTTCTTCACATCAGCTGAATGGTCTTATTTGAAAAAAGGTAAACTTATCTCAACCTTGAAACATACGTTGCTGGAAAGTAGGACGTTCAGGAACATACTCCACTGTCACAGGGAAATAATGTGCTAGAAGCTCCTGCTTCTACTACAGATGATTTCCTTTCTAGAGATACATGTGTTTCTTCCAATTAGCTGAAAAGACCTAATTGAAAAAAGCGAGATTTCTCCACCTTCAAAATTCTCACTGGCAGAGAGTATTTCTTAGGAAAATTAACTACTCTCCATCAGAGAAACAACAGCAAGATACTGAAGCTTGTCACACAGACGGTTTTCTTTTCTTTGGAGAGATTTCTTTGCTCTTTCAACTCAGGTTCGTAGGCCTAGTTGGAACACAGAAAGCCAATCTCCACATTGAAAAACCTACATTCCCATATGTATTCCTTTGAAAAACGAAATCCATTTTCATCAGAAAACAATGTACGAGATGCTGAGCTTCTACAATACATGGTTCTCTTGGAGAGATAAATGTGTTGCTTCAACTCAGCTGAATTTGCCTCTTTGGAACAATGTGATCTCATGTGAACCTTGGAAAACGTCCGTCGCGGGAAGTAGTCCTTGCAAAACCGTACTCAATTTTCTCAGGAGACAATGGGCTAGATGCTCCTATTTCTGAAACAGACGGTTTTCTTTCAAGTTATGCATGTGTTTCTTTAAATTAGCTGGCTAGGCCTATTTTGAACAAAGAGATTTTATCTCCATATTGAGAAACTGAAGTTGCTCTAGGTATTTCATTGACAAACTACACTCAATCTGACAAGGAAACAATGTGTTAGATATTCCTTCTGGTAACATAGATGGTTTTCTTCGGAGAGAAACACGTGTTTGTTCAAATCAGCTGAAAAGGCCTCCATGATACAAAGGGAGCCTATCTCCATCCTGAAAAACCTAAGTTGCAAGAAGTATTCCTTTTAAATCTACTGACTACTCACATGGAAACAATATGCTAGATGCTGCAGCTTGTAGTTAGACGGTTTTCTTTGGAGAGACACATGTGTTTCTTCACCTCAGCTGAATTGACCTGTTTTGAACCAAGAGAGTCTACCTCCACCTTGAAAATCCTAACTTGCAGGAAGTATTTCTTTGAAAAAACTGGCAAAAGTCTCCCAGGGTGACAATGTTCTTATTCTCCAAGGTCAAACAGAGATGGTTTTCTTTCAGGAGATACATGTGTTCCTTTAAGTCATATAGAAAGGCCTATTTTGTAACAAAGAGCCCATATCCACATTGAATGACCTATGTTGCAGGAGGAATTCCTTTCCAAATCTATCTCGGTTCTCACAGGGAAGCAATGTGCTAGATGTTGCTGCTTGTAACATATAATGTTTCTTGGGAGAGATCCCTTTGTCTTCAACTCAGCTGAACAGGCCAACGTAGAAAAAAGGGAGCCTATCTCCACCGTGAGAAACCATGCTGCAGGAAGTATTCCAATCAAAAACAAACTTATCTCACAGGGAAACAATGTGCTACCATTCCTGCTTCCAACAGAGATGGTGTTCTTTCGAGAGGTATGTGTGTTTCTTGAAATCTGCGGAATAGGCCTATTGGAAACAAAGTGAGCCTATGTCTACATTGAAAGACCTAAACTGCCTGAAGTACTCCTTTCAAATAGTAACTCAGCTCTCTCACAGAATCAATGTGCTACATGCTGCAGCGTCTAATCTAGATGGTTTCCTTTTAGAGATACATGTGTTTCTTCAATTCACCTGATTGTGTGTATTGGGAACAAAGTGAGCCAACCCACCCTTGGAAAACGTAAGTTGCAGGAAGTCTTTCTTTGACAAACTTACTAAATTCTCACAGGGAAACAATGCCCGAATATTCCTGCTTCCAACAGAGATGGCTTTCTTTGGAGAGATATATGTGTTTCTTCAAATGTGCTGAATAGGCCTACTTGGAACAAAGTGTGCCTATCTCTACATTGAAAATCCTCAGTTGCCCGAAGTACTCCTTTCAAGTACTAACTCAGATCTCACAGAGAAACCATGTGCTACATGCTGCAGCTTCTAATCCCGATGGTTTCCTTTTAGAAATACATGTGTTTCTTCAATTCACATGAAGTTGTGTATTGGGAACAAAGTGAGTCAACCCAACCTTGGAAAACGTAAATTGCAGGAAGTATTCCCTTGCAAAACCTATTCAATTCGAAGTTGGAAACAATATGGGGGATGCTCCTTCTTCCACAGAGATGTTTTCTTTGAGAGACACACGTGTTTCTTCAAGTTAGCTGGACAGGCCTATTTGCTTACTGACTGTAACATATAAGATTTCTTTGGAGAGATACATGTGTTTCTTCAATGCAGCTGAAAAATGCCAATGTGGAAATAAGGGAGCCTCTCTCCACCATGAAGCACCCTGTTGCAGGAAGTATTCCATTTACAAACAAACACAATCTCCCAGGGAGACAATGTGCTATTACTCATGCTTCCAGCAGAGATGGTTTTTTTGGAGAAATATATGTGTTTCTTCAAATCTGCTGAACAGGCCTATTAGGAACAAAGAGAGCCTATGTCTACATTGAAAAAGCTAAATTGCCTGAAGTACTCCTTTCAAATATTAACTCAGCTGTCACAGGGAAACAATGAGCTGCACGGTACAGCTTCTAACATAGATGGTTTCCTTTTAGAGGTACGTGTGTTTCTTCAACTCACCTGCCTGTGTCTATCTGGAAAAAAGTGAGCCTATCCCAACCTTGAAAACCCTAAGCTGTAGGAAGTATTCCTATGCAAAGCCTTCTCAATTCTTACTGGGATACAATGTGGTGGATTCTCCTGCTTCTCACACAGATGTTTTCTGTCAAAAGACACATGTGTTTGTTCAAATTAGCCGGGGAGGCCTATTTGGAACAAACAACCCTTTGTTCCCCTTGCAAATTCTGAATGGTGGGAAGAAATTCTTTTAAAATACTCATTTTTAACAGGGAAGCAATGTGCTAGATGTTGAAGATTGTAACATAGATAGTTTTCTTTGCAGAGACACTGATGTTTTTACAACTTAGCTCACAGGCCTACGTGGAAGATAGAGAGCCTATCTCCCTTTGAAAAACGTAAGTTGCCCAAAGTATTCCTTTTAAAATGAAACTCAATTCTCTGAGGGAAAGAATGTGCTATATGCTCCTGATTCTGACTCAAGTGGTTTCTTTTGAGATACATGAGTTCCTTTAACTCTGCTGAAAGGGCCTATTTGGAACAAACAGCCTATCTCCACCTTGAATTTCAAAGATGCAGGAAGTACTGCTTTCAAAAACTTACTGGTTTTTACACGGGTAAACAATGAAGTACATGGCGAAGTTTGTAATCTAGTTGGTTTTCGTTTAGTGCTCCATGTGTTTCTTGAACTCATCTGAATAGGCCCATTTGGAACAAAGAGAGCCTACGTTCACTTTGAAAAATGTAATTTATAGGAAGTACTCCTATCAATAATTAACTCTCTTCTCAGAGGTATACTAGGTCCTAGATTCTATAGCTTGTATCACAGATAGTTTACTGTCAAGAGATAAATGTGTTTCTTCAACTTGCCTGAATAGGCCTATTTCAAAAAAAAGAGCTGATTTTCCCTTTGAAAAACCTAAGTCACAGGAAGTATTCCTTCAAAAACCAGCTCAATTCTCGCAGTGAAACAAGCTCCTAGATGCTGCAGTTTTGAACATAGATGGTTTTCTTTGGACAGATACATGTCTTTGTTCACCTCAGCTGAATAGACCTATTTGTTACAAAGAGAGCCTCTCTCCACCTTGAAAAACCTAAGTTGCCAAAGTGTTCATTTTCTATGTACTGAATACTCAGAGGGAAACAATGTGCTACATGTTGCAGCTTCTAGCATTGATGGTTTTCTGGAGATATAAATCTGTTTCTTCACATCAGCTGAATGGTCTTATTTGAAAAAAGGTAAACTTATCTCAACCTTGAAACATACGTTGCTGGAAAGTAGGACGTCCAGGAACATACTCCACTGTCACAGGGAAATAATGTGCTAGAAGCTCCTGCTTCTACTACAGATGATTTCCTTTCTAGAGATACATGTGTTTCTTCCAATTAGCTGAAAAGACCTAATTGAAAAAAGCGAGATTTCTCCACCTTCAAAATTCTCACTGGCAGAGAGTATTTCTTAGGAAAATTAACTACTCTCCATCAGAGAAACAACAGCAAGATACTGAAGCTTGTCACACAGACAGTTTTCTTTTCTTTGGAGAGATTTCTTTGCTCTTTCAACTCAGGTTCGTAGGCCTAGTTGGAACACAGAAAGCCAATCTCCACATTGAAAAACCTACGTTCCCATATGTATTCCTTTGAAAAACGAAATCCATTTTCATCAGAAAACAATGTACGAGATGCTGAGCTTCTACAATACATGGTTCTCTTGGAGAGATAAATGTGTTGCTTCAACTCAGCTGAATTTGCCTCTTTGGAACAATGTGATGTCATGTGAACCTTGGAAAACGTCCGTCGCGGGAAGTAGTCCTTGCAAAACCGTACTCAATTTTCTCAGGAGACAATGGGCTAGATGCTCCTATTTCTGAAACAGACGGTTTTCTTTCAAGTTATGCATGTGTTTCTTTAAATTAGCTGGCTAGGCCTATTTTGAACAAAGAGATCTTATCTCCATATTGAGAAACTGAAGTTGCTCTAGGTATTTCATTGACAAACTACACTCAATCTGACAAGGAAACAATGTGTTAGATATTCCTTCTGGTAACATAGATGGTTTTCTTCGGAGAGAAACACGTGTTTGTTCAAATCAGCTGAAAAGGCCTCCATGATACAAAGGGAGCCTATCTCCATCCTGAAAAACCTAAGTTGCAAGAAGTATTCCTTTTAAATCTACTGACTACTCACATGGAAACAATATGCTAGATGCTGCAGCTTGTAGTTAGACGGTTTTCTTTGGAGAGACACATGTGTTTCTTCACCTCAGCTGAATTGACCTGTTTTGAACCAAGAGAGTCTACCTCCACCTTGAAAATCCTAACTTGCAGGAAGTATTTCTTTGAAAAAACTGGCAAAAGTCTCCCAGGGTGACAATGTTCTTATTCTCCAGGGTCAAACAGAGATGGTTTTCTTTCAGGAGATACATGTGTTCCTTTAAGTCATATAGAAAGGCCTATTTTGTAACAAAGAGCCCATATCCACATTGAATGACCTATGTTGCAGGAGGAATTCCTTTCCAAATCTATCTCGATTCTCACAGGGAAGCAATGTGCTAGATGTTGCTGCTTGTAACATATAATGTTTCTTGGGAGAGATCCCTTTGTCTTCAACTCAGCTGAACAGGCCAACGTAGAAAAAAGGGAGCCTATCTCCACCGTGAGAAACCATGCTGCAGGAAGTATTCCAATCAAAAACAAACTTATCTCACAGGGAAACAATGTGCTACCATTCCTGCTTCCAACAGAGATGGTGTTCTTTCGAGAGGTATGTGTGTTTCTTGAAATCTGCGGAATAGGCCTATTGGAAACAAAGTGAGCCTATGTCTACATTGAAAGACCTAAACTGCCTGAAGTACTCCTTTCAAATAGTAACTCAGCTCTCTCACAGAATCAATGTGCTACATGCTGCAGCGTCTAATCTAGATGGTTTCCTTTTAGAGATACATGTGTTTCTTCAATTCACCTGATTGTGTGTATTGGGAACAAAGTGAGCCAACCCACCCTTGGAAAACGTAAGTTGCAGGAAGTCTTTCTTTGACAAACTTACTAAATTCTCACAGGGAAACAATGCCCGAATATTCCTGCTTCCAACAGAGATGGCTTTCTTTGGAGAGATATATGTGTTTCTTCAAATGTGCTGAATAGGCCTACTTGGAACAAAGTGTGCCTATCTCTACATTGAAAATCCTCAGTTGCCCGAAGTACTCCTTTCAAGTACTAACTCAGATCTCACAGAGAAACCATGTGCTACATGCTGCAGCTTCTAATCCCGATGGTTTCCTTTTAGAAATACATGTGTTTCTTCAATTCACATGAAGGTGTGTATTGGGAACAAAGTGAGTCAACCCAACCTTGGAAAACGTAAATTGCAGGAAGTATTCCCTTGCAAAACCTATTCAATTCGAAGTTGGAAACAATATGGGGGATGCTCCTTCTTCCACAGAGATGTTTTCTTTGAGAGACACACGTGTTTCTTCAAGTTAGCTGGACAGGCCTATTTGCTTACTGACTGTAACATATAAGATTTCTTTGGAGAGATACATGTGTTTCTTCAATGCAGCTGAAAAATGCCAATGTGGAAATAAGGGAGCCTCTCTCCACCATGAAGCACCCTGTTGCAGGAAGTATTCCATTTACAAACAAACACAATCTCCCAGGGAGACAATGTGCTATTACTCATGCTTCCAGCAGAGATGGTTTTTTTGGAGAAATATATGTGTTTCTTCAAATCTGCTGAACAGGCCTATTAGGAACAAAGAGAGCCTATGTCTACATTGAAAAAGCTAAATTGCCTGAAGTACTCCTTTCAAATATTAACTCAGCTGTCACAGGGAAACAATGAGCTGCACGGTACAGCTTCTAACATAGATGGTTTCCTTTTAGAGGTACGTGTGTTTCTTCAACTCACCTGCCTGTGTCTATCTGGAAAAAAGTGAGCCTATCCCAACCTTGAAAACCCTAAGCTGTAGGAAGTATTCCTATGCAAAGCCTTCTCAATTCTTACTGGGATACAATGTGGTGGATTCTCCTGCTTCTCACACAGATGTTTTCTGTCAAAAGACACATGTGTTTGTTCAAATTAGCCGGGGAGGCCTATTTGGAACAAACAACCCTTTGTTCCCCTTGCAAATTCTGAATGGTGGGAAGAAATTCTTTTAAAATACTCATTTTTAACAGGGAAGCAATGTGCTAGATGTTGAAGATTGTAACATAGATAGTTTTCTTTGCAGAGACACTGATGTTTTTACAACTTAGCTCACAGGCCTACGTGGAAGATAGAGAGCCTATCTCCCTTTGAAAAACGTAAGTTGCCCAAAGTATTCCTTTTAAAATGAAACTCAATTCTCTGAGGGAAAGAATGTGCTATATGCTCCTGATTCTGACTCAAGTGGTTTCTTTTGAGATACATGAGTTCCTTTAACTCTGCTGAAAGGGCCTATTTGGAACAAACAGCCTATCTCCACCTTGAATTTCAAAGATGCAGGAAGTACTGCTTTCAAAAACTTACTGGTTTTTACACGGGTAAACAATGAAGTACATGGCGAAGTTTGTAATCTAGTTGGTTTTCGTTTAGTGCTCCATGTGTTTCTTGAACTCATCTGAATAGGCCCATTTGGAACAAAGAGAGCCTACGTTCACTTTGAAAAATGTAATTTATAGGAAGTACTCCTATCAATAATTAACTCTCTTCTCAGAGGTATACTAGGTCCTAGATTCTATAGCTTGTATCACAGATAGTTTACTGTCAAGAGATAAATGTGTTTCTTCAACTTGCCTGAATAGGCCTATTTCAAAAAAAAGAGCTGATTTTCCCTTTGAAAAACCTAAGTCACAGGAAGTATTCCTTCAAAAACCAGCTCAATTCTCGCAGTGAAACAAGCTCCTAGATGCTGCAGTTTTGAACATAGATGGTTTTCTTTGGACAGATACATGTCTTTGTTCACCTCAGCTGAATAGACCTATTTGTTACAAAGAGAGCCTCTCTCCACCTTGAAAAACCTAAGTTGCCAAAGTGTTCATTTTCTATGTACTGAATACTCAGAGGGAAACAATGTGCTACATGTTGCAGCTTCTAGCATTGATGGTTTTCTGGAGATATAAATCTGTTTCTTCACATCAGCTGAATGGTCTTATTTGAAAAAAGGTAAACTTATCTCAACCTTGAAACATACGTTGCTGGAAAGTAGGACGTTCAGGAACATACTCCACTGTCACAGGGAAATAATGTGCTAGAAGCTCCTGCTTCTACTACAGATGATTTCCTTTCTAGAGATACATGTGTTTCTTCCAATTAGCTGAAAAGACCTAATTGAAAAAAGCGAGATTTCTCCACCTTCAAAATTCTCACTGGCAGAGAGTATTTCTTAGGAAAATTAACTACTCTCCATCAGAGAAACAACAGCAAGATACTGAAGCTTGTCACACAGACGGTTTTCTTTTCTTTGGAGAGATTTCTTTGCTCTTTCAACTCAGGTTCGTAGGCCTAGTTGGAACACAGAAAGCCAATCTCCACATTGAAAAACCTACATTCCCATATGTATTCCTTTGAAAAACGAAATCCATTTTCATCAGAAAACAATGTACGAGATGCTGAGCTTCTACAATACATGGTTCTCTTGGAGAGATAAATGTGTTGCTTCAACTCAGCTGAATTTGCCTCTTTGGAACAATGTGATCTCATGTGAACCTTGGAAAACGTCCGTCGCGGGAAGTAGTCCTTGCAAAACCGTACTCAATTTTCTCAGGAGACAATGGGCTAGATGCTCCTATTTCTGAAACAGACGGTTTTCTTTCAAGTTATGCATGTGTTTCTTTAAATTAGCTGGCTAGGCCTATTTTGAACAAAGAGATTTTATCTCCATATTGAGAAACTGAAGTTGCTCTAGGTATTTCATTGACAAACTACACTCAATCTGACAAGGAAACAATGTGTTAGATATTCCTTCTGGTAACATAGATGGTTTTCTTCGGAGAGAAACACGTGTTTGTTCAAATCAGCTGAAAAGGCCTCCATGATACAAAGGGAGCCTATCTCCATCCTGAAAAACCTAAGTTGCAAGAAGTATTCCTTTTAAATCTACTGACTACTCACATGGAAACAATATGCTAGATGCTGCAGCTTGTAGTTAGACGGTTTTCTTTGGAGAGACACATGTGTTTCTTCACCTCAGCTGAATTGACCTGTTTTGAACCAAGAGAGTCTACCTCCACCTTGAAAATCCTAACTTGCAGGAAGTATTTCTTTGAAAAAACTGGCAAAAGTCTCCCAGGGTGACAATGTTCTTATTCTCCAAGGTCAAACAGAGATGGTTTTCTTTCAGGAGATACATGTGTTCCTTTAAGTCATATAGAAAGGCCTATTTTGTAACAAAGAGCCCATATCCACATTGAATGACCTATGTTGCAGGAGGAATTCCTTTCCAAATCTATCTCGGTTCTCACAGGGAAGCAATGTGCTAGATGTTGCTGCTTGTAACATATAATGTTTCTTGGGAGAGATCCCTTTGTCTTCAACTCAGCTGAACAGGCCAACGTAGAAAAAAGGGAGCCTATCTCCACCGTGAGAAACCATGCTGCAGGAAGTATTCCAATCAAAAACAAACTTATCTCACAGGGAAACAATGTGCTACCATTCCTGCTTCCAACAGAGATGGTGTTCTTTCGAGAGGTATGTGTGTTTCTTGAAATCTGCGGAATAGGCCTATTGGAAACAAAGTGAGCCTATGTCTACATTGAAAGACCTAAACTGCCTGAAGTACTCCTTTCAAATAGTAACTCAGCTCTCTCACAGAATCAATGTGCTACATGCTGCAGCGTCTAATCTAGATGGTTTCCTTTTAGAGATACATGTGTTTCTTCAATTCACCTGATTGTGTGTATTGGGAACAAAGTGAGCCAACCCACCCTTGGAAAACGTAAGTTGCAGGAAGTCTTTCTTTGACAAACTTACTAAATTCTCACAGGGAAACAATGCCCGAATATTCCTGCTTCCAACAGAGATGGCTTTCTTTGGAGAGATATATGTGTTTCTTCAAATGTGCTGAATAGGCCTACTTGGAACAAAGTGTGCCTATCTCTACATTGAAAATCCTCAGTTGCCCGAAGTACTCCTTTCAAGTACTAACTCAGATCTCACAGAGAAACCATGTGCTACATGCTGCAGCTTCTAATCCCGATGGTTTCCTTTTAGAAATACATGTGTTTCTTCAATTCACATGAAGTTGTGTATTGGGAACAAAGTGAGTCAACCCAACCTTGGAAAACGTAAATTGCAGGAAGTATTCCCTTGCAAAACCTATTCAATTCGAAGTTGGAAACAATATGGGGGATGCTCCTTCTTCCACAGAGATGTTTTCTTTGAGAGACACACGTGTTTCTTCAAGTTAGCTGGACAGGCCTATTTGCTTACTGACTGTAACATATAAGATTTCTTTGGAGAGATACATGTGTTTCTTCAATGCAGCTGAAAAATGCCAATGTGGAAATAAGGGAGCCTCTCTCCACCATGAAGCACCCTGTTGCAGGAAGTATTCCATTTACAAACAAACACAATCTCCCAGGGAGACAATGTGCTATTACTCATGCTTCCAGCAGAGATGGTTTTTTTGGAGAAATATATGTGTTTCTTCAAATCTGCTGAACAGGCCTATTAGGAACAAAGAGAGCCTATGTCTACATTGAAAAAGCTAAATTGCCTGAAGTACTCCTTTCAAATATTAACTCAGCTGTCACAGGGAAACAATGAGCTGCACGGTACAGCTTCTAACATAGATGGTTTCCTTTTAGAGGTACGTGTGTTTCTTCAACTCACCTGCCTGTGTCTATCTGGAAAAAAGTGAGCCTATCCCAACCTTGAAAACCCTAAGCTGTAGGAAGTATTCCTATGCAAAGCCTTCTCAATTCTTACTGGGATACAATGTGGTGGATTCTCCTGCTTCTCACACAGATGTTTTCTGTCAAAAGACACATGTGTTTGTTCAAATTAGCCGGGGAGGCCTATTTGGAACAAACAACCCTTTGTTCCCCTTGCAAATTCTGAATGGTGGGAAGAAATTCTTTTAAAATACTCATTTTTAACAGGGAAGCAATGTGCTAGATGTTGAAGATTGTAACATAGATAGTTTTCTTTGCAGAGACACTGATGTTTTTACAACTTAGCTCACAGGCCTACGTGGAAGATAGAGAGCCTATCTCCCTTTGAAAAACGTAAGTTGCCCAAAGTATTCCTTTTAAAATGAAACTCAATTCTCTGAGGGAAAGAATGTGCTATATGCTCCTGATTCTGACTCAAGTGGTTTCTTTTGAGATACATGAGTTCCTTTAACTCTGCTGAAAGGGCCTATTTGGAACAAACAGCCTATCTCCACCTTGAATTTCAAAGATGCAGGAAGTACTGCTTTCAAAAACTTACTGGTTTTTACACGGGTAAACAATGAAGTACATGGCGAAGTTTGTAATCTAGTTGGTTTTCGTTTAGTGCTCCATGTGTTTCTTGAACTCATCTGAATAGGCCCATTTGGAACAAAGAGAGCCTACGTTCACTTTGAAAAATGTAATTTATAGGAAGTACTCCTATCAATAATTAACTCTCTTCTCAGAGGTATACTAGGTCCTAGATTCTATAGCTTGTATCACAGATAGTTTACTGTCAAGAGATAAATGTGTTTCTTCAACTTGCCTGAATAGGCCTATTTCAAAAAAAAGAGCTGATTTTCCCTTTGAAAAACCTAAGTCACAGGAAGTATTCCTTCAAAAACCAGCTCAATTCTCGCAGTGAAACAAGCTCCTAGATGCTGCAGTTTTGAACATAGATGGTTTTCTTTGGACAGATACATGTCTTTGTTCACCTCAGCTGAATAGACCTATTTGTTACAAAGAGAGCCTCTCTCCACCTTGAAAAACCTAAGTTGCCAAAGTGTTCATTTTCTATGTACTGAATACTCAGAGGGAAACAATGTGCTACATGTTGCAGCTTCTAGCATTGATGGTTTTCTGGAGATATAAATCTGTTTCTTCACATCAGCTGAATGGTCTTATTTGAAAAAAGGTAAACTTATCTCAACCTTGAAACATACGTTGCTGGAAAGTAGGACGTTCAGGAACATACTCCACTGTCACAGGGAAATAATGTGCTAGAAGCTCCTGCTTCTACTACAGATGATTTCCTTTCTAGAGATACATGTGTTTCTTCCAATTAGCTGAAAAGACCTAATTGAAAAAAGCGAGATTTCTCCACCTTCAAAATTCTCACTGGCAGAGAGTATTTCTTAGGAAAATTAACTACTCTCCATCAGAGAAACAACAGCAAGATACTGAAGCTTGTCACACAGACGGTTTTCTTTTCTTTGGAGAGATTTCTTTGCTCTTTCAACTCAGGTTCGTAGGCCTAGTTGGAACACAGAAAGCCAATCTCCACATTGAAAAACCTACATTCCCATATGTATTCCTTTGAAAAACGAAATCCATTTTCATCAGAAAACAATGTACGAGATGCTGAGCTTCTACAATACATGGTTCTCTTGGAGAGATAAATGTGTTGCTTCAACTCAGCTGAATTTGCCTCTTTGGAACAATGTGATCTCATGTGAACCTTGGAAAACGTCCGTCGCGGGAAGTAGTCCTTGCAAAACCGTACTCAATTTTCTCAGGAGACAATGGGCTAGATGCTCCTATTTCTGAAACAGACGGTTTTCTTTCAAGTTATGCATGTGTTTCTTTAAATTAGCTGGCTAGGCCTATTTTGAACAAAGAGATTTTATCTCCATATTGAGAAACTGAAGTTGCTCTAGGTATTTCATTGACAAACTACACTCAATCTGACAAGGAAACAATGTGTTAGATATTCCTTCTGGTAACATAGATGGTTTTCTTCGGAGAGAAACACGTGTTTGTTCAAATCAGCTGAAAAGGCCTCCATGATACAAAGGGAGCCTATCTCCATCCTGAAAAACCTAAGTTGCAAGAAGTATTCCTTTTAAATCTACTGACTACTCACATGGAAACAATATGCTAGATGCTGCAGCTTGTAGTTAGACGGTTTTCTTTGGAGAGACACATGTGTTTCTTCACCTCAGCTGAATTGACCTGTTTTGAACCAAGAGAGTCTACCTCCACCTTGAAAATCCTAACTTGCAGGAAGTATTTCTTTGAAAAAACTGGCAAAAGTCTCCCAGGGTGACAATGTTCTTATTCTCCAAGGTCAAACAGAGATGGTTTTCTTTCAGGAGATACATGTGTTCCTTTAAGTCATATAGAAAGGCCTATTTTGTAACAAAGAGCCCATATCCACATTGAATGACCTATGTTGCAGGAGGAATTCCTTTCCAAATCTATCTCGGTTCTCACAGGGAAGCAATGTGCTAGATGTTGCTGCTTGTAACATATAATGTTTCTTGGGAGAGATCCCTTTGTCTTCAACTCAGCTGAACAGGCCAACGTAGAAAAAAGGGAGCCTATCTCCACCGTGAGAAACCATGCTGCAGGAAGTATTCCAATCAAAAACAAACTTATCTCACAGGGAAACAATGTGCTACCATTCCTGCTTCCAACAGAGATGGTGTTCTTTCGAGAGGTATGTGTGTTTCTTGAAATCTGCGGAATAGGCCTATTGGAAACAAAGTGAGCCTATGTCTACATTGAAAGACCTAAACTGCCTGAAGTACTCCTTTCAAATAGTAACTCAGCTCTCTCACAGAATCAATGTGCTACATGCTGCAGCGTCTAATCTAGATGGTTTCCTTTTAGAGATACATGTGTTTCTTCAATTCACCTGATTGTGTGTATTGGGAACAAAGTGAGCCAACCCACCCTTGGAAAACGTAAGTTGCAGGAAGTCTTTCTTTGACAAACTTACTAAATTCTCACAGGGAAACAATGCCCGAATATTCCTGCTTCCAACAGAGATGGCTTTCTTTGGAGAGATATATGTGTTTCTTCAAATGTGCTGAATAGGCCTACTTGGAACAAAGTGTGCCTATCTCTACATTGAAAATCCTCAGTTGCCCGAAGTACTCCTTTCAAGTACTAACTCAGATCTCACAGAGAAACCATGTGCTACATGCTGCAGCTTCTAATCCCGATGGTTTCCTTTTAGAAATACATGTGTTTCTTCAATTCACATGAAGTTGTGTATTGGGAACAAAGTGAGTCAACCCAACCTTGGAAAACGTAAATTGCAGGAAGTATTCCCTTGCAAAACCTATTCAATTCGAAGTTGGAAACAATATGGGGGATGCTCCTTCTTCCACAGAGATGTTTTCTTTGAGAGACACACGTGTTTCTTCAAGTTAGCTGGACAGGCCTATTTGCTTACTGACTGTAACATATAAGATTTCTTTGGAGAGATACATGTGTTTCTTCAATGCAGCTGAAAAATGCCAATGTGGAAATAAGGGAGCCTCTCTCCACCATGAAGCACCCTGTTGCAGGAAGTATTCCATTTACAAACAAACACAATCTCCCAGGGAGACAATGTGCTATTACTCATGCTTCCAGCAGAGATGGTTTTTTTGGAGAAATATATGTGTTTCTTCAAATCTGCTGAACAGGCCTATTAGGAACAAAGAGAGCCTATGTCTACATTGAAAAAGCTAAATTGCCTGAAGTACTCCTTTCAAATATTAACTCAGCTGTCACAGGGAAACAATGAGCTGCACGGTACAGCTTCTAACATAGATGGTTTCCTTTTAGAGGTACGTGTGTTTCTTCAACTCACCTGCCTGTGTCTATCTGGAAAAAAGTGAGCCTATCCCAACCTTGAAAACCCTAAACTGTAGGAAGTATTCCTATGCAAAGCCTTCTCAATTCTTACTGGGATACAATGTGGTGGATTCTCCTGCTTCTCACACAGATGTTTTCTGTCAAAAGACACATGTGTTTGTTCAAATTAGCCGGGGAGGCCTATTTGGAACAAACAACCCTTTGTTCCCCTTGCAAATTCTGAATGGTGGGAAGAAATTCTTTTAAAATACTCATTTTTAACAGGGAAGCAATGTGCTAGATGTTGAAGATTGTAACATAGATAGTTTTCTTTGCAGAGACACTGATGTTTTTACAACTTAGCTCACAGGCCTACGTGGAAGATAGAGAGCCTATCTCCCTTTGAAAAACGTAAGTTGCCCAAAGTATTCCTTTTAAAATGAAACTCAATTCTCTGAGGGAAAGAATGTGCTATATGCTCCTGATTCTGACTCAAGTGGTTTCTTTTGAGATACATGAGTTCCTTTAACTCTGCTGAAAGGGCCTATTTGGAACAAACAGCCTATCTCCACCTTGAATTTCAAAGATGCAGGAAGTACTGCTTTCAAAAACTTACTGGTTTTTACACGGGTAAACAATGAAGTACATGGCGAAGTTTGTAATCTAGTTGGTTTTCGTTTAGTGCTCCATGTGTTTCTTGAACTCATCTGAATAGGCCCATTTGGAACAAAGAGAGCCTACGTTCACTTTGAAAAATGTAATTTATAGGAAGTACTCCTATCAATAATTAACTCTCTTCTCAGAGGTATACTAGGTCCTAGATTCTATAGCTTGTATCACAGATAGTTTACTGTCAAGAGATAAATGTGTTTCTTCAACTTGCCTGAATAGGCCTATTTCAAAAAAAAGAGCTGATTTTCCCTTTGAAAAACCTAAGTCACAGGAAGTATTCCTTCAAAAACCAGCTCAATTCTCGCAGTGAAACAAGCTCCTAGATGCTGCAGTTTTGAACATAGATGGTTTTCTTTGGACAGATACATGTCTTTGTTCACCTCAGCTGAATAGACCTATTTGTTACAAAGAGAGCCTCTCTCCACCTTGAAAAACCTAAGTTGCCAAAGTGTTCATTTTCTATGTACTGAATACTCAGAGGGAAACAATGTGCTACATGTTGCAGCTTCTAGCATTGATGGTTTTCTGGAGATATAAATCTGTTTCTTCACATCAGCTGAATGGTCTTATTTGAAAAAAGGTAAACTTATCTCAACCTTGAAACATACGTTGCTGGAAAGTAGGACGTCCAGGAACATACTCCACTGTCACAGGGAAATAATGTGCTAGAAGCTCCTGCTTCTACTACAGATGATTTCCTTTCTAGAGATACATGTGTTTCTTCCAATTAGCTGAAAAGACCTAATTGAAAAAAGCGAGATTTCTCCACCTTCAAAATTCTCACTGGCAGAGAGTATTTCTTAGGAAAATTAACTACTCTCCATCAGAGAAACAACAGCAAGATACTGAAGCTTGTCATACAGACAGTTTTCTTTTCTTTGGAGAGATTTCTTTGCTCTTTCAACTCAGGTTCGTAGGCCTAGTTGGAACACAGAAAGCCAATCTCCACATTGAAAAACCTACGTTCCCATATGTATTCCTTTGAAAAACGAAATCCATTTTCATCAGAAAACAATGTACGAGATGCTGAGCTTCTACAATACATGGTTCTCTTGGAGAGATAAATGTGTTGCTTCAACTCAGCTGAATTTGCCTCTTTGGAACAATGTGATCTCATGTGAACCTTGGAAAACGTCCGTCGCGGCAAGTAGTCCTTGCAAAACCGTACTCAATTTTCTCAGGAGACAATGGGCTAGATGCTCCTATTTCTGAAACAGACGGTTTTCTTTCAAGTTATGCATGTGTTTCTTTAAATTAGCTGGCTAGGCCTATTTTGAACAAAGAGATCTTATCTCCATATTGAGAAACTGAAGTTGCTCTAGGTATTTCATTGACAAACTACACTCAATCTGACAAGGAAACAATGTGTTAGATATTCCTTCTGGTAACATAGATGGTTTTCTTCGGAGAGAAACACGTGTTTGTTCAAATCAGCTGAAAAGGCCTCCATGATACAAAGGGAGCCTATCTCCATCCTGAAAAACCTAAGTTGCAAGAAGTATTCCTTTTAAATCTACTGACTACTCACATGGAAACAATATGCTAGATGCTGCAGCTTGTAGTTAGACGGTTTTCTTTGGAGAGACACATGTGTTTCTTCACCTCAGCTGAATTGACCTGTTTTGAACCAAGAGAGTCTACCTCCACCTTGAAAATCCCAACTTGCAGGAAGTATTTCTTTGAAAAAACTGGCAAAAGTCTCCCAGGGTGACAATGTTCTTATTCTCCAGGGTCAAACAGAGATGGTTTTCTTTCAGGAGATACATGTGTTCCTTTAAGTCATATAGAAAGGCCTATTTTGTAACAAAGAGCCCATATCCACATTGAATGACCTATGTTGCAGGAGGAATTCCTTTCCAAATCTATCTCGATTCTCACAGGGAAGCAATGTGCTAGATGTTGCTGCTTGTAACATATAATGTTTCTTGGGAGAGATCCCTTTGTCTTCAACTCAGCTGAACAGGCCAACGTAGAAAAAAGGGAGCCTATCTCCACCGTGAGAAACCATGCTGCAGGAAGTATTCCAATCAAAAACAAACTTATCTCACAGGGAAACAATGTGCTACCATTCCTGCTTCCAACAGAGATGGTGTTCTTTCGAGAGGTATGTGTGTTTCTTGAAATCTGCGGAATAGGCCTATTGGAAACAAAGTGAGCCTATGTCTACATTGAAAGACCTAAACTGCCTGAAGTACTCCTTTCAAATAGTAACTCAGCTCTCTCACAGAATCAATGTGCTACATGCTGCAGCGTCTAATCTAGATGGTTTCCTTTTAGAGATACATGTGTTTCTTCAATTCACCTGATTGTGTGTATTGGGAACAAAGTGAGCCAACCCACCCTTGGAAAACGTAAGTTGCAGGAAGTCTTTCTTTGACAAACTTACTAAATTCTCACAGGGAAACAATGCCCGAATATTCCTGCTTCCAACAGAGATGGCTTTCTTTGGAGAGATATATGTGTTTCTTCAAATGTGCTGAATAGGCCTACTTGGAACAAAGTGTGCCTATCTCTACATTGAAAATCCTCAGTTGCCCGAAGTACTCCTTTCAAGTACTAACTCAGATCTCACAGAGAAACCATGTGCTACATGCTGCAGCTTCTAATCCCGATGGTTTCCTTTTAGAAATACATGTGTTTCTTCAATTCACATGAAGGTGTGTATTGGGAACAAAGTGAGTCAACCCAACCTTGGAAAACGTAAATTGCAGGAAGTATTCCCTTGCAAAACCTATTCAATTCGAAGTTGGAAACAATATGGGGGATGCTCCTTCTTCCACAGAGATGTTTTCTTTGAGAGACACACGTGTTTCTTCAAGTTAGCTGGACAGGCCTATTTGCTTACTGACTGTAACATATAAGATTTCTTTGGAGAGATACATGTGTTTCTTCAATGCAGCTGAAAAATGCCAATGTGGAAATAAGGGAGCCTCTCTCCACCATGAAGCACCCTGTTGCAGGAAGTATTCCATTTACAAACAAACACAATCTCCCAGGGAGACAATGTGCTATTACTCATGCTTCCAGCAGAGATGGTTTTTTTGGAGAAATATATGTGTTTCTTCAAATCTGCTGAACAGGCCTATTAGGAACAAAGAGAGCCTATGTCTACATTGAAAAAGCTAAATTGCCTGAAGTACTCCTTTCAAATATTAACTCAGCTGTCACAGGGAAACAATGAGCTGCACGGTACAGCTTCTAACATAGATGGTTTCCTTTTAGAGGTACGTGTGTTTCTTCAACTCACCTGCCTGTGTCTATCTGGAAAAAAGTGAGCCTATCCCAACCTTGAAAACCCTAAGCTGTAGGAAGTATTCCTATGCAAAGCCTTCTCAATTCTTACTGGGATACAATGTGTTGGATTCTCCTGCTTCTCACACAGATGTTTTCTGTCAAAAGACACATGTGTTTGTTCAAATTAGCCGGGGAGGCCTATTTGGAACAAACAACCCTTTGTTCCCCTTGCAAATTCTGAATGGTGGGAAGAAATTCTTTTAAAATACTCATTTTTAACAGGGAAGCAATGTGCTAGATGTTGAAGATTGTAACATAGATAGTTTTCTTTGCAGAGACACTGATGTTTTTACAACTTAGCTCACAGGCCTACGTGGAAGATAGAGAGCCTATCTCCCTTTGAAAAACGTAAGTTGCCCAAAGTATTCCTTTTAAAATGAAACTCAATTCTCTGAGGGAAAGAATGTGCTATATGCTCCTGATTCTGACTCAAGTGGTTTCTTTTGAGATACATGAGTTCCTTTAACTCTGCTGAAAGGGCCTATTTGGAACAAACAGCCTATCTCCACCTTGAATTTCAAAGATGCAGGAAGTACTGCTTTCAAAAACTTACTGGTTTTTACACGGGTAAACAATGAAGTACATGGCGAAGTTTGTAATCTAGTTGGTTTTCGTTTAGTGCTCCATGTGTTTCTTGAACTCATCTGAATAGGCCCATTTGGAACAAAGAGAGCCTACGTTCACTTTGAAAAATGTAATTTATAGGAAGTACTCCTATCAATAATTAACTCTCTTCTCAGAGGTATACTAGGTCCTAGATTCTATAGCTTGTATCACAGATAGTTTACTGTCAAGAGATAAATGTGTTTCTTCAACTTGCCTGAATAGGCCTATTTCAAAAAAAAGAGCTGATTTTCCCTTTGAAAAACCTAAGTCACAGGAAGTATTCCTTCAAAAACCAGCTCAATTCTCGCAGTGAAACAAGCTCCTAGATGCTGCAGTTTTGAACATAGATGGTTTTCTTTGGACAGATACATGTCTTTGTTCACCTCAGCTGAATAGACCTATTTGTTACAAAGAGAGCCTCTCTCCACCTTGAAAAACCTAAGTTGCCAAAGTGTTCATTTTCTATGTACTGAATACTCAGAGGGAAACAATGTGCTACATGTTGCAGCTTCTAGCATTGATGGTTTTCTGGAGATATAAATCTGTTTCTTCACATCAGCTGAATGGTCTTATTTGAAAAAAGGTAAACTTATCTCAACCTTGAAACATACGTTGCTGGAAAGTAGGACGTTCAGGAACATACTCCACTGTCACAGGGAAATAATGTGCTAGAAGCTCCTGCTTCTACTACAGATGATTTCCTTTCTAGAGATACATGTGTTTCTTCCAATTAGCTGAAAAGACCTAATTGAAAAAAGCGAGATTTCTCCACCTTCAAAATTCTCACTGGCAGAGAGTATTTCTTAGGAAAATTAACTACTCTCCATCAGAGAAACAACAGCAAGATACTGAAGCTTGTCACACAGACGGTTGTCTTTTCTTTGGAGAGATTTCTTTGCTCTTTCAACTCAGGTTCGTAGGCCTAGTTGGAACACAGAAAGCCAATCTCCACATTGAAAAACCTACATTCCCATATGTATTCCTTTGAAAAACGAAATCCATTTTCATCAGAAAACAATGTACGAGATGCTGAGCTTCTACAATACATGGTTCTCTTGGAGAGATAAATGTGTTGCTTCAACTCAGCTGAATTTGCCTCTTTGGAACAATGTGATCTCATGTGAACCTTGGAAAACGTCCGTCGCGGGAAGTAGTCCTTGCAAAACCGTACTCAATTTTCTCAGGAGACAATGGGCTAGATGCTCCTATTTCTGAAACAGACGGTTTTCTTTCAAGTTATGCATGTGTTTCTTTAAATTAGCTGGCTAGGCCTATTTTGAACAAAGAGATTTTATCTCCATATTGAGAAACTGAAGTTGCTCTAGGTATTTCATTGACAAACTACACTCAATCTGACAAGGAAACAATGTGTTAGATATTCCTTCTGGTAACATAGATGGTTTTCTTCGGAGAGAAACACGTGTTTGTTCAAATCAGCTGAAAAGGCCTCCATGATACAAAGGGAGCCTATCTCCATCCTGAAAAACCTAAGTTGCAAGAAGTATTCCTTTTAAATCTACTGACTACTCACATGGAAACAATATGCTAGATGCTGCAGCTTGTAGTTAGACGGTTTTCTTTGGAGAGACACATGTGTTTCTTCACCTCAGCTGAATTGACCTGTTTTGAACCAAGAGAGTCTACCTCCACCTTGAAAATCCTAACTTGCAGGAAGTATTTCTTTGAAAAAACTGGCAAAAGTCTCCCAGGGTGACAATGTTCTTATTCTCCAAGGTCAAACAGAGATGGTTTTCTTTCAGGAGATACATGTGTTCCTTTAAGTCATATAGAAAGGCCTATTTTGTAACAAAGAGCCCATATCCACATTGAATGACCTATGTTGCAGGAGGAATTCCTTTCCAAATCTATCTCGGTTCTCACAGGGAAGCAATGTGCTAGATGTTGCTGCTTGTAACATATAATGTTTCTTGGGAGAGATCCCTTTGTCTTCAACTCAGCTGAACAGGCCAACGTAGAAAAAAGGGAGCCTATCTCCACCGTGAGAAACCATGCTGCAGGAAGTATTCCAATCAAAAACAAACTTATCTCACAGGGAAACAATGTGCTACCATTCCTGCTTCCAACAGAGATGGTGTTCTTTCGAGAGGTATGTGTGTTTCTTGAAATCTGCGGAATAGGCCTATTGGAAACAAAGTGAGCCTATGTCTACATTGAAAGACCTAAACTGCCTGAAGTACTCCTTTCAAATAGTAACTCAGCTCTCTCACAGAATCAATGTGCTACATGCTGCAGCGTCTAATCTAGATGGTTTCCTTTTAGAGATACATGTGTTTCTTCAATTCACCTGATTGTGTGTATTGGGAACAAAGTGAGCCAACCCACCCTTGGAAAACGTAAGTTGCAGGAAGTCTTTCTTTGACAAACTTACTAAATTCTCACAGGGAAACAATGCCCGAATATTCCTGCTTCCAACAGAGATGGCTTTCTTTGGAGAGATATATGTGTTTCTTCAAATGTGCTGAATAGGCCTACTTGGAACAAAGTGTGCCTATCTCTACATTGAAAATCCTCAGTTGCCCGAAGTACTCCTTTCAAGTACTAACTCAGATCTCACAGAGAAACCATGTGCTACATGCTGCAGCTTCTAATCCCGATGGTTTCCTTTTAGAAATACATGTGTTTCTTCAATTCACATGAAGTTGTGTATTGGGAACAAAGTGAGTCAACCCAACCTTGGAAAACGTAAATTGCAGGAAGTATTCCCTTGCAAAACCTATTCAATTCGAAGTTGGAAACAATATGGGGGATGCTCCTTCTTCCACAGAGATGTTTTCTTTGAGAGACACACGTGTTTCTTCAAGTTAGCTGGACAGGCCTATTTGCTTACTGACTGTAACATATAAGATTTCTTTGGAGAGATACATGTGTTTCTTCAATGCAGCTGAAAAATGCCAATGTGGAAATAAGGGAGCCTCTCTCCACCATGAAGCACCCTGTTGCAGGAAGTATTCCATTTACAAACAAACACAATCTCCCAGGGAGACAATGTGCTATTACTCATGCTTCCAGCAGAGATGGTTTTTTTGGAGAAATATATGTGTTTCTTCAAATCTGCTGAACAGGCCTATTAGGAACAAAGAGAGCCTATGTCTACATTGAAAAAGCTAAATTGCCTGAAGTACTCCTTTCAAATATTAACTCAGCTGTCACAGGGAAACAATGAGCTGCACGGTACAGCTTCTAACATAGATGGTTTCCTTTTAGAGGTACGTGTGTTTCTTCAACTCACCTGCCTGTGTCTATCTGGAAAAAAGTGAGCCTATCCCAACCTTGAAAACCCTAAACTGTAGGAAGTATTCCTATGCAAAGCCTTCTCAATTCTTACTGGGATACAATGTGGTGGATTCTCCTGCTTCTCACACAGATGTTTTCTGTCAAAAGACACATGTGTTTGTTCAAATTAGCCGGGGAGGCCTATTTGGAACAAACAACCCTTTGTTCCCCTTGCAAATTCTGAATGGTGGGAAGAAATTCTTTTAAAATACTCATTTTTAACAGGGAAGCAATGTGCTAGATGTTGAAGATTGTAACATAGATAGTTTTCTTTGCAGAGACACTGATGTTTTTACAACTTAGCTCACAGGCCTACGTGGAAGATAGAGAGCCTATCTCCCTTTGAAAAACGTAAGTTGCCCAAAGTATTCCTTTTAAAATGAAACTCAATTCTCTGAGGGAAAGAATGTGCTATATGCTCCTGATTCTGACTCAAGTGGTTTCTTTTGAGATACATGAGTTCCTTTAACTCTGCTGAAAGGGCCTATTTGGAACAAACAGCCTATCTCCACCTTGAATTTCAAAGATGCAGGAAGTACTGCTTTCAAAAACTTACTGGTTTTTACACGGGTAAACAATGAAGTACATGGCGAAGTTTGTAATCTAGTTGGTTTTCGTTTAGTGCTCCATGTGTTTCTTGAACTCATCTGAATAGGCCCATTTGGAACAAAGAGAGCCTACGTTCACTTTGAAAAATGTAATTTATAGGAAGTACTCCTATCAATAATTAACTCTCTTCTCAGAGGTATACTAGGTCCTAGATTCTATAGCTTGTATCACAGATAGTTTACTGTCAAGAGATAAATGTGTTTCTTCAACTTGCCTGAATAGGCCTATTTCAAAAAAAAGAGCTGATTTTCCCTTTGAAAAACCTAAGTCACAGGAAGTATTCCTTCAAAAACCAGCTCAATTCTCGCAGTGAAACAAGCTCCTAGATGCTGCAGTTTTGAACATAGATGGTTTTCTTTGGACAGATACATGTCTTTGTTCACCTCAGCTGAATAGACCTATTTGTTACAAAGAGAGCCTCTCTCCACCTTGAAAAACCTAAGTTGCCAAAGTGTTCATTTTCTATGTACTGAATACTCAGAGGGAAACAATGTGCTACATGTTGCAGCTTCTAGCATTGATGGTTTTCTGGAGATATAAATCTGTTTCTTCACATCAGCTGAATGGTCTTATTTGAAAAAAGGTAAACTTATCTCAACCTTGAAACATACGTTGCTGGAAAGTAGGACGTCCAGGAACATACTCCACTGTCACAGGGAAATAATGTGCTAGAAGCTCCTGCTTCTACTACAGATGATTTCCTTTCTAGAGATACATGTGTTTCTTCCAATTAGCTGAAAAGACCTAATTGAAAAAAGCGAGATTTCTCCACCTTCAAAATTCTCACTGGCAGAGAGTATTTCTTAGGAAAATTAACTACTCTCCATCAGAGAAACAACAGCAAGATACTGAAGCTTGTCATACAGACAGTTTTCTTTTCTTTGGAGAGATTTCTTTGCTCTTTCAACTCAGGTTCGTAGGCCTAGTTGGAACACAGAAAGCCAATCTCCACATTGAAAAACCTACGTTCCCATATGTATTCCTTTGAAAAACGAAATCCATTTTCATCAGAAAACAATGTACGAGATGCTGAGCTTCTACAATACATGGTTCTCTTGGAGAGATAAATGTGTTGCTTCAACTCAGCTGAATTTGCCTCTTTGGAACAATGTGATCTCATGTGAACCTTGGAAAACGTCCGTCGCGGCAAGTAGTCCTTGCAAAACCGTACTCAATTTTCTCAGGAGACAATGGGCTAGATGCTCCTATTTCTGAAACAGACGGTTTTCTTTCAAGTTATGCATGTGTTTCTTTAAATTAGCTGGCTAGGCCTATTTTGAACAAAGAGATCTTATCTCCATATTGAGAAACTGAAGTTGCTCTAGGTATTTCATTGACAAACTACACTCAATCTGACAAGGAAACAATGTGTTAGATATTCCTTCTGGTAACATAGATGGTTTTCTTCGGAGAGAAACACGTGTTTGTTCAAATCAGCTGAAAAGGCCTCCATGATACAAAGGGAGCCTATCTCCATCCTGAAAAACCTAAGTTGCAAGAAGTATTCCTTTTAAATCTACTGACTACTCACATGGAAACAATATGCTAGATGCTGCAGCTTGTAGTTAGACGGTTTTCTTTGGAGAGACACATGTGTTTCTTCACCTCAGCTGAATTGACCTGTTTTGAACCAAGAGAGTCTACCTCCACCTTGAAAATCCCAACTTGCAGGAAGTATTTCTTTGAAAAAACTGGCAAAAGTCTCCCAGGGTGACAATGTTCTTATTCTCCAGGGTCAAACAGAGATGGTTTTCTTTCAGGAGATACATGTGTTCCTTTAAGTCATATAGAAAGGCCTATTTTGTAACAAAGAGCCCATATCCACATTGAATGACCTATGTTGCAGGAGGAATTCCTTTCCAAATCTATCTCGATTCTCACAGGGAAGCAATGTGCTAGATGTTGCTGCTTGTAACATATAATGTTTCTTGGGAGAGATCCCTTTGTCTTCAACTCAGCTGAACAGGCCAACGTAGAAAAAAGGGAGCCTATCTCCACCGTGAGAAACCATGCTGCAGGAAGTATTCCAATCAAAAACAAACTTATCTCACAGGGAAACAATGTGCTACCATTCCTGCTTCCAACAGAGATGGTGTTCTTTCGAGAGGTATGTGTGTTTCTTGAAATCTGCGGAATAGGCCTATTGGAAACAAAGTGAGCCTATGTCTACATTGAAAGACCTAAACTGCCTGAAGTACTCCTTTCAAATAGTAACTCAGCTCTCTCACAGAATCAATGTGCTACATGCTGCAGCGTCTAATCTAGATGGTTTCCTTTTAGAGATACATGTGTTTCTTCAATTCACCTGATTGTGTGTATTGGGAACAAAGTGAGCCAACCCACCCTTGGAAAACGTAAGTTGCAGGAAGTCTTTCTTTGACAAACTTACTAAATTCTCACAGGGAAACAATGCCCGAATATTCCTGCTTCCAACAGAGATGGCTTTCTTTGGAGAGATATATGTGTTTCTTCAAATGTGCTGAATAGGCCTACTTGGAACAAAGTGTGCCTATCTCTACATTGAAAATCCTCAGTTGCCCGAAGTACTCCTTTCAAGTACTAACTCAGATCTCACAGAGAAACCATGTGCTACATGCTGCAGCTTCTAATCCCGATGGTTTCCTTTTAGAAATACATGTGTTTCTTCAATTCACATGAAGGTGTGTATTGGGAACAAAGTGAGTCAACCCAACCTTGGAAAACGTAAATTGCAGGAAGTATTCCCTTGCAAAACCTATTCAATTCGAAGTTGGAAACAATATGGGGGATGCTCCTTCTTCCACAGAGATGTTTTCTTTGAGAGACACACGTGTTTCTTCAAGTTAGCTGGACAGGCCTATTTGCTTACTGACTGTAACATATAAGATTTCTTTGGAGAGATACATGTGTTTCTTCAATGCAGCTGAAAAATGCCAATGTGGAAATAAGGGAGCCTCTCTCCACCATGAAGCACCCTGTTGCAGGAAGTATTCCATTTACAAACAAACACAATCTCCCAGGGAGACAATGTGCTATTACTCATGCTTCCAGCAGAGATGGTTTTTTTGGAGAAATATATGTGTTTCTTCAAATCTGCTGAACAGGCCTATTAGGAACAAAGAGAGCCTATGTCTACATTGAAAAAGCTAAATTGCCTGAAGTACTCCTTTCAAATATTAACTCAGCTGTCACAGGGAAACAATGAGCTGCACGGTACAGCTTCTAACATAGATGGTTTCCTTTTAGAGGTACGTGTGTTTCTTCAACTCACCTGCCTGTGTCTATCTGGAAAAAAGTGAGCCTATCCCAACCTTGAAAACCCTAAGCTGTAGGAAGTATTCCTATGCAAAGCCTTCTCAATTCTTACTGGGATACAATGTGTTGGATTCTCCTGCTTCTCACACAGATGTTTTCTGTCAAAAGACACATGTGTTTGTTCAAATTAGCCGGGGAGGCCTATTTGGAACAAACAACCCTTTGTTCCCCTTGCAAATTCTGAATGGTGGGAAGAAATTCTTTTAAAATACTCATTTTTAACAGGGAAGCAATGTGCTAGATGTTGAAGATTGTAACATAGATAGTTTTCTTTGCAGAGACACTGATGTTTTTACAACTTAGCTCACAGGCCTACGTGGAAGATAGAGAGCCTATCTCCCTTTGAAAAACGTAAGTTGCCCAAAGTATTCCTTTTAAAATGAAACTCAATTCTCTGAGGGAAAGAATGTGCTATATGCTCCTGATTCTGACTCAAGTGGTTTCTTTTGAGATACATGAGTTCCTTTAACTCTGCTGAAAGGGCCTATTTGGAACAAACAGCCTATCTCCACCTTGAATTTCAAAGATGCAGGAAGTACTGCTTTCAAAAACTTACTGGTTTTTACACGGGTAAACAATGAAGTACATGGCGAAGTTTGTAATCTAGTTGGTTTTCGTTTAGTGCTCCATGTGTTTCTTGAACTCATCTGAATAGGCCCATTTGGAACAAAGAGAGCCTACGTTCACTTTGAAAAATGTAATTTATAGGAAGTACTCCTATCAATAATTAACTCTCTTCTCAGAGGTATACTAGGTCCTAGATTCTATAGCTTGTATCACAGATAGTTTACTGTCAAGAGATAAATGTGTTTCTTCAACTTGCCTGAATAGGCCTATTTCAAAAAAAAGAGCTGATTTTCCCTTTGAAAAACCTAAGTCACAGGAAGTATTCCTTCAAAAACCAGCTCAATTCTCGCAGTGAAACAAGCTCCTAGATGCTGCAGTTTTGAACATAGATGGTTTTCTTTGGACAGATACATGTCTTTGTTCACCTCAGCTGAATAGACCTATTTGTTACAAAGAGAGCCTCTCTCCACCTTGAAAAACCTAAGTTGCCAAAGTGTTCATTTTCTATGTACTGAATACTCAGAGGGAAACAATGTGCTACATGTTGCAGCTTCTAGCATTGATGGTTTTCTGGAGATATAAATCTGTTTCTTCACATCAGCTGAATGGTCTTATTTGAAAAAAGGTAAACTTATCTCAACCTTGAAACATACGTTGCTGGAAAGTAGGACGTTCAGGAACATACTCCACTGTCACAGGGAAATAATGTGCTAGAAGCTCCTGCTTCTACTACAGATGATTTCCTTTCTAGAGATACATGTGTTTCTTCCAATTAGCTGAAAAGACCTAATTGAAAAAAGCGAGATTTCTCCACCTTCAAAATTCTCACTGGCAGAGAGTATTTCTTAGGAAAATTAACTACTCTCCATCAGAGAAACAACAGCAAGATACTGAAGCTTGTCACACAGACGGTTGTCTTTTCTTTGGAGAGATTTCTTTGCTCTTTCAACTCAGGTTCGTAGGCCTAGTTGGAACACAGAAAGCCAATCTCCACATTGAAAAACCTACATTCCCATATGTATTCCTTTGAAAAACGAAATCCATTTTCATCAGAAAACAATGTACGAGATGCTGAGCTTCTACAATACATGGTTCTCTTGGAGAGATAAATGTGTTGCTTCAACTCAGCTGAATTTGCCTCTTTGGAACAATGTGATCTCATGTGAACCTTGGAAAACGTCCGTCGCGGGAAGTAGTCCTTGCAAAACCGTACTCAATTTTCTCAGGAGACAATGGGCTAGATGCTCCTATTTCTGAAACAGACGGTTTTCTTTCAAGTTATGCATGTGTTTCTTTAAATTAGCTGGCTAGGCCTATTTTGAACAAAGAGATTTTATCTCCATATTGAGAAACTGAAGTTGCTCTAGGTATTTCATTGACAAACTACACTCAATCTGACAAGGAAACAATGTGTTAGATATTCCTTCTGGTAACATAGATGGTTTTCTTCGGAGAGAAACACGTGTTTGTTCAAATCAGCTGAAAAGGCCTCCATGATACAAAGGGAGCCTATCTCCATCCTGAAAAACCTAAGTTGCAAGAAGTATTCCTTTTAAATCTACTGACTACTCACATGGAAACAATATGCTAGATGCTGCAGCTTGTAGTTAGACGGTTTTCTTTGGAGAGACACATGTGTTTCTTCACCTCAGCTGAATTGACCTGTTTTGAACCAAGAGAGTCTACCTCCACCTTGAAAATCCTAACTTGCAGGAAGTATTTCTTTGAAAAAACTGGCAAAAGTCTCCCAGGGTGACAATGTTCTTATTCTCCAAGGTCAAACAGAGATGGTTTTCTTTCAGGAGATACATGTGTTCCTTTAAGTCATATAGAAAGGCCTATTTTGTAACAAAGAGCCCATATCCACATTGAATGACCTATGTTGCAGGAGGAATTCCTTTCCAAATCTATCTCGGTTCTCACAGGGAAGCAATGTGCTAGATGTTGCTGCTTGTAACATATAATGTTTCTTGGGAGAGATCCCTTTGTCTTCAACTCAGCTGAACAGGCCAACGTAGAAAAAAGGGAGCCTATCTCCACCGTGAGAAACCATGCTGCAGGAAGTATTCCAATCAAAAACAAACTTATCTCACAGGGAAACAATGTGCTACCATTCCTGCTTCCAACAGAGATGGTGTTCTTTCGAGAGGTATGTGTGTTTCTTGAAATCTGCGGAATAGGCCTATTGGAAACAAAGTGAGCCTATGTCTACATTGAAAGACCTAAACTGCCTGAAGTACTCCTTTCAAATAGTAACTCAGCTCTCTCACAGAATCAATGTGCTACATGCTGCAGCGTCTAATCTAGATGGTTTCCTTTTAGAGATACATGTGTTTCTTCAATTCACCTGATTGTGTGTATTGGGAACAAAGTGAGCCAACCCACCCTTGGAAAACGTAAGTTGCAGGAAGTCTTTCTTTGACAAACTTACTAAATTCTCACAGGGAAACAATGCCCGAATATTCCTGCTTCCAACAGAGATGGCTTTCTTTGGAGAGATATATGTGTTTCTTCAAATGTGCTGAATAGGCCTACTTGGAACAAAGTGTGCCTATCTCTACATTGAAAATCCTCAGTTGCCCGAAGTACTCCTTTCAAGTACTAACTCAGATCTCACAGAGAAACCATGTGCTACATGCTGCAGCTTCTAATCCCGATGGTTTCCTTTTAGAAATACATGTGTTTCTTCAATTCACATGAAGGTGTGTATTGGGAACAAAGTGAGTCAACCCAACCTTGGAAAACGTAAATTGCAGGAAGTATTCCCTTGCAAAACCTATTCAATTCGAAGTTGGAAACAATATGGGGGATGCTCCTTCTTCCACAGAGATGTTTTCTTTGAGAGACACACGTGTTTCTTCAAGTTAGCTGGACAGGCCTATTTGCTTACTGACTGTAACATATAAGATTTCTTTGGAGAGATACATGTGTTTCTTCAATGCAGCTGAAAAATGCCAATGTGGAAATAAGGGAGCCTCTCTCCACCATGAAGCACCCTGTTGCAGGAAGTATTCCATTTACAAACAAACACAATCTCCCAGGGAGACAATGTGCTATTACTCATGCTTCCAGCAGAGATGGTTTTTTTGGAGAAATATATGTGTTTCTTCAAATCTGCTGAACAGGCCTATTAGGAACAAAGAGAGCCTATGTCTACATTGAAAAAGCTAAATTGCCTGAAGTACTCCTTTCAAATATTAACTCAGCTGTCACAGGGAAACAATGAGCTGCACGGTACAGCTTCTAACATAGATGGTTTCCTTTTAGAGGTACGTGTGTTTCTTCAACTCACCTGCCTGTGTCTATCTGGAAAAAAGTGAGCCTATCCCAACCTTGAAAACCCTAAACTGTAGGAAGTATTCCTATGCAAAGCCTTCTCAATTCTTACTGGGATACAATGTGGTGGATTCTCCTGCTTCTCACACAGATGTTTTCTGTCAAAAGACACATGTGTTTGTTCAAATTAGCCGGGGAGGCCTATTTGGAACAAACAACCCTTTGTTCCCCTTGCAAATTCTGAATGGTGGGAAGAAATTCTTTTAAAATACTCATTTTTAACAGGGAAGCAATGTGCTAGATGTTGAAGATTGTAACATAGATAGTTTTCTTTGCAGAGACACTGATGTTTTTACAACTTAGCTCACAGGCCTACGTGGAAGATAGAGAGCCTATCTCCCTTTGAAAAACGTAAGTTGCCCAAAGTATTCCTTTTAAAATGAAACTCAATTCTCTGAGGGAAAGAATGTGCTATATGCTCCTGATTCTGACTCAAGTGGTTTCTTTTGAGATACATGAGTTCCTTTAACTCTGCTGAAAGGGCCTATTTGGAACAAACAGCCTATCTCCACCTTGAATTTCAAAGATGCAGGAAGTACTGCTTTCAAAAACTTACTGGTTTTTACACGGGTAAACAATGAAGTACATGGCGAAGTTTGTAATCTAGTTGGTTTTCGTTTAGTGCTCCATGTGTTTCTTGAACTCATCTGAATAGGCCCATTTGGAACAAAGAGAGCCTACGTTCACTTTGAAAAATGTAATTTATAGGAAGTACTCCTATCAATAATTAACTCTCTTCTCAGAGGTATACTAGGTCCTAGATTCTATAGCTTGTATCACAGATAGTTTACTGTCAAGAGATAAATGTGTTTCTTCAACTTGCCTGAATAGGCCTATTTCAAAAAAAAGAGCTGATTTTCCCTTTGAAAAACCTAAGTCACAGGAAGTATTCCTTCAAAAACCAGCTCAATTCTCGCAGTGAAACAAGCTCCTAGATGCTGCAGTTTTGAACATAGATGGTTTTCTTTGGACAGATACATGTCTTTGTTCACCTCAGCTGAATAGACCTATTTGTTACAAAGAGAGCCTCTCTCCACCTTGAAAAACCTAAGTTGCCAAAGTGTTCATTTTCTATGTACTGAATACTCAGAGGGAAACAATGTGCTACATGTTGCAGCTTCTAGCATTGATGGTTTTCTGGAGATATAAATCTGTTTCTTCACATCAGCTGAATGGTCTTATTTGAAAAAAGGTAAACTTATCTCAACCTTGAAACATACGTTGCTGGAAAGTAGGACGTCCAGGAACATACTCCACTGTCACAGGGAAATAATGTGCTAGAAGCTCCTGCTTCTACTACAGATGATTTCCTTTCTAGAGATACATGTGTTTCTTCCAATTAGCTGAAAAGACCTAATTGAAAAAAGCGAGATTTCTCCACCTTCAAAATTCTCACTGGCAGAGAGTATTTCTTAGGAAAATTAACTACTCTCCATCAGAGAAACAACAGCAAGATACTGAAGCTTGTCACACAGACAGTTTTCTTTTCTTTGGAGAGATTTCTTTGCTCTTTCAACTCAGGTTCGTAGGCCTAGTTGGAACACAGAAAGCCAATCTCCACATTGAAAAACCTACGTTCCCATATGTATTCCTTTGAAAAACGAAATCCATTTTCATCAGAAAACAATGTACGAGATGCTGAGCTTCTACAATACATGGTTCTCTTGGAGAGATAAATGTGTTGCTTCAACTCAGCTGAATTTGCCTCTTTGGAACAATGTGATGTCATGTGAACCTTGGAAAACGTCCGTCGCGGGAAGTAGTCCTTGCAAAACCGTACTCAATTTTCTCAGGAGACAATGGGCTAGATGCTCCTATTTCTGAAACAGACGGTTTTCTTTCAAGTTATGCATGTGTTTCTTTAAATTAGCTGGCTAGGCCTATTTTGAACAAAGAGATCTTATCTCCATATTGAGAAACTGAAGTTGCTCTAGGTATTTCATTGACAAACTACACTCAATCTGACAAGGAAACAATGTGTTAGATATTCCTTCTGGTAACATAGATGGTTTTCTTCGGAGAGAAACACGTGTTTGTTCAAATCAGCTGAAAAGGCCTCCATGATACAAAGGGAGCCTATCTCCATCCTGAAAAACCTAAGTTGCAAGAAGTATTCCTTTTAAATCTACTGACTACTCACATGGAAACAATATGCTAGATGCTGCAGCTTGTAGTTAGACGGTTTTCTTTGGAGAGACACATGTGTTTCTTCACCTCAGCTGAATTGACCTGTTTTGAACCAAGAGAGTCTACCTCCACCTTGAAAATCCTAACTTGCAGGAAGTATTTCTTTGAAAAAACTGGCAAAAGTCTCCCAGGGTGACAATGTTCTTATTCTCCAGGGTCAAACAGAGATGGTTTTCTTTCAGGAGATACATGTGTTCCTTTAAGTCATATAGAAAGGCCTATTTTGTAACAAAGAGCCCATATCCACATTGAATGACCTATGTTGCAGGAGGAATTCCTTTCCAAATCTATCTCGATTCTCACAGGGAAGCAATGTGCTAGATGTTGCTGCTTGTAACATATAATGTTTCTTGGGAGAGATCCCTTTGTCTTCAACTCAGCTGAACAGGCCAACGTAGAAAAAAGGGAGCCTATCTCCACCGTGAGAAACCATGCTGCAGGAAGTATTCCAATCAAAAACAAACTTATCTCACGGGGAAACAATGTGCTACCATTCCTGCTTCCAACAGAGATGGTGTTCTTTCGAGAGGTATGTGTGTTTCTTGAAATCTGCGGAATAGGCCTATTGGAAACAAAGTGAGCCTATGTCTACATTGAAAGACCTAAACTGCCTGAAGTACTCCTTTCAAATAGTAACTCAGCTCTCTCACAGAATCAATGTGCTACATGCTGCAGCGTCTAATCTAGATGGTTTCCTTTTAGAGATACATGTGTTTCTTCAATTCACCTGATTGTGTGTATTGGGAACAAAGTGAGCCAACCCACCCTTGGAAAACGTAAGTTGCAGGAAGTCTTTCTTTGACAAACTTACTAAATTCTCACAGGGAAACAATGCCCGAATATTCCTGCTTCCAACAGAGATGGCTTTCTTTGGAGAGATATATGTGTTTCTTCAAATGTGCTGAATAGGCCTACTTGGAACAAAGTGTGCCTATCTCTACATTGAAAATCCTCAGTTGCCCGAAGTACTCCTTTCAAGTACTAACTCAGATCTCACAGAGAAACCATGTGCTACATGCTGCAGCTTCTAATCCCGATGGTTTCCTTTTAGAAATACATGTGTTTCTTCAATTCACATGAAGGTGTGTATTGGGAACAAAGTGAGTCAACCCAACCTTGGAAAACGTAAATTGCAGGAAGTATTCCCTTGCAAAACCTATTCAATTCGAAGTTGGAAACAATATGGGGGATGCTCCTTCTTCCACAGAGATGTTTTCTTTGAGAGACACACGTGTTTCTTCAAGTTAGCTGGACAGGCCTATTTGCTTACTGACTGTAACATATAAGATTTCTTTGGAGAGATACATGTGTTTCTTCAATGCAGCTGAAAAATGCCAATGTGGAAATAAGGGAGCCTCTCTCCACCATGAAGCACCCTGTTGCAGGAAGTATTCCATTTACAAACAAACACAATCTCCCAGGGAGACAATGTGCTATTACTCATGCTTCCAGCAGAGATGGTTTTTTTGGAGAAATATATGTGTTTCTTCAAATCTGCTGAACAGGCCTATTAGGAACAAAGAGAGCCTATGTCTACATTGAAAAAGCTAAATTGCCTGAAGTACTCCTTTCAAATATTAACTCAGCTGTCACAGGGAAACAATGAGCTGCACGGTACAGCTTCTAACATAGATGGTTTCCTTTTAGAGGTACGTGTGTTTCTTCAACTCACCTGCCTGTGTCTATCTGGAAAAAAGTGAGCCTATCCCAACCTTGAAAACCCTAAGCTGTAGGAAGTATTCCTATGCAAAGCCTTCTCAATTCTTACTGGGATACAATGTGTTGGATTCTCCTGCTTCTCACACAGATGTTTTCTGTCAAAAGACACATGTGTTTGTTCAAATTAGCCGGGGAGGCCTATTTGGAACAAACAACCCTTTGTTCCCCTTGCAAATTCTGAATGGTGGGAAGAAATTCTTTTAAAATACTCATTTTTAACAGGGAAGCAATGTGCTAGATGTTGAAGATTGTAACATAGATAGTTTTCTTTGCAGAGACACTGATGTTTTTACAACTTAGCTCACAGGCCTACGTGGAAGATAGAGAGCCTATCTCCCTTTGAAAAACGTAAGTTGCCCAAAGTATTCCTTTTAAAATGAAACTCAATTCTCTGAGGGAAAGAATGTGCTATATGCTCCTGATTCTGACTCAAGTGGTTTCTTTTGAGATACATGAGTTCCTTTAACTCTGCTGAAAGGGCCTATTTGGAACAAACAGCCTATCTCCACCTTGAATTTCAAAGATGCAGGAAGTACTGCTTTCAAAAACTTACTGGTTTTTACACGGGTAAACAATGAAGTACATGGCGAAGTTTGTAATCTAGTTGGTTTTCGTTTAGTGCTCCATGTGTTTCTTGAACTCATCTGAATAGGCCCATTTGGAACAAAGAGAGCCTACTTTCACTTTGAAAAATGTAATTTATAGGAAGTACTCCTATCAATAATTAACTCTCTTCTCAGAGGTATACTAGGTCCTAGATTCTATAGCTTGTATCACAGATAGTTTACTGTCAAGAGATAAATGTGTTTCTTCAACTTGCCTGAATAGGCCTATTTCAAAAAAAAGAGCTGATTTTCCCTTTGAAAAACCTAAGTCACAGGAAGTATTCCTTCAAAAACCAGCTCAATTCTCGCAGTGAAACAAGCTCCTAGATGCTGCAGTTTTGAACATAGATGGTTTTCTTTGGACAGATACATGTCTTTGTTCACCTCAGCTGAATAGACCTATTTGTTACAAAGAGAGCCTCTCTCCACCTTGAAAAACCTAAGTTGCCAAAGTGTTCATTTTCTATGTACTGAATACTCAGAGGGAAACAATGTGCTACATGTTGCAGCTTCTAGCATTGATGGTTTTCTGGAGATATAAATCTGTTTCTTCACATCAGCTGAATGGTCTTATTTGAAAAAAGGTAAACTTATCTCAACCTTGAAACATACGTTGCTGGAAAGTAGGACGTTCAGGAACATACTCCACTGTCACAGGGAAATAATGTGCTAGAAGCTCCTGCTTCTACTACAGATGATTTCCTTTCTAGAGATACATGTGTTTCTTCCAATTAGCTGAAAAGACCTAATTGAAAAAAGCGAGATTTCTCCACCTTCAAAATTCTCACTGGCAGAGAGTATTTCTTAGGAAAATTAACTACTCTCCATCAGAGAAACAACAGCAAGATACTGAAGCTTGTCACACAGACAGTTTTCTTTTCTTTGGAGAGATTTCTTTGCTCTTTCAACTCAGGTTCGTAGGCCTAGTTGGAACACAGAAAGCCAATCTCCACATTGAAAAACCTACGTTCCCATATGTATTCCTTTGAAAAACGAAATCCATTTTCATCAGAAAACAATGTACGAGATGCTGAGCTTCTACAATACATGGTTCTCTTGGAGAGATAAATGTGTTGCTTCAACTCAGCTGAATTTGCCTCTTTGGAACAATGTGATGTCATGTGAACCTTGGAAAACGTCCGTCGCGGGAAGTAGTCCTTGCAAAACCGTACTCAATTTTCTCAGGAGACAATGGGCTAGATGCTCCTATTTCTGAAACAGACGGTTTTCTTTCAAGTTATGCATGTGTTTCTTTAAATTAGCTGGCTAGGCCTATTTTGAACAAAGAGATCTTAAATCCATATTGAGAAACTGAAGTTGCTCTAGGTATTTCATTGACAAACTACACTCAATCTGACAAGGAAACAATGTGTTAGATATTCCTTCTGGTAACATAGATGGTTTTCTTCGGAGAGAAACACGTGTTTGTTCAAATCAGCTGAAAAGGCCTCCATGATACAAAGGGAGCCTATCTCCATCCTGAAAAACCTAAGTTGCAAGAAGTATTCCTTTTAAATCTACTGACTACTCACATGGAAACAATATGCTAGATGCTGCAGCTTGTAGTTAGACGGTTTTCTTTGGAGAGACACATGTGTTTCTTCACCTCAGCTGAATTGACCTGTTTTGAACCAAGAGAGTCTACCTCCACCTTGAAAATCCTAACTTGCAGGAAGTATTTCTTTGAAAAAACTGGCAAAAGTCTCCCAGGGTGACAATGTTCTTATTCTCCAGGGTCAAACAGAGATGGTTTTCTTTCAGGAGATACATGTGTTCCTTTAAGTCATATAGAAAGGCCTATTTTGTAACAAAGAGCCCATATCCACATTGAATGACCTATGTTGCAGGAGGAATTCCTTTCCAAATCTATCTCGATTCTCACAGGGAAGCAATGTGCTAGATGTTGCTGCTTGTAACATATAATGTTTCTTGGGAGAGATCCCTTTGTCTTCAACTCAGCTGAACAGGCCAACGTAGAAAAAAGGGAGCCTATCTCCACCGTGAGAAACCATGCTGCAGGAAGTATTCCAATCAAAAACAAACTTATCTCACGGGGAAACAATGTGCTACCATTCCTGCTTCCAACAGAGATGGTGTTCTTTCGAGAGGTATGTGTGTTTCTTGAAATCTGCGGAATAGGCCTATTGGAAACAAAGTGAGCCTATGTCTACATTGAAAGACCTAAACTGCCTGAAGTACTCCTTTCAAATAGTAACTCAGCTCTCTCACAGAATCAATGTGCTACATGCTGCAGCGTCTAATCTAGATGGTTTCCTTTTAGAGATACATGTGTTTCTTCAATTCACCTGATTGTGTGTATTGGGAACAAAGTGAGCCAACCCACCCTTGGAAAACGTAAGTTGCAGGAAGTCTTTCTTTGACAAACTTACTAAATTCTCACAGGGAAACAATGCCCGAATATTCCTGCTTCCAACAGAGATGGCTTTCTTTGGAGAGATATATGTGTTTCTTCAAATGTGCTGAATAGGCCTACTTGGAACAAAGTGTGCCTATCTCTACATTGAAAATCCTCAGTTGCCCGAAGTACTCCTTTCAAGTACTAACTCAGATCTCACAGAGAAACCATGTGCTACATGCTGCAGCTTCTAATCCCGATGGTTTCCTTTTAGAAATACATGTGTTTCTTCAATTCACATGAAGGTGTGTATTGGGAACAAAGTGAGTCAACCCAACCTTGGAAAACGTAAATTGCAGGAAGTATTCCCTTGCAAAACCTATTCAATTCGAAGTTGGAAACAATATGGGGGATGCTCCTTCTTCCACAGAGATGTTTTCTTTGAGAGACACACGTGTTTCTTCAAGTTAGCTGGACAGGCCTATTTGCTTACTGACTGTAACATATAAGATTTCTTTGGAGAGATACATGTGTTTCTTCAATGCAGCTGAAAAATGCCAATGTGGAAATAAGGGAGCCTCTCTCCACCATGAAGCACCCTGTTGCAGGAAGTATTCCATTTACAAACAAACACAATCTCCCAGGGAGACAATGTGCTATTACTCATGCTTCCAGCAGAGATGGTTTTTTTGGAGAAATATATGTGTTTCTTCAAATCTGCTGAACAGGCCTATTAGGAACAAAGAGAGCCTATGTCTACATTGAAAAAGCTAAATTGCCTGAAGTACTCCTTTCAAATATTAACTCAGCTGTCACAGGGAAACAATGAGCTGCACGGTACAGCTTCTAACATAGATGGTTTCCTTTTAGAGGTACGTGTGTTTCTTCAACTCACCTGCCTGTGTCTATCTGGAAAAAAGTGAGCCTATCCCAACCTTGAAAACCCTAAGCTGTAGGAAGTATTCCTATGCAAAGCCTTCTCAATTCTTACTGGGATACAATGTGGTGGATTCTCCTGCTTCTCACACAGATGTTTTCTGTCAAAAGACACATGTGTTTGTTCAAATTAGCCGGGGAGGCCTATTTGGAACAAACAACCCTTTGTTCCCCTTGCAAATTCTGAATGGTGGGAAGAAATTCTTTTAAAATACTCATTTTTAACAGGGAAGCAATGTGCTAGATGTTGAAGATTGTAACATAGATAGTTTTCTTTGCAGAGACACTGATGTTTTTACAACTTAGCTCACAGGCCTACGTGGAAGATAGAGAGCCTATCTCCCTTTGAAAAACGTAAGTTGCCCAAAGTATTCCTTTTAAAATGAAACTCAATTCTCTGAGGGAAAGAATGTGCTATATGCTCCTGATTCTGACTCAAGTGGTTTCTTTTGAGATACATGAGTTCCTTTAACTCTGCTGAAAGGGCCTATTTGGAACAAACAGCCTATCTCCACCTTGAATTTCAAAGATGCAGGAAGTACTGCTTTCAAAAACTTACTGGTTTTTACACGCTTAAACAATGAAGTACATGGCGAAGTTTGTAATCTAGTTGGTTTTCGTTTAGTGCTCCATGTGTTTCTTGAACTCATCTGAATAGGCCCATTTGGAACAAAGAGAGCCTACGTTCACTTTGAAAAATGTAATTTATAGGAAGTACTCCTATCAATAATTAACTCTCTTCTCAGAGGTATACTAGGTCCTAGATTCTATAGCTTGTATCACAGATAGTTTACTGTCAAGAGATAAATGTGTTTCTTCAACTTGCCTGAATAGGCCTATTTCAAAAAAAAAGAGCTGATTTTCCCTTTGAAAAACCTAAGTCACAGGAAGTATTCCTTCAAAAACCAGCTCAATTCTCGCAGTGAAACAAGCTCCTAGATGCTGCAGTTTTGAACATAGATGGTTTTCTTTGGACAGATACATGTCTTTGTTCACCTCAGCTGAATAGACCTATTTGTTACAAAGAGAGCCTCTCTCCACCTTGAAAAACCTAAGTTGCCAAAGTGTTCATTTTCTATGTACTGAATACTCAGAGGGAAACAATGTGCTACATGTTGCAGCTTCTAGCATTGATGGTTTTCTGGAGATATAAATCTGTTTCTTCACATCAGCTGAATGGTCTTATTTGAAAAAAGGTAAACTTATCTCAACCTTGAAACATACGTTGCTGGAAAGTAGGACGTTCAGGAACATACTCCACTGTCACAGGGAAATAATGTGCTAGAAGCTCCTGCTTCTACTACAGATGATTTCCTTTCTAGAGATACATGTGTTTCTTCCAATTAGCTGAAAAGACCTAATTGAAAAAAGCGAGATTTCTCCACCTTCAAAATTCTCACTGGCAGAGAGTATTTCTTAGGAAAATTAACTACTCTCCATCAGAGAAACAACAGCAAGATACTGAAGCTTGTCACATAGACGGTTGTCTTTTCTTTGGAGAGATTTCTTTGTTCTTTCAACTCAGGTTCGTAGGCCTAGTTGGAACACAGAAAGAAAATCTCCACATTGAAAAACCTACGTTCCCATATGTATTCCTTTGAAAAACGAAATCCATTTTCATCAGAAAACAATGTACGAGATGCTGAGCTTCTACAATACATGGTTCTCTTGGAGAGATAAATGTGTTGCTTCAACTCAGCTGAATTTGCCTCTTTGGAACAATGTGATGTCATGTGAACCTTGGAAAACGTCCGTCGCGGGAAGTAGTCCTTGCAAAACCGTACTCAATTTTCTCAGGAGACAATGGGCTAGATGCTCCTATTTCTGAAACAGACGGTTTTCTTTCAAGTTATGCATGTGTTTCTTTAAATTAGCTGGCTAGGCCTATTTTGAACAAAGAGATTTTATCTCCATATTGAGAAACTGAAGTTGCTCTAGGTATTTCATTGACAAACTACACTCAATCTGACAAGGAAACAATGTGTTAGATATTCCTTCTGGTAACATAGATGGTTTTCTTCGGAGAGAAACACGTGTTTGTTCAAATCAGCTGAAAAGGCCTCCATGATACAAAGGGAGCCTATCTCCATCCTGAAAAACCTAAGTTGCAAGAAGTATTCCTTTTAAATCTACTGACTACTCACATGGAAACAATATGCTAGATGCTGCAGCTTGTAGTTAGACGGTTTTCTTTGGAGAGACACATGTGTTTCTTCACCTCAGCTGAATTGACCTGTTTTGAACCAAGAGAGTCTACCTCCACCTTGAAAATCCTAACTTGCAGGAAGTATTTCTTTGAAAAAACTGGCAAAAGTCTCCCAGGGTGACAATGTTCTTATTCTCCAGGGTCAAACAGAGATGGTTTTCTTTCAGGAGATACATGTGTTCCTTTAAGTCATATAGAAAGGCCTATTTTGTAACAAAGAGCCCATATCCACATTGAATGACCTATGTTGCAGGAGGAATTCCTTTCCAAATCTATCTCGATTCTCACAGGGAAGCAATGTGCTAGATGTTGCTGCTTGTAACATATAATGTTTCTTGGGAGAGATCCCTTTGTCTTCAACTCAGCTGAACAGGCCAACGTAGAAAAAAGGGAGCCTATCTCCACCGTGAGAAACCATGCTGCAGGAAGTATTCCAATCAAAAACAAACTTATCTCACGGGGAAACAATGTGCTACCATTCCTGCTTCCAACAGAGATGGTGTTCTTTCGAGAGGTATGTGTGTTTCTTGAAATCTGCGGAATAGGCCTATTGGAAACAAAGTGAGCCTATGTCTACATTGAAAGACCTAAACTGCCTGAAGTACTCCTTTCAAATAGTAACTCAGCTCTCTCACAGAATCAATGTGCTACATGCTGCAGCGTCTAATCTAGATGGTTTCCTTTTAGAGATACATGTGTTTCTTCAATTCACCTGATTGTGTGTATTGGGAACAAAGTGAGCCAACCCACCCTTGGAAAACGTAAGTTGCAGGAAGTCTTTCTTTGACAAACTTACTAAATTCTCACAGGGAAACAATGCCCGAATATTCCTGCTTCCAACAGAGATGGCTTTCTTTGGAGAGATATATGTGTTTCTTCAAATGTGCTGAATAGGCCTACTTGGAACAAAGTGTGCCTATCTCTACATTGAAAATCCTCAGTTGCCCGAAGTACTCCTTTCAAGTACTAACTCAGATCTCACAGAGAAACCATGTGCTACATGCTGCAGCTTCTAATCCCGATGGTTTCCTTTTAGAAATACATGTGTTTCTTCAATTCACATGAAGGTGTGTATTGGGAACAAAGTGAGTCAACCCAACCTTGGAAAACGTAAATTGCAGGAAGTATTCCCTTGCAAAACCTATTCAATTCGAAGTTGGAAACAATATGGGGGATGCTCCTTCTTCCACAGAGATGTTTTCTTTGAGAGACACACGTGTTTCTTCAAGTTAGCTGGACAGGCCTATTTGCTTACTGACTGTAACATATAAGATTTCTTTGGAGAGATACATGTGTTTCTTCAATGCAGCTGAAAAATGCCAATGTGGAAATAAGGGAGCCTCTCTCCACCATGAAGCACCCTGTTGCAGGAAGTATTCCATTTACAAACAAACACAATCTCCCAGGGAGACAATGTGCTATTACTCATGCTTCCAGCAGAGATGGTTTTTTTGGAGAAATATATGTGTTTCTTCATATCTGCTGAACAGGCCTATTAGGAACAAAGAGAGCCTATGTCTACATTGAAAAAGCTAAATTGCCTGAAGTACTCCTTTCAAATATTAACTCAGCTGTCACAGGGAAACAATGAGCTGCACGGTACAGCTTCTAACATAGATGGTTTCCTTTTAGAGGTACGTGTGTTTCTTCAACTCACCTGCCTGTGTCTATCTGGAAAAAAGTGAGCCTATCCCAACCTTGAAAACCCTAAGCTGTAGGAAGTATTCCTATGCAAAGCCTTCTCAATTCTTACTGGGATACAATGTGTTGGATTCTCCTGCTTCTCACACAGATGTTTTCTGTCAAAAGACACATGTGTTTGTTCAAATTAGCCGGGGAGGCCTATTTGGAACAAACAACCCTTTGTTCCCCTTGCAAATTCTGAATGGTGGGAAGAAATTCTTTTAAAATACTCATTTTTAACAGGGAAGCAATGTGCTAGATGTTGAAGATTGTAACATAGATAGTTTTCTTTGCAGAGACACTGATGTTTTTACAACTTAGCTCACAGGCCTACGTGGAAGATAGAGAGCCTATCTCCCTTTGAAAAACGTAAGTTGCCCAAAGTATTCCTTTTAAAATGAAACTCAATTCTCTGAGGGAAAGAATGTGCTATATGCTCCTGATTCTGACTCAAGTGGTTTCTTTTGAGATACATGAGTTCCTTTAACTCTGCTGAAAGGGCCTATTTGGAACAAACAGCCTATCTCCACCTTGAATTTCAAAGATGCAGGAAGTACTGCTTTCAAAAACTTACTGGTTTTTACACGCTTAAACAATGAAGTACATGGCGAAGTTTGTAATCTAGTTGGTTTTCGTTTAGTGCTCCATGTGTTTCTTGAACTCATCTGAATAGGCCCATTTGGAACAAAGAGAGCCTACGTTCACTTTGAAAAATGTAATTTATAGGAAGTACTCCTATCAATAATTAACTCTCTTCTCAGAGGTATACTAGGTCCTAGATTCTATAGCTTGTATCACAGATAGTTTACTGTCAAGAGATAAATGTGTTTCTTCAACTTGCCTGAATAGGCCTATTTCAAAAAAAAAGAGCTGATTTTCCCTTTGAAAAACCTAAGTCACAGGAAGTATTCCTTCAAAAACCAGCTCAATTCTCGCAGTGAAACAAGCTCCTAGATGCTGCAGTTTTGAACATAGATGGTTTTCTTTGGACAGATACATGTCTTTGTTCACCTCAGCTGAATAGACCTATTTGTTACAAAGAGAGCCTCTCTCCACCTTGAAAAACCTAAGTTGCCAAAGTGTTCATTTTCTATGTACTGAATACTCAGAGGGAAACAATGTGCTACATGTTGCAGCTTCTAGCATTGATGGTTTTCTGGAGATATAAATCTGTTTCTTCACATCAGCTGAATGGTCTTATTTGAAAAAAGGTAAACTTATCTCAACCTTGAAACATACGTTGCTGGAAAGTAGGACGTTCAGGAACATACTCCACTGTCACAGGGAAATAATGTGCTAGAAGCTCCTGCTTCTACTACAGATGATTTCCTTTCTAGAGATACATGTGTTTCTTCCAATTAGCTGAAAAGACCTAATTGAAAAAAGCGAGATTTCTCCACCTTCAAAATTCTCACTGGCAGAGAGTATTTCTTAGGAAAATTAACTACTCTCCATCAGAGAAACAACAGCAAGATACTGAAGCTTGTCACATAGACGGTTGTCTTTTCTTTGGAGAGATTTCTTTGTTCTTTCAACTCAGGTTCGTAGGCCTAGTTGGAACACAGAAAGCCAATCTCCACATTGAAAAACCTACGTTCCCATATGTATTCCTTTGAAAAACGAAATCCATTTTCATCAGAAAACAATGTACGAGATGCTGAGCTTCTACAATACATGGTTCTCTTGGAGAGATAAATGTGTTGCTTCAACTCAGCTGAATTTGCCTCTTTGGAACAATGTGATGTCATGTGAACCTTGGAAAACGTCCGTCGCGGGAAGTAGTCCTTGCAAAACCGTACTCAATTTTCTCAGGAGACAATGGGCTAGATGCTCCTATTTCTGAAACAGACGGTTTTCTTTCAAGTTATGCATGTGTTTCTTTAAATTAGCTGGCTAGGCCTATTTTGAACAAAGAGATCTTATCTCCATATTGAGAAACTGAAGTTGCTCTAGGTATTTCATTGACAAACTACACTCAATCTGACAAGGAAACAATGTGTTAGATATTCCTTCTGGTAACATAGATGGTTTTCTTCGGAGAGAAACACGTGTTTGTTCAAATCAGCTGAAAAGGCCTCCATGATACAAAGGGAGCCTATCTCCATCCTGAAAAACCGAAGTTGCAAGAAGTATTCCTTTTAAATCTACTGACTACTCACATGGAAACAATATGCTAGATGCTGCAGCTTGTAGTTAGACGGTTTTCTTTGGAGAGACACATGTGTTTCTTCACCTCAGCTGAATTGACCTGTTTGGAACCAAGAGAGTCTACCTCCACCTTGAAAATCCTAACTTGCAGGAAGTATTTCTTTGAAAAAACTGGCAAAAGTCTCCCAGGGTGACAATGTTCTTATTCTCCAGGGTCAAACAGAGATGGTTTTCTTTCAGGAGATACATGTGTTCCTTTAAGTCATATAGAAAGGCCTATTTTGTAACAAAGAGCCCATATCCACATTGAATGACCTATGTTGCAGGAGGAATTCCTTTCCAAATCTATCTCGGTTCTCACAGGGAAGCAATGTGCTAGATGTTGCTGCTTGTAACATATAATGTTTCTTGGGAGAGATCCCTTTGTCTTCAACTCAGCTGAACAGGCCAACGTAGAAAAAAGGGAGCCTATCTCCACCGTGAGAAACCATGCTGCAGGAAGTATTCCAATCAAAAACAAACTTATCTCACGGGGAAACAATGTGCTACCATTCCTGCTTCCAACAGAGATGGTGTTCTTTCGAGAGGTATGTGTGTTTCTTGAAATCTGCGGAATAGGCCTATTGGAAACAAAGTGAGCCTATGTCTACATTGAAAGACCTAAACTGCCTGAAGTACTCCTTTCAAATAGTAACTCAGCTCTCTCACAGAATCAATGTGCTACATGCTGCAGCGTCTAATCTAGATGGTTTCCTTTTAGAGATACATGTGTTTCTTCAATTCACCTGATTGTGTGTATTGGGAACAAAGTGAGCCAACCCACCCTTGGAAAACGTAAGTTGCAGGAAGTCTTTCTTTGACAAACTTACTAAATTCTCACAGGGAAACAATGCCCGAATATTCCTGCTTCCAACAGAGATGGCTTTCTTTGGAGAGATATATGTGTTTCTTCAAATGTGCTGAATAGGCCTACTTGGAACAAAGTGTGCCTATCTCTACATTGAAAATCCTCAGTTGCCCGAAGTACTCCTTTCAAGTACTAACTCAGATCTCACAGAGAAACCATGTGCTACATGCTGCAGCTTCTAATCCCGATGGTTTCCTTTTAGAAATACATGTGTTTCTTCAATTCACATGAAGGTGTGTATTGGGAACAAAGTGAGTCAACCCAACCTTGGAAAACGTAAATTGCAGGAAGTATTCCCTTGCAAAACCTATTCAATTCGAAGTTGGAAACAATATGGGGGATGCTCCTTCTTCCACAGAGATGTTTTCTTTGAGAGACACACGTGTTTCTTCAAGTTAGCTGGACAGGCCTATTTGCTTACTGACTGTAACATATAAGATTTCTTTGGAGAGATACATGTGTTTCTTCAATGCAGCTGAAAAATGCCAATGTGGAAATAAGGGAGCCTCTCTCCACCATGAAGCACCCTGTTGCAGGAAGTATTCCATTTACAAACAAACACAATCTCCCAGGGAGACAATGTGCTATTACTCATGCTTCCAGCAGAGATGGTTTTTTTGGAGAAATATATGTGTTTCTTCAAATCTGCTGAACAGGCCTATTAGGAACAAAGAGAGCCTATGTCTACATTGAAAAAGCTAAATTGCCTGAAGTACTCCTTTCAAATATTAACTCAGCTGTCTCAGGGAAACAATGAGCTGCACGGTACAGCTTCTAACATAGATGGTTTCCTTTTAGAGGTACGTGTGTTTCTTCAACTCACCTGCCTGTGTCTATCTGGAAAAAAGTGAGCCTATCCCAACCTTGAAAACCCTAAGCTGTAGGAAGTATTCCTATGCAAAGCCTTCTCAATTCTTACTGGGATACAATGTGGTGGATTCTCCTGCTTCTCACACAGATGTTTTCTGTCAAAAGACACATGTGTTTGTTCAAATTAGCCGGGGAGGCCTATTTGGAACAAACAACCCTTTGTTCCCCTTGCAAATTCTGAATGGTGGGAAGAAATTCTTTTAAAATACTCATTTTTAACAGGGAAGCAATGTGCTAGATGTTGAAGATTGTAACATAGATAGTTTTCTTTGCAGAGACACTGATGTTTTTACAACTTAGCTCACAGGCCTACGTGGAAGATAGAGAGCCTATCTCCCTTTGAAAAACGTAAGTTGCCCAAAGTATTCCTTTTAAAATGAAACTCAATTCTCTGAGGGAAAGAATGTGCTATATGCTCCTGATTCTGACTCAAGTGGTTTCTTTTGAGATACATGAGTTCCTTTAACTCTGCTGAAAGGGCCTATTTGGAACAAACAGCCTATCTCCACCTTGAATTTCAAAGATGCAGGAAGTACTGCTTTCAAAAACTTACTGGTTTTTACACGGGTAAACAATGAAGTACATGGCGAAGTTTGTAATCTAGTTGGTTTTCGTTTAGTGCTCCATGTGTTTCTTGAACTCATCTGAATAGGCCCATTTGGAACAAAGAGAGCCTACGTTCACTTTGAAAAATGTAATTTATAGGAAGTACTCCTATCAATAATTAACTCTCTTCTCAGAGGTATACTAGGTCCTAGATTCTATAGCTTGTATCACAGATAGTTTACAGTCAAGAGATAAATGTGTTTCTTCAACTTGCCTGAATAGGCCTATTTCAAAAAAAAGAGCTGATTTTCCCTTTGAAAAACCTAAGTCAAAGGAAGTATTCCTTCAAAAACCAGCTCAATTCTCGCAGTGAAACAAGCTCCTAGATGCTGCAGTTTTGAACATAGATGGTTTTCTTTGGACAGATACATGTCTTTGTTCACCTCAGCTGAATAGACCTATTTGTTACAAAGAGAGCCTCTCTCCACCTTGAAAAACCTAAGTTGCCAAAGTGTTCATTTTCTATGTACTGAATACTCAGAGGGAAACAATGTGCTACATGTTGCAGCTTCTAGCATTGATGGTTTTCTGGAGATATAAATCTGTTTCTTCACATCAGCTGAATGGTCTTATTTGAAAAAAGGTAAACTTATCTCAACCTTGAAACATACGTTGCTGGAAAGTAGGACGTTCAGGAACATACTCCACTGTCACAGGGAAATAATGTGCTAGAAGCTCCTGCTTCTACTACAGATGATTTCCTTTCTAGAGATACATGTGTTTCTTCCAATTAGCTGAAAAGACCTAATTGAAAAAAGCGAGATTTCTCCACCTTCAAAATTCTCACTGGCAGAGAGTATTTCTTAGGAAAATTAACTACTCTCCATCAGAGAAACAACAGCAAGATACTGAAGCTTGTCACACAGACAGTTTTCTTTTCTTTGGAGAGATTTCTTTGCTCTTTCAACTCAGGTTCGTAGGCCTAGTTGGAACACAGAAAGCCAATCTCCACATTGAAAAACCTACGTTCCCATATGTATTCCTTTGAAAAACGAAATCCATTTTCATCAGAAAACAATGTACGAGATGCTGAGCTTCTACAATACATGGTTCTCTTGGAGAGATAAATGTGTTGCTTCAACTCAGCTGAATTTGCCTCTTTGGAACAATGTGATGTCATGTGAACCTTGGAAAACGTCCGTCGCGGGAAGTAGTCCTTGCAAAACCGTACTCAATTTTCTCAGGAGACAATGGGCTAGATGCTCCTATTTCTGAAACAGACGGTTTTCTTTCAAGTTATGCATGTGTTTCTTTAAATTAGCTGGCTAGGCCTATTTTGAACAAAGAGATTTTATCTCCATATTGAGAAACTGAAGTTGCTCTAGGTATTTCATTGACAAACTACACTCAATCTGACAAGGAAACAATGTGTTAGATATTCCTTCTGGTAACATAGATGGTTTTCTTCGGAGAGAAACACGTGTTTGTTCAAATCAGCTGAAAAGGCCTCCATGATACAAAGGGAGCCTATCTCCATCCTGAAAAACCTAAGTTGCAAGAAGTATTCCTTTTAAATCTACTGACTACTCACATGGAAACAATATGCTAGATGCTGCAGCTTGTAGTTAGACGGTTTTCTTTGGAGAGACACATGTGTTTCTTCACCTCAGCTGAATTGACCTGTTTGGAACCAAGAGAGTCTACCTCCACCTTGAAAATCCTAACTTGCAGGAAGTATTTCTTTGAAAAAACTGGCAAAAGTCTCCCAGGGTGACAATGTTCTTATTCTCCAGGGTCAAACAGAGATGGTTTTCTTTCAGGAGATACATGTGTTCCTTTAAGTCATATAGAAAGGCCTATTTTGTAACAAAGAGCCCATATCCACATTGAATGACCTATGTTGCAGGAGGAATTCCTTTCCAAATCTATCTCGGTTCTCACAGGGAAGCAATGTGCTAGATGTTGCTGCTTGTAACATATAATGTTTCTTGGGAGAGATCCCTTTGTCTTCAACTCAGCTGAACAGGCCAACGTAGAAAAAAGGGAGCCTATCTCCACCGTGAGAAACCATGCTGCAGGAAGTATTCCAATCAAAAACAAACTTATCTCACGGGGAAACAATGTGCTACCATTCCTGCTTCCAACAGAGATGGTGTTCTTTCGAGAGGTATGTGTGTTTCTTGAAATCTGCGGAATAGGCCTATTGGAAACAAAGTGAGCCTATGTCTACATTGAAAGACCTAAACTGCCTGAAGTACTCCTTTCAAATAGTAACTCAGCTCTCTCACAGAATCAATGTGCTACATGCTGCAGCGTCTAATCTAGATGGTTTCCTTTTAGAGATACATGTGTTTCTTCAATTCACCTGATTGTGTGTATTGGGAACAAAGTGAGCCAACCCACCCTTGGAAAACGTAAGTTGCAGGAAGTCTTTCTTTGACAAACTTACTAAATTCTCACAGGGAAACAATGCCCGAATATTCCTGCTTCCAACAGAGATGGCTTTCTTTGGAGAGATATATGTGTTTCTTCAAATGTGCTGAATAGGCCTACTTGGAACAAAGTGTGCCTATCTCTACATTGAAAATCCTCAGTTGCCCGAAGTACTCCTTTCAAGTACTAACTCAGATCTCACAGAGAAACCATGTGCTACATGCTGCAGCTTCTAATCCCGATGGTTTCCTTTTAGAAATACATGTGTTTCTTCAATTCACATGAAGGTGTGTATTGGGAACAAAGTGAGTCAACCCAACCTTGGAAAACGTAAATTGCAGGAAGTATTCCCTTGCAAAACCTATTCAATTCGAAGTTGGAAACAATATGGGGGATGCTCCTTCTTCCACAGAGATGTTTTCTTTGAGAGACACACGTGTTTCTTCAAGTTAGCTGGACAGGCCTATTTGCTTACTGACTGTAACATATAAGATTTCTTTGGAGAGATACATGTGTTTCTTCAATGCAGCTGAAAAATGCCAATGTGGAAATAAGGGAGCCTCTCTCCACCATGAAGCACCCTGTTGCAGGAAGTATTCCATTTACAAACAAACACAATCTCCCAGGGAGACAATGTGCTATTACTCATGCTTCCAGCAGAGATGGTTTTTTTGGAGAAATATATGTGTTTCTTCAAATCTGCTGAACAGGCCTATTAGGAACAAAGAGAGCCTATGTCTACATTGAAAAAGCTAAATTGCCTGAAGTACTCCTTTCAAATATTAACTCAGCTGTCACAGGGAAACAATGAGCTGCACGGTACAGCTTCTAACATAGATGGTTTCCTTTTAGAGGTACGTGTGTTTCTTCAACTCACCTGCCTGTGTCTATCTGGAAAAAAGTGAGCCTATCCCAACCTTGAAAACCCTAAGCTGTAGGAAGTATTCCTATGCAAAGCCTTCTCAATTCTTACTGGGATACAATGTGGTGGATTCTCCTGCTTCTCACACAGATGTTTTCTGTCAAAAGACACATGTGTTTGTTCAAATTAGCCGGGGAGGCCTATTTGGAACAAACAACCCTTTGTTCCCCTTGCAAATTCTGAATGGTGGGAAGAAATTCTTTTAAAATACTCATTTTTAACAGGGAAGCAATGTGCTAGATGTTGAAGATTGTAACATAGATAGTTTTCTTTGCAGAGACACTGATGTTTTTACAACTTAGCTCACAGGCCTACGTGGAAGATAGAGAGCCTATCTCCCTTTGAAAAACGTAAGTTGCCCAAAGTATTCCTTTTAAAATGAAACTCAATTCTCTGAGGGAAAGAATGTGCTATATGCTCCTGATTCTGACTCAAGTGGTTTCTTTTGAGATACATGAGTTCCTTTAACTCTGCTGAAAGGGCCTATTTGGAACAAACAGCCTATCTCCACCTTGAATTTCAAAGATGCAGGAAGTACTGCTTTCAAAAACTTACTGGTTTTTACACGGGTAAACAATGAAGTACATGGCGAAGTTTGTAATCTAGTTGGTTTTCGTTTAGTGCTCCATGTGTTTCTTGAACTCATCTGAATAGGCCCATTTGGAACAAAGAGAGCCTACGTTCACTTTGAAAAATGTAATTTATAGGAAGTACTCCTATCAATAATTAACTCTCTTCTCAGAGGTATACTAGGTCCTAGATTCTATAGCTTGTATCACAGATAGTTTACTGTCAAGAGATAAATGTGTTTCTTCAACTTGCCTGAATAGGCCTATTTCAAAAAAAAGAGCTGATTTTCCCTTTGAAAAACCTAAGTCACAGGAAGTATTCCTTCAAAAACCAGCTCAATTCTCGCAGTGAAACAAGCTCCTAGATGCTGCAGTTTTGAACATAGATGGTTTTCTTTGGACAGATACATGTCTTTGTTCACCTCAGCTGAATAGACCTATTTGTTACAAAGAGAGCCTCTCTCCACCTTGAAAAACCTAAGTTGCCAAAGTGTTCATTTTCTATGTACTGAATACTCAGAGGGAAACAATGTGCTACATGTTGCAGCTTCTAGCATTGATGGTTTTCTGGAGATATAAATCTGTTTCTTCACATCAGCTGAATGGTCTTATTTGAAAAAAGGTAAACTTATCTCAACCTTGAAACATACGTTGCTGGAAAGTAGGACGTTCAGGAACATACTCCACTGTCACAGGGAAATAATGTGCTAGAAGCTCCTGCTTCTACTACAGATGATTTCCTTTCTAGAGATACATGTGTTTCTTCCAATTAGCTGAAAAGACCTAATTGAAAAAAGCGAGATTTCTCCACCTTCAAAATTCTCACTGGCAGAGAGTATTTCTTAGGAAAATTAACTACTCTCCATCAGAGAAACAACAGCAAGATACTGAAGCTTGTCACACAGACAGTTTTCTTTTCTTTGGAGAGATTTCTTTGCTCTTTCAACTCAGGTTCGTAGGCCTAGTTGGAACACAGAAAGCCAATCTCCACATTGAAAAACCTACGTTCCCATATGTATTCCTTTGAAAAAGGAAATCCATTTTCATCAGAAAACAATGTACGAGATGCTGAGCTTCTACAATACATGGTTCTCTTGGAGAGATAAATGTGTTGCTTCAACTCAGCTGAATTTGCCTCTTTGGAACAATGTGATCTCATGTGAACCTTGGAAAACGTCCGTCGCGGGAAGTAGTCCTTGCAAAACCGTACTCAATTTTCTCAGGAGACAATGGGCTAGATGCTCCTATTTCTGAAACAGACGGTTTTCTTTCAAGTTATGCATGTGTTTCTTTAAATTAGCTGGCTAGGCCTATTTTGAACAAAGAGATTTTATCTCCATATTGAGAAACTGAAGTTGCTCTAGGTATTTCATTGACAAACTACACTCAATCTGACAAGGAAACAATGTGTTAGATATTCCTTCTGGTAACATAGATGGTTTTCTTCGGAGAGAAACACGTGTTTGTTCAAATCAGCTGAAAAGGCCTCCATGATACAAAGGGAGCCTATCTCCATCCTGAAAAACCTAAGTTGCAAGAAGTATTCCTTTTAAATCTACTGACTACTCACATGGAAACAATATGCTAGATGCTGCAGCTTGTAGTTAGACGGTTTTCTTTGGAGAGACACATGTGTTTCTTCACCTCAGCTGAATTGACCTGTTTTGAACCAAGAGAGTCTACCTCCACCTTGAAAATCCTAACTTGCAGGAAGTATTTCTTTGAAAAAACTGGCAAAAGTCTCCCAGGGTGACAATGTTCTTATTCTCCAGGGTCAAACAGAGATGGTTTTCTTTCAGGAGATACATGTGTTCCTTTAAGTCATATAGAAAGGCCTATTTTGTAACAAAGAGCCCATATCCACATTGAATGACCTATGTTGCAGGAGGAATTCCTTTCCAAATCTATCTCGGTTCTCACAGGGAAGCAATGTGCTAGATGTTGCTGCTTGTAACATATAATGTTTCTTGGGAGAGATCCCTTTGTCTTCAACTCAGCTGAACAGGCCAACGTAGAAAAAAGGGAGCCTATCTCCACCGTGAGAAACCATGCTGCAGGAAGTATTCCAATCAAAAACAAACTTATCTCACGGGGAAACAATGTGCTACCATTCCTGCTTCCAACAGAGATGGTGTTCTTTCGAGAGGTATGTGTGTTTCTTGAAATCTGCGGAATAGGCCTATTGGAAACAAAGTGAGCCTATGTCTACATTGAAAGACCTAAACTGCCTGAAGTACTCCTTTCAAATAGTAACTCAGCTCTCTCACAGAATCAATGTGCTACATGCTGCAGCGTCTAATCTAGATGGTTTCCTTTTAGAGATACATGTGTTTCTTCAATTCACCTGATTGTGTGTATTGGGAACAAAGTGAGCCAACCCACCCTTGGAAAACGTAAGTTGCAGGAAGTCTTTCTTTGACAAACTTACTAAATTCTCACAGGGAAACAATGCCCGAATATTCCTGCTTCCAACAGAGATGGCTTTCTTTGGAGAGATATATGTGTTTCTTCAAATGTGCTGAATAGGCCTACTTGGAACAAAGTGTGCCTATCTCTACATTGAAAATCCTCAGTTGCCCGAAGTACTCCTTTCAAGTACTAACTCAGATCTCACAGAGAAACCATGTGCTACATGCTGCAGCTTCTAATCCCGATGGTTTCCTTTTAGAAATACATGTGTTTCTTCAATTCACATGAAGGTGTGTATTGGGAACAAAGTGAGTCAACCCAACCTTGGAAAACGTAAATTGCAGGAAGTATTCCCTTGCAAAACCTATTCAATTCGAAGTTGGAAACAATATGGGGGATGCTCCTTCTTCCACAGAGATGTTTTCTTTGAGAGACACACGTGTTTCTTCAAGTTAGCTGGACAGGCCTATTTGCTTACTGACTGTAACATATAAGATTTCTTTGGAGAGATACATGTGTTTCTTCAATGCAGCTGAAAAATGCCAATGTGGAAATAAGGGAGCCTCTCTCCACCATGAAGCACCCTGTTGCAGGAAGTATTCCATTTACAAACAAACACAATCTCCCAGGGAGACAATGTGCTATTACTCATGCTTCCAGCAGAGATGGTTTTTTTGGAGAAATATATGTGTTTCTTCAAATCTGCTGAACAGGCCTATTAGGAACAAAGAGAGCCTATGTCTACATTGAAAAAGCTAAATTGCCTGAAGTACTCCTTTCAAATATTAACTCAGCTGTCACAGGGAAACAATGAGCTGCACGGTACAGCTTCTAACATAGATGGTTTCCTTTTAGAGGTACGTGTGTTTCTTCAACTCACCTGCCTGTGTCTATCTGGAAAAAAGTGAGCCTATCCCAACCTTGAAAACCCTAAGCTGTAGGAAGTATTCCTATGCAAAGCCTTCTCAATTCTTACTGGGATACAATGTGGTGGATTCTCCTGCTTCTCACACAGATGTTTTCTGTCAAAAGACACATGTGTTTGTTCAAATTAGCCGGGGAGGCCTATTTGGAACAAACAACCCTTTGTTCCCCTTGCAAATTCTGAATGGTGGGAAGAAATTCTTTTAAAATACTCATTTTTAACAGGGAAGCAATGTGCTAGATGTTGAAGATTGTAACATAGATAGTTTTCTTTGCAGAGACACTGATGTTTTTACAACTTAGCTCACAGGCCTACGTGGAAGATAGAGAGCCTATCTCCCTTTGAAAAACGTAAGTTGCCCAAAGTATTCCTTTTAAAATGAAACTCAATTCTCTGAGGGAAAGAATGTGCTATATGCTCCTGATTCTGACTCAAGTGGTTTCTTTTGAGATACATGAGTTCCTTTAACTCTGCTGAAAGGGCCTATTTGGAACAAACAGCCTATCTCCACCTTGAATTTCAAAGATGCAGGAAGTACTGCTTTCAAAAACTTACTGGTTTTTACACGGGTAAACAATGAAGTACATGGCGAAGTTTGTAATCTAGTTGGTTTTCGTTTAGTGCTCCATGTGTTTCTTGAACTCATCTGAATAGGCCCATTTGGAACAAAGAGAGCCTACGTTCACTTTGAAAAATGTAATTTATAGGAAGTACTCCTATCAATAATTAACTCTCTTCTCAGAGGTATACTAGGTCCTAGATTCTATAGCTTGTATCACAGATAGTTTACTGTCAAGAGATAAATGTGTTTCTTCAACTTGCCTGAATAGGCCTATTTCAAAAAAAAGAGCTGATTTTCCCTTTGAAAAACCTAAGTCACAGGAAGTATTCCTTCAAAAACCAGCTCAATTCTCGCAGTGAAACAAGCTCCTAGATGCTGCAGTTTTGAACATAGATGGTTTTCTTTGGACAGATACATGTCTTTGTTCACCTCAGCTGAATAGACCTATTTGTTACAAAGAGAGCCTCTCTCCACCTTGAAAAACCTAAGTTGCCAAAGTGTTCATTTTCTATGTACTGAATACTCAGAGGGAAACAATGTGCTACATGTTGCAGCTTCTAGCATTGATGGTTTTCTGGAGATATAAATCTGTTTCTTCACATCAGCTGAATGGTCTTATTTGAAAAAAGGTAAACTTATCTCAACCTTGAAACATACGTTGCTGGAAAGTAGGACGTTCAGGAACATACTCCACTGTCACAGGGAAATAATGTGCTAGAAGCTCCTGCTTCTACTACAGATGATTTCCTTTCTAGAGATACATGTGTTTCTTCCAATTAGCTGAAAAGACCTAATTGAAAAAAGCGAGATTTCTCCACCTTCAAAATTCTCACTGGCAGAGAGTATTTCTTAGGAAAATTAACTACTCTCCATCAGAGAAACAACAGCAAGATACTGAAGCTTGTCACACAGACAGTTTTCTTTTCTTTGGAGAGATTTCTTTGCTCTTTCAACTCAGGTTCGTAGGCCTAGTTGGAACACAGAAAGCCAATCTCCACATTGAAAAACCTACGTTCCCATATGTATTCCTTTGAAAAACGAAATCCATTTTCATCAGAAAACAATGTACGAGATGCTGAGCTTCTACAATACATGGTTCTCTTGGAGAGATAAATGTGTTGCTTCAACTCAGCTGAATTTGCCTCTTTGGAACAATGTGATCTCATGTGAACCTTGGAAAACGTCCGTCGCGGGAAGTAGTCCTTGCAAAACCGTACTCAATTTTCTCAGGAGACAATGGGCTAGATGCTCCTATTTCTGAAACAGACGGTTTTCTTTCAAGTTATGCATGTGTTTCTTTAAATTAGCTGGCTAGGCCTATTTTGAACAAAGAGATTTTATCTCCATATTGAGAAACTGAAGTTGCTCTAGGTATTTCATTGACAAACTACACTCAATCTGACAAGGAAACAATGTGTTAGATATTCCTTCTGGTAACATAGATGGTTTTCTTCGGAGAGAAACACGTGTTTGTTCAAATCAGCTGAAAAGGCCTCCATGATACAAAGGGAGCCTATCTCCATCCTGAAAAACCTAAGTTGCAAGAAGTATTCCTTTTAAATCTACTGACTACTCACATGGAAACAATATGCTAGATGCTGCAGCTTGTAGTTAGACGGTTTTCTTTGGAGAGACACATGTGTTTCTTCACCTCAGCTGAATTGACCTGTTTTGAACCAAGAGAGTCTACCTCCACCTTGAAAATCCTAACTTGCAGGAAGTATTTCTTTGAAAAAACTGGCAAAAGTCTCCCAGGGTGACAATGTTCTTATTCTCCAGGGTCAAACAGAGATGGTTTTCTTTCAGGAGATACATGTGTTCCTTTAAGTCATATAGAAAGGCCTATTTTGTAACAAAGAGCCCATATCCACATTGAATGACCTATGTTGCAGGAGGAATTCCTTTCCAAATCTATCTCGGTTCTCACAGGGAAGCAATGTGCTAGATGTTGCTGCTTGTAACATATAATGTTTCTTGGGAGAGATCCCTTTGTCTTCAACTCAGCTGAACAGGCCAACGTAGAAAAAAGGGAGCCTATCTCCACCGTGAGAAACCATGCTGCAGGAAGTATTCCAATCAAAAACAAACTTATCTCACGGGGAAACAATGTGCTACCATTCCTGCTTCCAACAGAGATGGTGTTCTTTCGAGAGGTATGTGTGTTTCTTGAAATCTGCGGAATAGGCCTATTGGAAACAAAGTGAGCCTATGTCTACATTGAAAGACCTAAACTGCCTGAAGTACTCCTTTCAAATAGTAACTCAGCTCTCTCACAGAATCAATGTGCTACATGCTGCAGCGTCTAATCTAGATGGTTTCCTTTTAGAGATACATGTGTTTCTTCAATTCACCTGATTGTGTGTATTGGGAACAAAGTGAGCCAACCCACCCTTGGAAAACGTAAGTTGCAGGAAGTCTTTCTTTGACAAACTTACTAAATTCTCACAGGGAAACAATGCCCGAATATTCCTGCTTCCAACAGAGATGGCTTTCTTTGGAGAGATATATGTGTTTCTTCAAATGTGCTGAATAGGCCTACTTGGAACAAAGTGTGCCTATCTCTACATTGAAAATCCTCAGTTGCCCGAAGTACTCCTTTCAAGTACTAACTCAGATCTCACAGAGAAACCATGTGCTACATGCTGCAGCTTCTAATCCCGATGGTTTCCTTTTAGAAATACATGTGTTTCTTCAATTCACATGAAGGTGTGTATTGGGAACAAAGTGAGTCAACCCAACCTTGGAAAACGTAAATTGCAGGAAGTATTCCCTTGCAAAACCTATTCAATTCGAAGTTGGAAACAATATGGGGGATGCTCCTTCTTCCACAGAGATGTTTTCTTTGAGAGACACACGTGTTTCTTCAAGTTAGCTGGACAGGCCTATTTGCTTACTGACTGTAACATATAAGATTTCTTTGGAGAGATACATGTGTTTCTTCAATGCAGCTGAAAAATGCCAATGTGGAAATAAGGGAGCCTCTCTCCACCATGAAGCACCCTGTTGCAGGAAGTATTCCATTTACAAACAAACACAATCTCCCAGGGAGACAATGTGCTATTACTCATGCTTCCAGCAGAGATGGTTTTTTTGGAGAAATATATGTGTTTCTTCAAATCTGCTGAACAGGCCTATTAGGAACAAAGAGAGCCTATGTCTACATTGAAAAAGCTAAATTGCCTGAAGTACTCCTTTCAAATATTAACTCAGCTGTCACAGGGAAACAATGAGCTGCACGGTACAGCTTCTAACATAGATGGTTTCCTTTTAGAGGTACGTGTGTTTCTTCAACTCACCTGCCTGTGTCTATCTGGAAAAAAGTGAGCCTATCCCAACCTTGAAAACCCTAAGCTGTAGGAAGTATTCCTATGCAAAGCCTTCTCAATTCTTACTGGGATACAATGTGGTGGATTCTCCTGCTTCTCACACAGATGTTTTCTGTCAAAAGACACATGTGTTTGTTCAAATTAGCCGGGGAGGCCTATTTGGAACAAACAACCCTTTGTTCCCCTTGCAAATTCTGAATGGTGGGAAGAAATTCTTTTAAAATACTCATTTTTAACAGGGAAGCAATGTGCTAGATGTTGAAGATTGTAACATAGATAGTTTTCTTTGCAGAGACACTGATGTTTTTACAACTTAGCTCACAGGCCTACGTGGAAGATAGAGAGCCTATCTCCCTTTGAAAAACGTAAGTTGCCCAAAGTATTCCTTTTAAAATGAAACTCAATTCTCTGAGGGAAAGAATGTGCTATATGCTCCTGATTCTGACTCAAGTGGTTTCTTTTGAGATACATGAGTTCCTTTAACTCTGCTGAAAGGGCCTATTTGGAACAAACAGCCTATCTCCACCTTGAATTTCAAAGATGCAGGAAGTACTGCTTTCAAAAACTTACTGGTTTTTACACGGGTAAACAATGAAGTACATGGCGAAGTTTGTAATCTAGTTGGTTTTCGTTTAGTGCTCCATGTGTTTCTTGAACTCATCTGAATAGGCCCATTTGGAACAAAGAGAGCCTACGTTCACTTTGAAAAATGTAATTTATAGGAAGTACTCCTATCAATAATTAACTCTCTTCTCAGAGGTATACTAGGTCCTAGATTCTATAGCTTGTATCACAGATAGTTTACTGTCAAGAGATAAATGTGTTTCTTCAACTTGCCTGAATAGGCCTATTTCAAAAAAAAGAGCTGATTTTCCCTTTGAAAAACCTAAGTCACAGGAAGTATTCCTTCAAAAACCAGCTCAATTCTCGCAGTGAAACAAGCTCCTAGATGCTGCAGTTTTGAACATAGATGGTTTTCTTTGGACAGATACATGTCTTTGTTCACCTCAGCTGAATAGACCTATTTGTTACAAAGAGAGCCTCTCTCCACCTTGAAAAACCTAAGTTGCCAAAGTGTTCATTTTCTATGTACTGAATACTCAGAGGGAAACAATGTGCTACATGTTGCAGCTTCTAGCATTGATGGTTTTCTGGAGATATAAATCTGTTTCTTCACATCAGCTGAATGGTCTTATTTGAAAAAAGGTAAACTTATCTCAACCTTGAAACATACGTTGCTGGAAAGTAGGACGTTCAGGAACATACTCCACTGTCACAGGGAAATAATGTGCTAGAAGCTCCTGCTTCTACTACAGATGATTTCCTTTCTAGAGATACATGTGTTTCTTCCAATTAGCTGAAAAGACCTAATTGAAAAAAGCGAGATTTCTCCACCTTCAAAATTCTCACTGGCAGAGAGTATTTCTTAGGAAAATTAACTACTCTCCATCAGAGAAACAACAGCAAGATACTGAAGCTTGTCACACAGACAGTTTTCTTTTCTTTGGAGAGATTTCTTTGCTCTTTCAACTCAGGTTCGTAGGCCTAGTTGGAACACAGAAAGCCAATCTCCACATTGAAAAACCTACGTTCCCATATGTATTCCTTTGAAAAACGAAATCCATTTTCATCAGAAAACAATGTACGAGATGCTGAGCTTCTACAATACATGGTTCTCTTGGAGAGATAAATGTGTTGCTTCAACTCAGCTGAATTTGCCTCTTTGGAACAATGTGATCTCATGTGAACCTTGGAAAACGTCCGTCGCGGGAAGTAGTCCTTGCAAAACCGTACTCAATTTTCTCAGGAGACAATGGGCTAGATGCTCCTATTTCTGAAACAGACGGTTTTCTTTCAAGTTATGCATGTGTTTCTTTAAATTAGCTGGCTAGGCCTATTTTGAACAAAGAGATTTTATCTCCATATTGAGAAACTGAAGTTGCTCTAGGTATTTCATTGACAAACTACACTCAATCTGACAAGGAAACAATGTGTTAGATATTCCTTCTGGTAACATAGATGGTTTTCTTCGGAGAGAAACACGTGTTTGTTCAAATCAGCTGAAAAGGCCTCCATGATACAAAGGGAGCCTATCTCCATCCTGAAAAACCTAAGTTGCAAGAAGTATTCCTTTTAAATCTACTGACTACTCACATGGAAACAATATGCTAGATGCTGCAGCTTGTAGTTAGACGGTTTTCTTTGGAGAGACACATGTGTTTCTTCACCTCAGCTGAATTGACCTGTTTTGAACCAAGAGAGTCTACCTCCACCTTGAAAATCCTAACTTGCAGGAAGTATTTCTTTGAAAAAACTGGCAAAAGTCTCCCAGGGTGACAATGTTCTTATTCTCCAGGGTCAAACAGAGATGGTTTTCTTTCAGGAGATACATGTGTTCCTTTAAGTCATATAGAAAGGCCTATTTTGTAACAAAGAGCCCATATCCACATTGAATGACCTATGTTGCAGGAGGAATTCCTTTCCAAATCTATCTCGGTTCTCACAGGGAAGCAATGTGCTAGATGTTGCTGCTTGTAACATATAATGTTTCTTGGGAGAGATCCCTTTGTCTTCAACTCAGCTGAACAGGCCAACGTAGAAAAAAGGGAGCCTATCTCCACCGTGAGAAACCATGCTGCAGGAAGTATTCCAATCAAAAACAAACTTATCTCACGGGGAAACAATGTGCTACCATTCCTGCTTCCAACAGAGATGGTGTTCTTTCGAGAGGTATGTGTGTTTCTTGAAATCTGCGGAATAGGCCTATTGGAAACAAAGTGAGCCTATGTCTACATTGAAAGACCTAAACTGCCTGAAGTACTCCTTTCAAATAGTAACTCAGCTCTCTCACAGAATCAATGTGCTACATGCTGCAGCGTCTAATCTAGATGGTTTCCTTTTAGAGATACATGTGTTTCTTCAATTCACCTGATTGTGTGTATTGGGAACAAAGTGAGCCAACCCACCCTTGGAAAACGTAAGTTGCAGGAAGTCTTTCTTTGACAAACTTACTAAATTCTCACAGGGAAACAATGCCCGAATATTCCTGCTTCCAACAGAGATGGCTTTCTTTGGAGAGATATATGTGTTTCTTCAAATGTGCTGAATAGGCCTACTTGGAACAAAGTGTGCCTATCTCTACATTGAAAATCCTCAGTTGCCCGAAGTACTCCTTTCAAGTACTAACTCAGATCTCACAGAGAAACCATGTGCTACATGCTGCAGCTTCTAATCCCGATGGTTTCCTTTTAGAAATACATGTGTTTCTTCAATTCACATGAAGGTGTGTATTGGGAACAAAGTGAGTCAACCCAACCTTGGAAAACGTAAATTGCAGGAAGTATTCCCTTGCAAAACCTATTCAATTCGAAGTTGGAAACAATATGGGGGATGCTCCTTCTTCCACAGAGATGTTTTCTTTGAGAGACACACGTGTTTCTTCAAGTTAGCTGGACAGGCCTATTTGCTTACTGACTGTAACATATAAGATTTCTTTGGAGAGATACATGTGTTTCTTCAATGCAGCTGAAAAATGCCAATGTGGAAATAAGGGAGCCTCTCTCCACCATGAAGCACCCTGTTGCAGGAAGTATTCCATTTACAAACAAACACAATCTCCCAGGGAGACAATGTGCTATTACTCATGCTTCCAGCAGAGATGGTTTTTTTGGAGAAATATATGTGTTTCTTCAAATCTGCTGAACAGGCCTATTAGGAACAAAGAGAGCCTATGTCTACATTGAAAAAGCTAAATTGCCTGAAGTACTCCTTTCAAATATTAACTCAGCTGTCACAGGGAAACAATGAGCTGCACGGTACAGCTTCTAACATAGATGGTTTCCTTTTAGAGGTACGTGTGTTTCTTCAACTCACCTGCCTGTGTCTATCTGGAAAAAAGTGAGCCTATCCCAACCTTGAAAACCCTAAGCTGTAGGAAGTATTCCTATGCAAAGCCTTCTCAATTCTTACTGGGATACAATGTGGTGGATTCTCCTGCTTCTCACACAGATGTTTTCTGTCAAAAGACACATGTGTTTGTTCAAATTAGCCGGGGAGGCCTATTTGGAACAAACAACCCTTTGTTCCCCTTGCAAATTCTGAATGGTGGGAAGAAATTCTTTTAAAATACTCATTTTTAACAGGGAAGCAATGTGCTAGATGTTGAAGATTGTAACATAGATAGTTTTCTTTGCAGAGACACTGATGTTTTTACAACTTAGCTCACAGGCCTACGTGGAAGATAGAGAGCCTATCTCCCTTTGAAAAACGTAAGTTGCCCAAAGTATTCCTTTTAAAATGAAACTCAATTCTCTGAGGGAAAGAATGTGCTATATGCTCCTGATTCTGACTCAAGTGGTTTCTTTTGAGATACATGAGTTCCTTTAACTCTGCTGAAAGGGCCTATTTGGAACAAACAGCCTATCTCCACCTTGAATTTCAAAGATGCAGGAAGTACTGCTTTCAAAAACTTACTGGTTTTTACACGGGTAAACAATGAAGTACATGGCGAAGTTTGTAATCTAGTTGGTTTTCGTTTAGTGCTCCATGTGTTTCTTGAACTCATCTGAATAGGCCCATTTGGAACAAAGAGAGCCTACGTTCACTTTGAAAAATGTAATTTATAGGAAGTACTCCTATCAATAATTAACTCTCTTCTCAGAGGTATACTAGGTCCTAGATTCTATAGCTTGTATCACAGATAGTTTACTGTCAAGAGATAAATGTGTTTCTTCAACTTGCCTGAATAGGCCTATTTCAAAAAAAAGAGCTGATTTTCCCTTTGAAAAACCTAAGTCACAGGAAGTATTCCTTCAAAAACCAGCTCAATTCTCGCAGTGAAACAAGCTCCTAGATGCTGCAGTTTTGAACATAGATGGTTTTCTTTGGACAGATACATGTCTTTGTTCACCTCAGCTGAATAGACCTATTTGTTACAAAGAGAGCCTCTCTCCACCTTGAAAAACCTAAGTTGCCAAAGTGTTCATTTTCTATGTACTGAATACTCAGAGGGAAACAATGTGCTACATGTTGCAGCTTCTAGCATTGATGGTTTTCTGGAGATATAAATCTGTTTCTTCACATCAGCTGAATGGTCTTATTTGAAAAAAGGTAAACTTATCTCAACCTTGAAACATACGTTGCTGGAAAGTAGGACGTTCAGGAACATACTCCACTGTCACAGGGAAATAATGTGCTAGAAGCTCCTGCTTCTACTACAGATGATTTCCTTTCTAGAGATACATGTGTTTCTTCCAATTAGCTGAAAAGACCTAATTGAAAAAAGCGAGATTTCTCCACCTTCAAAATTCTCACTGGCAGAGAGTATTTCTTAGGAAAATTAACTACTCTCCATCAGAGAAACAACAGCAAGATACTGAAGCTTGTCACACAGACAGTTTTCTTTTCTTTGGAGAGATTTCTTTGCTCTTTCAACTCAGGTTCGTAGGCCTAGTTGGAACACAGAAAGCCAATCTCCACATTGAAAAACCTACGTTCCCATATGTATTCCTTTGAAAAACGAAATCCATTTTCATCAGAAAACAATGTACGAGATGCTGAGCTTCTACAATACATGGTTCTCTTGGAGAGATAAATGTGTTGCTTCAACTCAGCTGAATTTGCCTCTTTGGAACAATGTGATCTCATGTGAACCTTGGAAAACGTCCGTCGCGGGAAGTAGTCCTTGCAAAACCGTACTCAATTTTCTCAGGAGACAATGGGCTAGATGCTCCTATTTCTGAAACAGACGGTTTTCTTTCAAGTTATGCATGTGTTTCTTTAAATTAGCTGGCTAGGCCTATTTTGAACAAAGAGATTTTATCTCCATATTGAGAAACTGAAGTTGCTCTAGGTATTTCATTGACAAACTACACTCAATCTGACAAGGAAACAATGTGTTAGATATTCCTTCTGGTAACATAGATGGTTTTCTTCGGAGAGAAACACGTGTTTGTTCAAATCAGCTGAAAAGGCCTCCATGATACAAAGGGAGCCTATCTCCATCCTGAAAAACCTAAGTTGCAAGAAGTATTCCTTTTAAATCTACTGACTACTCACATGGAAACAATATGCTAGATGCTGCAGCTTGTAGTTAGACGGTTTTCTTTGGAGAGACACATGTGTTTCTTCACCTCAGCTGAATTGACCTGTTTTGAACCAAGAGAGTCTACCTCCACCTTGAAAATCCTAACTTGCAGGAAGTATTTCTTTGAAAAAACTGGCAAAAGTCTCCCAGGGTGACAATGTTCTTATTCTCCAGGGTCAAACAGAGATGGTTTTCTTTCAGGAGATACATGTGTTCCTTTAAGTCATATAGAAAGGCCTATTTTGTAACAAAGAGCCCATATCCACATTGAATGACCTATGTTGCAGGAGGAATTCCTTTCCAAATCTATCTCGGTTCTCACAGGGAAGCAATGTGCTAGATGTTGCTGCTTGTAACATATAATGTTTCTTGGGAGAGATCCCTTTGTCTTCAACTCAGCTGAACAGGCCAATGTAGAAAAAAGGGAGCCTATCTCCACCGTGAGAAACCATGCTGCAGGAAGTATTCCAATCAAAAACAAACTTATCTCACGGGGAAACAATGTGCTACCATTCCTGCTTCCAACAGAGATGGTGTTCTTTCGAGAGGTATGTGTGTTTCTTGAAATCTGCGGAATAGGCCTATTGGAAACAAAGTGAGCCTATGTCTACATTGAAAGACCTAAACTGCCTGAAGTACTCCTTTCAAATAGTAACTCAGCTCTCTCACAGAATCAATGTGCTACATGCTGCAGCGTCTAATCTAGATGGTTTCCTTTTAGAGATACATGTGTTTCTTCAATTCACCTGATTGTGTGTATTGGGAACAAAGTGAGCCAACCCACCCTTGGAAAACGTAAGTTGCAGGAAGTCTTTCTTTGACAAACTTACTAAATTCTCACAGGGAAACAATGCCCGAATATTCCTGCTTCCAACAGAGATGGCTTTCTTTGGAGAGATATATGTGTTTCTTCAAATGTGCTGAATAGGCCTACTTGGAACAAAGTGTGCCTATCTCTACATTGAAAATCCTCAGTTGCCCGAAGTACTCCTTTCAAGTACTAACTCAGATCTCACAGAGAAACCATGTGCTACATGCTGCAGCTTCTAATCCCGATGGTTTCCTTTTAGAAATACATGTGTTTCTTCAATTCACATGAAGGTGTGTATTGGGAACAAAGTGAGTCAACCCAACCTTGGAAAACGTAAATTGCAGGAAGTATTCCCTTGCAAAACCTATTCAATTCGAAGTTGGAAACAATATGGGGGATGCTCCTTCTTCCACAGAGATGTTTTCTTTGAGAGACACACGTGTTTCTTCAAGTTAGCTGGACAGGCCTATTTGCTTACTGACTGTAACATATAAGATTTCTTTGGAGAGATACATGTGTTTCTTCAATGCAGCTGAAAAATGCCAATGTGGAAATAAGGGAGCCTCTCTCCACCATGAAGCACCCTGTTGCAGGAAGTATTCCATTTACAAACAAACACAATCTCCCAGGGAGACAATGTGCTATTACTCATGCTTCCAGCAGAGATGGTTTTTTTGGAGAAATATATGTGTTTCTTCAAATCTGCTGAACAGGCCTATTAGGAACAAAGAGAGCCTATGTCTACATTGAAAAAGCTAAATTGCCTGAAGTACTCCTTTCAAATATTAACTCAGCTGTCTCAGGGAAACAATGAGCTGCACGGTACAGCTTCTAACATAGATGGTTTCCTTTTAGAGGTACGTGTGTTTCTTCAACTCACCTGCCTGTGTCTATCTGGAAAAAAGTGAGCCTATCCCAACCTTGAAAACCCTAAGCTGTAGGAAGTATTCCTATGCAAAGCCTTCTCAATTCTTACTGGGATACAATGTGGTGGATTCTCCTGCTTCTCACACAGATGTTTTCTGTCAAAAGACACATGTGTTTGTTCAAATTAGCCGGGGAGGCCTATTTGGAACAAACAACCCTTTGTTCCCCTTGCAAATTCTGAATGGTGGGAAGAAATTCTTTTAAAATACTCATTTTTAACAGGGAAGCAATGTGCTAGATGTTGAAGATTGTAACATAGATAGTTTTCTTTGCAGAGACACTGATGTTTTTACAACTTAGCTCACAGGCCTACGTGGAAGATAGAGAGCCTATCTCCCTTTGAAAAACGTAAGTTGCCCAAAGTATTCCTTTTAAAATGAAACTCAATTCTCTGAGGGAAAGAATGTGCTATATGCTCCTGATTCTGACTCAAGTGGTTTCTTTTGAGATACATGAGTTCCTTTAACTCTGCTTAAAGGGCCTATTTGGAACAAACAGCCTATCTCCACCTTGAATTTCAAAGATGCAGGAAGTACTGCTTTCAAAAACTTACTGGTTTTTACACGGGTAAACAATGAAGTACATGGCGAAGTTTGTAATCTAGTTGGTTTTCGTTTAGTGCTCCATGTGTTTCTTGAACTCATCTGAATAGGCCCATTTGGAACAAAGAGAGCCTACGTTCACTTTGAAAAATGTAATTTATAGGAAGTACTCCTATCAATAATTAACTCTCTTCTCAGAGGTATACTAGGTCCTAGATTCTATAGCTTGTATCACAGATAGTTTACTGTCAAGAGATAAATGTGTTTCTTCAACTTGCCTGAATAGGCCTATTTCAAAAAAAAGAGCTGATTTTCCCTTTGAAAAACCTAAGTCACAGGAAGTATTCCTTCAAAAACCAGCTCAATTCTCGCAGTGAAACAAGCTCCTAGATGCTGCAGTTTTGAACATAGATGGTTTTCTTTGGACAGATACATGTCTTTGTTCACCTCAGCTGAATAGACCTATTTGTTACAAAGAGAGCCTCTCTCCACCTTGAAAAACCTAAGTTGCCAAAGTGTTCATTTTCTATGTACTGAATACTCAGAGGGAAACAATGTGCTACATGTTGCAGCTTCTAGCATTGATGGTTTTCTGGAGATATAAATCTGTTTCTTCACATCAGCTGAATGGTCTTATTTGAAAAAAGGTAAACTTATCTCAACCTTGAAACATACGTTGCTGGAAAGTAGGACGTTCAGGAACATACTCCACTGTCACAGGGAAATAATGTGCTAGAAGCTCCTGCTTCTACTACAGATGATTTCCTTTCTAGAGATACATGTGTTTCTTCCAATTAGCTGAAAAGACCTAATTGAAAAAAGCGAGATTTCTCCACCTTCAAAATTCTCACTGGCAGAGAGTATTTCTTAGGAAAATTAACTACTCTCCATCAGAGAAACAACAGCAAGATACTGAAGCTTGTCACACAGACAGTTTTCTTTTCTTTGGAGAGATTTCTTTGCTCTTTCAACTCAGGTTCGTAGGCCTAGTTGGAACACAGAAAGCCAATCTCCACATTGAAAAACCTACGTTCCCATATGTATTCCTTTGAAAAACGAAATCCATTTTCATCAGAAAACAATGTACGAGATGCTGAGCTTCTACAATACATGGTTCTCTTGGAGAGATAAATGTGTTGCTTCAACTCAGCTGAATTTGCCTCTTTGGAACAATGTGATCTCATGTGAACCTTGGAAAACGTCCGTCGCGGGAAGTAGTCCTTGCAAAACCGTACTCAATTTTCTCAGGAGACAATGGGCTAGATGCTCCTATTTCTGAAACAGACGGTTTTCTTTCAAGTTATGCATGTGTTTCTTTAAATTAGCTGGCTAGGCCTATTTTGAACAAAGAGATTTTATCTCCATATTGAGAAACTGAAGTTGCTCTAGGTATTTCATTGACAAACTACACTCAATCTGACAAGGAAACAATGTGTTAGATATTCCTTCTGGTAACATAGATGGTTTTCTTCGGAGAGAAACACGTGTTTGTTCAAATCAGCTGAAAAGGCCTCCATGATACAAAGGGAGCCTATCTCCATCCTGAAAAACCTAAGTTGCAAGAAGTATTCCTTTTAAATCTACTGACTACTCACATGGAAACAATATGCTAGATGCTGCAGCTTGTAGTTAGACGGTTTTCTTTGGAGAGACACATGTGTTTCTTCACCTCAGCTGAATTGACCTGTTTTGAACCAAGAGAGTCTACCTCCACCTTGAAAATCCTAACTTGCAGGAAGTATTTCTTTGAAAAAACTGGCAAAAGTCTCCCAGGGTGACAATGTTCTTATTCTCCAGGGTCAAACAGAGATGGTTTTCTTTCAGGAGATACATGTGTTCCTTTAAGTCATATAGAAAGGCCTATTTTGTAACAAAGAGCCCATATCCACATTGAATGACCTATGTTGCAGGAGGAATTCCTTTCCAAATCTATCTCGGTTCTCACAGGGAAGCAATGTGCTAGATGTTGCTGCTTGTAACATATAATGTTTCTTGGGAGAGATCCCTTTGTCTTCAACTCAGCTGAACAGGCCAATGTAGAAAAAAGGGAGCCTATCTCCACCGTGAGAAACCATGCTGCAGGAAGTATTCCAATCAAAAACAAACTTATCTCACGGGGAAACAATGTGCTACCATTCCTGCTTCCAACAGAGATGGTGTTCTTTCGAGAGGTATGTGTGTTTCTTGAAATCTGCGGAATAGGCCTATTGGAAACAAAGTGAGCCTATGTCTACATTGAAAGACCTAAACTGCCTGAAGTACTCCTTTCAAATAGTAACTCAGCTCTCTCACAGAATCAATGTGCTACATGCTGCAGCGTCTAATCTAGATGGTTTCCTTTTAGAGATACATGTGTTTCTTCAATTCACCTGATTGTGTGTATTGGGAACAAAGTGAGCCAACCCACCCTTGGAAAACGTAAGTTGCAGGAAGTCTTTCTTTGACAAACTTACTAAATTCTCACAGGGAAACAATGCCCGAATATTCCTGCTTCCAACAGAGATGGCTTTCTTTGGAGAGATATATGTGTTTCTTCAAATGTGCTGAATAGGCCTACTTGGAACAAAGTGTGCCTATCTCTACATTGAAAATCCTCAGTTGCCCGAAGTACTCCTTTCAAGTACTAACTCAGATCTCACAGAGAAACCATGTGCTACATGCTGCAGCTTCTAATCCCGATGGTTTCCTTTTAGAAATACATGTGTTTCTTCAATTCACATGAAGGTGTGTATTGGGAACAAAGTGAGTCAACCCAACCTTGGAAAACGTAAATTGCAGGAAGTATTCCCTTGCAAAACCTATTCAATTCGAAGTTGGAAACAATATGGGGGATGCTCCTTCTTCCACAGAGATGTTTTCTTTGAGAGACACACGTGTTTCTTCAAGTTAGCTGGACAGGCCTATTTGCTTACTGACTGTAACATATAAGATTTCTTTGGAGAGATACATGTGTTTCTTCAATGCAGCTGAAAAATGCCAATGTGGAAATAAGGGAGCCTCTCTCCACCATGAAGCACCCTGTTGCAGGAAGTATTCCATTTACAAACAAACACAATCTCCCAGGGAGACAATGTGCTATTACTCATGCTTCCAGCAGAGATGGTTTTTTTGGAGAAATATATGTGTTTCTTCAAATCTGCTGAACAGGCCTATTAGGAACAAAGAGAGCCTATGTCTACATTGAAAAAGCTAAATTACCTGAAGTACTCCTTTCAAATATTAACTCAGCTGTCTCAGGGAAACAATGAGCTGCACGGTACAGCTTCTAACATAGATGGTTTCCTTTTAGAGGTACGTGTGTTTCTTCAACTCACCTGCCTGTGCCTATCTGGAAAAAAGTGAGCCTATCCCAACCTTGAAAACCCTAAGCTGTAGGAAGTATTCCTATGCAAAGCCTTCTCAATTCTTACTGGGATACAATGTGGTGGATTCTCCTGCTTCTCACACAGATGTTTTCTGTCAAAAGACACATGTGTTTGTTCAAATTAGCCGGGGAGGCCTATTTGGAACAAACAACCCTTTGTTCCCCTTGCAAATTCTGAATGGTGGGAAGAAATTCTTTTAAAATACTCATTTTTAACAGGGAAGCAATGTGCTAGATGTTGAAGATTGTAACATAGATAGTTTTCTTTGCAGAGACACTGATGTTTTTACAACTTAGCTCACAGGCCTACGTGGAAGATAGAGAGCCTATCTCCCTTTGAAAAACGTAAGTTGCCCAAAGTATTCCTTTTAAAATGAAACTCAATTCTCTGAGGGAAAGAATGTGCTATATGCTCCTGATTCTGACTCAAGTGGTTTCTTTTGAGATACATGAGTTCCTTTAACTCTGCTTAAAGGGCCTATTTGGAACAAACAGCCTATCTCCACCTTGAATTTCAAAGATGCAGGAAGTACTGCTTTCAAAAACTTACTGGTTTTTACACGGGTAAACAATGAAGTACATGGCGAAGTTTGTAATCTAGTTGGTTTTCGTTTAGTGCTCCATGTGTTTCTTGAACTCATCTGAATAGGCCCATTTGGAACAAAGAGAGCCTACGTTCACTTTGAAAAATGTAATTTATAGGAAGTACTCCTATCAATAATTAACTCTCTTCTCAGAGGTATACTAGGTCCTAGATTCTATAGCTTGTATCACAGATAGTTTACTGTCAAGAGATAAATGTGTTTCTTCAACTTGCCTGAATAGGCCTATTTCAAAAAAAAGAGATGATTTTCCCTTTGAAAAACCTAAGTCACAGGAAGTATTCCTTCAAAAACCAGCTCAATTCTCGCAGTGAAACAAGCTCCTAGATGCTGCAGTTTTGAACATAGATGGTTTTCTTTGGACAGATACATGTCTTTGTTCACCTCAGCTGAATAGACCTATTTGTTACAAAGAGAGCCTCTCTCCACCTTGAAAAACCTAAGTTGCCAAAGTGTTCATTTTCTATGTACTGAATACTCAGAGGGAAACAATGTGCTACATGTTGCAGCTTCTAGCATTGATGGTTTTCTGGAGATATAAATCTGTTTCTTCACATCAGCTGAATGGTCTTATTTGAAAAAAGGTAAACTTATCTCAACCTTGAAACATACGTTGCTGGAAAGTAGGACGTTCAGGAACATACTCCACTGTCACAGGGAAATAATGTGCTAGAAGCTCCTGCTTCTACTACAGATGATTTCCTTTCTAGAGATACATGTGTTTCTTCCAATTAGCTGAAAAGACCTAATTGAAAAAAGCGAAATTTCTCCACCTTCAAAATTCTCACTGGCAGAGAGTATTTCTTAGGAAAATTAACTACTCTCCATCAGAGAAACAACAGCAAGATACTGAAGCTTGTCACACAGACAGTTTTCTTTTCTTTGGAGAGATTTCTTTGCTCTTTCAACTCAGGTTCGTAGGCCTAGTTGGAACACAGAAAGCCAATCTCCACATTGAAAAACCTACGTTCCCATATGTATTCCTTTGAAAAACGAAATCCATTTTCATCAGAAAACAATGTACGAGATGCTGAGCTTCTACAATACATGGTTCTCTTGGAGAGATAAATGTGTTGCTTCAACTCAGCTGAATTTGCCTCTTTGGAACAATGTGATCTCATGTGAACCTTGGAAAACGTCCGTCGCGGGAAGTAGTCCTTGCAAAACCGTACTCAATTTTCTCAGGAGACAATGGGCTAGATGCTCCTATTTCTGAAACAGACGGTTTTCTTTCAAGTTATGCATGTGTTTCTTTAAATTAGCTGGCTAGGCCTATTTTGAACAAAGAGATCTTATCTCCATATTGAGAAACTGAAGTTGCTCTAGGTATTTCATTGACAAACTACACTCAATCTGACAAGGAAACAATGTGTTAGATATTCCTTCTGGTAACATAGATGGTTTTCTTCGGAGAGAAACACGTGTTTGTTCAAATCAGCTGAAAAGGCCTCCATGATACAAAGGGAGCCTATCTCCATCCTGAAAAACCGAAGTTGCAAGAAGTATTCCTTTTAAATCTACTGACTACTCACATGGAAACAATATGCTAGATGCTGCAGCTTGTAGTTAGACGGTTTTCTTTGGAGAGACACATGTGTTTCTTCACCTCAGCTGAATTGACCTGTTTTGAACCAAGAGAGTCTACCTCCACCTTGAAAATCCTAACTTGCAGGAAGTATTTCTTTGAAAAAACTGGCAAAAGTCTCCCAGGGTGACAATGTTCTTATTCTCCAGGGTCAAACAGAGATGGTTTTCTTTCAGGAGATACATGTGTTCCTTTAAGTCATATAGAAAGGCCTATTTTGTAACAAAGAGCCCATATCCACATTGAATGACCTATGTTGCAGGAGGAATTCCTTTCCAAATCTATCTCGGTTCTCACAGGGAAGCAATGTGCTAGATGTTGCTGCTTGTAACATATAATGTTTCTTGGGAGAGATCCCTTTGTCTTCAACTCAGCTGAACAGGCCAACGTAGAAAAAAGGGAGCCTATCTCCACCGTGAGAAACCATGCTGCAGGAAGTATTCCAATCAAAAACAAACTTATCTCACGGGGAAACAATGTGCTACCATTCCTGCTTCCAACAGAGATGGTGTTCTTTCGAGAGGTATGTGTGTTTCTTGAAATCTGCGGAATAGGCCTATTGGAAACAAAGTGAGCCTATGTCTACATTGAAAGACCTAAACTGCCTGAAGTACTCCTTTCAAATAGTAACTCAGCTCTCTCACAGAATCAATGTGCTACATGCTGCAGCGTCTAATCTAGATGGTTTCCTTTTAGAGATACATGTGTTTCTTCAATTCACCTGATTGTGTGTATTGGGAACAAAGTGAGCCAACCCACCCTTGGAAAACGTAAGTTGCAGGAAGTCTTTCTTTGACAAACTTACTAAATTCTCACAGGGAAACAATGCCCGAATATTCCTGCTTCCAACAGAGATGGCTTTCTTTGGAGAGATATATGTGTTTCTTCAAATGTGCTGAATAGGCCTACTTGGAACAAAGTGTGCCTATCTCTACATTGAAAATCCTCAGTTGCCCGAAGTACTCCTTTCAAGTACTAACTCAGATCTCACAGAGAAACCATGTGCTACATGCTGCAGCTTCTAATCCCGATGGTTTCCTTTTAGAAATACATGTGTTTCTTCAATTCACATGAAGGTGTGTATTGGGAACAAAGTGAGTCAACCCAACCTTGGAAAACGTAAATTGCAGGAAGTATTCCCTTGCAAAACCTATTCAATTCGAAGTTGGAAACAATATGGGGGATGCTCCTTCTTCCACAGAGATGTTTTCTTTGAGAGACACACGTGTTTCTTCAAGTTAGCTGGACAGGCCTATTTGCTTACTGACTGTAACATATAAGATTTCTTTGGAGAGATACATGTGTTTCTTCAATGCAGCTGAAAAATGCCAATGTGGAAATAAGGGAGCCTCTCTCCACCATGAAGCACCCTGTTGCAGGAAGTATTCCATTTACAAACAAACACAATCTCCCAGGGAGACAATGTGCTATTACTCATGCTTCCAGCAGAGATGGTTTTTTTGGAGAAATATATGTGTTTCTTCAAATCTGCTGAACAGGCCTATTAGGAACAAAGAGAGCCTATGTCTACATTGAAAAAGCTAAATTGCCTGAAGTACTCCTTTCAAATATTAACTCAGCTGTCACAGGGAAACAATGAGCTGCACGGTACAGCTTCTAACATAGATGGTTTCCTTTTAGAGGTACGTGTGTTTCTTCAACTCACCTGCCTGTGTCTATCTGGAAAAAAGTGAGCCTATCCCAACCTTGAAAACCCTAAACTGTAGGAAGTATTCCTATGCAAAGCCTTCTCAATTCTTACTGGGATACAATGTGGTGGATTCTCCTGCTTCTCACACAGATGTTTTCTGTCAAAAGACACATGTGTTTGTTCAAATTAGCCGGGGAGGCCTATTTGGAACAAACAACCCTTTGTTCCCCTTGCAAATTCTGAATGGTGGGAAGAAATTCTTTTAAAATACTCATTTTTAACAGGGAAGCAATGTGCTAGATGTTGAAGATTGTAACATAGATAGTTTTCTTTGCAGAGACACTGATGTTTTTACAACTTAGCTCACAGGCCTACGTGGAAGATAGAGAGCCTATCTCCCTTTGAAAAACGTAAGTTGCCCAAAGTATTCCTTTTAAAATGAAACTCAATTCTCTGAGGGAAAGAATGTGCTATATGCTCCTGATTCTGACTCAAGTGGTTTCTTTTGAGATACATGAGTTCCTTTAACTCTGCTGAAAGGGCCTATTTGGAACAAACAGCCTATCTCCACCTTGAATTTCAAAGATGCAGGAAGTACTGCTTTCAAAAACTTACTGGTTTTTACACGGGTAAACAATGAAGTACATGGCGAAGTTTGTAATCTAGTTGGTTTTCGTTTAGTGCTCCATGTGTTTCTTGAACTCATCTGAATAGGCCCATTTGGAACAAAGAGAGCCTACGTTCACTTTGAAAAATGTAATTTATAGGAAGTACTCCTATCAATAATTAACTCTCTTCTCAGAGGTATACTAGGTCCTAGATTCTATAGCTTGTATCACAGATAGTTTACTGTCAAGAGATAAATGTGTTTCTTCAACTTGCCTGAATAGGCCTATTTCAAAAAAAAGAGCTGATTTTCCCTTTGAAAAACCTAAGTCACAGGAAGTATTCCTTCAAAAACCAGCTCAATTCTCGCAGTGAAACAAGCTCCTAGATGCTGCAGTTTTGAACATAGATGGTTTTCTTTGGACAGATACATGTCTTTGTTCACCTCAGCTGAATAGACCTATTTGTTACAAAGAGAGCCTCTCTCCACCTTGAAAAACCTAAGTTGCCAAAGTGTTCATTTTCTATGTACTGAATACTCAGAGGGAAACAATGTGCTACATGTTGCAGCTTCTAGCATTGATGGTTTTCTGGAGATATAAATCTGTTTCTTCACATCAGCTGAATGGTCTTATTTGAAAAAAGGTAAACTTATCTCAACCTTGAAACATACGTTGCTGGAAAGTAGGACGTTCAGGAACATACTCCACTGTCACAGGGAAATAATGTGCTAGAAGCTCCTGCTTCTACTACAGATGATTTCCTTTCTAGAGATACATGTGTTTCTTCCAATTAGCTGAAAAGACCTAATTGAAAAAAGCGAGATTTCTCCACCTTCAAAATTCTCACTGGCAGAGAGTATTTCTTAGGAAAATTAACTACTCTCCATCAGAGAAACAACAGCAAGATACTGAAGCTTGTCACACAGACAGTTTTCTTTTCTTTGGAGAGATTTCTTTGCTCTTTCAACTCAGGTTCGTAGGCCTAGTTGGAACACAGAAAGCCAATCTCCACATTGAAAAACCTACGTTCCCATATGTATTCCTTTGAAAAACGAAATCCATTTTCATCAGAAAACAATGTACGAGATGCTGAGCTTCTACAATACATGGTTCTCTTGGAGAGATAAATGTGTTGCTTCAACTCAGCTGAATTTGCCTCTTTGGAACAATGTGATCTCATGTGAACCTTGGAAAACGTCCGTCGCGGGAAGTAGTCCTTGCAAAACCGTACTCAATTTTCTCAGGAGACAATGGGCTAGATGCTCCTATTTCTGAAACAGACGGTTTTCTTTCAAGTTATGCATGTGTTTCTTTAAATTAGCTGGCTAGGCCTATTTTGAACAAAGAGATCTTATCTCCATATTGAGAAACTGAAGTTGCTCTAGGTATTTCATTGACAAACTACACTCAATCTGACAAGGAAACAATGTGTTAGATATTCCTTCTGGTAACATAGATGGTTTTCTTCGGAGAGAAACACGTGTTTGTTCAAATCAGCTGAAAAGGCCTCCATGATACAAAGGGAGCCTATCTCCATCCTGAAAAACCGAAGTTGCAAGAAGTATTCCTTTTAAATCTACTGACTACTCACATGGAAACAATATGCTAGATGCTGCAGCTTGTAGTTAGACGGTTTTCTTTGGAGAGACACATGTGTTTCTTCACCTCAGCTGAATTGACCTGTTTTGAACCAAGAGAGTCTACCTCCACCTTGAAAATCCTAACTTGCAGGAAGTATTTCTTTGAAAAAACTGGCAAAAGTCTCCCAGGGTGACAATGTTCTTATTCTCCAGGGTCAAACAGAGATGGTTTTCTTTCAGGAGATACATGTGTTCCTTTAAGTCATATAGAAAGGCCTATTTTGTAACAAAGAGCCCATATCCACATTGAATGACCTATGTTGCAGGAGGAATTCCTTTCCAAATCTATCTCGGTTCTCACAGGGAAGCAATGTGCTAGATGTTGCTGCTTGTAACATATAATGTTTCTTGGGAGAGATCCCTTTGTCTTCAACTCAGCTGAACAGGCCAACGTAGAAAAAAGGGAGCCTATCTCCACCGTGAGAAACCATGCTGCAGGAAGTATTCCAATCAAAAACAAACTTATCTCACGGGGAAACAATGTGCTACCATTCCTGCTTCCAACAGAGATGGTGTTCTTTCGAGAGGTATGTGTGTTTCTTGAAATCTGCGGAATAGGCCTATTGGAAACAAAGTGAGCCTATGTCTACATTGAAAGACCTAAACTGCCTGAAGTACTCCTTTCAAATAGTAACTCAGCTCTCTCACAGAATCAATGTGCTACATGCTGCAGCGTCTAATCTAGATGGTTTCCTTTTAGAGATACATGTGTTTCTTCAATTCACCTGATTGTGTGTATTGGGAACAAAGTGAGCCAACCCACCCTTGGAAAACGTAAGTTGCAGGAAGTCTTTCTTTGACAAACTTACTAAATTCTCACAGGGAAACAATGCCCGAATATTCCTGCTTCCAACAGAGATGGCTTTCTTTGGAGAGATATATGTGTTTCTTCAAATGTGCTGAATAGGCCTACTTGGAACAAAGTGTGCCTATCTCTACATTGAAAATCCTCAGTTGCCCGAAGTACTCCTTTCAAGTACTAACTCAGATCTCACAGAGAAACCATGTGCTACATGCTGCAGCTTCTAATCCCGATGGTTTCCTTTTAGAAATACATGTGTTTCTTCAATTCACATGAAGGTGTGTATTGGGAACAAAGTGAGTCAACCCAACCTTGGAAAACGTAAATTGCAGGAAGTATTCCCTTGCAAAACCTATTCAATTCGAAGTTGGAAACAATATGGGGGATGCTCCTTCTTCCACAGAGATGTTTTCTTTGAGAGACACACGTGTTTCTTCAAGTTAGCTGGACAGGCCTATTTGCTTACTGACTGTAACATATAAGATTTCTTTGGAGAGATACATGTGTTTCTTCAATGCAGCTGAAAAATGCCAATGTGGAAATAAGGGAGCCTCTCTCCACCATGAAGCACCCTGTTGCAGGAAGTATTCCATTTACAAACAAACACAATCTCCCAGGGAGACAATGTGCTATTACTCATGCTTCCAGCAGAGATGGTTTTTTTGGAGAAATATATGTGTTTCTTCAAATCTGCTGAACAGGCCTATTAGGAACAAAGAGAGCCTATGTCTACATTGAAAAAGCTAAATTGCCTGAAGTACTCCTTTCAAATATTAACTCAGCTGTCACAGGGAAACAATGAGCTGCACGGTACAGCTTCTAACATAGATGGTTTCCTTTTAGAGGTACGTGTGTTTCTTCAACTCACCTGCCTGTGTCTATCTGGAAAAAAGTGAGCCTATCCCAACCTTGAAAACCCTAAACTGTAGGAAGTATTCCTATGCAAAGCCTTCTCAATTCTTACTGGGATACAATGTGGTGGATTCTCCTGCTTCTCACACAGATGTTTTCTGTCAAAAGACACATGTGTTTGTTCAAATTAGCCGGGGAGGCCTATTTGGAACAAACAACCCTTTGTTCCCCTTGCAAATTCTGAATGGTGGGAAGAAATTCTTTTAAAATACTCATTTTTAACAGGGAAGCAATGTGCTAGATGTTGAAGATTGTAACATAGATAGTTTTCTTTGCAGAGACACTGATGTTTTTACAACTTAGCTCACAGGCCTACGTGGAAGATAGAGAGCCTATCTCCCTTTGAAAAACGTAAGTTGCCCAAAGTATTCCTTTTAAAATGAAACTCAATTCTCTGAGGGAAAGAATGTGCTATATGCTCCTGATTCTGACTCAAGTGGTTTCTTTTGAGATACATGAGTTCCTTTAACTCTGCTGAAAGGGCCTATTTGGAACAAACAGCCTATCTCCACCTTGAATTTCAAAGATGCAGGAAGTACTGCTTTCAAAAACTTACTGGTTTTTACACGGGTAAACAATGAAGTACATGGCGAAGTTTGTAATCTAGTTGGTTTTCGTTTAGTGCTCCATGTGTTTCTTGAACTCATCTGAATAGGCCCATTTGGAACAAAGAGAGCCTACGTTCACTTTGAAAAATGTAATTTATAGGAAGTACTCCTATCAATAATTAACTCTCTTCTCAGAGGTATACTAGGTCCTAGATTCTATAGCTTGTATCACAGATAGTTTACTGTCAAGAGATAAATGTGTTTCTTCAACTTGCCTGAATAGGCCTATTTCAAAAAAAAGAGCTGATTTTCCCTTTGAAAAACCTAAGTCACAGGAAGTATTCCTTCAAAAACCAGCTCAATTCTCGCAGTGAAACAAGCTCCTAGATGCTGCAGTTTTGAACATAGATGGTTTTCTTTGGACAGATACATGTCTTTGTTCACCTCAGCTGAATAGACCTATTTGTTACAAAGAGAGCCTCTCTCCACCTTGAAAAACCTAAGTTGCCAAAGTGTTCATTTTCTATGTACTGAATACTCAGAGGGAAACAATGTGCTACATGTTGCAGCTTCTAGCATTGATGGTTTTCTGGAGATATAAATCTGTTTCTTCACATCAGCTGAATGGTCTTATTTGAAAAAAGGTAAACTTATCTCAACCTTGAAACATACGTTGCTGGAAAGTAGGACGTTCAGGAACATACTCCACTGTCACAGGGAAATAATGTGCTAGAAGCTCCTGCTTCTACTACAGATGATTTCCTTTCTAGAGATACATGTGTTTCTTCCAATTAGCTGAAAAGACCTAATTGAAAAAAGCGAGATTTCTCCACCTTCAAAATTCTCACTGGCAGAGAGTATTTCTTAGGAAAATTAACTACTCTCCATCAGAGAAACAACAGCAAGATACTGAAGCTTGTCACACAGACAGTTTTCTTTTCTTTGGAGAGATTTCTTTGCTCTTTCAACTCAGGTTCGTAGGCCTAGTTGGAACACAGAAAGCCAATCTCCACATTGAAAAACCTACGTTCCCATATGTATTCCTTTGAAAAACGAAATCCATTTTCATCAGAAAACAATGTACGAGATGCTGAGCTTCTACAATACATGGTTCTCTTGGAGAGATAAATGTGTTGCTTCAACTCAGCTGAATTTGCCTCTTTGGAACAATGTGATCTCATGTGAACCTTGGAAAACGTCCGTCGCGGGAAGTAGTCCTTGCAAAACCGTACTCAATTTTCTCAGGAGACAATGGGCTAGATGCTCCTATTTCTGAAACAGACGGTTTTCTTTCAAGTTATGCATGTGTTTCTTTAAATTAGCTGGCTAGGCCTATTTTGAACAAAGAGATCTTATCTCCATATTGAGAAACTGAAGTTGCTCTAGGTATTTCATTGACAAACTACACTCAATCTGACAAGGAAACAATGTGTTAGATATTCCTTCTGGTAACATAGATGGTTTTCTTCGGAGAGAAACACGTGTTTGTTCAAATCAGCTGAAAAGGCCTCCATGATACAAAGGGAGCCTATCTCCATCCTGAAAAACCTAAGTTGCAAGAAGTATTCCTTTTAAATCTACTGACTACTCACATGGAAACAATATGCTAGATGCTGCAGCTTGTAGTTAGACGGTTTTCTTTGGAGAGACACATGTGTTTCTTCACCTCAGCTGAATTGACCTGTTTTGAACCAAGAGAGTCTACCTCCACCTTGAAAATCCTAACTTGCAGGAAGTATTTCTTTGAAAAAACTGGCAAAAGTCTCCCAGGGTGACAATGTTCTTATTCTCCAGGGTCAAACAGAGATGGTTTTCTTTCAGGAGATACATGTGTTCCTTTAAGTCATATAGAAAGGCCTATTTTGTAACAAAGAGCCCATATCCACATTGAATGACCTATGTTGCAGGAGGAATTCCTTTCCAAATCTATCTCGGTTCTCACAGGGAAGCAATGTGCTAGATGTTGCTGCTTGTAACATATAATGTTTCTTGGGAGAGATCCCTTTGTCTTCAACTCAGCTGAACAGGCCAACGTAGAAAAAAGGGAGCCTATCTCCACCGTGAGAAACCATGCTGCAGGAAGTATTCCAATCAAAAACAAACTTATCTCACGGGGAAACAATGTGCTACCATTCCTGCTTCCAACAGAGATGGTGTTCTTTCGAGAGGTATGTGTGTTTCTTGAAATCTGCGGAATAGGCCTATTGGAAACAAAGTGAGCCTATGTCTACATTGAAAGACCTAAACTGCCTGAAGTACTCCTTTCAAATAGTAACTCAGCTCTCTCACAGAATCAATGTGCTACATGCTGCAGCGTCTAATCTAGATGGTTTCCTTTTAGAGATACATGTGTTTCTTCAATTCACCTGATTGTGTGTATTGGGAACAAAGTGAGCCAACCCACCCTTGGAAAACGTAAGTTGCAGGAAGTCTTTCTTTGACAAACTTACTAAATTCTCACAGGGAAACAATGCCCGAATATTCCTGCTTCCAACAGAGATGGCTTTCTTTGGAGAGATATATGTGTTTCTTCAAATGTGCTGAATAGGCCTACTTGGAACAAAGTGTGCCTATCTCTACATTGAAAATCCTCAGTTGCCCGAAGTACTCCTTTCAAGTACTAACTCAGATCTCACAGAGAAACCATGTGCTACATGCTGCAGCTTCTAATCCCGATGGTTTCCTTTTAGAAATACATGTGTTTCTTCAATTCACATGAAGGTGTGTATTGGGAACAAAGTGAGTCAACCCAACCTTGGAAAACGTAAATTGCAGGAAGTATTCCCTTGCAAAACCTATTCAATTCGAAGTTGGAAACAATATGGGGGATGCTCCTTCTTCCACAGAGATGTTTTCTTTGAGAGACACACGTGTTTCTTCAAGTTAGCTGGACAGGCCTATTTGCTTACTGACTGTAACATATAAGATTTCTTTGGAGAGATACATGTGTTTCTTCAATGCAGCTGAAAAATGCCAATGTGGAAATAAGGGAGCCTCTCTCCACCATGAAGCACCCTGTTGCAGGAAGTATTCCATTTACAAACAAACACAATCTCCCAGGGAGACAATGTGCTATTACTCATGCTTCCAGCAGAGATGGTTTTTTTGGAGAAATATATGTGTTTCTTCAAATCTGCTGAACAGGCCTATTAGGAACAAAGAGAGCCTATGTCTACATTGAAAAAGCTAAATTGCCTGAAGTACTCCTTTCAAATATTAACTCAGCTGTCACAGGGAAACAATGAGCTGCACGGTACAGCTTCTAACATAGATGGTTTCCTTTTAGAGGTACGTGTGTTTCTTCAACTCACCTGCCTGTGTCTATCTGGAAAAAAGTGAGCCTATCCCAACCTTGAAAACCCTAAGCTGTAGGAAGTATTCCTATGCAAAGCCTTCTCAATTCTTACTGGGATACAATGTGGTGGATTCTCCTGCTTCTCACACAGATGTTTTCTGTCAAAAGACACATGTGTTTGTTCAAATTAGCCGGGGAGGCCTATTTGGAACAAACAACCCTTTGTTCCCCTTGCAAATTCTGAATGGTGGGAAGAAATTCTTTTAAAATACTCATTTTTAACAGGGAAGCAATGTGCTAGATGTTGAAGATTGTAACATAGATAGTTTTCTTTGCAGAGACACTGATGTTTTTACAACTTAGCTCACAGGCCTACGTGGAAGATAGAGAGCCTATCTCCCTTTGAAAAACGTAAGTTGCCCAAAGTATTCCTTTTAAAATGAAACTCAATTCTCTGAGGGAAAGAATGTGCTATATGCTCCTGATTCTGACTCAAGTGGTTTCTTTTGAGATACATGAGTTCCTTTAACTCTGCTGAAAGGGCCTATTTGGAACAAACAGCCTATCTCCACCTTGAATTTCAAAGATGCAGGAAGTACTGCTTTCAAAAACTTACTGGTTTTTACACGGGTAAACAATGAAGTACATGGCGAAGTTTGTAATCTAGTTGGTTTTCGTTTAGTGCTCCATGTGTTTCTTGAACTCATCTGAATAGGCCCATTTGGAACAAAGAGAGCCTACGTTCACTTTGAAAAATGTAATTTATAGGAAGTACTCCTATCAATAATTAACTCTCTTCTCAGAGGTATACTAGGTCCTAGATTCTATAGCTTGTATCACAGATAGTTTACTGTCAAGAGATAAATGTGTTTCTTCAACTTGCCTGAATAGGCCTATTTCAAAAAAAAGAGCTGATTTTCCCTTTGAAAAACCTAAGTCACAGGAAGTATTCCTTCAAAAACCAGCTCAATTCTCGCAGTGAAACAAGCTCCTAGATGCTGCAGTTTTGAACATAGATGGTTTTCTTTGGACAGATACATGTCTTTGTTCACCTCAGCTGAATAGACCTATTTGTTACAAAGAGAGCCTCTCTCCACCTTGAAAAACCTAAGTTGCCAAAGTGTTCATTTTCTATGTACTGAATACTCAGAGGGAAACAATGTGCTACATGTTGCAGCTTCTAGCATTGATGGTTTTCTGGAGATATAAATCTGTTTCTTCACATCAGCTGAATGGTCTTATTTGAAAAAAGGTAAACTTATCTCAACCTTGAAACATACGTTGCTGGAAAGTAGGACGTTCAGGAACATACTCCACTGTCACAGGGAAATAATGTGCTAGAAGCTCCTGCTTCTACTACAGATGATTTCCTTTCTAGAGATACATGTGTTTCTTCCAATTAGCTGAAAAGACCTAATTGAAAAAAGCGAGATTTCTCCACCTTCAAAATTCTCACTGGCAGAGAGTATTTCTTAGGAAAATTAACTACTCTCCATCAGAGAAACAACAGCAAGATACTGAAGCTTGTCACACAGACAGTTTTCTTTTCTTTGGAGAGATTTCTTTGCTCTTTCAACTCAGGTTCGTAGGCCTAGTTGGAACACAGAAAGCCAATCTCCACATTGAAAAACCTACGTTCCCATATGTATTCCTTTGAAAAACGAAATCCATTTTCATCAGAAAACAATGTACGAGATGCTGAGCTTCTACAATACATGGTTCTCTTGGAGAGATAAATGTGTTGCTTCAACTCAGCTGAATTTGCCTCTTTGGAACAATGTGATCTCATGTGAACCTTGGAAAACGTCCGTCGCGGGAAGTAGTCCTTGCAAAACCGTACTCAATTTTCTCAGGAGACAATGGGCTAGATGCTCCTATTTCTGAAACAGACGGTTTTCTTTCAAGTTATGCATGTGTTTCTTTAAATTAGCTGGCTAGGCCTATTTTGAACAAAGAGATTTTATCTCCATATTGAGAAACTGAAGTTGCTCTAGGTATTTCATTGACAAACTACACTCAATCTGACAAGGAAACAATGTGTTAGATATTCCTTCTGGTAACATAGATGGTTTTCTTCGGAGAGAAACACGTGTTTGTTCAAATCAGCTGAAAAGGCCTCCATGATACAAAGGGAGCCTATCTCCATCCTGAAAAACCTAAGTTGCAAGAAGTATTCCTTTTAAATCTACTGACTACTCACATGGAAACAATATGCTAGATGCTGCAGCTTGTAGTTAGACGGTTTTCTTTGGAGAGACACATGTGTTTCTTCACCTCAGCTGAATTGACCTGTTTTGAACCAAGAGAGTCTACCTCCACCTTGAAAATCCTAACTTGCAGGAAGTATTTCTTTGAAAAAACTGGCAAAAGTCTCCCAGGGTGACAATGTTCTTATTCTCCAGGGTCAAACAGAGATGGTTTTCTTTCAGGAGATACATGTGTTCCTTTAAGTCATATAGAAAGGCCTATTTTGTAACAAAGAGCCCATATCCACATTGAATGACCTATGTTGCAGGAGGAATTCCTTTCCAAATCTATCTCGGTTCTCACAGGGAAGCAATGTGCTAGATGTTGCTGCTTGTAACATATAATGTTTCTTGGGAGAGATCCCTTTGTCTTCAACTCAGCTGAACAGGCCAACGTAGAAAAAAGGGAGCCTATCTCCACCGTGAGAAACCATGCTGCAGGAAGTATTCCAATCAAAAACAAACTTATCTCACGGGGAAACAATGTGCTACCATTCCTGCTTCCAACAGAGATGGTGTTCTTTCGAGAGGTATGTGTGTTTCTTGAAATCTGCGGAATAGGCCTATTGGAAACAAAGTGAGCCTATGTCTACATTGAAAGACCTAAACTGCCTGAAGTACTCCTTTCAAATAGTAACTCAGCTCTCTCACAGAATCAATGTGCTACATGCTGCAGCGTCTAATCTAGATGGTTTCCTTTTAGAGATACATGTGTTTCTTCAATTCACCTGATTGTGTGTATTGGGAACAAAGTGAGCCAACCCACCCTTGGAAAACGTAAGTTGCAGGAAGTCTTTCTTTGACAAACTTACTAAATTCTCACAGGGAAACAATGCCCGAATATTCCTGCTTCCAACAGAGATGGCTTTCTTTGGAGAGATATATGTGTTTCTTCAAATGTGCTGAATAGGCCTACTTGGAACAAAGTGTGCCTATCTCTACATTGAAAATCCTCAGTTGCCCGAAGTACTCCTTTCAAGTACTAACTCAGATCTCACAGAGAAACCATGTGCTACATGCTGCAGCTTCTAATCCCGATGGTTTCCTTTTAGAAATACATGTGTTTCTTCAATTCACATGAAGGTGTGTATTGGGAACAAAGTGAGTCAACCCAACCTTGGAAAACGTAAATTGCAGGAAGTATTCCCTTGCAAAACCTATTCAATTCGAAGTTGGAAACAATATGGGGGATGCTCCTTCTTCCACAGAGATGTTTTCTTTGAGAGACACACGTGTTTCTTCAAGTTAGCTGGACAGGCCTATTTGCTTACTGACTGTAACATATAAGATTTCTTTGGAGAGATACATGTGTTTCTTCAATGCAGCTGAAAAATGCCAATGTGGAAATAAGGGAGCCTCTCTCCACCATGAAGCACCCTGTTGCAGGAAGTATTCCATTTACAAACAAACACAATCTCCCAGGGAGACAATGTGCTATTACTCATGCTTCCAGCAGAGATGGTTTTTTTGGAGAAATATATGTGTTTCTTCAAATCTGCTGAACAGGCCTATTAGGAACAAAGAGAGCCTATGTCTACATTGAAAAAGCTAAATTGCCTGAAGTACTCCTTTCAAATATTAACTCAGCTGTCACAGGGAAACAATGAGCTGCACGGTACAGCTTCTAACATAGATGGTTTCCTTTTAGAGGTACGTGTGTTTCTTCAACTCACCTGCCTGTGTCTATCTGGAAAAAAGTGAGCCTATCCCAACCTTGAAAACCCTAAGCTGTAGGAAGTATTCCTATGCAAAGCCTTCTCAATTCTTACTGGGATACAATGTGTTGGATTCTCCTGCTTCTCACACAGATGTTTTCTGTCAAAAGACACATGTGTTTGTTCAAATTAGCCGGGGAGGCCTATTTGGAACAAACAACCCTTTGTTCCCCTTGCAAATTCTGAATGGTGGGAAGAAATTCTTTTAAAATACTCATTTTTAACAGGGAAGCAATGTGCTAGATGTTGAAGATTGTAACATAGATAGTTTTCTTTGCAGAGACACTGATGTTTTTACAACTTAGCTCACAGGCCTACGTGGAAGATAGAGAGCCTATCTCCCTTTGAAAAACGTAAGTTGCCCAAAGTATTCCTTTTAAAATGAAACTCAATTCTCTGAGGGAAAGAATGTGCTATATGCTCCTGATTCTGACTCAAGTGGTTTCTTTTGAGATACATGAGTTCCTTTAACTCTGCTGAAAGGGCCTATTTGGAACAAACAGCCTATCTCCACCTTGAATTTCAAAGATGCAGGAAGTACTGCTTTCAAAAACTTACTGGTTTTTACACGGGTAAACAATGAAGTACATGGCGAAGTTTGTAATCTAGTTGGTTTTCGTTTAGTGCTCCATGTGTTTCTTGAACTCATCTGAATAGGCCCATTTGGAACAAAGAGAGCCTACGTTCACTTTGAAAAATGTAATTTATAGGAAGTACTCCTATCAATAATTAACTCTCTTCTCAGAGGTATACTAGGTCCTAGATTCTATAGCTTGTATCACAGATAGTTTACTGTCAAGAGATAAATGTGTTTCTTCAACTTGCCTGAATAGGCCTATTTCAAAAAAAAGAGCTGATTTTCCCTTTGAAAAACCTAAGTCACAGGAAGTATTCCTTCAAAAACCAGCTCAATTCTCGCAGTGAAACAAGCTCCTAGATGCTGCAGTTTTGAACATAGATGGTTTTCTTTGGACAGATACATGTCTTTGTTCACCTCAGCTGAATAGACCTATTTGTTACAAAGAGAGCCTCTCTCCACCTTGAAAAACCTAAGTTGCCAAAGTGTTCATTTTCTATGTACTGAATACTCAGAGGGAAACAATGTGCTACATGTTGCAGCTTCTAGCATTGATGGTTTTCTGGAGATATAAATCTGTTTCTTCACATCAGCTGAATGGTCTTATTTGAAAAAAGGTAAACTTATCTCAACCTTGAAACATACGTTGCTGGAAAGTAGGACGTTCAGGAACATACTCCACTGTCACAGGGAAATAATGTGCTAGAAGCTCCTGCTTCTACTACAGATGATTTCCTTTCTAGAGATACATGTGTTTCTTCCAATTAGCTGAAAAGACCTAATTGAAAAAAGCGAGATTTCTCCACCTTCAAAATTCTCACTGGCAGAGAGTATTTCTTAGGAAAATTAACTACTCTCCATCAGAGAAACAACAGCAAGATACTGAAGCTTGTCACACAGACAGTTTTCTTTTCTTTGGAGAGATTTCTTTGCTCTTTCAACTCAGGTTCGTAGGCCTAGTTGGAACACAGAAAGCCAATCTCCACATTGAAAAACCTACGTTCCCATATGTATTCCTTTGAAAAACGAAATCCATTTTCATCAGAAAACAATGTACGAGATGCTGAGCTTCTACAATACATGGTTCTCTTGGAGAGATAAATGTGTTGCTTCAACTCAGCTGAATTTGCCTCTTTGGAACAATGTGATGTCATGTGAACCTTGGAAAACGTCCGTCGCGGGAAGTAGTCCTTGCAAAACCGTACTCAATTTTCTCAGGAGACAATGGGCTAGATGCTCCTATTTCTGAAACAGACGGTTTTCTTTCAAGTTATGCATGTGTTTCTTTAAATTAGCTGGCTAGGCCTATTTTGAACAAAGAGATCTTATCTCCATATTGAGAAACTGAAGTTGCTCTAGGTATTTCATTGACAAACTACACTCAATCTGACAAGGAAACAATGTGTTAGATATTCCTTCTGGTAACATAGATGGTTTTCTTCGGAGAGAAACACGTGTTTGTTCAAATCAGCTGAAAAGGCCTCCATGATACAAAGGGAGCCTATCTCCATCCTGAAAAACCTAAGTTGCAAGAAGTATTCCTTTTAAATCTACTGACTACTCACATGGAAACAATATGCTAGATGCTGCAGCTTGTAGTTAGACGGTTTTCTTTGGAGAGACACATGTGTTTCTTCACCTCAGCTGAATTGACCTGTTTTGAACCAAGAGAGTCTACCTCCACCTTGAAAATCCTAACTTGCAGGAAGTATTTCTTTGAAAAAACTGGCAAAAGTCTCCCAGGGTGACAATGTTCTTATTCTCCAGGGTCAAACAGAGATGGTTTTCTTTCAGGAGATACATGTGTTCCTTTAAGTCATATAGAAAGGCCTATTTTGTAACAAAGAGCCCATATCCACATTGAATGACCTATGTTGCAGGAGGAATTCCTTTCCAAATCTATCTCGGTTCTCACAGGGAAGCAATGTGCTAGATGTTGCTGCTTGTAACATATAATGTTTCTTGGGAGAGATCCCTTTGTCTTCAACTCAGCTGAACAGGCCAACGTAGAAAAAAGGGAGCCTATCTCCACCGTGAGAAACCATGCTGCAGGAAGTATTCCAATCAAAAACAAACTTATCTCACGGGGAAACAATGTGCTACCATTCCTGCTTCCAACAGAGATGGTGTTCTTTCGAGAGGTATGTGTGTTTCTTGAAATCTGCGGAATAGGCCTATTGGAAACAAAGTGAGCCTATGTCTACATTGAAAGACCTAAACTGCCTGAAGTACTCCTTTCAAATAGTAACTCAGCTCTCTCACAGAATCAATGTGCTACATGCTGCAGCGTCTAATCTAGATGGTTTCCTTTTAGAGATACATGTGTTTCTTCAATTCACCTGATTGTGTGTATTGGGAACAAAGTGAGCCAACCCACCCTTGGAAAACGTAAGTTGCAGGAAGTCTTTCTTTGACAAACTTACTAAATTCTCACAGGGAAACAATGCCCGAATATTCCTGCTTCCAACAGAGATGGCTTTCTTTGGAGAGATATATGTGTTTCTTCAAATGTGCTGAATAGGCCTACTTGGAACAAAGTGTGCCTATCTCTACATTGAAAATCCTCAGTTGCCCGAAGTACTCCTTTCAAGTACTAACTCAGATCTCACAGAGAAACCATGTGCTACATGCTGCAGCTTCTAATCCCGATGGTTTCCTTTTAGAAATACATGTGTTTCTTCAATTCACATGAAGGTGTGTATTGGGAACAAAGTGAGTCAACCCAACCTTGGAAAACGTAAATTGCAGGAAGTATTCCCTTGCAAAACCTATTCAATTCGAAGTTGGAAACAATATGGGGGATGCTCCTTCTTCCACAGAGATGTTTTCTTTGAGAGACACACGTGTTTCTTCAAGTTAGCTGGACAGGCCTATTTGCTTACTGACTGTAACATATAAGATTTCTTTGGAGAGATACATGTGTTTCTTCAATGCAGCTGAAAAATGCCAATGTGGAAATAAGGGAGCCTCTCTCCACCATGAAGCACCCTGTTGCAGGAAGTATTCCATTTACAAACAAACACAATCTCCCAGGGAGACAATGTGCTATTACTCATGCTTCCAGCAGAGATGGTTTTTTTGGAGAAATATATGTGTTTCTTCAAATCTGCTGAACAGGCCTATTAGGAACAAAGAGAGCCTATGTCTACATTGAAAAAGCTAAATTGCCTGAAGTACTCCTTTCAAATATTAACTCAGCTGTCACAGGGAAACAATGAGCTGCACGGTACAGCTTCTAACATAGATGGTTTCCTTTTAGAGGTACGTGTGTTTCTTCAACTCACCTGCCTGTGTCTATCTGGAAAAAAGTGAGCCTATCCCAACCTTGAAAACCCTAAGCTGTAGGAAGTATTCCTATGCAAAGCCTTCTCAATTCTTACTGGGATACAATGTGGTGGATTCTCCTGCTTCTCACACAGATGTTTTCTGTCAAAAGACACATGTGTTTGTTCAAATTAGCCGGGGAGGCCTATTTGGAACAAACAACCCTTTGTTCCCCTTGCAAATTCTGAATGGTGGGAAGAAATTCTTTTAAAATACTCATTTTTAACAGGGAAGCAATGTGCTAGATGTTGAAGATTGTAACATAGATAGTTTTCTTTGCAGAGACACTGATGTTTTTACAACTTAGCTCACAGGCCTACGTGGAAGATAGAGAGCCTATCTCCCTTTGAAAAACGTAAGTTGCCCAAAGTATTCCTTTTAAAATGAAACTCAATTCTCTGAGGGAAAGAATGTGCTATATGCTCCTGATTCTGACTCAAGTGGTTTCTTTTGAGATACATGAGTTCCTTTAACTCTGCTGAAAGGGCCTATTTGGAACAAACAGCCTATCTCCACCTTGAATTTCAAAGATGCAGGAAGTACTGCTTTCAAAAACTTACTGGTTTTTACACGGGTAAACAATGAAGTACATGGCGAAGTTTGTAATCTAGTTGGTTTTCGTTTAGTGCTCCATGTGTTTCTTGAACTCATCTGAATAGGCCCATTTGGAACAAAGAGAGCCTACGTTCACTTTGAAAAATGTAATTTATAGGAAGTACTCCTATCAATAATTAACTCTCTTCTCAGAGGTATACTAGGTCCTAGATTCTATAGCTTGTATCACAGATAGTTTACTGTCAAGAGATAAATGTGTTTCTTCAACTTGCCTGAATAGGCCTATTTCAAAAAAAAAGAGCTGATTTTCCCTTTGAAAAACCTAAGTCACAGGAAGTATTCCTTCAAAAACCAGCTCAATTCTCGCAGTGAAACAAGCTCCTAGATGCTGCAGTTTTGAACATAGATGGTTTTCTTTGGACAGATACATGTCTTTGTTCACCTCAGCTGAATAGACCTATTTGTTACAAAGAGAGCCTCTCTCCACCTTGAAAAACCTAAGTTGCCAAAGTGTTCATTTTCTATGTACTGAATACTCAGAGGGAAACAATGTGCTACATGTTGCAGCTTCTAGCATTGATGGTTTTCTGGAGATATAAATCTGTTTCTTCACATCAGCTGAATGGTCTTATTTGAAAAAAGGTAAACTTATCTCAACCTTGAAACATACGTTGCTGGAAAGTAGGACGTTCAGGAACATACTCCACTGTCACAGGGAAATAATGTGCTAGAAGCTCCTGCTTCTACTACAGATGATTTCCTTTCTAGAGATACATGTGTTTCTTCCAATTAGCTGAAAAGACCTAATTGAAAAAAGCGAGATTTCTCCACCTTCAAAATTCTCACTGGCAGAGAGTATTTCTTAGGAAAATTAACTACTCTCCATCAGAGAAACAACAGCAAGATACTGAAGCTTGTCACACAGACAGTTTTCTTTTCTTTGGAGAGATTTCTTTGCTCTTTCAACTCAGGTTCGTAGGCCTAGTTGGAACACAGAAAGCCAATCTCCACATTGAAAAACCTACGTTCCCATATGTATTCCTTTGAAAAACGAAATCCATTTTCATCAGAAAACAATGTACGAGATGCTGAGCTTCTACAATACATGGTTCTCTTGGAGAGATAAATGTGTTGCTTCAACTCAGCTGAATTTGCCTCTTTGGAACAATGTGATCTCATGTGAACCTTGGAAAACGTCCGTCGCGGGAAGTAGTCCTTGCAAAACCGTACTCAATTTTCTCAGGAGACAATGGGCTAGATGCTCCTATTTCTGAAACAGACGGTTTTCTTTCAAGTTATGCATGTGTTTCTTTAAATTAGCTGGCTAGGCCTATTTTGAACAAAGAGATCTTATCTCCATATTGAGAAACTGAAGTTGCTCTAGGTATTTCATTGACAAACTACACTCAATCTGACAAGGAAACAATGTGTTAGATATTCCTTCTGGTAACATAGATGGTTTTCTTCGGAGAGAAACACGTGTTTGTTCAAATCAGCTGAAAAGGCCTCCATGATACAAAGGGAGCCTATCTCCATCCTGAAAAACCTAAGTTGCAAGAAGTATTCCTTTTAAATCTACTGACTACTCACATGGAAACAATATGCTAGATGCTGCAGCTTGTAGTTAGACGGTTTTCTTTGGAGAGACACATGTGTTTCTTCACCTCAGCTGAATTGACCTGTTTTGAACCAAGAGAGTCTACCTCCACCTTGAAAATCCTAACTTGCAGGAAGTATTTCTTTGAAAAAACTGGCAAAAGTCTCCCAGGGTGACAATGTTCTTATTCTCCAGGGTCAAACAGAGATGGTTTTCTTTCAGGAGATACATGTGTTCCTTTAAGTCATATAGAAAGGCCTATTTTGTAACAAAGAGCCCATATCCACATTGAATGACCTATGTTGCAGGAGGAATTCCTTTCCAAATCTATCTCGGTTCTCACAGGGAAGCAATGTGCTAGATGTTGCTGCTTGTAACATATAATGTTTCTTGGGAGAGATCCCTTTGTCTTCAACTCAGCTGAACAGGCCAACGTAGAAAAAAGGGAGCCTATCTCCACCGTGAGAAACCATGCTGCAGGAAGTATTCCAATCAAAAACAAACTTATCTCACGGGGAAACAATGTGCTACCATTCCTGCTTCCAACAGAGATGGTGTTCTTTCGAGAGGTATGTGTGTTTCTTGAAATCTGCGGAATAGGCCTATTGGAAACAAAGTGAGCCTATGTCTACATTGAAAGACCTAAACTGCCTGAAGTACTCCTTTCAAATAGTAACTCAGCTCTCTCACAGAATCAATGTGCTACATGCTGCAGCGTCTAATCTAGATGGTTTCCTTTTAGAGATACATGTGTTTCTTCAATTCACCTGATTGTGTGTATTGGGAACAAAGTGAGCCAACCCACCCTTGGAAAACGTAAGTTGCAGGAAGTCTTTCTTTGACAAACTTACTAAATTCTCACAGGGAAACAATGCCCGAATATTCCTGCTTCCAACAGAGATGGCTTTCTTTGGAGAGATATATGTGTTTCTTCAAATGTGCTGAATAGGCCTACTTGGAACAAAGTGTGCCTATCTCTACATTGAAAATCCTCAGTTGCCCGAAGTACTCCTTTCAAGTACTAACTCAGATCTCACAGAGAAACCATGTGCTACATGCTGCAGCTTCTAATCCCGATGGTTTCCTTTTAGAAATACATGTGTTTCTTCAATTCACATGAAGGTGTGTATTGGGAACAAAGTGAGTCAACCCAACCTTGGAAAACGTAAATTGCAGGAAGTATTCCCTTGCAAAACCTATTCAATTCGAAGTTGGAAACAATATGGGGGATGCTCCTTCTTCCACAGAGATGTTTTCTTTGAGAGACACACGTGTTTCTTCAAGTTAGCTGGACAGGCCTATTTGCTTACTGACTGTAACATATAAGATTTCTTTGGAGAGATACATGTGTTTCTTCAATGCAGCTGAAAAATGCCAATGTGGAAATAAGGGAGCCTCTCTCCACCATGAAGCACCCTGTTGCAGGAAGTATTCCATTTACAAACAAACACAATCTCCCAGGGAGACAATGTGCTATTACTCATGCTTCCAGCAGAGATGGTTTTTTTGGAGAAATATATGTGTTTCTTCAAATCTGCTGAACAGGCCTATTAGGAACAAAGAGAGCCTATGTCTACATTGAAAAAGCTAAATTGCCTGAAGTACTCCTTTCAAATATTAACTCAGCTGTCACAGGGAAACAATGAGCTGCACGGTACAGCTTCTAACATAGATGGTTTCCTTTTAGAGGTACGTGTGTTTCTTCAACTCACCTGCCTGTGTCTATCTGGAAAAAAGTGAGCCTATCCCAACCTTGAAAACCCTAAGCTGTAGGAAGTATTCCTATGCAAAGCCTTCTCAATTCTTACTGGGATACAATGTGGTGGATTCTCCTGCTTCTCACACAGATGTTTTCTGTCAAAAGACACATGTGTTTGTTCAAATTAGCCGGGGAGGCCTATTTGGAACAAACAACCCTTTGTTCCCCTTGCAAATTCTGAATGGTGGGAAGAAATTCTTTTAAAATACTCATTTTTAACAGGGAAGCAATGTGCTAGATGTTGAAGATTGTAACATAGATAGTTTTCTTTGCAGAGACACTGATGTTTTTACAACTTAGCTCACAGGCCTACGTGGAAGATAGAGAGCCTATCTCCCTTTGAAAAACGTAAGTTGCCCAAAGTATTCCTTTTAAAATGAAACTCAATTCTCTGAGGGAAAGAATGTGCTATATGCTCCTGATTCTGACTCAAGTGGTTTCTTTTGAGATACATGAGTTCCTTTAACTCTGCTGAAAGGGCCTATTTGGAACAAACAGCCTATCTCCACCTTGAATTTCAAAGATGCAGGAAGTACTGCTTTCAAAAACTTACTGGTTTTTACACGGGTAAACAATGAAGTACATGGCGAAGTTTGTAATCTAGTTGGTTTTCGTTTAGTGCTCCATGTGTTTCTTGAACTCATCTGAATAGGCCCATTTGGAACAAAGAGAGCCTACGTTCACTTTGAAAAATGTAATTTATAGGAAGTACTCCTATCAATAATTAACTCTCTTCTCAGAGGTATACTAGGTCCTAGATTCTATAGCTTGTATCACAGATAGTTTACTGTCAAGAGATAAATGTGTTTCTTCAACTTGCCTGAATAGGCCTATTTCAAAAAAAAAGAGCTGATTTTCCCTTTGAAAAACCTAAGTCACAGGAAGTATTCCTTCAAAAACCAGCTCAATTCTCGCAGTGAAACAAGCTCCTAGATGCTGCAGTTTTGAACATAGATGGTTTTCTTTGGACAGATACATGTCTTTGTTCACCTCAGCTGAATAGACCTATTTGTTACAAAGAGAGCCTCTCTCCACCTTGAAAAACCTAAGTTGCCAAAGTGTTCATTTTCTATGTACTGAATACTCAGAGGGAAACAATGTGCTACATGTTGCAGCTTCTAGCATTGATGGTTTTCTGGAGATATAAATCTGTTTCTTCACATCAGCTGAATGGTCTTATTTGAAAAAAGGTAAACTTATCTCAACCTTGAAACATACGTTGCTGGAAAGTAGGACGTTCAGGAACATACTCCACTGTCACAGGGAAATAATGTGCTAGAAGCTCCTGCTTCTACTACAGATGATTTCCTTTCTAGAGATACATGTGTTTCTTCCAATTAGCTGAAAAGACCTAATTGAAAAAAGCGAGATTTCTCCACCTTCAAAATTCTCACTGGCAGAGAGTATTTCTTAGGAAAATTAACTACTCTCCATCAGAGAAACAACAGCAAGATACTGAAGCTTGTCACACAGACAGTTTTCTTTTCTTTGGAGAGATTTCTTTGCTCTTTCAACTCAGGTTCGTAGGCCTAGTTGGAACACAGAAAGCCAATCTCCACATTGAAAAACCTACGTTCCCATATGTATTCCTTTGAAAAACGAAATCCATTTTCATCAGAAAACAATGTACGAGATGCTGAGCTTCTACAATACATGGTTCTCTTGGAGAGATAAATGTGTTGCTTCAACTCAGCTGAATTTGCCTCTTTGGAACAATGTGATCTCATGTGAACCTTGGAAAACGTCCGTCGCGGGAAGTAGTCCTTGCAAAACCGTACTCAATTTTCTCAGGAGACAATGGGCTAGATGCTCCTATTTCTGAAACAGACGGTTTTCTTTCAAGTTATGCATGTGTTTCTTTAAATTAGCTGGCTAGGCCTATTTTGAACAAAGAGATTTTATCTCCATATTGAGAAACTGAAGTTGCTCTAGGTATTTCATTGACAAACTACACTCAATCTGACAAGGAAACAATGTGTTAGATATTCCTTCTGGTAACATAGATGGTTTTCTTCGGAGAGAAACACGTGTTTGTTCAAATCAGCTGAAAAGGCCTCCATGATACAAAGGGAGCCTATCTCCATCCTGAAAAACCTAAGTTGCAAGAAGTATTCCTTTTAAATCTACTGACTACTCACATGGAAACAATATGCTAGATGCTGCAGCTTGTAGTTAGACGGTTTTCTTTGGAGAGACACATGTGTTTCTTCACCTCAGCTGAATTGACCTGTTTTGAACCAAGAGAGTCTACCTCCACCTTGAAAATCCTAACTTGCAGGAAGTATTTCTTTGAAAAAACTGGCAAAAGTCTCCCAGGGTGACAATGTTCTTATTCTCCAGGGTCAAACAGAGATGGTTTTCTTTCAGGAGATACATGTGTTCCTTTAAGTCATATAGAAAGGCCTATTTTGTAACAAAGAGCCCATATCCACATTGAATGACCTATGTTGCAGGAGGAATTCCTTTCCAAATCTATCTCGGTTCTCACAGGGAAGCAATGTGCTAGATGTTGCTGCTTGTAACATATAATGTTTCTTGGGAGAGATCCCTTTGTCTTCAACTCAGCTGAACAGGCCAACGTAGAAAAAAGGGAGCCTATCTCCACCGTGAGAAACCATGCTGCAGGAAGTATTCCAATCAAAACAAACTTATCTCACGGGGAAACAATGTGCTACCATTCCTGCTTCCAACAGAGATGGTGTTCTTTCGAGAGGTATGTGTGTTTCTTGAAATCTGCGGAATAGGCCTATTGGAAACAAAGTGAGCCTATGTCTACATTGAAAGACCTAAACTGCCTGAAGTACTCCTTTCAAATAGTAACTCAGCTCTCTCACAGAATCAATGTGCTACATGCTGCAGCGTCTAATCTAGATGGTTTCCTTTTAGAGATACATGTGTTTCTTCAATTCACCTGATTGTGTGTATTGGGAACAAAGTGAGCCAACCCACCCTTGGAAAACGTAAGTTGCAGGAAGTCTTTCTTTGACAAACTTACTAAATTCTCACAGGGAAACAATGCCCGAATATTCCTGCTTCCAACAGAGATGGCTTTCTTTGGAGAGATATATGTGTTTCTTCAAATGTGCTGAATAGGCCTACTTGGAACAAAGTGTGCCTATCTCTACATTGAAAATCCTCAGTTGCCCGAAGTACTCCTTTCAAGTACTAACTCAGATCTCACAGAGAAACCATGTGCTACATGCTGCAGCTTCTAATCCCGATGGTTTCCTTTTAGAAATACATGTGTTTCTTCAATTCACATGAAGGTGTGTATTGGGAACAAAGTGAGTCAACCCAACCTTGGAAAACGTAAATTGCAGGAAGTATTCCCTTGCAAAACCTATTCAATTCGAAGTTGGAAACAATATGGGGGATGCTCCTTCTTCCACAGAGATGTTTTCTTTGAGAGACACACGTGTTTCTTCAAGTTAGCTGGACAGGCCTATTTGCTTACTGACTGTAACATATAAGATTTCTTTGGAGAGATACATGTGTTTCTTCAATGCAGCTGAAAAATGCCAATGTGGAAATAAGGGAGCCTCTCTCCACCATGAAGCACCCTGTTGCAGGAAGTATTCCATTTACAAACAAACACAATCTCCCAGGGAGACAATGTGCTATTACTCATGCTTCCAGCAGAGATGGTTTTTTTGGAGAAATATATGTGTTTCTTCAAATCTGCTGAACAGGCCTATTAGGAACAAAGAGAGCCTATGTCTACATTGAAAAAGCTAAATTGCCTGAAGTACTCCTTTCAAATATTAACTCAGCTGTCACAGGGAAACAATGAGCTGCACGGTACAGCTTCTAACATAGATGGTTTCCTTTTAGAGGTACGTGTGTTTCTTCAACTCACCTGCCTGTGTCTATCTGGAAAAAAGTGAGCCTATCCCAACCTTGAAAACCCTAAGCTGTAGGAAGTATTCCTATGCAAAGCCTTCTCAATTCTTACTGGGATACAATGTGGTGGATTCTCCTGCTTCTCACACAGATGTTTTCTGTCAAAAGACACATGTGTTTGTTCAAATTAGCCGGGGAGGCCTATTTGGAACAAACAACCCTTTGTTCCCCTTGCAAATTCTGAATGGTGGGAAGAAATTCTTTTAAAATACTCATTTTTAACAGGGAAGCAATGTGCTAGATGTTGAAGATTGTAACATAGATAGTTTTCTTTGCAGAGACACTG